>NC_081313.1:148789696-149419858 GCF_026419965.1 Kogia breviceps | reverse complement strand
ACCTGGAGAAGTGTCTGGGTGCTTAAGTGGGACCCTTCATCCTGGCACCTGACCTGCCGGGGAGTGCCCAGCTGGGCTTACTTCTTTGGGCCTCTGCCTACCCACCCAACCCCCCTCCCTGACACCTTCCATTGGGTGAGGTCTGCCATTCTCCCCTTTTTGACTCAAATACCTACACTACCAGGATGGGGAGAATGCCAAGCTATCCACCTGGGGCCAGGAATGGCCCCTGCCATGGTCTTCTCAAGCACCTGACCAGCATCTGCCCAAAAGTCAAATTCCAGCCTGATGGTCACTTTCTGTAAAGCCTCCTGCAAGTTAAAACAGGTCTGGACATGAGTTTGCTCGTCTACAACATGGCTGTTGTTATTGACTGAATTGTGGCCCCTCAAATTCATATGTCGGAGTTCCAACCCCCAGGACCTCAAGAGTGTGACTCTATTTGGAGACAGGGTCTTTAAAGAGGTGACTAAGTTTAAATAAGGTCATTGGGTGGGCCTTGATTTTATACGACTGATGTCCTTATAAGAAGAGGAGATTAGGACACAAAAAGTTTGACCATATGAAGACATAGAGAGAAGATGGTCATCTACAGGCCAAGGAGAGAGGCCTCAGGAGAAGCCAGCTGTGCCTACACCTTGACCTTAGACTTCTAGCCTCCGGGACTGTGAGAGAATAAATGTCTGTTGTTTAAACTGCCCAGTCTGTGGTATTTGTTATGCAGCCTGAGCTGACTGACACAGCAGTCATGATAGTTCTTACCTGAGAGCAGAGTAGCTGGGTTGAACATGTGAGTATGATATACAAAACTGACAATGGCAGGTCTTGTGTTTGCCATTACCATCCCTCCACTATTAATTGTTTCAAACATTTATCAGAGGCCTGATGACCAGCATCTTTCCTGCTCTGACTGCCTCATGCTCACAGCTGACCCAGAAGATATGAGTCTTCATTTTCATGCATGCTTTATGCATGGAGAAACTGAGGCATAAAGAGAGTGCACGAATTGCCCAAGCTCAAGAGCAAGAAGCTGGAGAATCCCAGGTCTGATTTGAAGCTTTCTCTATTCCCCACTTCCAGTGAGCTGACTCCTCAACCAGCCTCAGTACACATACTCACTTCCTTTCATATGTTATGTGGGCTTTCACTACTGTTGTCACCATTTTATTGAGGTGTGACCGACTACAGTAAACTGTACATTTGAAATGCACTTTCTGACAACATACAAGTTTCCTGGGAAACTTGGAGGACAGATCACTCTCTCTTCCATCTCTCAACCCTCTCTCCTACCTCCCCAAACAAGCCTCCTGCTTCCCATCCCTTGGGACTATGCACAGTGTTTTCAAATCCTCTAAGCATTCAAGATGTTGTCTGCTAAAATCAGGGATAATGTGGCTCAACTCTCTGACCGCAGATTAACTCCTTGAGGCTTTACAATTTTCATATCCATATCACCTTGTCCAGGCTGCAAGGGATAGCTTACAGCAGCGGTCCCCAACCTTTTTGGCACCAGGGGCCGGTTTCGTGGAAGACAGTTTTTCCACAGACGGGGATGGGGTGGGATGCCTCAGGCGGTAATAAGAGCGATGGGGAGCGACAGATGAAGCTTCGCTCACTCGCCTGTTGCTCACCTCCTGCTGCGCAGCCCAGTTCCTAACAGGCCTGGGACAGGTACCAGTCTGCAGCCTGGGGGTTGGGCACCCCTGGCTTACAGGATTGATCACCTCCTCATAGTTTCCCAAGTCTCCCATTCTTTGCTGGAAGATGTCCTTTTCTCTCAATATTGGGTAAAGTGTTGTGTAAATGCAGCTGGAAGGTCCTCCTTGAACCAGATCTGTCAAGCCTGGGTCCTTTAGAATGAGGGGCAGTTCAGCAGGAGAGGGATATATGTATACATATAGCTGATTCACTTTCTTATACAGCAGAATCTAACACACTATTGTAAAGCAATTATACTTGAATAAAGATGTTTAAAAAAAGAAAAGGAAAGAAGGAGAGAGAAAGGCCAGAAGAGAGGAAAAAATAAATAAATAGGAGAATATTCAGAGAAAAGAACCTACTGAAATATGTAGACTGACTTGCAATAGTAATTGAATTCATAACATCTCAAAAGATTTATACTGTTTTCATACTTTGCTCAACAGTTTTTCTGCATGTGTCTATTTCTATGCCTTCTTCTAAGTCATGATTAAAAAAAAAAAAACTTTGAATAGCTAAAACTGAACTCTACAGAAATGTATGTGCTGTAGGAGACAGTCCTTTCAAAGTACTCAAGGTAGAGCCAGCACAATCTTTTGTTTTTTGATTGATTGATGCCAGGTAGGAAGATTTTTCAATCAAGGTTCGCATTCAGGAGATAGTCCCTTCTTATCTAATCAGAATTAAGTGTTCTAGGAGTCCTAATGTGAATACAGGTTATATAAATAGGCTACTCATGTCACACTTGCAATTTCCTTTTTTCCTAAATCAGGCTTGTTTTCTCTTCCTTTTTGTTTATGCTATTTCCTGAAGGTTGACCAGAAAATTTGCCTAAAATTCTCTAAGAAGGAGATGCAAAGCAAAGAAATAACCGCAGGAAACAGTGCCACATTTGGGATGTTTTCAGCCATTGTTAGTTGAAATATATATATATATATATATATATATATATATTTAGCAAAGCACAATCTCCTCTCCTTCTGGGACTTCTATGACACAAAGCAACCTCTATGGCTGGACCAGCACAAGGGGAATAGCAGTCCTGTCCTGTGACTTCTCAGAGGAACTGAGTGAGGCTAATTTTAGCCACAAAAAAAAAATATGTGCATTGTAATGTTATCTTTGGGGAGACACAATGCAGTAACCAGGGCAAAGTAAGCCATCTTTTTGTCTCCTGAGTGAATGGGCATTTTTTTCCTCCAATCTATAATTTTAATGATTGTATGGCCCCTTGAAGTTTCTGGATGTATCCAAGAATCTCAGTTCCAACATCCTGCCTTGCTCCAGCCCAATGCCTTCTCTACTTTCCCTGAAACCGTAAAACAGCACATCTTTCCTCTCTGATCAGCTGACCTTTTGCCTTCCTCTTAAAGCTGAATTGGTGTCAGATATAGAAGTGTATAAATCAACAGGGACTGTAAAACAAAAACAGACACAAGTCATCTCTGCTGATAACATATAGGGAGGACAGATAGATACGTCTAGCTGCAAAGTTAATGAGTAACATTGTTTAGTTCGAAGTCATGCAGCAGCTGTGAAATGCCAAAATATCCCCCACCCGCCTTTGTTTTTTTGTTTTTTTGTTTTTGGTTGCCTTGGGTCTTCATTGCTGTGCGTGGGCTTTCTCTAGTTGCGGTGAGAGGGTGCTACTCTCCGTTGTGGTGCGCAGGCTTCTCATTGCAGCGTCTTCTCTTGTTGCGGAGCATGGGCTTTAGGGTGCGCAGGATTCAGTAGTCGTGGCGCATGGGCTCAGTAGTTGGGCCCACGGGCTTAGGTGCTCCGTGGCATGTGGCATCTTCCCAGACCAGGGATTGAACCCGTGTCCCCTGCATTGGCAGGTGGTTTCTTAACCACTGCACCACCAGGGAAGTCCCCCACCCCACCTTTTAACGACTCCTGTTTTATATCAGTGATGTTTCAGATCTCCTTTACTATACTATGCAATGCCTGGAATATACAATTGCTAAACCACCCTTGCCTCATGACCACATCCAATTTTGGCTTAACTCTTGCTTCTCTTAATCTTACCCCAGACACACCATTAATCCAGAACTGTCCTTTGCTTCCCTGGACCATCCTCAGAATCCGTCAATGGGAACGTACAACTTACAAATGATGATTCCCTTCCCCCTTTTGTCTGGATGCCTTCCCTCCCTCACTGCATGAAATCACTAAATCTGACTTTGGCCCTGGTGGTCTTTCCTGATCGGGCTTTCCCTGATTCCTCTGGTTTTGGTTTTTGTCTCTTCTTGTTCACTCCATGCTGTATATGAAGCTATACCTGAGAAACATTTTATCAAGATGTCATTGAGGTCTTCTACTCCACTATAATATGAAAATTTGGGGTCCCTATGTAGTTTTCATTTTTTTAATAAACTACTTGATATTTGGGGGGGGGCTTTAAAATGGTTTTATACATACATATAACCAGTGAAAGTGTCAACATAATGAATATATCTATCCTCCCCCAATTTTCCTTGCCTCCCTTTGTCACTTCTCTCCTGCACCTCCTGCTGGTCTTCAGGAAAACACTGACCTGCTTTCTGCCACTATAGATTAGAAAATACAATCTACTATGTAACAACAGGAAGCAGATAGTGGTTACCTACTGACTGATATGGAAATCAAGATCCAGACACAGACTGACCAGCCGTATAAAGAAACTGATAGCAACAACTTTTCATTTTTGTTTTTAATTTTTATTTTTTTTGTTTCTCCTTCTGTTTCCCTACATTGTTCATACCTTTCTAATAACTAAAATCTCTCTAAGATTGGTTTCCATAAAAAAAAATAATGCAGGCCTAAATTTTAGTCTTTTCTAAAAATTTAGGAAGTTAAACTAAGTGTTGTCATATTTAAAAATTTCCTAACATTTGTTGAAAGTTGTGAAAATAATACATATCACAGTGTTAGAGGTTGTGGGAAAAAATCCATCAGGTTTAACAATAGGTGGAGAGAACACAGTTGCTGATGAAGGAAGCCAGACTCCAACCAAGAAGCCAGGTGAAATCTGAATGGCTGAAGGAGAATCAGAAGATGGGAATTGAGAACACAACTTTTTATATAGTACATAAGTAGCAGCAAAGAGAGTGGAGATCTATTTGAGGAGCCCTAATTTTTATGTCAGATAAAAAGTGATGGGGGCTTGTGAGTGATATGCTAATGTTACTCTATTTTGATGGAAGGCAGCAGCTTGCCTCTTTTTTCTAGCATCCTGTAACTTGTGTGGTTTTGCTGCATGGGGGTCATGTAGCAGTAAATGCTCAAGGGTGGTGAGTTTGGTTGGATCATGCGACCAAAAATTATAGGAAGTAAATTTTATTACTGCCTTGTTGGAGGAAACTTCAAATCCAACTTAGATAACTTAAGTTTAGGATGCGAGAAGAATCCTGAATCAACAAAAAAGACGGGGAGTAGGAACTTCCAGTCCGGACAAGTCAGAGTAGACACGTTTTCCTTGCTCCTCTCTACCAAGCACAACTACAAGCCCTGGAAATAACATAAGAATTACTCAAAGCAGAACTCTGAAAGGCAGTGAAAAGGAAAAGTAGCAGGGTGCCTTAGCTCTCCCACTTAACTGAAGAACGAGACCCATCAGGTGTTTCCCACAATCTATGAACACAAGGCAGCCAAATAGGCTCACTCCTCCCCAGATTGACCAGAGGCCCTCTGACAGAACAAGGTGGCTCCCAGGCCCAACAAGATCCGAGGGGAATGTATCTAGTGCTCCTAGAGCAACGAGGAGCCAGTGAAACCTCCTTCGTCTCAACCAGGACTGAGACCCCTGTTCCCAACAGAACTAGCTGAGACACTAGGCAGTACCTGCAAGAGGGACCCTTACAACCAGCAGCAGTTCAAGGAACATACACACACATCACAAGGTATTCTTCCTGCCTTCCAGAGGACACTGTCCAGGGCTTGTGGTTGCCTGTGGTCCCCATGCGACGTTTTCACAGACATTAACAAGGGGACTTTCAAGGCACCAGACCTCGGGAGACCGGGAAACACTTGGACCTAGGAAAGTTCTCAACATGGGGAACCTGCTCCAGCACCTGATGCACCTGTGGGGAAGCCCTTCCTGCTGCTGCCACTGTGCTTCTCCTGTTCCTCTCCTCAGTGCTGGAGCGGCACTCTATCTTTGGGAACTAGCATAACCCGAAAACCAAAGCTCAAACACGCCCTGCCGTGCAGAACGAAAAGCGGCAGAGCGCGGCAGGAGTGGCCTATGTATAGTTGCTATATTCAAATGAGGACTCCTGAAAGCCTCGTTCTGATTGGACGAGAAGGAAGTATCCACTCTGATTGGATAGTCCTCCTACAGGGCATCAACCAATCATAAACCAAAAGGTGGAGGTGGCTCTACCAAGAGTGCTTTAAAAGATGTTCCCTACAGCAGGTGCATCTTTATAGAGTTCATTTTTATGGTTTTTTCTATTCTTTTTTAAAAAATTATGACCAAAGCCAATTCATAAAAATACAAACATGCAGAAAAAATAGCAAAATATTGAAAGTTTTAACCTTATGAGATGCATTTTGTGTCTTTTTTCTTGTATTTCATTAATTTCCTTTCTCTCCTTCCCTCCCTCCCTTCCTTCCCCTACCTCCCTTGCCCCCTTGCCCTCTTTCTTTCATTAATACACTGTATCTAGCCTCAGGTTCTTCCTGACCTGAAGTTTAGACAAAGTACAGGGATGCTTGGAGGAACCAATCAGAGCAACCCACCCTAAGATGTCCACAGGCTCAGCCAACAAGAGTTCCCCCTTTCCCCTGGACACTGCAATTGGTCCAAAGAACATGTGCGATTCCAATCTGAACAAAGAGGACTTTCACTGTTTCAGAACTGTAGATTGAGAAGAAAAGTGATTGTGGATTGCTTGAGTGGTTTATGAAGAGTTATGAAGAGTTTATGAAGAGTGTATCTAGAGCTACCAGTGGACGAGATCCCTGTCTTTCAAAGCAAAGTAAGAAAATAATGGGGGTGAGTGGAAACAAGAAAATTTGCCATACTGTAAACCGGGGGTTCAGGAGAAAGAGAAACTGAAGAAGGCATGTGGATCCCAGGTTTAAGCTCTCAGGTGCCTTCCATATCAGCAGCTCTGTTTCCTTTTCCGTGTGCTAAATCAGCAAGTCTGAATCGGGCACCAGGAAGACGGCTAGACAGACCTCAGGAAGGCAGATCACAGGTGCCAGGTCCCCAATTATAGGGAGTCTGTGTCTTCACGGGAAGATTCTTTATGTGAGAAAAAAAATGGACGAAATTTGAAGACACAATGAAAAGGAACTAATTAAATAAATTGCAGTGTATAGTGTGTTAAAAGACAAACTGAGGCATGCTAAATTTTTCAAGCTTATTTTTAGAATACATCCATCTCAATTGGGCTGTGCTAAACTGGAAGTGGTTGGAGCACTCTACCAACAAAAACTAGCGGAGAAGGGTTTTTTATACAGAAGATTTGGAAGCAAAGTGTTGTGACTTTGTTAAATTAACATTGTTAATTAGAGCCCCCAGGATATCAGCTGGCCAGCCAGTGTTCAAGAAAACACCACTAGGGAACTGAAATAGTGAAGTTTATTACTCACAGGTCCTGGTGAAAATACGTGGCTCACCTTGAGGATACATGCAGGGAGGTTAAGGCAGGGTGCAGGCAGGGAGAGCATGGCAGCACCTGGGGCCCATGCCTTTATTAGGGTCCACGGGTGGAATGCTTTGAGGTTCCAGGGTTAAGAGTGGTCAATTTCAAACCAAAAGTGTGGGGTTTTGGTAAGCATCTTGGCGACATTTTCATGGGAGTTAAATATTCCATGTACGTTTTGTTCCAATTTCTGCTCAGCCAAATGAAGAGTCATCTTGTTTCTATAAATTACTATTTCCCTCCATTCTCCAATAGGTTGTGTCTTCTTCTTCTCATTAATCTGGGGATTCTTTGTTACATGAAAAGTGTACGTAAATCATCAAGTCCTAGAGTACAATTTTCTGCTTCCTGAGATTTTTCAAATCTGAGGTTTTCACTGCCTAAAGGACTCTCATTACATATATGGCTTTCTCTCTCCCTCATTATAGTTTTGCTATGCCATGTCCAATGGGCAGAAAACTTCAATTAGATGCTGAAAGCTCTGTTCTTCTGTGAAACCTGAATATTATTTTCAGCTGGACTTTGTTTATCAGTTACCCTTAAAATTGAATGTCTTTTCTTCCTCCCTTGTGTTTGTTTTCACAGCAAATGGGTTGGGAATATCTAGTTTGTTTCACATTTTCCTTACCAAACCTAGTCTATGGCCATTTATACAGCATTAAATATATTCATTCATTGTCACTTTTGATTCTCCAGGTAAATATTAGACCTAAAATGTTTTATCATGTGAAATATCTGTTGATTGTAGAACTCAAGAGTTTCAAGCCTAAAACACTATCTAACTGGGTTTTATATGATGTTTTAAAATATTTGTACAGTATTTTATTACATGTGCTAATGATATTTTCATTAATTCTTCTCTTCATCCACAAGATACTAAAGGTACTAAAGTACTAAATTTCCTACAAACAAAAGCATCTTATATCTTATATTTAATATGCCACCAGGATAATCAGAATTCATAGTTGAAAATGAAAAGCAGAATAATGAGAATCGCTGAAGCCTTGTAATGGGTACTTTTGACAGGGTTAATTATGTAATTATCCTTATCATTGTTAAGATTTAAAATTTTCCATGATAACTTTAAATAAAGAATTTAAGAAATTTTGTAGTCTAGTGACATGAGCAAGAAACCAGAATATGAATCACTAGAAAATCTTTTTCCCCTCAGGCACACCAAGTCAACAATACACAAATCAATTTACTTTATGAAAAATCCAGAAAATAGTTAAGAGGCTTTTGCATCTTGGGTGAGTGTGAAACCAGTCACATAAATGCCAGTAAGGAAAAAGGAAACACCCTCTCCTGACAAGCTCTACCCCCATACTATAGAATGAATGTGTCTCTCCCACACATTCATATGTTGAAGCCTAATTCCCAATGTGTTGGTATTTGACATGGTGGGTTTGGGGGGTAATTAGATCATAAGGGTAGAGCCCTCATGAATAGGATAAAAGAGGCCCCAGAGAAACTCTTTAGCCCTTCTACCATATGAAGACACTACAGAAAGACAGCCATCCATGAACAAAGAAGTGAGTGTGCATCAGACACCAAGTCACCTGATGCCTTTATCTTGTACTTTTCAACCTTTAGAAATGTGAGAACTAAATTTCTGTTGCTTTTAAGCCACCTAGTTCATGGTATTTTGTCACAGCAGCCTGAACAGTCTAAGATGTCCTGGTGTAGCACCACTTGACCCTGAGAAAACCCTCAGTTCCCAAATTCTCCCTGGGAGGGAAAGAGTGAGACTACTTGCACAAAATTCCAAAATGTCCCATGGCTGCCCAAGGAACTGGATTCTCTTTTTCGTATCTCAGAGTGCTGATGGAACTCAGCATATAGATGACTGGGGACTGCTAAGAAAAGAGACAATGGTTTGGACTAGGAAGGATGAGAGTTTTCCAAAATCTCTGGTAAGAATGATTGTTGAGGGACTTCTCCTGTATGAGGGCATTTTGTGAAGACTGGGAGAGGTGGCTGTTTTGTCTAAGGCACACATCCTGAGTTAAGGACACACATTGCAGGACACACTGAGTTAAGGAAAAGGAAGAGGCAAGAAAACATGTTCTAAACAAAGGAATAAGATAAATCTCCAGGAACTAATTCCAATGAAGCAAACATACGTGATTTACATGACAGAGAAAGCAAAGTAATTTCCATAAAGATGTTCAGTGTTGTCAGGAAAACAGTGCATGAACAACATGAGAATTTCGATAAAGAGATAGCAAATATATACTATAAATGTACCAAACAGAAATCATGAAGCTGAAGAATACAATAACTGAACTGAAAAATAGAATAGAGGGGTTGAGGTGTTCAAGAGTAGACTAAATCAAGCAGATAAAATGATCAGGGAACTGGAAGAGAGGTTGATGGGATTGTCTTGTCAGAGGAGCAAAAACAATGAAAAAGTGTGAAAAAAACTTAAGTGACTTAGATTCCAAAAAACCAGACATTATGAGGGTCCCAGAAAAAAACAAAAAGCAAAAAGGGCAGCAAGCTTATTTAAAGAAGTCATGGTCAAAAATTGGCAAAGGGAATAGAATCCAGATCCAGGATTCCCAACAGGTTCTAATAAGATAAACCCAAGGAAATCTACAAAGATGCATTATAATCAAATCTTCAGAAGTTCAAGACAGACAATTTGGGAAGCACAAGAGAAAAAGGATATGTCACATACAAGGGAATCCCCATAAGAATATTGGTGGATTTCTTAGCAGAAACATTGCAGGCCAGAAAGAAGTGGGATGAAATATTCCCACTTTTGAAATACTGAAAGAAAAAAAATGGCTAACCAGAAATACTACACCCAGAAAAAACTGAATTTTTTGATTTGATGATTTTTTTAGTGGTATGCTTGGATTGCTTTCTCTTTCACTTTTGTGTTATTACTATACGTTTTTGCTTTGGGATTACCATGAAGCTTACATGTAGCAACTTATATATTTACAGTTTTTTATATTAACATTATTTCCCATAACATAGTCCCTTCATTTTTTTCCTATGGATCCAGGTTATAATCTAGAGCAATTTTCTGAGCCCCGAAAAGCTTTGTTCCCATCCACCTCTTTTCTCATTTGTTGGGAAATACATTGCATTTCTATACTTATAGGGCCAACAATGCAATTATATATACATTTTATACAGTGGATTTTAAAATTAATTAAAATAAGAAGGGACAAAAATATGCATTCATATTGTCTCTTATAATTACAAAATTACCTTTACTGGTACTCTGTCTTTTTTGTGCATTGTATCTGGGGTCACTTGCTTTCAGACTGAAGAACTTCCTTTAGTATGTAGGATGGCTAACAACAAATTGGCTCAGTTTTTGTTTATCTGGAATGTCTTTGCCTTTAGTTTTCATAGTTTTCAGGGTACAGGATTCTTGGTTGAAAGTTTTTTCCTTAGTATTACACAAAAGTTTAAGAAGAAGAGGCTAAAAAGCTTCAAAGATGGCAACAATTCCAGACCTAAAAAATCCATGTGAGTTGAACAAAAAAGTCATAGTGATGGTGGCTAATGACAGATGGGCCTAGGTTGTTGACGGCAGGAATAAGAGTAATTTTAGACTGTAGAAGCCTGTGGGGTAGGCGTTCCTGACTGAAGCCAAATGACGAACTTGTTTATTAGAGAAGCAAAAATGATTTGTGAGAAATAGACCAGGTTGAATTCAAACAGGCTGAGAACTGGCGCCCTGTGCTAGTATTCATAATTTCAGAGGAATGAAAGTCACCAAATTAGTATAAAATGAGGCTTGATTAAGAAAGAGGGCCAAAAATGTAGCAAGGCTAGTTACAACAAGGATGGTGCTACAGAAAAAGTATTACCTGTTGCTAAAGGGTGGCACCCTAATATTGAGCATGTGAAATAAAAGAGCCCTGTGAAGACAAACAGCAGAGGAGACTGAGACAGAACACACCACCAGAAGAACCTGACACTTCACAGCAAAGCAAGATATCTGAGGACAGACATTTTACATTCTCAACTATAGTGCTTTCAAAACGGAAGTGTCCTTTCCATCCTCTCTGAATGTACCTGGAAAAGTACGTGTGGGAGTGAAAAGCAGCCTGCCTCCTGCTACCCTTCCCAGGTGCTCTTGCTTAGAGCTGTGTTCTCTGGAGGGCAAATTCTTCACCTGGTAGGTCAGCCCGAGAGGACATTTTCCTAATCCTCACAAAGGAGCTTCTAGTTTAGTTATGACCTAAAATAGAGACCAATGGAGAACACTGGTGAAGGCCAGAAGAAATCACTTGAACCCCTAGAGGTATGTTGGGGGCTCTGACATAAGTGTTCTACTTGTTTTGAATTTAGAGCTATTGTTAGGCTTCTTTTGTGTTGACAAGAACTGAGACGCTACAATTCATTAGGGCAAGATGACCTAGGAAAATGAGCTCACACAGGGAAACATTTGGAACCCAGCTGCTTCTTTTCTGTTGTTTTCCAGCAATAAGGTACGTTCAGTTTTTCCCTTTGGTGGCTTCCATGTCTAACAATCCCAAGATCAGGGCTTTCCAGCTTCTACAGGTGACATGACAGCTATGAGTCTGTGGGAAGATGAACTGAAGACATCCCTTCCTTTTTTTTTTTTTTTTTGCGTTACACGGGTCTCTCACTGTTGTGGCCTCTCCCGTTGCAGAGCACAGGCTCCGGACACTCAGGCTCAGCGGCCATGGCTCACGGGACCAGCCGCTCCGCGGCATGTGGGATCCTCCGGGACCGGGGCACGAACCCGTGTCCCCTGCATCGGCAAGCGGACTCTCAACCACTGCGCCACCAGGGAAGCCCCATCCCTTCCTTATAATCAGACCTTGGGTGCCTCTTCTCACACATGGACTCATCCAAAGACGCTGCTTGGTGTCTTTTTCTCAGATTTATTTACCGAGAGAGCTCAAGACTCAGGTGAGTGGTGGGATGAGACAGGATTTACCAAATGAAGTGTCAGAAGAATTGTCTTCTCGTAATTTCAGTCTCGTATCTTAGTTAATCATAAATAAATATAACGATTTTTCCAGATGAAAAGATCAATTTCATGAATTTTATCAGGCATTAAATTTATAGATTTTTGAAAGTAGCTTTATAATTTTGTGACGTTGTGTTTTAATTGGAACTGCATTTGATATTTCAAAATATTTCTAATTTTTCTCAATTTTACTTACTGTATGTACTTAGGTGAATTTTTACCTTTGAAATATGTTATCTAAACAAATTCAGAATGACTTAGTCACATGTCTTTGTTCTTTTAAGTTTGTAGATACTTTAGTCTACTTATAATATTTACAACTTTTAAAAATCATGATGTCATAAAGCAAGATGTTATTGTCTGAAAAAAAAAAAAAACCACTGCCTGATAGGACTTTTAGGGTTTACCAAATTTGTCTTGATTTGTGATCAAGACCTTCCAGTGTTTTTCTGTCTCTTTTGCAGTAATACTCTCCCTTTCTATGATTTTCCCTAAGAGAGCTGAGAATTAATATCTTAAAATTATAAATATCTTTGTGCTTCCAAGTGCACCTGATGCTAAGCTCAATTGCCATGCAATAGCAGTTGCATTTTACTTATGCAGTGGCATCTGATATTTATCTTATGAATTTTTTGGAATTTGACTCTTCATAAAGGTCTTATGTACTAATCATGGTGAGAAAGGGATTTTCCATTAATGACATTGCCAGCTTTGTTTTTCATGTTACTAATTATTGCCACTGAATGAAACTGAACCTCCCTCCTCTTGTCACCTGAAATTCTCATGATCACTTTATCCTGTCGATGTCCAGTCATAGATCTTTTTTTTTTTTTTTTTTTCCTCTGGTACGCGGGCCTCTCACTGTTGTGGCCTCTCCCGTTGTGGGGCACAGGCTCCGGACGCGCAGGCTCGGCGGCCATGGCTCACGGGCCCGGCCGCTCCGCGGCATGTGGATCTTCCCGGACCGGGGCACGAACCCGCGTCCCCTGCATCGGCAGGTGGACTCTCAACCACTGCGCCACCAGGGAAGCCCCAGTCATAGATCTTTTAAAAACATTCATAGATTATGGGAAGTCTGATGAGGAAAATGACACTTTCACTAACGTAATACTAGTAAAACAATATGCAGAATGTTATTTTATCATATAGAATACATACTTAAATACACCAGAGTAAGTACGAGGATCTTATATAAATATATATATCATTTATTAAATAAAATACTCTAACAATTTCACATTATTATAAAAATAAGGAAAATATATTATTAAACTTTACTTTCTTCAAAAGAACACATTCATCTTGTGCAAGGTAGCACTTGGGTTCTTGTGAAAGCCTTCTTCATTTCATTACACTCCTTCTCTTTAATCCAAATATCTGATCTAGGCTCAGATTTATGGTCAAGTTTTGTTCCTTGTCCATTCAATACCATTCTTTCCCCCAGCAATATCTATGATTATGTGTATAATTGGGGGCTCATAATATTGAGATTAGCCTAAGGTTAAAGACAATATGATGAGAATGGACTTGATCTAGGTTATCTGCTTACTGAGAGTGGTCATGTGCTTCACCCTTAGCCCTAGCAACACTGGTTGCCACTTCTCATAGTGAGTGCTCAGATGTGCATTCAGATTTTTAAGTTTTTAATGTATCAGATAGGACCCAATATGCTCCTTTGCACTTTGATGAATCTCTGAATACTATGGATAGTTCTTCTATTTCCTTTCTCTCAAGTCAGCACCATATTATTGCATGTTCCATGGTTCTTCCATGTTGGAATTTCCAGATTCATCATATAAATACACAAAACAGAAAGTGAAATTTAAAATTCAGATAGGGAGTGCCCTTGTGGTCTAGCGGTTAGGATTCAGTGCCTTCACTGCTGTGCCCTGGGTTCAATCCCTGGTCAGGGAACTGAGATCCCACAAGCTGCATGGTGTGGCAAAAACAAAAAAACCCAGATACATATCAAATGACATTCTTTTTTGATGCAGAAGTATGTTACTGGCAACTAATCAGTTAATTTTTCAGTTCTTACAGTTGAGATAAATTTTCAAAATATCTAGTGAGATTAATTATACTTTAGTAGTCAACCCAAATCCACGAGAACCATGTAACTTTCCTATCCAGGCTGAACACCAGTTTCCTCAAGAGCCTCATTGGAGAAAGATGCCATTTAATGATCAACTCATTTTTAGGACATGATAGTCACTTGTTGAGTGAGGGATATAAATTAGAGGAGGTGAGCTGGATATCTAATGGGATGAGAATAGAAAGTATTAAAATTATTGTGTATATTATCTAATTATTTTAATTTTCTTTTTTAGTATAATGTTCTGATACACGTGGTATATTAATAAAATATTCATATATGTATCTAAATAATTATACATTAATATAATGCTAGTCCATGCTTAAATATTCTTTTACTATTAGTGAACTGTGATCCTTAAAATGTGGGGACTATTAAGTCTTTAAGTCAATATTATCCTGGTGCTTCTCCTGAGTCCAACAGGACAGCATGTAATGAACATTCATATGTATGCTGGTGAGGATTATCAGTTGTTTGGTCCTGGCATTTAAGATATATACGTACCTTTATAGATTAAGTTTTTGGAGGTAGAGTAACAATCACAATCAATTATATAATTTCTCCTTTATAAATGTATGCATATTAAGTCATTTTAGAACAATATTCCATTTCTGAGCATGAGCTAAGAATACTGTCAAGATTTCTGAATTGTCTTACGTATTTATATTTATTGGCCATCAACTTATGAGTGGCCATGAATAAATAATTGAGCACTATTCTATCAAATATATTCCTGAGTGAATATGATGGTTTTCCATTTTGTCAGTGTCATACAGCTGATTACTAGATTAAAGTAACTTGATAAAAATAATGATACATGTATCCAGGAAACTAACATGAAATAGTAATTGCAAAAATATTCATGACATTTTACAAGGTGTTTTGATATTGGAGATATCTTGATTAAAATGAGAAGGAAAGTTTCTCTACTATTAAAAACCTAAGTATTTTCTAAGGCATGGGAGGGTCTCTTCATAGCAATGAAGTCTCAAGTAAAGAATCATTATGTGATCCATTCTGATGCAGCATCATGGATGTCATAAAGAGAATAAATGTAGTTTTTATCCAGTTGGTAATTGAAAGCTGGATTTTAGCAATTCCTTCTTGAGATCAGTACAGTTTACATGAGGGATCTCTGGGATAGAAACTCAAAACTGAGAGAGACCCAGAACCATTTTGAGGTGATACATTTAGTAGGAGTTGTGGCAAGCAGAATAACACCCCCAAAGATATCCACATCCTACTCCCCAGATTCTGGGAATAGGAAAATAAGGGAGTATATGGAACTAAGTATTCTAATCTGATGATTTAATATAGGGAGGTTATTTCATATTATTGAGGGTCCAATGTAATGATAAAGGTTCATAAATATGGAAGAGTGATGAATAATAGAAAGAGTCAAAATGCTGTGATATGAGAAAGACTCAACTGGGTATTATTTTTCCTAAGTTTTGGTTTTGATCATTCTTTCCACATTCATAAAATTTTACTCAGTTCAGCTTTATAAATTCTATTTAGAAATTTTATACGTATATAATTGTTTTGAATCATTATTTGTGCATTAGGGACATGTGGAACAGAAAAATTAGGGAATGTGGAACAGAAAAAAATGTTTTGTAAGGAGTGAGGGTCCGTTATACAGTAGGAGTATAGGTAATGTATACCCTATACAGGCGTGATTATAGATATTTTGGGATATATATATATAATATTATAATTTTGTATTATCTACAAAGTTATATATAATAGTTAATAAATAATATATTAAATAATATAATGTATTTAACATAAATATATAAAATGGTAATTAAATATTATATATAAAACAAATTACACATATTTCATATATAACTTGTCATAGAAAGTAAGGCTGAGGATTTATTTTTTTTTTAATTATATGAGGTAGTTAGGGTTAAACGAGAATAATGAGGGGAAACAAACCTGATAATGGTGGTGATTTAGACTACTGAAGAAAGAACGTTGATAATGTGAGGTTTATTATTATTTGCATATACACAAAACACATTTCCTCTATGCCATTAAGAACATCAGTTTCCACCTATGTTGTCATTAAAAATGCTGGGGTTTTTTTTTCCATTCTGGGGTTGGAGTCTCAGCCAATGCTTTTCTCCTTCTCTTCCACATTCTCCTACTCATCCTGGATCGCAGGTCTAAGCCTAGTGACCTGATCTCCTGTCACTTGGCCCTCATCCATATAGTGATGCTCCTCACTGCAATTTTTGTGTTGTCTCCACACCTGGGTCCATGGGTAACTTGATAGGGATTGCATCGAATCTGTAGATTGCCTTGAGTAGTATAGTCTTTTTGATAATATTGATTCTTTCAATCCAAGAACATGGTATATCTTTCCATCTGTTTGTGTCATCTTCAATTTCTTTCATCTGTGTCTTATAGTTTTCAGAGTACAGGTCTTTTGCCTCCTTGGGTAGATTTACTCCTAGGTATTTTATGATTTTTGATGTGATGGTAAATGGGAGTGTTTCCTTAATTTCTATTCCTGATCTTTCGTTTCAGTATTTGTAAGTAAACATTGTCTGTGCTGGGCTTTCTGCCCTGGGATGGGTATGGTGGAATATGTAGCATGGTGAATTAAGAGGAGTTCCTAGTTTTAGGAGCTCACAGTTTCCTGAGGGAGATATAATGTATTAAGTATATATAACAATAGTGTGAGTAGGAAGTGAGCAAATCCCTTCACAGTTCAAAGTACTAGTGGATCAGAGGGAACAACATGTTGAAGAAACATTGACTATTCAAACTTGGCTGAAGCATAGGGTGCCCACAGGGTTGCTATTGTTGGCGATAAGATGGTGAAAGTAGATTAGATCCAGATTGTCATAGGTCTCAAATACTCTGCTTTGAAATTTTCCCTTGATTCACTGGATGATGTGGAGCCGTTATGTTTTTTTAAGCAGAGGTGTGATATCAGGAGTAGCCTTTTAAATCAGAATCCAAGAGTAAATTAGGTATAGGTCTAAGTAAAAACCCTTTCTTCCTTCATTGTCTCTGGAGTGACTCAGTCTGTGTGCCTTCATTGCATATGTCTCCTGCTCTTTTTCTCAGGGGTTTTAAAAAACTAAACTTGTAATATAGTATGAATTCACAATTGGCTCTTTCTTTATGAAGTTGAAAGCTTGCCCTAATCCACATGATAGAGAGGTGACATCAAGGCTAAGACTCTGGAGGCAAATAGGGAGATGTTGGTCAAAGAGTAGAAACTTCCAGTTAGAAGACAAATAAATTCTGGGGATCTAATGAACAGCACTGTAATTATATTGGGTTGGCCAAAAAGTTCATTCAGGTTTTTCTGTAAGATCTTATGGAAAACCCCGAATGAACTTCTTGGCCAAGCCAAGAGTTAATAATGATCAACTACATACTTGAAAGTTGTTAAGAGAGAAGACCTTAAATGTTCTCTCCACAAAAAAGCAATGTAATTATGTGATATGATGGAGATATTAGCTAACTCTATGGTGGTAATCATTTTATAATATATAAGTGCATCAAATCAACACACTGTACACCTTAAGCTTACACAATATTCTATAGTATGTTGGTTATATCTTATAAGGCTGGAAAAAATACATCACAATTTCAAAGTCAACAATGTATAGCAGGTATCCCAAGCTCCTCTGTGAATGGCCACTGACTTTAACAAAAACTCCCAGATCTGAGGAAAGTGTAAACTTTTCACAGTACGTTAGTAAACATTTATTAACAGTATCAACAACAACAACAAAAAGGATTCTGAATACAAACAATTTCTATCTAGGACTGAGTTTTAGCTCCTGGCTGAAATCTAGATTCAAAGATGAGACTTGCATTTGTTTCTGACTAGATACAACACTTTCGGAAACACAATATCTGACACATTATTCCATGCAGTACATTTGTAATTTTGTTAAAGAAATCAGGTTAATTTAACATGATTTGTTATCTTAGAGGGAAAACAAAGACATACTCTTCAAAAGTGGAAAGATCATATAAGACGAGGACAGTTTGAGGGAGTGTTACAAACTGGAGGGAACTTGGGAAAAGTAACACGATGCAGTGTAGGATCTTGGAACAGAAAAACTGACGAAATTCTAATACTTTATTTAGTTAATATTGTACCAGTGTTAATTTCTTACTTTTTGATTACTGTGCTACGGTTGTGTAAGATGCCTACATGTGAGGAAGCTGGATGACCAATACAGGAAAACCATTTTTGCCACATATCCATAAGTCTAAAACAAGTTTTAGAAAAAGTATATCCATTGCTTCCTATTAAATTAGCATTTAAAAGAATTCCCGATTGCTGGCAAAAAGCATAGGTTAGTCATCAGACTGACTTAGGTTAAAAGCCTGGCTCTACTACTTCTTAGTTTGTGTGACCTTAGTTTGTTGTGCAAGTTACTAGTATCCTCTGAACCCCCATTTACTTTGTCTGTAAAACTGAGATGATAAGGCTTTTATTATCAATGGTTGTGAGAATCGGATGTGGGGACAGTGCCAGGCACAGCACTTGGCACACAGAGTAGGTAACAAGACCTTCAGCTGGTCTTCCCAGAGCCATGCACTCACTGCACACGTCCAGAGGGGAAAGCAGACAGACTATATCGAATTTACACTATTCCTTTCTTATGGTGCTTATTAATCAGCCTTGCACTATACATGGTTTAGCACAAGTGATTCTCAGGATCAGGCAAAAAAATGAAGGAGGGAGGGAAGTTGCAATTCCCCCTGCTAGACTGCAAACTCCTAGGTAGAGGGTTAGTGTTTCATTTTCCTGATTTGCCACACAGACCTGAGTACAGTACTTTTCATAGAAATGATGAATCAGAGCCAATAGAAAATAAGAAGGAAGAGAAATCTAGCCACTTACCTAGACTCCTTTGGGGTGGGGCTGAGCTGGTGTTTCTTTGGGGTGAGAAGCTGTGTCCTCAGTGCCTTGGGCTGCCCCAGGCTTTTTCTTGCTCTTCCTCCTTTGAGTGGTTCCATGATGGGCTAAAGACCAACAGAAGTTGACTTGTGTTCCCTTATCTGGTATTGATGGTTAGGCCTACTAGTAGAAATTCTGTCCATTTTCCTTTCTCTTCTTTAGGATATCAGCTGTGGGTTGGAAGACTCTCTGGCCTCTCTCACTGTTCACTATCTACTGTTGCCTTCTGCACACAGTTCATTGCCTGCAAGGCTGAGATGAGAGGTCTGCTCTTAGTCCATGTAATAGAGTTGCCAGCCGTTTCTGTTCCTGAAAGCACTACACACACTCATGCTACTTTCTGGGGATTAACTGGCAGGTCCTGCTGACCTGCTGGCAGCACCCTCTGGGGACAAGGACATGCTTTCAGCACTTACGCCAATCATATAAAGAACCACCATGGACATGCCTGCTCCTATTTCCTCCTGGACCCATGAAGGCTGCTCCTGCTCATGCTGGGTTGATGGATCCTAATCTGCAGGCTCAGTTGCTGCCATATCCACGATGCCCACTGTGGTGCCTGCTGTTGTCACTCTGGCTGCCCCTCAGCCAGGCCATCTAGTTGTTTTGACTGGAGAGAGTTGCTTTCTCATGCACACAGTATATGTGGGAGGCGTGGTGGATTTTTTCTCTCGCTGCATAAGCAGAAAAGGTGGCCTCAGACACCTTAGGGACCATGAGAAGTCTCCTAATGCTGACCTGACCTGGGTCCCCTTCTCCATGGAGCTCATGACCTGTCTTGAGGGGAGGATAAACAAGGAAAGTAGAGAAAAAAAAATAAATGAGACTAGAAAAGCCTTCTCCCTCTCTTCCTGCAGTGGAACCACTGAAGACGTGTGTTAGGAGAACGTTTGGGGTCACGAAGTCCAATCTCTGTTTGTTGTAGGAATCCCCTCTACAGCACTACCACATGGTCTCTCTGTTTTTTCTTGGAGGGTTCCAGTGCCAGCAAGAACACTTGCTATTCACCAGTAAACTTCTTCATATACTTCTCTTTTATAACCTTGTGTTAGTTTTTTCTGCATAATAGATTGCTAGAAGTGAGACTGCTGGCCAAGGGGTCTGCCCACTTTACATTCGAATAGCTACTAACAAATTGTGCACATATACACAGAGCATGCTCCTCTGCTACAGATGTACACAAAACAGTGCACGACTTAAATAAAGGAAGGACTTTCTCATAGTTAAAAATGTTCTGCAACAGATCAGACTGCCTGGGTTGTGTAGATTGGATGGTCAGGATGCTGCTGAGGGTATTACAACATTGGTTATCTGATTAGAGGAGCTGGCATCCAAAGAAACTCTGAGACCAGTCTTGGAGAAGCACTTGGAGCCTTCCCAGTGTGGCAGTGCCTCCACATGGGGGCTCACTTGGCCTGAGCCCTTCCAAATGCAGTGTTTCTCAGATAAGCCTCTGAGAACACCAAAGGCTTTGTAGACCTAGCCTTCAGCTGCTCTCACAAAACAACTTGGCCCCATCTCCTAGAGTCTCTGCATAGGCTTACTGCTGGGCTCTTGTCCTCTGCCTCTAACACAGGTATGTCTATTATCCCAGCTGGTTTGACCTGCATATCACTGAAAGCCTCCACTTGTGGTCTCAGGAAGTACAACAAGTCTTCCCAGTGGACAAAGAGATCTTTTTTTTTTTTTTTTGCATTTGAAAAGGTCATGACTACTTTCAAATGCAAAAAAAAAAAAAAAAAAAAGAGCATTTGAAAGGTGAAAAGAGCAGCCAGTGGTAAGCTGCAGGTGGAACTGTTTTTTGTCATGACTGGAGATGGATAACTTTACAGCCTCAAGGGGAGCAGCCTATAGGGAGCACTGAGTGTGCGATTAGATGGGGATAAACAGGAAGGAAGAGGCAGTGAGTCTCATGGCCCAGCCAGAGTCCAAACCCTCTGTTAAAAAAGTTACCAACTCCTGTCCATCTAACCTCAGCTCTCACATCCACTTCCTCATCACTGACAGGTGCAGCCCTAGCTCAGATCTGATCTCATCATGATCTCATGATCACTGATCTCATCATGCTCAGTTCAACACCTTTAATGGCTCCTTACAACCTACCAACAATATTTGTGCCAAACCTTTCAGTTACCCTGCCATCCATGCAAGGCCTAGCCACCACATGTCACCTACCTCCCTTTCTAGGCTTCCTACAACACTCCTTATACTCTCACTATCATTGTCCACTTTCTCCACAAACCCTTGGCAAACTCCTGTGTCCTGGCCTAATCTCTCCTTCTTTGATCTATACCATATCTACAGGTCTATGGAGGCCCCTTCTCACCCAGGGTTCTGTTACAGAGCATTATTTTCATCACTGCCTTGTTTCTGGTGTCTATTTCTTAAAGGAAGGGACTGAAACTCCTGGACTCACGTGGTCAGCTCCAAGTGGCCTCTTCCCTGGGTGTCTCAGTCAAATCTGGCATAATCGTCCCAGCTCGCAACTGATCAGCCACAGGGCGTCAGGTATTGCGATGCTGAGGCTGGTGGATGCGATGCCCATGGGCATCATTGCACGCTGCTGCACACATCAATTTCTTCTCCTCTTTTGATGATCTGCTGTTGGAAGAAAGAGAAAAATCAGCATTTTCTTACATCCTTTTTATATCTGTCCTCCAATGCCCTAGTCCTAAATAATGTGCCTGGCACAATGCCTGGTGTGCAGAAAAATTCAAAAGTTTGTTAGTTTTCCCAAGCTCTGGACCATAACAATAGCTTTGAGTCACTTCTGACTCATGGCTGTCTCTCCAAAGTGACCTCTCCGTAGGAGCCACGTTCTACTTCCTCAGCACACCTGTGGTCATATAGATCTGTACACAGAAGGGCCTCTGATCACTATCACAACAGCAAATGCATATATTCCCTTTGACTCAGCAATCCCAACCCTGAGAATTTACGCTACATATACCTAAACACACACAGAAATTATATATGTACAAAGTTGTTCCTTATCACAATTTTTGTAACACAAAAGGCTGGACACAACCCAAGTATCTATCAGTAGTGGTTTAATTAAACAAACCTGCTTAGTTACACAAATTCGATTTTCTATAAAACAACCAGCCTTTCCTCTTCAAAAATACCATTGTCACAAAAGACAATTAAATGAGAAGGAAGAATTCCAGACTAAAGGATTAAAGACATATGACAATTAAATGTAATATATGGTCCCAGACTGGGAAAATCGTTATTAAGAATATTATTAGGATAATTGACAAAATTTTAATATGCACTATATACCTTATGATGGCATTGTATCACTGTCAAACTTCCTGAAGTTGATAATGGTTCGGTGGTTTCATAAGCTATTACCCATATTCTTAAAATATACATCAAGAATTTAGGGGTAAAGGGGCATAGTGCTGGCCCCTTGAACCTTACTCTCAAATGATTCAGCAGGAATGGTAGTCTGTGTGTGGTGTCCATGAGTCTGTGCTTCTCAGTCCTGGATACACATTAAAGCAAACTGGGGAGCTTTGAAACACCCCACTGCCCATTCTACCCTGAGACATTACACTAGAATCTTGGGAGGTATGTTCTAAGGCATCAGTGTTTTCTGAATTTCCAGGTAATTCCAAGGAGGATCAAAGGCTGAGAATTGGTGTTAGATACAAAGTCACAGAGCTTCCTGGCTGACTATCCTTGGTCCACCCTTCCCTCCTGCCATCTCCCCTACTCTTCCCTCTACTTGTAAGCTCTCTGGTTGCTCACACCCAAAGACTGCTTTACACTCTTATGAAATGACACAAAAAGCATCATCCAGAAAGCAGATGAGAGTAGAAACGCCCCGGGCTAGAAGTCAGAAAGCCTGGGTCTCGGCCACTTTGTGGTCTGGGAATGTCATTTCACTCTCTGGAATTCAGTTTGCTACTGTGTAGGCAGGAGATGATATTTATTCTGCTACACAACAAGGTTGTTGTGAGTTTCACAGGAAATATACACTCAAGTGTGTTGGACACTGGAAAGTACCATATAAATCTAATGGATATTGAGAACCACACATACCAACAGAGACAAATCTCCAAAGCACACTGAGTGAGAAAAAGCAAGCTGCAAAAGGTACACACAATTATGACACCATACCTAAGTTCTACACATGCAAAGCAAGACTATAATTCATCTCTAAAAGGGATAAAATGTTATGGATGTGGATATGTACATATAAAATGAAATAGGAAAACTTGCACGGGAATGAAAATCATCAGATTTGTGACTTGTACCTGGGGGAGATGAGGGAAGAAGTCAGGGAAGTGCACCCAGGGAGATTCTACTGTATCCATGATTTTTCCTTTAAAAAGTTTAAATCTGAAGCAAATGTGACCATCAGATAAATAGGTATACAAATCAATAACAAAAAATCCCCACTTGTCTGTTTCTTCTATCTGATTGAGATGTCACAGAAGACATCTTAGCGTATTCAACCCATAGGAGGTGTACGGTTTTTGTAGAAGCAGAGGATTGAGAGCAATGAATAAAGAGGGAAGAACTGGGGGACAGAATGAGGGGGAAGGGACTGAGGTAAGGAATCATTCATCTGATCAAGTCTCTCTCAAGCACTGGTGTGTGCTTGAATATAAAGTACTCTCCCTTGAATGGTTACCACTGCAGTTTCCCAAGGGAGGTACTAAACATGTCTGATGCATGACTGCTTTGGGTTGTGTAACATGATAACACAGAGTCACTGTACATGGCTAACTTTTATTAAGACAGCTGAAAAGAGGAAGCATAGTATCTCTTGACCCCATTTTCTTAGCACCCATCTCTCTAGCAACCACGGTACAGCACCTGGCACACACAAGTTAAGTCATTTATTGTGCCATGGTGTAATTAAGACACAGAGGCCCTCTGGGTAGACATGGCCACTCTGACCCACAGTTTCCTAGCAGACAGTGCCTCTTGTGAGAATTAGAGAAAGGCAGAGGTTGGCTAGCACCAGGACTACCACACAAATTGGTGAACCAAGTGCAGGCTGCATTGTAGACACCTCCACTCACCCTTCAGGCAGTTACTTTCGTGCGGTAACAATTTGCACAAACTTATAGGGCACCTGTTGGCCCAACTGTCTCACAGACCTCAGACTTCAATTTTCCCACCCTTTCCTGCCTCAATTCTACAACAGTTCACTGCTTTCCCTGTGCATTCACTGCACCCAGGAAAAGTGGCCATCACTTCTACTAGGCAAAGTCGAGTCTTATTCTGTCTCAGAGCTTTTCACTTCTTCTTCTAATTGGATGGCTTTTCTCTCTAAATCAGTGGTCAGCCAGCTAAAAACAGCCCAGAGCCTGTTTTTGTAAATAAAGTTTCACTGGAGCACAGCCACCATCCTTTCACATGTTGTCTATGGCTGCTTTTGTGCTAACCCACAGAACTGAGTAGTAGTGACAGAGACCATGCAGCCCTGTAAAGCCTAAAATAGGTACATGTAGCCATAGGCAGAAAACGTTTGCTGACCCAGTCCTAGACCTTTGCATGTCTGCATTTTCTGTGCACCAGAGTAAGCTCTTCCCTCATTATTGTTCCCAGAAATCATCCTATTTGTTTATGCTTGGTTCCCCATTCTTTTCTCTGCAGTGCTCCTGCACAAAGCCTCTGCTCATAAGAAACAGCCTCTGGGACTAGACTGCTTGAGTGTGAAGTCCACCTTTGCTCCATACTAGCTGTGTCACTTCAGGAACCTCACTTTATTTAGCAGTTAGTTCAGATGGCAGTTGTGCAGAGTTCTGGCGATGATACACTCAGCACCAAGGTTGACAGCTTATACATGATGTTAGGTAGACATGAACGGGTTTCAGCAGCCTTATTTATAAGAAACACATGGAGCAGGTGAGTGTTGACTCCTTGAGTATCTATGGATTTGCTTGGTGGCAGGAGAAGCTGGGACCTCCTTGCTCCTCCAACCTAGGGCACTTCCTCACGTCTTGACCTGTTTTGCTACTTTGAGGCTCCTCCACATATTACTTTTATTCATGCTGTTCCTTCCAAATGGAGTGTCTTTTACTGTCTTCTAGGAATGTTATAGTCCTCTCCTTCCTCCAAAGACCAGCTTCCATGCAAACTCCTTTATATCTACTTGGATACTTTTTTTTTTTTTTTTTTTTTGCGGTACGCGGGCCTCTCACTGTTGTGGCCTCTCCCGTTGCGAAGCACAGGCTCCGGACGCGCAGGCTCAGCGGCCATGGCCCACGGGCCCAGCCGTTCCGCGGCACGCGGGATCCTCCCGGACCGGGGCACAAACCCGTGTCCCCTACATCGGCAGGCGGATTCTCAACCACTGCGCCACCAGGGAAGCCCGACAACTTCTTTTAAGAGTATCCAAGTAGGGCTTCCCTGGTGGTGCAGTGGTTGAGAATCCGCCTGCCGATGTAGGGGACACGGGTTTGTGCCCCGGTCCGGGAGGATCCCGCGTGCCGCGGAACGGCTGGGCCCGTGGGCCATGGCCGCTGAGCCTGCGCGTCCGGAGCCTGTGCTTCGCAACGGGAGAGGCCACAACAGTGAGAGGTCCGCATAAAAAAAAAAAAAAAAAAAAGTTTAAAATGTTAATTGAAACTTAGAAAATAATACATCTGGAATCATCAAAATCAGTTGTAACAAAATATAACATCCAAACCAGGGTGTGGTAGTAGAAGTGAAATTTAGCTACCACAGTCTTTTCTGAACAGTTTTAAAAATAAGTTTAGATTTTATGGAGTAGATTTTCATTTCTTCCTTCCTGCCTTCCTTCTTTTCTTTCTTTCTTTCTTTCTTTCTTTCTTTCTCTCTTTCTCTCTTTCTTGTTTTTCTCTCTTTCCTTCTTTTTTCTTTTTTACATTTGCAGCCTTTATTATATACTGAAAATATTCTTTGGTGCTTAGTAATAATTTTACATCATTTAATGTGAATTTTGTAAGGAAATATACATATATATGTTTGTCATATATATGATTTTCTTTTTTAAAAATTAATATTTTATTGAGGTAACATTGGTTAATAATGTAAGTTTTATGTGTACAACACTATTTCTATTTCTCCATTTACTACAGTGTGCCCTCCACCACCAAAAATTTAGTTTCCATAGTCACCATACAGTAGATCCCCTTCATACATTTTGACATTCCCCCCACTCCTTCCCCTCTGGTAACCACTGCTCTGTTCTCTGTATCTACTTGTTTGTTTTTATTTGGCTTAGTTTGTTCATTTATTTTGTTTTTGTGTTTGTTTTTTATATTCCACATATAAGTGAAATCATACAGTATTTGTCCTTCCCTGTCAGACTTATTTCACTTAGCATGATACTCTAAAGGTCCATCCACATTGTCACAAATGACAGAATTTCATCTTTTTTTAATGGTGAATAGTATTCTATCTTCTTTATCCCTTCATCCATTAATGGGCACTTAGATTGTTTCCATATCTTGGCTATTGTAAGTAATGCTACAGTGAACATAAGGGTGCATATATCTTTTCCAATTCGTGTTTTCATATTCTTTGAATAAAGACCCAGAAGTGGGGTAGATGGATCATTTGATAGTTCTATTCTTAATTGTTTGAGGAATCTCCATACTGTTTTCCATAATGGCTGCACCGATTTACATCCCCATCAACAGTATATGAGGATTACCTTTTCACCATAACCTCACCCACACTTTTTATTTCTTGACTTTTTGATAATAGCTATTTTAACAATTTTTTAAATTGGGTTTTGTGTTGTTGAGTTGTATGAGTTCTTTATATGTTTTGGATATTAACCCTTTATTGGGTATGATTTTAAAATATATTCTCCCATTTGGTAGGTTGTCTTTTCTTTTCATTGATGGTTTCCTTTGCTGTGAGGAAGCTTTTTAGTTTGATGTAGTCCAATTTGTTTATTTTTGCTTTTGTTTCCCTTGCCTGAGGAGATGTATCTAGAAAGATACTGCTAAGACCAATGTCAAGGTGTGTACCGCTTATGTTTCCTTCTAGGATTTTTATGGTTTCAGTCCTTACATTCAAGTCTTTAATCCAGTTTGAGTTTATCTTTTTGTATGGTGTGAGATCATGGTCTAACTTTATTTTATTTTATTTTTTGCATGTATCTGTCCATTTTCCTCAACAGCATGAAGACACTATCCTTTCTTCACTAAATGTTCTTTGCTCATTTGTCATAAATCAATTATCCATATATGTGTGGATTTATTTCTAGGCTCTCAATCCTGTTTCATTGATCTATGTATCTGTTTTTTTGCCAATGCCATGCTGCTTTGATTACTAAGCCTTTGTAATATAGTTTGAAATCAGGGAGTATAAACCCTCAGCTATATTCCTTTTTTCTCAGGATTGCTTTGGATATTTGAGTCTTTTCTCATTCCATATAAATTTTAGATTTTTAAAATTCTATTTCTGTGAAAAATGTCATAGGGATTTTCATAGGGATTACACTGAATCTGTAAATTGCTTTAGGTAATATTGACGTTTTAACAGTGTTAATTCTTTTATTTCACAAGCATGGAAAAACTTTTTATTTCTTTGGTCTTCTTCAATTTTTTTTCAACAATGTCTTATAGTTTTTAGTGTACAAATCTTTCACCTCCTTGGTTATATTTATTCCTAAGTATTTATTCTTTTTGTTGTGATTGTAAATGGGACTGTTTTCTTAATTTATTTTTCTGTCACCTCTCTGTTAGTATACAGAAACACAACAGATTTTGTATGTTGATTTTGTACTCTGTAAATTTACTGTATTCCTTTTATTTCTAATAGTTTTTTTGGTGGAGTCTTTAGGGTTTTCTATTTATAAAATCATGTCATCTGCAAATAGTGACAGTTTTACTTCTTCCTTTCCAATTTGGATTTTTTTTTTTTTTTTTTACCTAATTGCTCTGGCTAGGACTTCCAATACTGTGTTGGATAAGAGTGGCAAGAGTGGGCATTCTTGTCTTGTTCCTGATTTTAGAGGAAATGCTTTCAGCTTTTCACCATTGAGTGTGATGTTAGCTGTGTTTTGTCATATGACCTTTATTATGTTTGGGCATGTTCCTTCTATGCCCACTTTACTGAGGGTTTTTCTCATATATTGGTGTTGAATTTTGTCAAATGCTTCTTCTGCATCTATTGAGAGGATCATATGGTTTTGTCTTTCATTTTGTTAGTGTGGTATATGAGTATCACATTGATTGATTTGTGGATGTTGAACCATCCTTGAATCCCTAGAATAAATCCCACTTGATCATGGTATATGATCTTTTTTTTTTTTAAGGGAACTCGTTTATTTTTATTATTTATTTATTTATTTATTTATTTTTGGCTGTGTTGGGTCTTCGTTTCTGTGCAAGGGCTTTCTCTAGTTGCAACAAGTGGGGGCCACTCTTCATCATGGTGTGCAGGCCTCTCACTATTGCAGCCTCTCTTGTTGTGGAGCACAGGCTCCAGACGCACAGGCTCAGTAGTTGTGGCTCACGGGCCTAGTTGCTCCGCGGCATGTGGGATCTTCCCAGACCAGGCATCAAACCCATGTCCCCTGCATTGGCAGGCAGATTCTCAACCACTGCACCACCAGGGAAGCCCCAGTATATGATCTTTTTAATGTTATTGTATTCAGTTGGTTAATATTTTTGTTGAGGCTTTTGCATCTATGTTTGACAGACATATTGGCCTGTAACTATCTTTCTTTCTTTCTTCCTTCCTTTCTTTCTTTCTTTCTTTCTTTCTTTCTTTCTTTCTTTCTTTCTTTCTTTCTTTCTTTCTTTCTCTCTCTCTCTCTCTCTCTTTCTTTCTTTCTTTCTCTCTTTCTCTCTTTCTTTCTTTCTTTCTTTCTTTCTTTCTTTCTTTCTTTCTTTCTTTCTTTCTTGCTTTCTTTCTTTCTTTCTTTCTTTGTGTCTGGTTTTGTTATCAAGGCAGTGTTGGTCTTGTAAAATGAGCTAGGAAGCTTTCCTTCCTACTCAATTTTTCAAAAGAGTTTGAGAAGAGTTATTAAATCTTTGAATGTTTGGTAGAATTCACCTGTGAGGCCTTCTGGTCCTAGACTTTTGTCTTATGGGAGGATTTTGATTACTGTTTCAATCTCTTTACTAGTGATTGGTCTATACAAATTTTCTATGTCTTCATGATTCAGTCTCAGAAGGTTGTATGATTCTAAGAATTTGTCTGTCTTTTAGGTTGCCCTATTTCTTGGAGTATAGCTGTTCATAATCTCTTATATCCCTTTGAATTTCTGTGGTATTGTTTTTCCTCTTCTTTCATTTCTGAATTTATTTGTCAGAGCCTTCTCTCTTTTCTTTTCTTAGTGAGTCTATTTAAAGGTTTGTCTATTTTGTTTATCTTTTCAAAGAACCAGCTCTTAGATTCATTGATATTTTGTATTGTCCTTTTTGTCTCTATTTCATTTATTTCTGCTCTGATCTTTGTTTCCTTCCTTCTACTGACTGTGGACTTCATTTGTTCTTCTTTTTTCTAGTTCCTTTAGGTATAAGGTTAGATTGTTTATTTTAGATTTTTCTTGTTTATTGAGGTAGGCCTCTATTGCTATAAACTTTCCTCTTAGTACTACTTTTGCTGCATCCCATAGGTTTTGGTATGTTGTATTTTCATTTTCATTTTTCTTGAGATAGTTTTTTATTTTTCCTTTGGTTTCTTTGTTGAGCCAATAGTTGTTCAGTAGCATGTTGGTTAGTGTCCACATAGTTGTTATTTTTCTAACTTTCTTCTTGTAGTTGATTTTTAGTTCCATGCCATTGTGATTAGAAAAGATGTTTGATACTATTTAAATCTTAAATTTATTGAGACTTGTTTTGTGCTCCAACATATGGTCTATCCTTGAGAAAGTTTCACGTGCTCTTGAGAAGAATGTGTAATTAGATGGAAAGTTTTGTACAAATCTATCATATCTACTTGGTTCAATGTCTCATTTAAGGCCACTGTTTCCCTGTTGACCTTCTGTCTGGATGATCTATTCATTGATGTAAGTGGGATGTTAAAATCTCCTACTCTTATTGTGTTGCTGTTAATTTTTCCCTTTTGGTCTATTAATAATTCATTTGTATATTTTGGTACTCCTATGTTAAGTGAATATATATTAATAACTGTTACATCTTTTTTATGAATTGGCCCCTTTTTATTATATAATGTTGATCTTCATCTCTTGGTACCTTTTTTTGGCTTGAAGTCTATTTTGTCTGGTATGACTTCACTCACTTTCTTTTGACCTTATTTGCTTGGAATATCATCTTTCATCTCTTAATTTTGAGTGTATGTTTGTCTTTAGAGCTTAGATGAGTCTTCTGGAGACAGCATATAGTTGGGTCTTGCTTTTTAATACATTTGGCCACTCTCTGTCTTTTGATTGGTGAATTCAATTCATTTATATTTAGAGTGTTGATAAATGAGAATGCAGTACTGTCATTTTATCTTTTTCTTTTTTCTGTTTGCTCTATATCCCTAATGTTTCTCTTTCCTTGTGCTTCTCTGTGCCATTTTAGTTTGGTGGTTTTCTATGATATTTACTCACTTTCTTCTTTCTTAATGTTTCACATGTCTGCTCTAGATTTATGTTTTGTGGTTACCATGATGTTTGTATAAAATGTCTCATAAGTAAAATAGTCCTTTTTATGCTGATAGCATTTCATCTTCATTTACTATATGGATTCTGTCCTTTTCCTCTTTCTCTTTTGGGTTTTTGTTTTCTTAAATTATCCCTTTTTATGTTGTGAGTTTGTTACCAAAAAAAGTAGCTATAGTCATTTTTTCTTCTTTTTTCCTCCTTTAATCTTTATGCTATAATAAAGTGTTTAAAGAACTATTTTGATAAAGAGTTGAAATTTTCTGATTCTTTCTATTTCTCAAAGTTTTGTGTACTTTTGCCTTTTTGTTTCTGGTATAAGAACTCCTTTCAACACTTCTTGTAAGGCAGGTCTAGTGTTGATGGAATCCCTCAGTTTTTGTTTGTCTGGGAAAGTATTTCTTTTTCATATTTGAATGATATGAAACTTTGCTGGATAGAGTATTTTGGGATAAGGGTTTTTATCTTTCAGTATTTTGAGTATGTCATTCCACTGCCTCCTGGCCTTTAGAATCTGCTGAGAAATCTGCTGATAGCCTATTGGGGGGTCCTTTGTAGGTTATCATCCTTTTTTTCCCTGGCTGCCTTTCAAATTCTTTGTCATTGACTTTTGACAGTTTTAATGCAATGTGTCTTGGAGAATGTCTTTTTGTGTGGAGGTAATTAGGTGTTCATGGACTTGTATATTCAAATTCCTTCCTCATGTTTGGGAAGTTCTCAGCTATAATTTCTCTAAATAAACTCTGCTCCCTTCTCCCTCTCTTCTGGGGTAGCCATTACCCTAATGTTGCCTTTCCTGAAAGAGTCAGATAGCTCTCATAGAACTTCCTCATTTTAAAAATATCTTATCTCTCTTTCCTCTTCCACTTGTATCATTTCTAGATTTTTGTCTTTAAGCTCACGAATTCTCTCTTGCATATGATTCAATGCTTTCTAATGCATTTTTCATTTCATTTATTGAGTTTCTCTGCTCCAGAATTTCTGTTTGGCTCTTTTTTAGAGTTTCAATCTCTTTGGTAAAGTATTCCTTCTGTTCATTAATTTTTATCCTGAGCTCATTGAACTGCCTTTCTGAGTTTCTTGTAGCTCGTTGAATTGCTTCATGACAGCTCTTTGAATTCTCTGTCAGTTAGATCACAATATTCTGTGAATTTAAGTTTGGTTTCTGGAGAATTGTTATTTTCTTTTTGTGGTACAGTGTTACTGATATTCTTCATGGTGCTTGATGAGTTCTTCCTCTGACAGTGCATTTGAAGTAGCAAATACCTTTCTACTTGATTCTAACAATTCAACAGGTTACAAATTAGAGGTCTTTCATTTTCCAGTAGGTGGTGGTGCTATAGCACAAGTTTTTGGTTTCTCTTCCCTGAGCTGCCTTTGATGATATTTGAGAGTCAGCATTCCCCACTCTCCAAGGCCTTTCAGAGGTGGTGCCCCATGCCCTTCTTATTGCTTCTTGTGCCTCTAGGGTCCTTGGTGCTTTGCTGCTGCCAGTGTTGCTGGTAACACCACCTGGGATACTGGGATGGGCTCTTCTGCCACGTCTGGGATCCCCTGAGTTGCAGGCTCTGTCATCACAGGGAAAGGGGTAGCATGGGGCTGGAGGTAGAATTGCATGGGCACCTCTGCTGTTTTCAGTGTTGTAAAGTTTGTGGGCTTGGTTGCTGTGGGTAGGGGTGTGGGAATTGGAGTTGTGGGTGTCTGTGCAGCTCAAGAGACAGGGTCCCAGGTCCCACTGCTGCTGATGCACAGCTATCTGTGGCTGTAGGTGTTGTTGCTGCTGGGGTGCAGGATTTGTGTGCACAGCCTCTCCTGCTGCTGCCAGATTCTCTGGGGCTGAAGCTTCCACTTTCTTGGCTGGGGGGCCAGGATTACAGGCATTGCCTCTGCTGTTACCCTAAGTCTGCGTCCTTTCTGTGTTCCAGTCCACCCACTTTTAGATGTACAGACATATGGAATTCTCCAGCATCTCGGTACACCGGGCAGAGACAGCTTTTTTGAGCTGTGGTTGTTTTACTGGTTGTAGATTGAAGGCGTGAGGCAAAGACAGTGAGTGTCTCACTCTGCCATTATACTGATGTCACTTTCTGATTTTCTGTATTAACATCAAAACCTTGTTTAACCAACTAGTCTAATATTCAACAGCATCTTTTCTTCCCATATGTGATTTTTGAAACAAAAATTGTGTATATTTAAGGCGCACAACATTATGATTTTATATACATATGCATATTGAAATGATTACCACAAAAAGCTAATTAACATTATCTATCTCCTCACACGGTTACCATTGTGTGTGTATGTGTGCATGTGTGTGTGTATGCGTATGTGTGATGAGAACACCTCAAATCTACTCTCTTAGAAAATTTCCAGCATTCAATACAGTATTATTAACTATAGTTATCATGCTGTACATTAGATCTCTAGACTTATTCATCCTATATAACTGCATATTTGTAGACTTTGACCAACATCACCTCATTTCTCCCACCTCCCTGCCCCTGGTAACCACTGTTCTCCTCTCTGCTTCCACATATTCAACTTCTTAGATTCCATATATAAGTGAGATTTTGTAGTATTTTTTGTTCTGTGTCTGGCTGATTTCATATTATAGATATAGATATTATTCAGCCTTAAAAAGGAAGGTCCTTCCATTTGTGACAACATTGATAAATCTTGAGGGCATTATGCTAAGTGAAATAAGCCAGACAGAGAAAGAAAAATACTGTATGATCGCACTTATATGTGGAATATAAAAATATTGTATATATATGAATATATATATAAACATATACAAACCTTCCTAACTACCAGACCTCTACATAACAGTGGACATTCTTTCACAGAGATCAGGGAATTTCCCACTAGTGCAAGTATCCTGGTAGATGCAAACCCAATTTGCAGTGTGGTAAAAGAAGTCAGAATTGTTTAGATGGTGCCTGAAACCTCATCCAATAAAGTTACTTTTTATATTAAAAGTATACACTTAGTATCATTTACTCATGTGTATTTGGAGTTAGTTAGGAATATCTAATTCTTAAAAATGCAAAGTAAAATTTTGGCATTCCCAGAATTAACAGATGTACTTCTTGTTAAAATTCAAACAGTAGATAAAAAACATGGTCTTAACTACCTTTTTAATAAGTGTAAGGTATTTAGGGGTTGTTTAAAAGAGGCACATTAGGAGGCTTGGTAGAAGCCTTACTGGATACTATGATATACAGGTAATCTGAAGTGGCTGTATTCTTTTTCTCACTTGTACACCCATGGCATTCTACCCCACCTTTAGAGAAAACATATATTCCCTTAGAGATTTTTGTACAGGTGACATATCTTAATTATACATAAACAGTACTGAAAATTTTAGTTCAAAGATATATGTATCTAAAATTTGATATGGAGGCTAAAATTGGAATTGAGGGATAGGCTTTAAAGAAACTACAGACTCTCCCTGAAATTTTATATACACCATTTGAAATGTGTGTGAGCACATACATAGATTTTTATGCCTTTATGTTTGATTCAGAAAAGGGGCTTTTGTTTAATCCTTAAGTGTGGCTTATTCTGTAGGTGCCTGGTAATGGTAGTTGTGCATAGTTCTTACCAGGACAAGGTCCTGCCCATAGTACATATCAATAAGTGGTGGTCAGAATAGGTTTGCAAAATTGGGTTTGCTCTGATTTTTTTTTTCACACAATAAATCAATGTGCCTGGGGTCTCTGTATTTCTGAACTGGCTCTTCAAGTTATTATCATTTCTCCTTACCCTAAATTTACTTACTATTTCCTTCCCCATTCCTCCATCAAAGTACTAAAATGGAAATGGAAAGAAGAGGATATATGTCCATCACATTCAGATTTTGAATGGAAAATGTGGCTTCTGGTGAGACAAAGGTTAAAAATTGATTCTCTGGGCTTCCCTGGTGGTGCAGTGGTTGCGAGTCCACCTGCCGATGCAGGGGACATGGGTTCATGCCCCAGTCCAGGAAGATCCCACATGCCACGGAGCAGATAAGCCCATGAGCCATGGCCGCTGAGCCTGCGCGTCCAGAGCCTGTGCTCCACAACGAGAGAGGTCGCAACAGTGAGAGGCCTGCGTACCACACACACACACACACACACACACACACACACACACACACACAAATTGATTCTTTGATGGATACAGTGTTAGAAATTTAGAAGAGGTTGAGTCAATAACCTGACATATTGTTAAGACTAATTTCCAAGGAAGAAAACCCACATCTCTGATAGTTACATGTGTTTTCCTTCAAACTGACATGGTTGCAAGGTTGGAAAGAGTGATGACATCAGAGAGTTCCAATAATCCTGATTGGACTATTCAAACTCGGTGGGTTCCAGGCAACGGATGTGGACAACAGCTTCTGTTCAGAGTTCCTCATTACTTATTATCTTTCCCAGACTGGAAGAGACATAACAGCCTTCAGCACAGCCATTATACAGAATCAGTTTGGAGCAATCAGAGATCAAGTGTGAACAGGGCTGGGCTCTGCTGGGGAACAAACATTCTGGGGGAAATCATGGCTGAATATCTTCTTTTAGCCCAGTTTGTGAATGAGAGCTCCCAGCCAAGCTCCTCAGAATGTGCCCTGGAAGTGATGGTGAAGGAAGAAAGCCCAAGATCTTCAGGTGAGGAGACTGCAATGTGAAGATGTTTAGGTGGGGTTCCTAGTTTAAAAAAAATCATTAGGGAGTTAGGAAAGAGTTTCTGAGTCAGTGTGTGAAAAAGAGGAGGGTGTCAGCATTCAGGACATTGGGAGAAAAAGGTACAAGAGCTGGAAAGGGAAAAATTCTCAATGGAAATATAGTCTGGGCAGCAAGGAGGGAGGGTTTGGTACCTGAGATCCACAAGAGAGGGAAAGGAGATGAGGGGAATCGTGTAGGAGTGTCCTTTTCTTTCCCCAGTGGTGAAAATTAATTATAGGACTTTGCTGGTGGTGCAGTGGTTAAGAATCCACCTGCCAATGCAGGGGACACAGGTTTGAGCCCTGGTCCGGGAAGATCCCACATGCCGCGGAGCAGCTAAGCCCGTGCACCACAACTACTGAGCCTGTGCTCTAGAGCCCGTGAGCCACAACTACTGAGCCCACGTGCCACAACTACTGAAGCCCACATGCCTAGAGCCAGTGCTCTACTACAAGAGAAGCCACCACAATGAGAAGCCTGCTCACTACAACCAAGAGTAGCCCCCGCTCGCCACAACTAGAGAAAGCCTGCACGCAGCAGTGAAGACCCAATGCAGCCAAAAATAAATTTAAAAGTAAATAAATAGAAAAATATTAAGAAAAAGAAAATTAATTATAATTAGGAATATTTTTGAGGATATGGAGATGTAATAATACCAAGATAATGGAAGCAGGTATATATAAACAAAGGAGAAAAAAGAGAAGGGCAAGGCCTAGAGTCTATAAGGACAGAGGGGATCGTTGTAGGGAGGTTTGGAGAGGGCCTAGGTTTGGGATCAACAGCTGAATCTCAAAGAAAATGCTTTATTTTGTAATCTTATTCCATTACATAGTCCTCTGGATAGATTCCAGCCCCTTGTCTGAGACCTGCATCCAGAAGAGGGACGTGACAGTAGCTTTCGTGAAGGAAGTAGCCTTAGAGTCTAAGGACAGCTGGGTCACAGAGAACGTGAGTGGTTTCACAATGCAGGTGAAGAGACGGTGGGAGTCGGCCGTGGAACCTGAGCACCATGAGGTCTTCAACAGGCTGCTCGGTAGGAAGAAGCCCCAGACATCATCCTCCAATTTTATTCTTTCTAAAATGAAGAAATTTCCAATAACTATACTTTATCAGTAAGAAATAAGATTTTGTTTTAGGTGGTGAGCTCTCCATTACTGGGAATGTGTAAGTGGTGACAATCTGTTATTGATCATTTGTTAAGGACATTTTGAAAAATGACACCGCATGAGAATAGACTGGTGAAATCTCTCCATTTGAGATGAGAACACTTGGGGTTAAGTGTAGCCTCTACTATGTATTTTTCCTTTCTTAAATTTCTGAATCTAAATATGTTTATCTGTACAATGAAGGCCATAACACCCAGTCCAGTGATGTGAATATTACATGAGGAAAGGAATGTGAATTCGCATTTTTAATCTCTGAAATGACACATTCATGTCTAATGAGTGGCTACAGATGTTTATTTTAAAGTCTTAGTAATGCAGATATTCTACAGAAACACAACTCCACATATATTCACTCCGCCTAGGAGCCCCACAATGACAGTCATACTTGGTTGCACAATGAATGTTCTTATTCCTTTTCCCCTCATGCTAACCCTTGGCCACAACCCTCATACTTCTCTAGGGGAGATTTGGTGAGGGCTCCAATGTCAAACTAACATACCCTCTTTTTTGCAGAGGATACTGTTGTTCAAAGATTCCTGGCTTGGGATAAAAAGCTGAGGGTGTCTGACAAGGTAACATTATCCATCAAAGTCTACTAATGCCCAAATCTGTGGGGTTGTACTTTAAAAAAAAAAAATCTAGACCTTTCCTTTTCTCAATCTTTGCTAATCTCTTCTCTGGTGTCTAGAAAACGCCTGGCTCCTTCAGTACCTGGCAACTCACCCCCACCAACCATTTCTTGTTATTTCCTTTCCATGTGGCACATAGACCCCTGCCCTTGCAGTGTCCTCTGGGGCCTTGAGTACTAGGCCATGGATACTGCCACCTACATTCCTAGGATCACCGCTCCACGCGGACCATTGAGACACCTTTCTGCTCCAGATAACCAAAGCTCCTCCCAATCTCTGCCATCCTAAGCTCCCTCCCTCAAACAGTCAGATCTTATCATCTTCACAGCATTGTGCCTTTCCCTTTCCATGTTTTCTGTAATTTGTGACTGACCCTCTGACAACATTTCTGCTGACCCTTCCCCATTAAGCACCTTCAACCCACAGTTGATACTCTCTCCTCCATGTGCTACAACTCCACTCTTTTGTCTCTAGTTCCCTATTCCAGTGTTCTTCCACTTCCACATTTGAGCCCCCCTTTATTGTTTTTTTTTATCTCCCTATTAGTATCTTCTGTCCATGGTAATTGCTTATTTTAGCCGGGCTGGCCTCTTCTCCTGGCAGTACCAGCGGATTCATTTCTTCCTAGCTCTGTGAGTATTTTTCTTTATCCCATTACCCAAGCTTCAATTCCCTAGGTGTGTGAGAGTGGCAGAAGAGGGTCTCTCACTTTTCATCTTTATTTTAAAACTATTTGTAGTGTTTTCCCTGTGGTAGAAAACAATAAGGAATATTTGAGTTTGGGGATTAAGGTATAGTTTTGTTTTCATTTTTTATTGTTCACCATAAACAAAACTTGATACCAGTTTAAAAAAGAAACAAGATGAAATTAAACAAAATATAAAACTCTTCCAAGTGGAGAAAAAAATAATTGTTACCACCATGCCCTATGTGAATACTGCTGAAATCATAGTCATTTCTGATTCCCACGTCAGCTTCAAATCTATTCCTCTTCTTCTAGGTATTGTGGTGTATGCCACTTGCCAGATCCTCTTTATATCATGCCAACTTACTTGCAGGTCTCTCAGCTCATATTCGTTACTGTGGACATCTCCACATTAAAGCCTAAAATACAGATCGAAGTCATAGCCCTCCTAAAAATTTGCATTGGGTCCTAGTATCCTTCTTAATCAAGTCCAGAACTCTCAATGAACAAAATCTTTACAATCTCAATGAACACAGTTTGACATCCAGACATCTCATTTATTTGTTTTAAAAAAGTTATTTACTCCTCCTTGCAAATGCCCTCTAGTTTCTTCCCTCTAGTTTATATTACATATGCTGTCTGATTATTCAGGCATATCTAATTGAATAAAATATTTTTTTTATCCTTAAAGCCAGTTTAAACTTCACCTCTTTCATAATGCTGTCCCTGAACTTAACAGTCAGATAAGACCTGACCTTCTGCATCTCAGTGGCATTTATTTGAATGTTATTATCATATACTATTTTGAGTGTTAGTTATTTATCACCCCCATTCTTTTTATACAACCCCATTAGACTAGATACTACTTAAAGACAGGGTCTTGTAAAATCACCAGATCCTGTAAAGTGATAAACACACCTCTTTTTATTTTTCAATTGCTTGAATATTCATTCATTGATTCATTCAATTGACAAAAGCTTATTACGTAACTCCAGTGTGCCAAGGACTATGAGGGAACAGGAAGAGGTATGAAGGAGGGAATTAAGAAATGCTCATGGATTAACATACCCATGTAAGCAAGGTGCTACGTTCGGTATTTGGTGGGAGGGGGCTGACACACAAATAAAGTAGTCAGTTCCTTGAGAATCTTACAACATCATGTGGAGAAAGTTATTTGCAAATACAAATAGGAGTGAAAGAGGGAGAAAATTTTGAGGGAAAATTGAGATGTAAATTGTATTGCTTAATGTTAGCCGAATATAGTTTCCAGGTTCCCAGTGTGACCTTTGTCATCCAGGTATGACAAAGGTGAATCTTTTGGTTTCTTTCAGCAGTAATCTTCCCAGCTGATGGTGTGCACTCTGACAATTAATAAGCTGACTATTATGGTCATGTGCTGAAGATGGTCAGCCTGTAGCATTGTCTAGTAAGATGACCTTAAACAGAGGTTCTTCTGGTTCTGTGTCTGATAAGAAACCTGCTTTCTTTCCCCAGTTACCTGGCCAATGATATGGAGGAGGACAACCAGGCCCCTAAGCAAGCTATATTTTCCTTCCTCTATGGGAAGAGCCGCTTCCAGCTTCCCATGTTCCACAAGCTACGACTCCAGTTAATTCGCTCCATGCGCTGGCAGACTTGGGTTTCTCGAGATGAGTGTGAGGAGGTAGGGTTGTAAGGCTTTGTAGAGTGGATGGACTGGATGGGGAGAGAGGGGAGCATAGGAGATTGAGGACTGGAAGGAAGGCACTGGTGGTCTGTGTTCTTCCAGAGGGTTCTCATCCTAGCCATCGGATATTTTCTTTCCAGATCCAGAATTATGATCCGGAACACTGGGCATGGGGGCGAGATCGCACTCTCATTCCCTAGAACTCCCAAAGACCACAGAGACCTGAGGTCAAGCTACAGTAGTCCTCCAATCTGAACCTGTGAACATCACAAGAAAAATACCAGATTAAGATATAAGCAATCCTCTTAGAAGAGGAGGTGGAGAAAATTAGTAGTAAAGGAACTTATTATATTGTAGCTGATCAGGTTATACAGAGGACTATTTTTCTTTGTAAGGAAAATATTTTATATCATACATTGTCAACAATATTTTATTATAACCACAGCATGTTATAATCCTAAAATGAGATAATACTGACTCAAAAGAGCACTAAGGGAATAACAAAAATAGTAGCAAGAAGAAGAAAATGAACACATAATAATAGAAATTGGGTTATAGGTATAAGAAATGGCCAGGAATTATGACACTTTAACTAAAGGAAATAAATAATAAACTGCCAAAGAAGGGGTTTTATATTGCAGTTTAAAATACTAACTTCTAATAAACTTATGTAAAAATACTATTAAAGTTATAGGGTTATGGATGATAGATATATGCCAGATATTTCACTTTTTTGGGGAAAATATTGGTCTTTTTTTGAAACCAAATTAAACTATTACTAAAAACTTTTGTGATGGATGCTATTCAAGTTAAATAAATAATTTTTATGATTTTAAATGATTTTTGTATTTTTATCTATTAAATTTACATAACTAGGCTTTAGATCCCTAAAGTTTTTGTAAACATGCATGATTTATTTGATGGTTTATCTTCAATATTGAATTGTTTGAATTTAATTGTACTTTTAAACTTTATTTGATATAGTTGTAGCTTAATTTAAATTATTGTACATGACAGCATTTTACAACAACTGGAAAACAAATGTTTTAAAACATAGGACTTTATAAGAATACATTGTTTGTCAATATGATAAAGATGAAAAGTCTTACCACCTTCAATATTTGTGTGATAGCATGTGTCTCAGTTACTTGCTTGCTACTAAATTATGTTGGTGTCTAAATAGTTTGTAGTTATATGACTAATTTTTGTTTCAAAACAATAAACAAAATAATACAATATTGGGAGATGAGACAGATCCTTAGCTTGATACAGGAGAAAATTAGGGGAATAGATTGAAGGAGAAGAAGAAAAAGAGTAAAAAAGAAAGAAACTGCTCTGTGGCAGAGTTTCTCAACCTCAGCATTTTGACATTTGGGATGGATGATTCTTTGTTTGTAGGGGGCCAGCCTGTGCATTATAGGATGTTTAGCAGTGTTCTCTATCTCTATCTTACTACTGACAGTGTTTCTCTCAGTAATAAGCACCCCTCCCCTGGTTGTGACAACTAAAAATATATCCAGACATTGCCAAATGACCCTTGGGGTCAAAATTGCTCTTAGTTGAGAAGCAGTGATACCTGGGTGGGAGTTTGTCATATTTTAATTAAAAATTTTTAAATGTTAAAAAAAGTATTTAGGTCGATGGCTATAGCTTCACCACACCTCAGTCAAAAGAAAAACTGTCTCAATAGAAGATGTTTCTGCAGACAGAAGAGAAATGGAAATACATGGGCAAAGGTAGAGGTTGTTGTTTTTTAAAGCTTTTTATTTTATTTTATTTTATTTTTTAAAAATTATTTATTTATACTTTTGGCTGTGTTGGGTCTTCGTTTCTGTGCTAGGGCTTTCTCTAGTTGTGGGAAGCGGGGGCCACTCTTCATCACGATGTGCAGGCCTCTCACCATCGCGGCCTCTCTTGTTGTGGAACACAAGCTCCAGATGCGCAGGCTCAGTAGTTGTGGCTCACGGGTCTAGTTGCTTCACGGCATGTGGGATCTTCCCAGACCAGGGCTCGAACCCGTGTCCCCTGCATTGGCAGGCAGATTCTCAACCACTGCGCCACCAGGGAAGCCCAAGCTTTTTATTTTAGAATAGCTTTAGATTTACAGATAATTTCCAAAGTTAATATAGACAATTTCTATGTATTCTTTACCCGGTTTTCCATGGTGTTCACATCTGATTTTTTTTTTTTTTTAACATCTTTATTTGAGTATAACTGTTTTACAATAGTGTGTTAGTTTCTCTTTTACAACAAAGTGAATCAGTTATACATATACATATGTTCCCATAACTCTTCCCTTTTTTGTCACCCTCCCTCCCACCCTCCCTATCCCACCCCTCTAGGTGGTCACTAAGTACAGAGGTGAACTCCCTGTGCTATGCTGCAGCTTCCCACTAGCTATCTAATTTACATTTGGTAGTGTGTATATGTCCCTGCCACTCTCTCACATCGTCACAGCTTACCCTTCCCCCTCCCCATATCCTCAAGTCCATGCTCTAGTAGGTCTGTGTTTTATTCCCATCCTACCACTAATCTCTTCATGACATTTTTTTTTTTTTTTTAGATTCCATATATATATGTTAGCATATGGTATTTGTTTTTGTCCTTCTGACTTACTTCACTGTGTATGACAGATTCCAGGTCTATCCACCTCATTACAAATAACTCAGTTTCATTTCTTTTTATGGCTGAGTAATATTCCATTGTATATATGTGCCACATCTTCCTTATCCATTCATCTGTTGATGGACACTTAGGTTGCTTCCATGTCCTGGCTATCGTAAATAGAGCTGCAATAAACATTTTGGTACATGACTCTTTTTGAATTATGGTTTTCTCAGGGTATATGCCCAGTAGTGGGATTGCTGGGTCATATGGTAGTTCTATTTGTAGTTTTTTAAGGAACCTCCATACTGTTCTCCATAGTGGCTGTATCATTTTACATTCCCACCAGCAGTGCAAGAGTGTTCCCTTTTCTCCACACCCTCTCCAGCATTTATTGTTTCTAGAGTTTTTGATGATGGCCAATCTGGCCGGTGTGAGATGATATCTCATTGTAGTTTTGATTTGCATTTCTCTAATGATTAATGATGTTGAGCATTTTTTCATGTGTTTGTTGGCTATCTGTATATCTTCTTTGGAGAAATGTCTATTTAGTTCTTCTGCCCATTTTTGGATTGGGCTGTTTGTTTTTTTGTTGTTGAGCTGCATGAGTTGCTTATAAATTTTGGATATTAATCCTTTGTCAGTTGCTTCATTTGCAAATATTTTCTCCCATTCTGAGGGTTGTCTTTTGGTCTTGTTTATGGTATCCTTTGCTGTGCAAAAGCTTTTAAGTTTCATTAGATCCCATTTGTTTATTTTTGTTTTTATTTCCATTTCTCTAGGAGATGGGTCAAAAAGGATCTTGCTGTGATTGATGTCATAGAGTGTTCTGCCTATGTTTTCCTCTAAGAGTTTGATAGTGTCTGGCCTTACATTTAGGTCTTTAACCCATTTTGAGTTTATTTTTGTGTATGGTGTTAGGGAGTGTTCTAATTTCATACTTCTACAGGTAGCTGTCCAGTTTTCCCAGCACCACTTATTGAAGAGGCTGTCTTTTCTCCAATGTACATTTTTGCCTCCTTTATCAAAGATAAGGTGACCATATGTGTGTGGGTTTATCTCTGGGCTTTCTATCCTGTTCCATTGATCTATATTTCTGTTTTTGTGCCAGTACCATACTGTCTTGATTACTGTGGCCTTGTAGTATAGTCTGAAGTCAGGGAGCCTGATTCCTCCAGCTCCATTTTTCGTTCTCAAGATTGCTTTGGCTATTCGGGGTCTTTTGTGTTTCCATACAAATTGTGAAATTCTTTGTTCTAGTTCTGTAAAAAATGCCAGTGGCAATTTGATAGGGATTGCATTGAATCTGTATATTGCTTTGGGTAATACAGTCATTTTCACTATGTTGATTCTTCCAATCCCAGAACATGGTATATTTCTCCACCTATTTGTATCATCTTTAATTTCTTTCATCAGTGTCTTATAGTTTTCTGCATACAAGTCTTTTGTCTCCTTAGGTAGGTTTATTCCTAGATATTTTATTCTTTTTGTTACAATGGTAAATGGGAGTGTTTTCTTAATTTCATTCTCAGATTTTTCATCATTAGTGTATAAGAATGCCAGAGATTTCTGTGCATTAACTTTGTATCCTGCTACTTTACCAAATTCATTGATTAGTTCTAGTAGTTTTCTGGTAGCATCCTTAGTATTCTCTATATATAGTATCATGTCATCTGCAAACAGTGACAGCTTTACTTCTTCTTTTCCTATTTGGATTCCTTTTATTTCTTTATTTTCTCTAATTGCTGTGGCTAGAACTTCCAAAACTATGTTGAATAAGAGTGGTGAGAGTGGGCAACCTTGTCTTGTTCCTGATCTTAGTGGAAATGGTTTCAGTTTTTCACCATTGAGAACAATGCTGGCTGTGGGTTTGTCATATATTGCCTTTATTATATTGAGGAAAGTTCCCTCTATGCCTACTTTCTGCAGGGTTTTTATCATGAATGGGTGTTGAATTTTGTCAAAAGCTTTCTCTGCATCTATTGAGATGATCATATGGTTTTTCTCCTTCAGTTTGTTGATATGGTGTATCACGTTGATTGATTTGCGTATATTGAAGAATCCTTGCATTCCTGGAATAAACCCCACTTGATCATGGTGTATGATCCTTTTAATGTGCTGTTGGATTCTGTTTGCTAGTATTTTGTTGAGGATTTTTGCATCTATGTTCATCAGTGATATTGGCCTATAGTTTTCTTTCTTTGTGACGTCTTTGTCTGGTTTTGGTATCAGGGTGATGGTGGCCTCGTAGAATGAGTTTGGGAGTGTTCCTACCTCTGCTATCTTTTGGAAGAGTTTCAGAAGGATAGGTGTTAGCTCTTCTCTAAATGTTTGATAGAATTTGCCTGTGAAGCCATCTTGTCCTGGGCTTTTGTTTGTTGGAAGATTTTTAATCACAGTTTCAATTTCAGTGCTTGTGATTGGTCTGTTCATGTTTTCTATTTCTTCCTGGTTCAGTCTTGGCAGGTTGTGCATTTCTAAGAATTTGTCCATTTCTTCCAGGTTGTCCATTTTATTGCCATAGAGTTGCTTGTAGTAATCTCTAATAATCTTTTGTATTTCTGCAGAGTCAGTTGTTACATCTCCTTTTTCATTTCTAATTCTATTGATTTGAGTCTTCTCCCTTTTTTTCTTGATGAGTCTGGCTAATGGTTTATCAATTTTATTTATCTTCTCAAAGAACCAGCTTTTACTTTTATTGATCTTTGCGATTGTTTCCTTCATTTCTTTTTCATTAATTTCTGATCTGATCTTTATGATTTCTTTCCTTCTGCTAAATTTGGGGTTTTTTTGTTCTTCCTTCTCTAATTGCTTTAGGTGCAAAGTTAAGTTGTTTATTCGAGATGCTTCCTGTTTCTTAAGGTATGATTGTATTGCTATAAACTTCCCTCTTAGAACTGCTTTTGCTGTATCCCATAGGTTTTGGGTCGTCGTGTCTCCATTGTCATTTGTTTCTAGGTACTTTTTGATTTCCTCTTTGATTTCTTCAGTGATCACTTCGTTATTAAGTAGTGTATTGTTTAGCCTCCATGTGCTTGTATTTTTTACAGATCTTTTCCTGTAATTGATATCTAGTCTCATAGCGTTGTGGTCAGAAAAGATACTTGATACGATTTCAATTTTCTTAAATTTGCCAAGGCTAGATTTGTGACCCAAGATATGATCTATCCTGGAGAATGTTCCATGGGCACTTGAGAAAAATGTGTATTCTGTTGTTTTTGGATGGAATGTCCTATAAATATCAAGTAAATCCATCTTGTATAATGTATCATTTAAAGCTTGTGTTTCTTTATTTATTTTCATTTTGGATGATCTGTCCATTGGTGAAAGTGGGGTGTTAAAGTCCCCTACTATGATTGTGTTACTGTTGATTTCCCCTTTTATGGCTATTAGTATTTGCCTTAGGTATTGAGGTGCGCCTATGTTGGGTGCATAAATATTTACAATTGTTATATCTTCTTCATGGATCGATCCCTTGATCATTATATAGTGTCCTTCTTTGTCTCTTGTAATAGTTTTTATTTTAAAGTCTATTTTGTCTGATATGAGAATTGCTACTCCAGCTTTCTTCTGATTTCCATTTGCATGGAATATCTTTTTCCATCCCCTCACTTTCAGCCTGTAAGTGTCCCTAGGTCTGAAGTGGGTCTCTTGTAGACAGCATATATATGGGTCCTGTTTTTGTATCCATTCAGCCAGTCTGTGTCTTTTGGTGGGAGCATTTAATCCATTTACATTTAAGGTAATTATTGATATGTGTGTTCCTATTACCATTTACTTAATTGTTTCAGGTTGTTCTTGTAGGTCTTTTCCTTCTCTTATGTTTCTTGCTTAGAGAAGTTCCTTTAGCATTTGTTGTAAAGCTGGTTTGGTGGTGCTGTACTCTCTCAGCTTTTGCTTGTCTGTAAAGGTTTTAATTTCTCCATCAAATCTGAATGAGATCCTTGCTGGGTAGAGTAGTCTTGGTTGTAGGTTTTTTTCCTTCATCACTTTAAATATGTCTTGCCACTCCCTTCTGGCTTGTAGAGTTTCTGCTGAAAGATCAGATGTTAGCCTTATGGGGATTCCCTTGTGTGTTATTTGTTGTTTTTCCCTTGCTGCTTTTAATATGTTTTCTTTGTATTTAATTTTTGACAGTTTGATTATTATGTGTCTTGGCGTGTTTATCCTTGGGTTTATCCTGTATGGGACTCTCTGTGCTTCCTGGACTTGGTTGACTATTTCCTTTCCTATATTAGGGAAGTTTTCAACTATAATCTCTTCAAATATTTTCTCAGTCCCTTTCTTTTTCTCTTCTTCTTCTGGGACCCCTATAATTCGAATGTTGGTGCATTTAATGTTGTCCCAGAGATCTCTGAGACTGTCCTCAGTTATTTTCATTCTTTTTTCTTTCTTCTGCTCTGCAGTCGTTATTTCCACTATTTTATCTTCCAGGTCACTTATCCGTCCTTCTGCCTCAGTTATTCTGCTACTGATCCCGTCTAGAGTATTTTTCATTTCATTTATTGTGTTGCTCATTGTTACTTGCTTCCTCTTTATTTCTTCTAGGTCCTTGTTAACTGATTCTTGCAATTTGTCTATTCTATTTCCAAGATTTTGCATCATCTTCACCATCATTATTCTAAATTCTCTTTCAGGTAGATTGGCTATTACCTCTTCATCTGTTAGGTCTGGTGTGTTTTTATCTTGTTCCTTCATCTGCTGTGTGTTTTTCTGTCTTCTCATTTTGCTTATCTTACTGTGTTTGGCGTCTCCCTTTTGCAGGCCGCAGGTTCGAATTTCTATCTATTTTTGGTGGCTGTCCCCAGTGGCTGAGGTTGGTTCAGTGGGTTGAGCAGGTTTCCTGGTTGGGGGGACCAGTTCCCCTGTTCTGGTGGATGAGGCTGGATCCCGTCTCCCTGGTGGGTAGGTCCACGTCTGGGGGCGTGTATGGGGATGTCGGTAGCCTTACTGTGATTCTAGGCCGCCTCTCTGCTAATGGATGGGGCTGTAGACCTGTCTCACTCTTTGTTGGGGATAGGGTGTCCAGCACTGTTCGTTGCTGGTCCTTGAGTGAATCTGGGTCTTGGTGTTGAGATGGAGATCTCTGGGAGATTTTCGCCGTTTGATATTACGTGGAGCTGAGAGGTCTCTTGTGGACCAGTGTCCTGAGGTTAGTTCTCCCACCTCAGAGACACAGCCTTGACACCTGGCTGGAGTGCCAAGAGCCTTTAATCCACACGGCTCTCGGAGGGAGGAGAGATGGCTGAAGAGTAAAATGCGGAGATCACCTTCCTCTCCACAGATACATCAGAAATACATCTACACGTGGAACTGCTCCTATAGAACAGCCACTGAACGCTGGCAGAAGACCTCAGACCTCCCAAAAGGCAAGAAGTTCCTGACATATGAGGCTTGCTGTGGACGCCGCGAGACGAGTTGATCTCCACACCTACCCACCAGCGTCTTCAAAGTTTATAAAGATTGCTTAAGTGGTTTCAGGCCTGGATAACCTCCAGGTGGTTTCAGTACCTCAGTGCTCTCTCTAGGCTGCCTCCTTGAAAAAGGCTTCAGCTGTGGGAACCCACATCTGATTTTTCTTTGGTATACTTGTCACAGCTAAGAAACCAACAATATGGTATATTATCAGCAACTAAACTCCAGACTTTACTCAGACTTAACTAGTTTCCTCCCTCTCTTCTTATAATGTCACTTTTCTGTTTGAGGATCCTATCCAGGAAACCACTTTACACTTACTGTTAATGTCACCTTAGTCTCCATTGGTCTGTGACAGTTTTTTCGCACCTTCCTTGACAGTTTTAAGGAGTAATGATCACATATTTTTAAGCAGATTGAGGCAACTGCAAAACATAAAATTTTTGTATTGAGATATAACTGACATATAACATCACATTAAGATGTATAACATAATGATTCAGTGTTTGTACATGTTGCAAAATGACCACCACAAAAAGTCTAGTTAACATCCATCACCATATATATTTACAGAATTTTATCTTCTTTTGATGAGAATTTTTAAGGTTTACTCTCTTAGCAATGTTCAAATATGCAATACAGTATTAACTATAGTAGCCCTACTGTATATTACATCACAATTCTTATTCATTTATTACTGAAATCACCTTTTGACTCCCTTCAACTATTTTGCCCACCTCCCATCCCACACCTCTAGCAAGCATCAATCTTTCCCGTATCTATGAGCTTGAATATTTTTATATTCCATATGTAAGTGATATGGTAAATGATATCTCTGCATAACTTATTTCACTTAGCATAATGCGATGAAGTTCCATCCATGTTGTGGGCAAATGGCAAGATTTCATTCATTCATCTCTGAACAATATTCCATTGTATATATGTACCACATTTTCTTTACCCATTTATCAATTGATGAGCACTTGGGTTGTTTCCATATCTTGGCTATTAAAAATAATGTTGCAATAAACATGGAGGTGCATATGTCTTTTTGAATTAGTGTATTTGTTTTCCTAGGATAAATACCTAGAAGTGGGATTGTTGGGTTATATGACTATGTGATGTTGTATTTTAAATTTTTTGAAAAACCTCCATAATGATTTCCATACTTGCTTCACCAATTTACATTCCCACCAACAGTGCACAGGGTTCCCTTTTATCCTTATCCTCATCAACACTTGACATTTCTTGTCATTTTTTATAATAACCATTCTTACAGGTGTCAGGTGATACCTAACCATATTTTTGATTTGCATTTCCCTGAAGATTAGTGATGACAGGCATTTCTTCATGTAGGTTTTGTATTGATTCTTCTTTGAATGTTTGGTAGAAGAGTGAAGCTGTCTGGTTCTGGACTTTTGTTTGTTAGGAGGGAGGTGTTTGATTATTGATTCACTCTCCTTAAGGTAATTGGTCTGTTTAGATCTTCCATTACTTCATGATTGTTTTGGAGGGTTGTATGTTTCTAGGAATTTGTCCATTTCTTTTAGGTTGTCCAGTGTGTTGGCATGGATTTGTTTATAGCAGTTTATTTAATGATCTTTTGAATTTCTGTGGTATCAGCTGTAACATTTCTTCTTTTCATTTCTGATTTTATTTATTTGAATTCTTTCCACATTAAAAAAAATTAGTGAGTCAGCTACAGATTTCTCATTTAAAATATCTTTTCAAATAACAAACTCCTGGTTTTGACTTTTCTATTGTATTTTTAGTCTTTATTTCATTTATTTATGCATTCATTTTTTTCTTTCTACTAAGTTTGGGATTTGTTTGTTTTTTCTAGTTCCTTGTAGTGTATTTTTTAGGTTTTATTTGAGATTTTTTCGTTTCTTGAGGTAGGCATTTATCTCTATAAACTTTCCTCTTAGAAGTGTTTTTGCTATATCCCATACTTTTAAAAAAATTGAAGTATAGTTTATTTACAATATTAGTGTACAAAATAGTGTACAACATAGTGATTCAATATTTTTATAGATATTTAAGTTATCATAAAATAATGGTTATATTTTCCTTTGCTATACAATATATCTTTTTGTTGATTATTTATTTTATACATAGTGGTTTGTGTCTCTTAATCCCATACCCCTATCTTGCCCCTCTCCCTTCCCTCTCTCCACTGGTAACTACTAGTTTGTTCTCCATTTCATCCCATGCATTTTGGTATGTTGTATTTGTTTTCATTTGTCTCCAGGTTTTTTTGATTTCTCTTTTGATTTCTTTGTAGACCCTTTGGTTGTTAAGTAGCATGTTGTTTAATCATATTTGTAATCTTCTAGTTTTCTTCTTGTAATTGATTTCAGTTTCACAACATTGTGGTAGGAAAAGATTCTTGATACGATTCCAGTATGCTTAAATTTATTAACACATTTTTGTGGTGAAACATATGTTGAACATTCAATGTGACTTGAGAAGAATATGTATTCTACTGCTTTTGGAGGGAATGCCTTAGATATATATGTTAAGTCCATCTAGTCTAAAATGCCATTTAGGGCTAGTGTTTCCTTATTTATTTTCTGTCTTGATGATTTATCCATTGATGTAAGCAGGATATTTAAGTCACCTACAAATATTTTATTTCTGTTTGTTTTTTCCTTTATGTCAGTATTTGCTTTATAATTTAGGTTTTCCTGTGTTGTGTGTATAGTATTTACAAATGTTACATCCTCTTGTTGAGTTGACCACCTTATCATTATGTAATGGCTTCTTTGTGTCTTATTATAGTCTGTGTTTTAAAGTCTACATTGTTGCCTATACCTACCCCAGCTTTCTTTTGGTTTCCATTGGCATGAAATATCTTTTATCATCCCTTCACCATCAGTCTGTGTGCGTCCTTCCATCTGAAGAGTCTCTTATAGGTAACATATTCATGGATCTTCTTTGTTTATCCACTTGACCACTTGTGTAGCCCTTAACTAATTATTGTAGTTACAGTTTTTTTTTTTTACTGCTTTTTTCTTTAAACCTACATACCAGCTTTATAAGTGATTATTCCACTAACTTTACTAGTGAGATTTATACTTTCATACATCTTATTGTTATAATGATTGAACACCCCCCTTAGTTTAGCTTAAAGAAGTCCCTTTAACATTTATTTTTTGGTTTGTTTTGGTTTAGTGCTGATTAACTTCTTTTCTTTTGCTTGTTTGGAAAACTCTTTATCTTTCCTTCAATTCTGAATGATAACTCTCCTGTGACTTAACATATATATGTAAGTCATTCCATCCAAAAGCAGTAGAATATTCTCTGTTGGAAGTTTTGTTTTTGTTGTTGTTTGTTTCCCCCTGCATTTTGAATATATCATGGCACTTATTTCTGGCCTGCAAAGTTTCTGCTGAAAAATTTACTGGTATTCCTATGGGGGTTCCCTTGTACCTAACCAGCTGTTTTTCTCCTGCTTTTAAGATTCACTCCTTGTCTTTAACATCTGACGTTTTAATTATAGTATGTCTTTGTGTGGGTCTCTGGTGTTCTTTGGGCTCCTGAATCTGGATGTGTGTTTCTTCTCCAGGTTAGGGAAGTTTTTTCGTTTTTTAAAAAAATATTTATTTATTTGTTTTATTTATTTTTGGCTGCGTCATGTCTTAGTTGCAGCATGTGGTATCTTTTGTTGTGGTGCATGGGCTCTTCACTGTGGTGCGTGCACAAGCTTCTCTCTAGTTGTGGCACACAGGCTTCTCTAGTTGTGGTGTGCAGGCTCCAGAGTGTATGAAATAGAGAATAGAAAAACAATTTTTAAAATCAACAAAACTAAGAGTTGTTTTTCTGAAAAGAAACAAAATTGATAAACTTTAAGCTAGACTAAGTAAAAAAGAGATAAGATACAAATAAATTAAATCATAAATAAAAGAGGAAAGATTACAATTGATCCCACAGAAATAAAAAAGAATTATGAGGGGCTATTATGAACATTATACACCAACAAATTGGGCAACAGAACAAATGGAGAAATTTCTAGAAACATACAACCTACTAAAATTGAATCAAGAAAAAATAAAAAGCCTGAACATACCACACCAATAACATACCAATAAGGATATTGAAAAAGTAATTTTAAAAATCTCCCAACAAAGAATGCCCAGGATTAAATGACTTTACCCATAAATTCTAATACCAAACATTTAAAGAAGAATTAATATCAATCCTTCTTAAGCTCTTTGAAAAAAATAGGGGAGGGAACACTTTAAAACTCATTCTATTAGGCCAACATCACCAAAGAAAACCACAGACCAATATTTTTTCAATGAACATAGATGTAAAAATTTGCAACTATTAAAATACTAGCAAAATGGATACAGTAGCAAATTAAAAGAATCTTACACCATCACCCAAGTGAGATTGATCTTGGGGATGCAAGAATGGTATAACATGCATAAATCAATCAGTATGTTACACCACATTAACAGACTAAAGGATAAAAATCCACATGATTTTATATATATATATATATATATATATAAAATATTATGTGCACGTGATTATATATAATCATGTGGATTTTTATTTTATCTTTTATATTTGTCAAAATTATATATGACAAAATTCAACACACTTTCTACCAAAATTTTTTTAACAAATTAGATACAGAAACTTACCTCAACACAATAAAGTTTGTTTATGAAAATCTCACAGCTAACATAATATTCAACAGTGAAAAGCTGAAAGCATTCCCACTAAGATCTGAAACAAGGCAAGTACACCAATTCTTGCCCTCTCTCTTTTTTTCTTTTCAATTCTTGCCTCTCTTATACAACATAGCACTGGAAGTCCTAGCAAAAGCAATTAGCCTAGAAAAATTAATAAGAGGCATATAAATCAGAAAGGAAAACAATAAAACTATCTCTGCAGATGACATGATCTTATCTATAGAAAATACGAAACAAACAAACAAACCTCAAACCAAACCAAACCAAAAACAAACACAAAAAACCCTGTGAGAACTAATACTAAAGTCATGGGTCACAAACTTAACATTCAAAAATCAGTTTCATTTCTATACATTAACAAAACCAACTATCTGAAAAGGAAATTGAGGAGAAAAATCTCATTTATGATAACATCAGAAAGAATAAAATACTTAGAAATACTTAACCTAGGAAGAGAAAGACTTTATACTGAAAGCTGCAAAAAAGAAACTTTTAAAAACACAACTAAAAGGATGCCCATGTTCATAGATTGGAATAATTAATATTATTCAAATGTCCATACTTCCCCAAACAATATATAGGTTCAATGCAGTATATAAAAAATTTCATTTTTTTTTTTGCAGGAAGAGAAAAACAATCCAAAAATTCATTTGGAACCACAAAAGATCCAGAATATCTAAAGAAATTTTGAACAAGAGAAACGAAGCTGGACGTGGCATGCTCCTTGATTTCAAAATATATTACAATGCTATAGTAATCAAAACAGTATGGTACTGGTATAAAAACAGACATATAGGCCAATGGGACAGGATAGAGAGCCCAGAAATAAACCTCCACATATTTAGGCAACTGATCTTTGACAAAGGTGTGAAGAATATACAATGGGGAAAATGTAGTCTCTTCAATAAATGGTATTGGAAAAATTGGGTGTCCACATTTTAAAAAATGACATCGGACACTTATTTCACACCATATACAAAAAGTCAATTCAAATGGATTACAGACTTAAATGTAAAACCTTCTAGGCATTGGACTGGGCAATGATTTCTTGGATGTTACACCAAAAGCAGGCAACAAAACCAAAAATAAACAAGTGGGATTGCATGAAACTAAAAACCTTCTACACAGAAAAGGAAACAAGAAATAGAATTAAAAGGCAACTTATGGAATGAAAGAAAATATTTGGAGAACATATGTCCAATGGGGGTTAATATCCAAATATATAAGAAACTCAAAATTCAATGGCAAACCAAACAAATAAACCAATTAATAAAATAGGCAAAAGACTGAATAGACGTTTCTCAAAAGAAGACATACAATATGGCCAATAGGTATCTGAAAGGGTGCTCACCATCACTAATCATCAGGGAAATGCAAATCAAAACCACATTCACATCTGTTAGAATGGTTATTAACAAAAACCAAGAAAAAGAACAAGTGTTAGCAAGGATGTGGAGAAAAGGTAACCCTTGTACACTGTGTGGACTGCATATTGCTACATTTGGGAAAGCATAATGGAAAGCAATATGAAGATTTCTCAAAAAAATTAAAGATAGAACTACTATAAGATCCAGTTCTCTGGGCTTCCCTGGTGGCGCAGTGGTTGGGAATCTGCCTGCCAGTGCAGGGGACACACGTTCGAGCCCTGGTCTTGGGAGGATCCCACATGCCGTGGGCAACAAGCCTGTGAGCCACAACTACTGAGCCTGCACTCTAGAGCCCACAAGCTACAACTTTCGAAGCCCACGCGCCTAGAGCCTGTGTTCTGTAAGAAGAGAAGCCACCACTATGAGAAGCCTGTGCACTGCAACAAAGAACCAAAGCAGCCAAAAATAAACAGGTAAAGTAAATTTATTAAAAAAAAAAAAAAAGATCCAGCACTCTCATTTGTGGCTATATGTCAAAAGGAAATGAAATAAGTATCTCAAAGAGATGTCTGCACTCCCATGCTCACTGCAGCATTATTCACAATAGCCAAGATATGGAAACAACCCAAAGGTCCATTTGGCAGGAGAGCTGAAAAAAAAAGTGTGGTATACACAAACAGTGGAATATTATTACTCCATCTCTTTGAAAAAGAAGGAAATACTGCCACTTGTAGCAACATAGATAAACATGGAAGACATTATGCTAACTGAAATAAACCAGACACAGAAAGACAAATACAATATAATCTCACTTATATGTGAAATCTAAGAAAACAAAACACTTAGAAAGAGATAAGATTAGTGGTTGCCAGGGACTGGGGGGTAGGGGGGATAAAGAAGTGTTAGCCCAAAGGGTACAAAGTTTCACTTATGCAAAATAAATAATTTCTGCAGATCTACTATACAATATAGGTTCTTTGATTAACAATACTATATTATATACTTAAAATTTTGCTAAAAGGGTAAATATTATGTTAATTGCTCTTACTACAAAAGGAAAACAAACAAACAAAAAGGGGAGAAGGAAGAAACAATTGGAAGTGATGGATAAGTTTATGGCATTCATAGTGATAATGGTTTCATTGGTATATATTTATCACTAAAAACATGAAGTTGTATATATTAAGTATTTACAGTATTGTGTACATCAATAATACCTCAATAAAATAATTTGAAAAAAGAATAAATACACCAGTATTCATCTGAGCTTACAAAAATTCATTGGTTAGGTCAGAGTTACTAATATAAATGGTTACAGTGGCAACAGTATGTCTCAGTGTGCAGTCTGATTTTTAAGATTAACTTTAAAATCATTTTTAAATGTTTCTTTTAAATGTTTCTAAATTCTGTATGTTTTCTTTTGCATCCCTTTGAGGACTTGAGTCTGTTATTTACAGTGTTTATTACTTTTAAGCATATGGGAGTACATATGATGTCTGTCCACTTTTTTTTCTAGAGCTAGTAAGTAGGCTTGGAACAAGACGAATTCCATAATATACACTCTGCTATTAACCTCGTACAGGGTGTCCAAAGTCAGTAAACATGGTTGGGTTCTTTGTCAGGATTGACTTGTTTTCATAAGAGCTCAGTCTTCCACCTACTAACAATTTATAATCTTTCCTTACTATCTAGCCTGTTATAAAATTACTAGCATATTTTTCCCATGCAATGACTTTGTCATTTTCTACTTTTCTTGACCTATAAATAGTTTTAAACAAACAAAAAAAAGACTAACAAACTTTTTGCCAATTACACTGTACAATTTTACATCCCCATTCAGCAGAATATGAGAGTCCAAGTCCTCTACATCATCCCCTCTGCATAGCCAGTCTTTCCTATTTTAGCCTTCCACTAAAGGACTATTGCAATTCAATTTTGATTTACATTATTTAAGGTCATTAAAATATTTATTATGGTAAAATATACATAACATAAAATTTACCATCTTGACCATTTTTAATTGCGTGGTTCAGTGGCATTAAGTACATTCACATTGATCTGCAACCATCACTACCACCTAATTCCAGAAATATTTTCATCCTGCAAAACTGAAACTCTCTACCCATTAAATAATAACTCCTCATTTCCCCTGCCCCCAGCCACTGGTAACCATCATTCTATTTTCTGACTCTATAAATCTGACTACTCTATGTACCTCCTCATACAAGTGGAATCATACAGTATTTGTACTTCTATGATTGGTTTACTTCATTTATCATAATGTCTTCACAGTTCATCTGACTTGTAGCATGTGTCAAAATTTCCTCTTTTTAATGCTGAATAAACTTTCCATTCAACTACTGATGGTCACTTGCATTGCTTCCACCTTTTGGATATTGTGAACAATCCTGCTATGAACATGGTGTAAAAATATTTGTTCAAATCCTAATTTACATTTTCTTAATGACTACTTATGTTAATCTTTTCAGGTGCTTATTTACCATATGAGTGTATTCTTTGGTGTAGTATATATTCAAATCATTTTCCTATTTTTAATTGGGTTGTTTTCTCATTGTTGAGGTTACAGGGTTTTCATATATTCATATGTGATTTGCAAACATTTTCTGCCAGCTCATGGATTGTATTTCCACTCACTTAACAAAGTCTTTTGAAGATCAGAAGTTAAGTGATGAAGTTCAATTAATCAATTTGTTCTTTTATGGTTAATGTTTTGGTGTCATATCTAATAAATCCTTGCCCAACTCAAGGTCAAAAAGATTTTCTCCTATGAACACATCTGGAAGTTTTATAGGCTTAGGTTTTATATTTAGAGGTAATTTTTGAATATGGTTCATTTTGTATATGGATGTAAATTAATTTTTTTATATAAATATACAACTGTTGCAGCACCTTATCCAATGACTTCCCTTTGAACCTTTGTTAAATTCAGTTGTCCATATATCTAATCTGGATGCCTTTTATTTCTTTTTTGCCTGATTGCACTGTCAGAACCTCTAGTACAATGTTGAATAGAAGTGCCAGGAGCAGACATCCTTATTTTTTTCTGATCTAGTGAGAAAGCATTCAGTCTTTTATCATTATGTGTGATGTTAGTTGTAGGTTTTTCATAAATGTCCATTTTTAGTTTGAGGAAGTTCTCTTCTATTCCTAGTCTTGGGAGTTTTTTTTTTTTTTTTTTTTTTTTTTTTTTTTAATTCAGGAATGGATGTCGGCTTTCGTCAAATGTTTTTTCTTTGTCTATTGATATAATCATGTTTGTCTTTCTTTTTTTGTTAACATGGTGAAAATCATCAATTGATTTTTGAATGTTAACGCTGTGTTCATGATATATTTTCCTTTTTATATACTATTGGATGTGATTTTGTAAAGTTTTAGAATTTCTGTATCTAAGTTCATGAGGAATATTAGTCTATATATTTATTTTCTTATACCATCTTTGTCTGGAGTTGGTATCAGGATAATAGTAGCCTCATAGAATGATTTAGGAACAAGTCCATCTTTTAAAATTTTCTGAAGCAGTTTATCTAGAATTGATATAATTTCTTCCTTAGTTATTCATTAAAATTCAAGAGTGAAGTCCTCATGAACTGGACTTTACTTAGTTGGAATATTTTTTGTTTTGTTTTTGCGGTACGCGGGCCTCTCACTGCTGTGGCCTCTCCTGCTGAGGAGCACAAGCTCTGGACATGCAGGCCCAGCGGCCATGGCTCACGGGCCCAGCCGCTCTGCAGCATGTGGGATTCTCCCGGACTGGGGCATGAACCCGCGTCCCCTGCATTGGCAGCTGGAGTCTCAACCACCGCGCCACCAGGGAAGCCCTCTTAGTTGGAATATTAACTAGAAATTTAATTTCTTCCCAATCAAAGGGCACAGAGAGGCTGGAAAAAAAAGACCCAACTTCATGCTGCCTAAAAAGGTCTCAATTCACTAAAGACACACATAGGCTTAAAGTGAAGGGATGAAAGAAGCTATTTTATGCAAGTGGCAAACAAATAATGTGGGAGTAGCCATACTTATGTCAGACAAAATAGACTTTAAGCCCAAAATAGTAACAAGAAAGCAAGAAGGTCATTGTATAATGATAAAGGGTCAATACATCAAGAAGATATAATGATCATAAATATATATGCACCCAACATCAGAGCACCTAAATATATTAAACACATACTAACAAATCTAAAGGCAGAAATAAACTACAACACAATAATAAGGGACTTCAGTATACACTTTCCACAATAGGTAGGTCATCCAGAGAGAAAATTAGTAAGAAAACATTGGAATTCAACCACACTTTAGATTAAGTTGATTTAACAGACATATATAGGACATTTCATCCAACAACATCAGATTACACATTCTTCTTAAGTACATCAGGATAAATTATATGATAGGCCACAAAAAAAGCCTTAGTAAATTTAAGAAAACTGAAACCATACCAACTACCTTTTCCAACAACAATGGTATGTAGGCAGTAATCAACAAGAAGAAAAAAGCTGGAAATTTTACAATATGTGGAACAAATACTCTTGAACGACTAAAGGATCAATGAAATCAAAAGAGAAATTATGAAATATTATTAAACAAAAGAAAATGGAAACACACACACTAAAACCTTTGAGGTGCTACAAAAACTATTCTTAGAAGGAAGTTTATAGCTATAAATGCATATATTAAGAAAAAAAAAGTCAAATAAAAAACCAAATTTTAGGCCTCAAGGAACTAAAAAAACAAACTAAGCCCAAACTTAGCAGAAGGAAAAAATAAAGATCAGAGCAGGAATAAATAATATAAAGATCAGAAAACCAGTATAAAAGATCAGTGAAGCTAATAGCTGGCTTTTTTTTTGAAAAGATAAACAAAATTGACTAATCTTTAGCTAGGCTAAGAAAAAAGGAGAATACCTAAAAAAATAAAATCAGAAATAACAAAGGGGGTGTTACCATCGATAACACAAAAATACAGATGATCCTAATAGGCTCCTATGAACAACTGTTTGTCAACAAATTAAATAACCTACAAGAAATGGATAAATTTCCAGAAATATACAACCTACCAAGACTGAATCAAGAAGAAATTCAAAATCAGAACAGACCAGTAATGTGTAAGGAGACTGAATCAGTAATCAAAAACCTCCCAACACAGATAAGCCCAGAACCAGATGCTTTCACTGGTTAATTCTGCCAAATGCTTAAAGAAGAATTAATGTCAATTCTTCCCAAATTCTTCCAAAAATCTGAAGTGGAGGAAACACTCTCAAACTAATTTTACAATACCAGAGTTACCCTGAAAACAAAACCAGATAAGGCACTATAAAAAAGAAAATTATAAACCAATATCCCTGATGAACATAGGTATAAAAAATCAACAAAATATTAGCGAAACAAATTAAACAACACATGAAAAGGATCATACTCCGTGATCAAATGTGATTGAATCCTGGGATACAAGGATGGTTCAACATAAACAAATCAATAAATGTGATACACCACGTTAATAGAATAAAAAATAAAAATCATAGAATCATCTAAATAGGTGCAGAAATATCATTTGACAAAATGCAACATTTTTATCATGAAAAAATCTTCAACAATTTGGTTACAGAAAGAATATACTTCAAATATAGTAAAGGCCATACAAGACAAATCCACAGCTAACATCATACTCAATGGTGAAAGTTTGAAAACTTTTCCTCTAAGACCAGGAATAAGAGAAGTATGCCTACTCTCGCCAATCTTATTCAACATAGTACTGGAAGTCCTAGCTAGAGCAATCACAAAAGATAAAGAAATAAAAGTCATCCAAATCAGAAAGACAGAAGTAAAATTTTATTTATTTGCAGGTGATATGATATACATTGAAAATCCTAAAGACTTAACCAAAAAACTCTTGGAATTAATCAACAAATTCAGTAAAGTTGCAAGATATAAGGTCAACATACAGAAATTGGTTTTTGTTGTTTCTAAAGACTAACAATAAAACACTGGATGAAGAAATAAGAAAACCATCCCATTCACAATAGAACCCAAAAGAATAAACTACTTGGGAATAAATTTAATCAAAACGTGAAAGATCTATACAATCAAAATGGCATGACTTTGATAAAAGAAATTGAAGAAGACACAAACAAATGGAAAGATATCCTGTATTCATGGATTATAGGAATGAATATTAAAATATTCAGAGTACCCAGAGCCATCTATACATTCAATGCAATCTGTATTATAATTTCAATGGCATTTTTTTACAGAAATAGAAAAAATAGGGATTCCCTGGTGGCGCAGTGGTTGAGAATCCGCCTGCTGATGCAGGGGACACGGGTTCGTGCCCTGGTCTGGAAAGATCCCACATGCCGCAGAGCGGCTGGGCCCGTGAACCATGGCCGCTGAGCCTGCGTGTCTGGAGCCTGTGCTCCGCAACGGGAGAGGCCACAACAGTGAGAGGCCTGCGTACCGTAAAAAATAATAATAATAATAATAATAATAATCTTTAAAAAGGCACTGAACACCCAAACATTTCTGAGAAAGAACAATTTCAGATGTATCACTCTCCCTGATTTAAAACTATGCTTCATAGCTATAGCTAGAAAAATGGTGTGGTGCTAGCATTAAAATAGATATATACACCATAGAGCAGAATAAAGAGCCCAGAATTAAACCTGTTATATGGTCAACTAATACTTGACAAGTTCCCTTATTGTGATAACACATATTGTATCCATCTCACATTGCACTCGAGGATTATGTGACATAATGTAAGTGAAATCATTTATGTCAAATCTAAATTCCAGAACAAGTAAGATTTGCTGTTTCAACTTCAAAGCAGAAACATGTGGATCTCAGTAACAGACCCCTCCCACAACTCCCATGCACAACTCATTCTGAGCAGAGCCCAGAGCAGGCACCAGGGCAACAGAAGGGTCTACAGGGATCCAGGGAGTCTGATCTCACTGAGTCCTTTGGGAAAAGACAACACACAAAGGGCAGAGGATGGTACTTAACATGGCAGAGAGCTCCCATTCTTAGCTCCCATTAGCTTGTTGAAATCCAAAATCAGGGAGAACTTCCTGAGCATAAAAAACCTACCTGACTAACAATTTCTAGATTTTCCTGTATGATGACAACAAAAAATAGTTCTGTCTGCCTGGCAGAAAATGGACAAAAGTGAAGAAATAAATAGGCTGTCAAACTGTGTATTCATGGATTCAACTAGGAAACTAAGGTAAGATGAAGGAAAAAAGGAAAGTGGTCTGCTTTATGACATAACGTTTACCTTGCTTGTATTTAACATGTCATAAGCAGTTTCATCTTGATTCAGAAATCTATTCTTTTGACTAAGATAAAAAATGTTTCACAAACAAATCCAAAGTTTCAGATTAGAATCTACAAAATGTTTTTGTATCATTGTGAGTTGCCTGTTAAAAACACTGCCTTTAAACCAGAAAAAAGATAAAAACTGTCTTCTTTTTCCTAGTGATTAATTGACTTGAAAGTGATATCGAAGAAATTTCAGTGGTAATATTTAGAATACTTACTTTAAAAAAAAAACTCTCAGAAGTGACTGTGAATTATGGGTTCCTCTAACCATGTAAGGTTCTGTAAAGGAAAGAACATTCCATCCATCATGATTGGTTAGTCAATAACTAATAAGGAAATAACAAAGCCCATCTCTGTACACCACTGACATATTTTCTGTTAAAATATATTTTCCTCCTTTGGCGACCATCAGAGTAATTAGAATTTGATTTCCCTCTTAAAGGGAAGGTGAAAGGGATGAAACAGTGTGTAGTCCTGCAGTGGTTCTGTAAAGAAGCATAGAAAAAAAAGAATTAACAGGGTTGGCAGTTAACTGAGAAATGGAAGTAGAGAGGAATAGTTGAGTGGAAGAGTAAAATTTTTAATGAGAGAAAGGAAGATTGAGATGCTCTTTGGAGACTAAGCATGTGACTTTAAGTGGCATGTGGACTTGAAGTCAATAGGTGTGTGGATAAAGGAGAATCAATAGATGAGAGAAGAGATGCTGATTTTGCTGCGTGCATGCATGAAAGTGTGCCAGGAATGTCCCCACTCTCTGCATCTCTGCCAGTTGGTTCCTGAGGCCAGAATGACTCCTTCAAGGGTCCGTGTCTTTGACTCGTGAATTTATTTCCTGTGGAACTCAGTGCATCCTCACAGAGGACAGGCTGTTATATCACAGGGCATGCATTTACCAGATCCTTTGCTAGAGATGTTTAATCAGAGAAAGGGTGTCAGAGTAAGGGGGCATAAGTCCTTCCAGGTTAAAAAGAAAGTAATTCACAACAATGCAATGTTGAAAGTGGGACAGATCTCGATTTGAATGTCTCCTGTCATATCATCAACCAAATAATTCACTGGCACATGAACTCACCAGAGATGCTAAGGGTGAGCACATTTCCACTCTGAGAAATTAACTTGTTTACTACTTTGTTCCGGGCTGCAAGCTGTGGGAAGCAAAGGTATGAGTCTACACATGTGACAAAACAAGGGTTAAGACCCAGAAAAAGAAAAGTTGCAGAGCAGGCTATTATGCCTAATAACTTGGGTTTATATCAAGTAGCGGAATCTACCATAAAATGCAACCACCATGACTGATTCTTCTAATCTGGTTCTGCTGGTTACATCACTTTGCAATCCAACTGAAATGATTCATTTACCTAACAATCATAAATAAGACAGTTACCAGAACACTCAATCTGTCAAGGTATGAAAATAACCCAGAATATATTGGTACATCTATTTACAGGTCTTCATTCAAGACTTAAGGGCTAAATATGAGTATCTTTTAAATGGGTAGGCATTTTAAAAGTTTTATGCACAAATGAAATTTATAAATATTGAAATTGAATATAAATGAATATAAACTGAATAAATATAATTGAATATAAATATAAAAATTGAAATACATTGATATTTAGGGTGTGTACTAGATGATAAAAATCCACATATAAGCTATAATGAACTAATAATTTGTTTTTTTCAAAGCTTTCTAAACACTTTTTCACCATTCTTACCCATGAGAGTGAATTTTACACTGATGTAGAGCATCTTTGGTTGTTCCTTAAGGGTTCTAGAAGTAAAAGAACTAATGTAAGTAAGTTGAAACAAAGAAATAATTTATAGTAAAGTCCTGCTAGTCAGGAAAGTCAAGATAATAGTAGACCTGGGTATAGTTTCTTCCTTGTTAACTAGCTGGGTGATATGGGACTAACCATTTAACTTTTCTGAACTGTAAATTCTTCATCACCAAAATAATAGGGAGATAAAAATGACTGGGGATAAGACTGAAGTAGATTTTGCTAAGGCACCTTCTAACTCTAAAATTCAAAGGTTCTACAAATATACAATACATTTAAAGAATCTTTGCTATAGGCAACCACAATCCCAGTGATCCTTGCCTGCAAATATTCATACCGTATTCTGTATTTTGCCCTTGATGAAGGGTTGGACCTTATTACTTCTGATACTAGGTTACAAAAAGACTGTGACTTCCATCTTGCTCTCACTCTCCATCTCTCTCCCTCTTCCCTCTCCCTCCCCTCTTTCTTAAAGGAAGCTACCATGGTGTGAGCTGCCTCACAGAAAGGCTAGGAACTGAGGGAGGCTCCCAGACAACAGCCAGCAAGGAATTGAGGCCCTCAGTCTAAAACCCCAGGGGGGCTGAAATGAACCCTGACAACACCTGAGTCAGCTTGGAAGCAGATCCTCCCCGCAGTTGAGAATTCAGATGAAACTGTACCACCAGCCAGCACTTTGATTATAATCTTGTCAGAGATCTTTAGGCAGAGGCACCAGCCAAGCCTCACTCAGATTGCTATTGGAAGAGCTGTTAAGGTAATAAACGTGTGTTGTTCTATCTTGGGATAACTATTATGCAGCAACAGATAACTAGTACAGGCTCCAAAGAAAGATCACAACTATTTTGAAAGGGCCAAGAATTGGGACCATGGAAGGGGAATGAAGAACTTCTCTCCTGAGTGACTAGAAAGTTATGCTCCATTCAATTCAATGAGTACTGATAGCACCACCATTATGCTCAAGTAAAGTGGTAAAGGAATGCAAAACACTATTCCCACTATGAATCAGCTTATTGGCCTTGTGCAAACACAAAGTAATTTAGAAGTGACAGGGACTGGCAGCTGTTTACCAAACGTATTTCTGTTCTCTCTGTTAATCAAGCTAGAAACACTTCCCAGCCTGTCCTAAAATGAGGTATGGCTATGTGACTAGATCCAAATATTAGGAGACGGCTCATGCAGCACTTTTAGCTTGGCCCATTAACACTTCCACATCTTGTGTGCTGTCTGCTTGGTACAGAGGAACAGAATGACCTTAGAAGTCCGTGTTGAAGATGGTAAACAACAAAATGGCAGGAGTCTGGGTCCCAGAAATGTCACTCAGAGGAGAGCCATCTGCCTATATTAATGATGCCTATTTTGGACTTCATCTTATGAGAAATATATGTCTATTACCTTAAGCCACTGAGATTTGGAAGATAATCTGTTCTGGGAGCTAGACTTATCCTATTAAATGTACCACAGAACAATACAAGGCTATATGTAATAAAAGTGCTACCATTAATATACTTTATGAGGATTTGAAAGCAGCCTGTGATTTTTTTAAAAAATGCCAAGGCATGAGTTTTAGTTATTTCTCTTCAACGTTAAGTAATGATGTGACCTTGGACAAGCCATTTTTCTGGGCTAGATAATCTCTGAAACACCCTTCCTTTCTAAATGCCTACAATTCCACGATGCTAAGTCTTAAATCTGATGGTTCAGGTTAAAGGTTGTGTGAGGTTAGACTTTGCCATCATGTAATTCCTCTGGCTTTTGAAAATAAAGAATAATTTGCATCTCCATCGTACAATGTATCATGTATATTTTTCCATTATACTGATAATATCTTTCATATATTTTTCATATGTACTTTTCACTGGTCACCTTCTTCAATAAGGCTAAAGGTCTTTGGCATCAGAAATTATACTTTATTCATCTTTGTCTGAGACTTAGCATAGTGTCTGGCACAGAGTAGGATGGAAAAAAACGTGTGAGGGTGGAACAAATGTCATAAACTTTTCAAAGGTTCAAGTAGGGGAGTGAGACTGCATAAAGAGGAGGGGGGAAAGAAGTCTCTGAGCAATGAGGTGGGAAGGAGGAGAGATGGTAGTATTGGGTCTGACCTACTACTACGTACTAGATGTAGGCTGAACGTTAACTGTTCCAGGTGGTGGCAATTTGCTCTGTGAGTAAAGGAGATAGGTGAGGACTTGAGAGAGCCTACTTAACCAAGAAATTGGCTAAAATCTGTCATTTGCATAAGTATCATAGTCTGCTGATACTTTAATAAGGATTAAAAAGGAAAGAGCTTAGGAACAGAATCCAATAAATCTTCATGAGTTCTACACCTCTGGCTTTTCTCCAGGGTTGATTAATTCTAACAAGGCAGAAACATGGATAAAAGCAGAGTCTCCAAATACAGATTTCATCCTCTTGGGCCTCTTCCCTGGTATGAAACACGTCAACTTCCTTGTTTCTGCCATCCTCCTGATCTACACTGTGGCTCTCACCACAAACTCCATCCTTATTCTCCTGATCTGGGTGGATTCACACCTCCACACACCCATGTTCTTCCTGCTCAGCCAACTGGCTCTCATGGACATGACATTAATCTCTAGCACAGTGCCCAAGATAGCAACTGACTTCTTCTCTGGGAGGAGAAACCTATCACAAGTGGCCTGTGGGACTCAGATCTTCTTCTTCCTGACTCTAGGAATTGCTCAGTGCATCCACATCACCCGCATGTCCTATGACCAGTATGTGGCCATCTGCAACTCTCTGAGATATGCCCTCATCAGGAGCCAGAAGGTCTGTCTGCAGATGGCTGCCATCTCCTGGGTTGGGGGCACCCTTACATCACTTGCACACACGGCCTACACCATGCATTTCCCCATCTGTGGTTCCAGAGAGATTTCCCATTTCCTCTGTGAGGTCATGGCCATTCTAAAATTGGCCTGTGTAGACGACTCTGCCTATGAGAAGGCTGTGGTGACAACCACCATCATGGTGCTCTTCAGCCCCTTGTCCTTCATCCTGTCCTCTTATGCTCTCATCTTCCTTGCTGTCCTCCGCATGAACACCCCTGGGGGTAGAAACTAAGCCCTGGCCACCTGTTCCTCCCACCTGACTGTGGTGATTCTCTACTTTGGTCCAGCCATGCTGGTCTACATGAGACCTAGTTCTTACCACAGTCCCAAGCTGGACCAGGTTCTTTCTATGCTTGGTGCCATCCTCACTCCTATGATGAACCCCCTCATATACAGTCTGAGGAACAAGGAGGTGGTGTGTACTTTGAAAAAGGTGTTGGGATGCTGCCTAACCTCAAATTAGATACAAATATATGATGGACATTAATTGCTAGCTCTATTTCACTCTAAAACAGCATTGCTTAGATTCCATTTCAACTCTAGTCTTTTTGTACTTGAAATTGCAAAGGGACCACTGACTCCATGGATTCAGTTCATATATACATAAAATTGGTGAAATGTGTTTATCTTCTTCATGCTGCCTTGAGAATTTTAGGCCCACATTCTCAAATTGTGAACCTCCAGGAGTTAGGTACTCCAGGACTGATGATGATGATGGTGGTAGTGGTGGCAGTGATTGTGGTGGTGATAAGGGTGGTGTTGGTGCTGGTAGTGGTGACAGTGGTAGTAAATGATGTAATTGGAGTGGTGGTAGTTGAAGTGGTAGAGGTAGTGATGGTAATGATGATGAAGTTTCACCAAGAGAACTGAATCAATGATGTTTTATTCAACTACAAAGGAAATATGAATCTATTTCAGTCTTTGAAAGAGGCCAACCATGACTGAAAGTACAGAAATGCTCCAGCTTCCAAAAGACCCTTAAATGAAAATAAAAACTGAGTTGAGTTCTTGGTGTCAAATCTTTAAAATGGGGCTTCCCTGGTGGCGCAGTGGTTGAGAGTCCGGCTGCCGATGCAGGGGACATGGGTTCGTGCCCCAGTCCGGGAGGATCCCATATGCCGCGGAGCGGCTGGGCCCGTGAGCCATGGCGGCTGAGCCTGTACGTCCGGAGCCTGTGATCCACAACGGGAGAGGCCACAACAGTGAGAGGACCGCGTACCACAAAAAAAAAAAAAAAAAAAAAAAATCTTTAAAATGAAAGGACTAAATTATAGACCCAAACAAAAATCCAATTAAATTACTCTATTTTAATCTTGTAATAACCCATAATGGAAAAGAATCTGAAAAATATATATTTTTTGAAAAAAAATATAGTGAATCACTCTGTTGTACACCTGAAACACAATATTGTAAATCAACTATAGTTCAACAAAAATAAAGTAAAATAAAAAATTTTTAATTACTCTATTTTTGTTCTACCTAACATTTTAATTATTTCATGAAGTTTTCCCCATTAGCAAAAATAATCTATATTAACTCTTTATTTTTAAGAATATATAATGGACAGCTATCTACAACTTTATATCATAAAATGAATTTGAATTTTTTACCTTTCTAGTGACTTTCTGCCATGTAATGTAATAGAAATAAACATTCACATTTCAGCAGAGGGGAAAATAGAGCAAATGTAGCTGAATCTATAAATGTGGAAATATTACTGTCCTAACATCTGACAGTATGAATATAAATGGACTGCAGTTGAACCTAATGGATTTAGTAATTTACTAGTACATCCATCACATTTTAATTGACTTGGTTGGGTGACTGAATTAGCACAATGGAAAACTATTTATAGACACAAGTCATTTAAAATACAGAAGGAAAAGTGAGAAATAAGAAACCTACCTGGACTACGAAAAAAACCAAGGTCTAGGAATTAGAAGGTGTATCCATAAATTATCCCTAAATCTCTGGGAAAAAAAGATTTATTTTTAAATACAAAATATGTTGAGGATTATATGGAAGAAATGTTTGTTTTGATCTACAAAATGGATAAGTAACAAAGTTTTAGGACATTCTTCATATAAGTGATTAACATAAATTATTTGCACAAGAAGAAATGTATGTGCCAATCAAGATGTAGAGCAGGGAGGGTTAAGGGAAAGGTATAAACCAGAAATTTTTGACAGTGATTGAGCAAGGACACGTGCTTCAGCCCATAAACATTTATTCAGGTATCAGTTGTCATGTTTGAGCCTATCTACTTCTGACAATAAAGCTGTACTTTAGTTGTCTTTATGATATAACCATTACATTATTACACTAAGTGACACGAGAGGGAGTGGCTTATAAATGTCCAAAGTTCTATAAGTACCCTCTTCGTCCATGGAAGAACAAAATGAAGTTTTAGTATACTGACTTTTTTTAAGAGAATAAAAGAGAAAGACTGGGAAAAGGAAATCCCTAGGCAAAGCTCTCATCTGTTTGCTCACTATTGCCAATGTCACACCCCTTATCAGCAGGCTTCTGGTAAATGGTATGCATAACCAAAGCAGTTAAGAAAAAGAGAGAGCAGCCCCAGTGCCCCTGAAAAGTCCATTGCCCTGTCAAAATCTCTCTCCATGGAGAACAAAGCCATGTGGCAGAAACCACTTCTTTTTTTTTTTTTTAATTGGGGTATAGTTGTTTTACAATGTTGTATTAGTTTCTACTATACAGTGAATTAGAGTTCCCTGTGCTATATACAGCAGGTTCTCGTTAGTTATCTATTTTATACATATTAGGAACCACTTCTTTCTGATCTAATTGGAAACCTTTGTCTAGAAATGTCTGAAGAGGGAAGATAGTTATCTAGTGCAATTTCATTCCATAAAGTTCTGAAAAGAAATGAGATGCCTCAAAAGATACAAAAGACTAAGAAAAGACCTGTGACAGAATAGGGGTAAGGCAGAATGGGAAACCAACTTTTCTCTTTTCTCAGATTGGAATTTCTTTGGAGGGGAAAGTATTAAGTTTCTAAAATAAACTTAATCCTCAATGAAACAAACATTACTCTTTGCAGATGACTGAAATTGCCACTGGTCCCTTATTGCCCTTTTCCTCTGAAATGAACAATTAGATGACCAGCATCCTCACTATCAAACCAAATTGAATTACTGAATATAGTAAAGTCATTCCTAAATTCTAAATAATTGATCTAGCACAACAATCTCAGTTCCCTTATTTGAATCTTTTTTTCCTCTTCATGATTTAGATTCCACCACATTAGCCATTTTTATTATGATTTAACTATCCTCCCTCCCCCTCTGTTCTCACTAAGCAATATAAATGCTAAGAGCTAACTTTCTAATGCAGCATTTATATATATATATGGTGCTCCAAGCCTGAATGACTCCAGCTACAGCTGCCCACATACAGTGAACCACATACAGAATCATCTCAGGGAAGGAGGATAAACAGCATCCTCCTCCTCCTCACCTGTGGACAGGACCTTTCTGTGAGTGACCATTATGTTCTCCCCAATTTTTCTTGCAGCATCCTTTATTTCGAAGATTTCATACAATGCTAGAGATGCAATGACACAAATTTTAGATGGGGAAACCAAACCCATCAATGTGAGAAAGAATTTGAACCAAAGAATTAATTTAAAACTAGAACGAATGCCAAAGATTCAGAATGAGGGAAACAGAGAGACAGAGAGACTGAAAGAAGGCAAGTAGGGAGGCTGCAGATATATTTCCATTAATTTAATGTCTAGATGACTTTATTCTACAGATTTGACACTGTAATTTCTCAGATTTAATCCATATGACACCAGCAACAATAGTGCAAACCAAAGCCACCTGAATTACAGTGACAGCGCCGCCAAGTTGCTGTCATAGCTGGTAATTTTGCACAGTCACCCACCAAGGATGAACCCAAATGTAGACTGTTTTCTGCACTGTCAACTCAGTTCATCCCTATGTTTGCTTATCAGAGCACCTGACCCTCCTGGGTCATTTCTGGACCATTCTCACTAAGATCAAAGATGTTATTATGTTCTTGGGGTGAACCAGGCATTGTGCAAGAATATTACATTCTTAGGGTAATCCAGGCAAGAATACAGTCTCTCAATCCTAGGTTTCTGTGTTCACCAAAGTAGCTATTTAATACCAATAAGTGAATTGGAATCTTCCACACATTCAAAATGTTGACACGTCTGCACATACCTAATAAGTAGAGTCAGAAGTAAAAAGTCTGTATTAACAAAATAGAAAAGCTTTGCAAAAAATTATAAAAAACTCACACTCTGGTTTTCCTTCCCGTAATTTTTCAGGTGAAATCAACTGAGGCTAAAACATGAGGAAAGGGAATAAAAGTTAACACAGGACTTCCTTTTCCAGAACTATTCTCTAAGGGCGTCTTTGCTACCTCACTTCCACTCACCTTCTTTCCACGTTGCTTCTGTCACTGGAAACACAGTCCTGATTCTCCTTCATGCAATCTGCACCTTCTTCCCTGCCCTAGAGTCATCCAATGCCATCCTCCAAACAGCCCCCAGCTTCTAAAGAATATGAAGCACTCACAAAAGGGCTTTTGTTGTTCAATGACATCTTATTTGCTAAATGTTTCCTCTTGACTTCTGTGTCTTCTGACCGATCTATGGCTGTCACCCTTCCAAGGGTCTGGGTGAAATACCTGCTGAGAGCTACGTTAGAAGTGGCTTGTTTTTCCTAAAACTTATGGTTGGTGCCATATATTCCACTACCAGTGCTCTGGAGCTGGCTTATACTGACTCACAAGAGCTGTTAAATTTTAAATAATTTTGCAAGTTGATTGTTACCATTGGTAACTTACAAATGGCCATGGTGGAAGTATTTAGACCACAGGAACTGATAAACATTACCAACCAAGGCTTTTTGTGTGTTTTGTCTTGGGATTTTTCTTTCTTTCTTTCTTTCTTTCTTTTTTTTTTGGAGAGCTAATTTGCCAACACATCACTCTCTCTACCTGTGCCTTGAAGGAAATTCTTCATTTCTTCTGTGAAATCACTGCCCTCCTAAAATTCACTTCTGAAGATACCCTACTAGAAAGTTTTTGGATTTCAGGTTTTGTGTTTCTTTTATAACTTACCCTCCCCAGTCCTCACAAGTACTCCCCCCAAGTGCTGAGCCCCTACTCTTGTCCAGTCACTGTTAAATCTGAGAGATCACCCATCTACAGAGAGAAAAACAACATCCTTTTCCCTTTGATGCTATATTCACCCCCACACCAACACCCCTCATCTATCATTCAAGAAAAAAGGACAGTTATGAAGAGTACCATGACGTTTAAACAAAACATTTGATGAAAACTATGAACCTACATAACCAAGAAGCTCAAATAACTCCAAGCAACAGAAAGAAATATGAAGAAAACTACAAGGTACAGCATAATAAAATTGCTGAAAATCAGTGATAAAGAGACAGTCTTAAAGCACCTGGAGAGAAAAAGACACATTTTGTACAGAACCAAGAGAATAAGAATTACAAGAGACCTCAAAAAACAATGCAATGGGCTTCCCTGGTGGCACAGTGGTTGACAGTCCGCCTGCCGATGCAGGGGACACAGGTTCGTGTCCTGGTCCGGGAGGATCCCGCGTGCCGCGGAGCGGCTGGGCCCGTGAACCATGGTTACTGAGCCTGTGCGTCCGGAGCCTGTGCTCCGCAGCGGGAGAGGCCACAACAGTGAGAGGCCCGCGTACCACCAAAAAAAAAAAAAAAAAAAAAATACAAGCCAGGAGACAATAGGTAGATATCCTTAGAGTATAGAAAGAAAAACCTAGAGTTCTATATGCAGCAAAGACACCTTTTCAAAGATAATGTTAGCAAAAATGGCAGAGTAAGGACTTATGAAAATAAATTTTATATCCATAAAAGCAATTAAAACACTGGACATTTTTCCAGAATCAACTTTTTCAGAATTCTGAAAATCAAACAAAGGCAATCTGGGGAGCATTTACTTGAGGAAAAAAAATGAAACTAAATCAGTGAGTTTTATGGCCTGTTGACTTGTCATTTCTTACTGTCCCTTCTCCTGTTTTGCTATAACCTTGAAAACCAACACCTGCAGTGGTGAAAAACAGGAGCAGGGCAGTAACTAGAGGGGTGCGACGGCACTGGATTTCCTTCAAAGACCAATCCCCAGGGAATTATCATGTAATCTGTTTGTTGATTCCCTGGAAGACCCCGCTAGCAAGACCATATATATTTGATCTGACTCAGCACTCATCCAGTACAAAGAGGCCCCAGGGGCATTTGGTAAAAACAATCAAAGGCAATTGTTGGAACATCATGACTGCCAAAAGCAACACATAATAACTGGGTAAAAACTGGCTAACCAAAAAGCTTAAAAAGAAAACATGGGGGGCTTCCCTGGTGGCGCAGTGGTTGAGAATCTGCCTGCCGATGCAGGGGACACCGGTTCGTGCCCCGGTCCGGGAAGATCCCACATGCCACGGAGCGGCTAGGCCCGTGAGCCATGGCCACTGAGCCTGCGCGTCCGGAGCCTGTGCTCCGCAACAGGAGAGACCACAACAGTGAGAGGCCCCGTACCACAAAAAAAAAAAAAAAAGAAAAAGAAAACATGGGGAATGAGATGTCTATAGCAGACTCTGAAAAGCTCTCACATACTTCTGGGATTCTTGAAGGCCATGTGCTTTCATAGGATTGTGCATACTCCCAGAGATGTGTGCTTGCTCAGGAATGACCTAAGAAGTCCTAAGCACTCACTTTTGGTTAACGTGGAGGCTCAACACAAGCTGGAAGTGAAGGCTGAATGAAACTGTATGCTGCCTGACTGAATGCTGAAGGCAAGTCCCAACATACAAACTGAGGTCCACCACAACGAATGGGAGACTTATTGGTTACACGCTTCCTGAAGGAAGAGGGAAAATGACTTATTGTTCAATTGGTACAGAGGTTCCACTTTTGCAAGATGAGAAATTCTTTTGCACAACAATGTGAACATAATTAACACTACTGAACTATATACACTTAAAAATGGTAAAGATGATAAATTTTGTTATGTGTTTTACCACTTTTTTTTTAAAAGGCATAATAGCCTGGCAATCAATGAAGTCTTGTAGACAAAATCATTTTCATGGTTCATTTGAAAAGTTTCAATGTTGTGCATGCTTCCACAGTTTGGTGTACTAAGTTTTGTTTTGTTTTGTTTTGAATTTTGTCTAGTTTCTCAACAACTAGAAGAATTTTGAAATGTCATCCAGAATAACCAGGACAACTTTCATATCCTTTCTAGTTAAAAGATTAATGAATGGTTCTGCAGTACTAGAGTAGACAAGGTAGACAATCTGTTCAAGTGCTTCCCCAATTGTGGGACTGGTGACAGACCATAGTTTCATTTTGTACCTTAAAGTCTTCCTTTGGGAATATGCCAACAAGGAATGTCACCTGGTCTTGACTGCCAGTTGTGATACTTGATATTGTCTACACAGTCTTCTACTGTGTTAGTTTTGGCATCATTTAGTGGCCTGGGATAGACTGCACATGCTTCTCCATCAATTACACATGCTCTTACATCAATCCTACATCAATTACAACCTGCGAACAAACATCTGTCTAAGTGTAAATACTTCCTTTAGCTCTTAAGAGAGGAATCACAATTGGCCATTCTGTAGCTTCTGGAAGCTTCACAAACTGTTTTCACAACCCTTCAATTAATTGATTTGGACCATCAGTAAGGTAAAAAATACCTGGTTAATATTTCAGGATCATCATGATGCAAGAGATGAAAACTGAAAAGTAGAATTTGATGAACAAACTTCTCCTTAAGACAAATGTTTTAAAGTGTCCAGGCTAGATTTCTAAAGATGGAAATAATGCACCAAAGGTATAAACATTTTTAAACGTTCACTCTGAAAGTATTTCAAACCTACAAAACAGTTCCAGGAGTACAGATAGCTCCCTTTTACCAATCTTCCCCAGATGCTGACATCCTGCATAACCACAGTACAGCTGTCAAAGCCAGGAAATTAATATTTATAAAGCAGTATAACTACGGATCTTATTCAAGTTCCACCAATTGTCCCACTAATGTTCTTTTTGAAAGCTTTTTTGTGGAACCTGGCGAGTATCACACATCACATTTGTTATACTTCCTTGGTCTCATCTAATCGTGGACAGATCCTCATTGTCTTTTACAGCCTCAACACTTTCAAAAGGTATTCACCAACTGTTTTGTGGAATGTCCCTCAGTTTGCGTTTGTCTCATGTTTTCTCATGATTTAGAATTCAGGCTATACATTCTGGGCAGCAGTATCACAGTGTACCTACCATACTTGCAGAGAGTGGCGTAGGACACATGATGTCTCTATCTCAATACTGGTGGTATTAACTTTGACTGCTTGGTTGTGGTGGTGTGCCTGATTTCTCCACTAAGCAGTTTCTGTTTATTCCCCCTGGACATCTTGTGAGGAAATGCTTTGCCCTCCTAAGTTTAGCATCCACTGATAGTTCTTGCCTGCAAAATTACTGCTGTGGTGTTTGCCAAATAGCAGTATTTTATTTCCATTCTTCCTTCTATATTTATAATTGGGATTATACTGAAGGGAGGATCTGCCCCTTTTATTTATGTATTCACATCACAACGGACCAAACATTTCCTTTTCTATGGGTATGAACAATTTTTAAGAATTTGGATGGACCTGATAAATTGCCTTCAGAAAGAGTGTATAGATTTACACTCCCTCTGGTACTACATGAGTTTGTCACATTTCTATACCCATACCAACAGTAATTACGTACAAATAAATTCATTTGTTTCAAAAAAGGATATCTAAGGCTTCCCTGGTGGCACAGTGGTTGAGAGCCCGCCTGCCGATGCATGGGACACGGGTTCGTGCCCCGGTCCGGGAAGATCCCACATGCCACGGAGCGGCTAGGCCCGTGAGCCATGGCCACTGAGCCTGTGCGTCCAGAGCCTGTGCTCCACAACGGGAGAGGCCACAACAGTGAGAGGCCCACGAACCACAAAAAAAAAAAAAAAGGATATCTAGTAATTACTTACCTTTGCAGTTTATTGCCTCTTATGTATCTTCAATGTTCATTTTTCATCTTCCATCATTTGTTATTTTATATAACATTGCACATTTTACGCTTGTCACCTATATGTTTACGAGATCTTTTTGCACTGAGGATATTATTACAAATGGAATAATCTGTAACATATTTTCTCAATTTCTTTGCATTTTACCTTTAATAATGAATGTCAATTTTACAGTTTTATATGGTCAAATATATTGATGTGTTCCTTTTTTATCTGTGCTGTTGTAGAAAGTTCTTTACCAAATAAAGATATTCAACATGCTCTCTTAGATTTTTGATTAAATCCAAATTTTTATATGTATTTCTTTTATTCTTTTGGATTATATTCCACTAGGCTTTCCAACATAAACTTTTTTCTTTGTTTCAGTATTTTCCCCCAAAGTTCAGGAATTTTTAAAGGTACAATTTAAATCATTGGGGAAATATATATATAACTTTTAATATTAATATGATGCTAACCATCCATTTTGGGGAATAAACTCCCTACTTCCCACTAGTTATAAAAATGGATTCCACATGGATATGTGTATTAGAAAAATATTTTTCATCAAGAAAATACAAACTCTACAAATCTAGTCAGCTGGATAAATATATGGCAGATTATCTATCCCTGGACAGTTTGTTAGCATTAGATTAAAGTGAAATAAATATGATTAAGATATCTTTCATCATATTGATACAATATTGCCTATATCTTAGATTATAACTGAGAGCATACACTGTAAAATCTTTCTGCTGTTCACGAAAGTTTCTCTAAAGTTTTTGGTTACGTTCAAGTCTCCTTATCAGGACAGCTATACCCCAAAGCAAGATTTTTATTTGAATAAAAAAAGGGCCATAAGTTGAAATAAATAACAGTATAAAATGTATATTTACAAACATTTATGATTACTAACATAAATATTAATTTATATCACATGTAGGCACAACAGAAGATGATAAAAAGATAACTGTAATGAAGACGAGGAAAAATACAAAACCAAATCAGGGATTCAGGTCTCTTTTTGTCAACACAACACACAAATGCCCCCAATGCTATATGTAATTAGCTGTAAACATCTCATAACAAACCAAACATCCAGGGGGCTCCCTCTGCCCAGGATGCATTACCGGATGTGGTACGCCCTGAAGCACTTGGCATGGACGCCCTTCTGGCACTTCTCACAGCGGGTGTTGGTCTGTGAGTGGCACAGGGCACACCGGGTCCTCTTGTCCTGGTGGATGATCCAGTGCCCAATCATATCAAAGCGGCTCTCGGTTTCCAGCCGCCTGCTTCGCCTCCCTTGGGATGATGTATCCGCGTTGCTCTCTAGGTACACGCAGGCCACGTATCTCCGGAAGGCCAGGAGGTCCACCTGGGCATCATGGCAGCATATCCTGTGCAGCTGCCATGCATTGTTAAGAGCAGCGTCAATAACATAGCCAATGAAACTCGAGTACCACTTCATACCCCGGATCTTCACTTTGTATTTGGCGATGTTCTGGTCCATGCGGCCGACACCCCCAACCTTCTCCTGGTACAGCCTCAGCAGGGATGGCTGATGAACCTGGGCCTGCGTCTTGGCTGCTCCCGAGTGATGGTTGGTCAGCCCCGCTGGCTCTATGCCCACAGCGTTGGAGCAGATGTTGACCACACTGCTATCATGCCAGCGGCACACGATGATCTCCTCACTCTCATCAACTTTGTAATCAAACGAACCCCTCTTCATTCTCTTCAGTTCTTTGGGATCTTTAAGGGGACATCGTTCAGTTCTGTACTCACGAACAGTTCCTGTGGCCTTCACTCCTTTCTTCCGTAAAATGGACATCAATTTGACACTTGTAAAAACCTTGTCAAAAAATATGTGGTATGGCAGACACCCACGTGTCTGAAGTGCATCCACAAATTTCACCACCATACTGCCTCCTAGGTCCAGGCCCCTGTCTGGCTTAGTGAACAGTGTGCCCTGTGAGGGCTCGAACCACACCAAATAGCCCCTGCTGGTCGTCCCACACCAGATCTTGTAGCCCAGCCGCACAGGTTTCCCCGCAGACAGATGCTTGGACCCCCGGTGTCCAAAGTACTCACACATAGACTCGCCAAAGCTGTAGAACTCTTCCAAGGGTGCATGCTTCTGGAAATTGTAGTTCATGCGGACAATGAGAGGCCTCACCTTGGCAAACCTATCACTTTCATCAAGCTCATTGTTATCTGCAAAATGCAGGTATGAGAAGATCAGTTCAAATCTGTCCCTTCTAATTGCATCAGCCACAAGATGATGATGTGAATCAGGGGATGTTTCCCAAAACATCCTTCTCCTTGGATAGGAGATATACCCACTTAAAATCAAAATGCCCAAAACACACTTCAATTCCTGGGCTGTGAGACCCAGGTTGACATTCTTCTGCCAAGCATAACGATTGGTTTCATTAACAATAAAATTAATTGTTCCTTCATCAAAAAACAATTCAAAGAGGCCTACAGGACTCAGTTCCTGGCTTTTGAGATCCTCCATATGAGGATCTGATGCTGTCCAACTGGTGAAGTCCGGGCAGATATCTCTTTTGGTCCAAACATGCTGAGGTTCCACTACTGCCTTTTGCTTCTTCATGGCTGGCTGCAGCTGCAGGTCATCATCCTCCTCCCCGGTGCCAGAGTCCTCAGGCACAACAAACGCATGCAGCACATTGCCAGGCAGGTGGGTTCCTCGCCGGCCATCTTCATCACCTGAGTCCTCATCAGTGAAGTCCCCTGAAGCATTGTTGGGCGGTGCAATGAAGATCTCCTCCCTACTCTGGCCAGATTCCTCCTCCTCCAGAGCATTCAGAACCTCAAGCAACTTCATGGACTTCAGCTTTGAGCCGGTTCTTCTCCCGGTAGTGAGGCTGCTGCGATGACAGGAAACAGAATGAAGAGAGGCCATGCAGGAAAGCCAGTGCTTCAGCAGAAAACTCCACTAAAGCATTGCCCAAGAGGAGGGCACTCGCACTGCAACAGCATCTTGGACCTAACACCATAAGGCATAGTGCCAGATAAGTGAATTTTCCAGACAAACTCAAATTACTCATCTAAGCGCAGAAGTATTTTAATGAAGGGAGACATTCTAAAGAGGTACTCCATACTTCCCTTCCTTCCTCTTTTTTTTTTTTTTTTTTTTTTTTTAGTGCTCAACAGAAAGAACATTTAATAATTTTCATGTTATCACTTGGGTAATACAAAGGTGGTAATCATTAAACATTAGCTCATGGCACATAAAAATCAAAGGATGGAGCTTTGGTACTCTTCTACTTATGTACTGCTGTAACGTTTAAGCCTTCTTGGGTTCTCTTACAGGACCCCGGGCACACATTCTGTTCACTTGTTTCATATCACCATTTCCTCTTCCCATCCTTGTTCTCCTTTTGCTTTATTTTTTTTATTTTTCTTTTTTTTTTACATCTTTATTGGAGTATAATTGCTTTACAATGGTGTGCTAGCCCCTGCTCCACAACAAAGTGAATCAGTTATACACACACATATGTTCCCACATCTCTTCCCTCTTGCATCTCCCTCCCTCCCACCCTCCCCATCCCACCCCTCCAGCTGGTCACAAAGCACCAAGCTGATCTCCCTGTGCTATGCGGCAGCCTCCCACTAGCTATCTATTTTACGTTTGGTAGTGTATATATGTCCATGCCACTCTCTCACTTTGTCACAGCTTACCCTTCCCCCTCCCCATATCCTCAAATCCATTCTCTAGTAGGTCTGTCTTTATTATTCCCATGTTACCCCTAGGTTCTTCATGACATTTTTTTCCCTAAGATTCCATATATATGTGTTAGCATACGGTATTTGTCTTTCTCTTTCTGACTTACTTCACTCTGTATGACAGACTCTAGATCGATCCACCTCACTACAAATAACTCAATTTCGTTTCTTTTTATGGCTGAGTAATATTCCATTGTATATATGTGCCACATCTTCTTTATCCATTCATCTGATGATGGACACTTAGGTTGCTTCCATCTCCTGGCTATTGTAAATAAAGATGCAATGAACATTTTGGTACATGACTCTTTTAGAATTATGACTTTCTCAGGGTCTTCCTTTCCTTCTTAAATAAAGTGTCTGAATAGAGGATCCCCTCTAGTGATTAATCCAGGTGCCACTGTTATCACCTGGTTAACAGTAACTGTCAATGGGAAGGCTCGGCTGCTGAAGTGATATCCACCGATGTCCCCTGACTCAGTGGCCCTAGCAGCTCTGCTTTCATGCTTCTGCCTTATCTGTCTCTTCCCTTTTTCTTATTCACTTGGCATATATGTTTCCTCACTTCCTAAATTCTCAAACTCTCCCTACTTGAACTCTCACTACCCAAATTCAGGACCTAAACAGATTCAGACAGATTTTCACAAAGCTCCCTCAACATCTGATATCCTACTGCATACTAGCTGCTAAACAGATTTGGAAACATGGAAACCCCTGCTATTCTAACTCTCCCTGTGCATGTAGGAACCAAACATAATAGACATTTGTATTTAGTGGGCACCAACCACAAGCAGGTGCTGCCCAGGGGCTGGCAGTGGGCACACTCCACTCCCTGACCTGCGTAGCACTTGTTTCCAAATGGAGGAGACAGATGACACATCAACAAACACGTAGCTATGCAGGACGGCACCAGGTAGCGATGAGGACCATCCTGAGTAAGGGACAGAGAGTGCAGCAAAGGAATAGGGCTGGGGGTGCTACTTTAGACATATGATGAGGGAAGGCTCACAGGGCAGATGGCCTAGAGAGGTGAAGGAGTGAGGCTTGCAGACAGTTGGAGACTGGGTGTCCCAGAGGGAGAGAAAGAACTGTAGGTACGGGTGCAAGGCCCTGTGGTTGAAGGGACTTGATATCTATGAACAGCAAGGAGGTTAGTGACACTGCAGATGTAGTGAGGGGAGGAGAGTAGAGCAGAGGTGGCTGGGTCCAGGGACAAGGCCCCACAGGGTTCCAGAGGTCCTGATCAGGACTTCCAGTTGTATTCAGTTATCACAGGAAGCCCCTGAGGGGATGGAGCAGGACAGTGAGGGGTCAAATACATTACTCTGGCTATGAGAACAGACTGGACTTGGGAAGGTGGGCGCTGCTGCTGCCCTATGCCTTGGCCTCTGCATGAGAAAAGCCATGTGCCAGAGGGAGGATGCAGGCTTTACCACAAAGGCTATTTCTCTGCTTACTCTTAGGCTTTGGAGTTTAAGCTGCATTAGAGATTCACTCCAACCTCACTTCCAGGACACTGACTCCACCAGCCACCCCTGCTGGAGGCTAGAGTACAAGAGGTCTGACCTCTGGGGAGATGAGGTATGCCTCAAGCTCTCCATGGCCAGCCAGAAAGGGAGAGGAAACCTGAAGCTCTTCCTTTCCATGGACCTCGAACTAAGACATGTTCTCAAAGGGTAACAGCCATCTTCATGCCTCCCCTGACCTCCCCTGGTCTACAGAAGCAGATCTAGGCCTGCCCAGCCACAATCTCTGCTAGTCTCACCACTCAAACTGCTGCTCACCCACAGGCCCTCAAACACCTCTGTGCATACCTGTTCAAACCCTTGGAGTGAGAAAGCCTGCAGGAACTGATGCAGCCCCACAGACAACCATCTTGTGTCTTGAAAGATAAGGAAAGTAAATCACGTTTTTAGATCAAGTGCAGAACTAGAGCTACACAGCTGCCCCCGTACTGTACCATACACACTCCTTTGTCTGCCTTGTGTTGTCTGCAATCTTCATCTCTCCTCTCCCTCCTTGGAGCTTCATAGACACCAAGTGCTTAGGGTGGCCAGCAGGACTGAGAACTGAAAATGTTATAGACTTGGTCTTTCAAAAGCAGAGAAGTAAATACAGTTAGCCTTGAATAACATGGGTTTGAACTATGAGTCCACTTATACATAGACTTTTTTTGGTAGATACATCCTGGAGTACTACTACATGATCCTCAGTTGGTTGGAACCGCCAGTGCAGAGGGCCCAATTATAAAGTTATACACAGATTTTCAAATCCGCAGAGTCAGCACCCCTAATCCCCATGTGTTCAACAGTCAACTATACTTGCATAAAGCCTTTCATCAAACATTACTCCTACCTTGATGATGAAGCCATGGTATACTGTGAACATGAGGTTGTCTTTACTTGCAGAGTCTAAGAATCTGTAAGACAACAGAAGTCAGTTTTAAGAAATCATATCTTAATTAGCAAAGGAACAGGACCTTCTCTACCATTTAAGGGAAAAAAATCTCAAGATTCACTATCAACCAGAGGGAAATGGATCAAGTACACACAGGAAATGATGTGTAGTTGACTGGCTAGTCAGAGGGAAAAAGAACAAGCTCCCCCATCTCACACCTCACAACAAAATACATTCTAGAGCAGGGTTTCCCATAGGCAGAACTATTGGCATTTTGTTTCTTGTGGGGGGCTGTCCTATGAATTATGTGATGTTTAACAGCATCCCAGGCCTCCATCTACCAATAGAACAACTACCCCACTAGTTGTGAAAAACAAAAAGGTTTCTAGATAAACGTCCTCTGGTGGGGAGAGTAGGAGGTAAAATCTCCCCTGGTTGAAGACTACTGTCCTACATCAGCACTACCAATAGAACTTGCCACATGATAGAAAGATTTTATATCAGTGCTGTCCAATTTGGTAGCCATGAGTCGCATATGGGTATTAAGCACTGGATATATGGCTAGTGTGACTGAGAAACTGAATTTTTAATTTTATGTAATTTTAAGTAATTCAAATTTAAATAGTCACATGTGGATGGTGGCTACTATATTAGATAGTGAAGTCCTAGATGTATTAAGTATTAATTCCCAAAACCAAAACTTATAAAGTATATTAATGACCACAGAGGGAAACCTTTCTTGTAGAAAACACAGAAACTTAAAGGAAGGTGGATACTTCTAACTACCTCAAACTTCCAACAAATCTGTAGTAGGCAGAAGGCCCAAAGGACCCCAAATAGGTTGAACTCAAATAGGGCTACACCAAGACACATTATAATTAAATTGTCAAAAGTCTAAGACAAAGAAAGAATTTGGAAAGCAGCAAGAGAGAGAAATTACATACAGGGGAATCCCTATAAGACTAGTAGCAGATTTTTCAACAGAAACTTTTTAGACCAGGAGAGAATGGGATGATATATTGAAAATGTAGAAAGAAAAAACTATCAACTAAGAATGTTATTCCCAGCAAGCTGTCCTTCAAAATTGAAGAAGACATAAAGACTTTAACAAGCAAACAAAAGCTGAGGGTGTTCATACCACAAGACCTGCTTTAAAAAAAATGCTAAAAGGAATTCTTCAAGTAGAAGTAAAAGGGCACTAATTATATCATAAAATAATATGAAGATAGTGTAAAACTCATTGGTAGTGGTATAAAGTCAGTCAGGTAATAGGGGTGTATAATTCACTAACAACTCTAGATTTAAAGTTAAAAGTTAATGCATATATGTAGAATCTAGAAAAATGGTACCGATGAACTGGTTTGCAAGGCAGAAATAGAGACACAGAGGTAGAGAACAAATGTATGGACACCAAGGGGGGAGAGTGGGGGGAGGGCAGTGGGGGGTGGGATGAATTGGGAGATTGGGATTGACATATATACACTAATATGTATAAAGTATATAACTAATAAGAACCTGCTGTATAGCACAAGGAACTCTACTTTGTTTTACTGTACAGTAGAAACTAACACAACATTGTAAAACAACTATACCCCGATTTTTTTAAAAAGGGAAAAAAAACATTTTAAAACAACTATAACTACAATAATCTGTTATTAGATATATACTATAAAAAGTATGTAAACTGTAGCATCAATAATCTAAAATGTGAGGGGGAGAAGTAAAAGAGCAAAGTTTAGAAATGTTATAGAAGTTAAGGTGTTACCAGTTTAAAATAGGGTGTTATCATTTCAAGATTATTTTATGTAAACCTCATGGCAAACACAAAAGAAAAACTTATTGTAGTTACACGAAAGAATATAATAAACAAGTCAAGGCATAATGATACAATAATTCATCAAATCATAAAAGAACACAACAGGAATAAAAGAAACAAAGGATTTATAAAACAGAAAACGATGAACAAAATGAAAATAGTTAGTCCTTACCTATCGATAATTTCTTTAAATGTAGATTCATTAAATTATCTAACCAAAAACCATGGAATGGCTTAATGGATAAAAAAATAAGATCCAGTGATATGCTACTGACAAGATACTCACTTGACCTTTTTAAATATACAAATATGCTGAGTGTAAAAGGATGGAAAAAGATATTTCAAGCAAATAGTGACCAAAAAAAAAAAAAAACAGGGGTAGCTAAACTTATATCAGTCGAAATGAACTTTACTGAAATGGAAACAAGAATATAAGATAATTATGTAATGAAAAACAACTATCCATCAAAAAACATAACAACTGCAAATATTTAAGCACTAAATATTTGAGCACCTAAAAATATAAACCAAATACTAAGAGAACAAAAAGGAGAAATAAACAGCAATAAGATAATAGTGGGGGACTTTAATACCCCACTCTCAACAATGGTAGATCATTCAAAGAATCAATAAGGAAACATCAGACTTGAATGCCACCATAGACCAAGCGCACATAAAAGACATATACAGAATATTCTATTCAACAATAGAAAAATATACATTCTTCTTAAGCACACATAGAACATTTACTGGGATGTTACATGTTAGGCCACCAAAAAAGTCTTAGCAAATTCAACAAGACCAAAATCATACTAAGTATCTTTCCTGAACACAGTGGTATAAAGCTAGAAACCAGTAACAGGAGGAAAATTGAAAAACTCAAGAATGCATAAAAATAATTCTCCTGAACAACCAATGTAGCAAAGAAGAATTAAAAGGAAAATAAAAAAGTATCTTGAAACAAAAATGGAAACACAATATACAAAAACAGGGGATGTTAGCAAAAGCAGTTCAAGAGGGAAGTTTATAGCCATAAACACATACAGAAAGAAAAGAGAACTATCTCTAATAATCCAACTTTACACCTCAAGGAACTAGAAAAAAGAACAAACTAAGCTTAAAGTTAGCAGAAGGAAAGAACAATAAAGATTAGAGCAGAAATAACTAAAGGAGAGACGAAAAAAATGAGAAAAGATTAACAAAACTAAGAGTTTGTTCTTTGAAAAGATAAACAAAATTGACAAACCTTTAGCTAAACTATCCAAGAAAAAAAAAACCAAACCAACAAAATTATAAATCAAAGAGGAGACATTAGAACTGATACCACAGAAATACAAAGGATCTGTGCACCTGAAACTATCACATTGTTAATCAGCTATACTCAAGTATAAAATAAAAAGTAAAAAAAAATACAAAGGATCATAGAGGGTAGTAGAAACATTTATCTGCCAACACACTGGACAATGTAGAAGAAATGGATAATTCTTAGAAACAAAAAATATACCAAGACTGAATGAAGAAAAAAGAGAAAAAGTGAACGAACCAGTTACTAGTAAGGAAACTGAATCAGTACCCAAAACCTCCTAACAAAGAAAAGCCCAGAACCATATGGATTCAAGGTGAATTTTACCAAACATTTAAAGAATTAATATCAATCCTTCCCAAACTGAGTAGCCAGAAGCCCAATTCCCAGTTTCCCCCTCAAACTAAAGGGAGAAAGAGCAAACCTGATTGCAAATTATTGTGTATTTCTGCTCTAACATGTCTTAAGGATACCTAAAACACCGGTGTGGCAGAAAAAGCTGTGAGGCAGAATACAAATCCACAGACGTCTGGAGCAAGAGACTGTAGGTAAAGATACATAACAGACCATTTAAGGCTATTTGGAAATACAGGACATTCAAAAGCTTCCACGTATACGGAGGAATTTAAGAAAGCCACATGCAAGCCCAAGACACACGCTCAGAAAACTCCTGAGAAGACCTTAAACTTTTACCTTGGGCTAATCCCAAGATTAAGAGCATCCTAACTAAGTGATGAAGGAGTGTCCCAGCAAAGAGCAAATATGTAAAGACGAGGAGAGGTAGATGGTCTTTTTTGGGTTTTTTGTGTGTTTTTTGTTTGTTTCAGCTCCTGAGATTCATGGAATTCTCTGTCAAAAGATTAGCTGAACACAACCTATAGGAACAGAGTCTTCAGTGATCACACATGACAACATATAGTCTTTCCAGAAATAGTCTGGAAAAGTCCCAAAACAAATGAACTACAATGGCCTTCAAAAAATTCAAAAAAGCAAACCCTGGGGAATTCAAGGAGTCTAATTTCCAGAACTACATCATATTAGAAAAATGTTCAATTTTTAGCAAAAAAATCACAAGGTACAAAAAGAAACAAGAAAATGTGGCTCATTTAATGCTGATAGAACCAACTCTGAGGAAACCTAGACATCAGACTTACTAGACAAAGCCTTTAAAATAATCATCTTAAATATGCTGCAAGTAAATGGAAAACATGGACAAAGAACTAAAGGAAATCAGGCAAACAATATATAAACAAAGCTGAAATGAAAAATTCACTAGAGGAGTTCAACACCAGAGTTGTGAAGGAAGAAAAAAAGGACTGAACACTGGACTATTAAAAATATCAACTCTTAGAGGCTCCGGGAAGATGGCGGAAGAGTAAGATGCGGAGATCACCTTCCTCCCCACAGATACATCAGAAATACATCTACACGTGGAACAACTCCTACAGAACACCCATTGAACGCTGGCAGAAGACCTCAGACCTCTCAAAAGGCAAGAAATTCCCCACGTACCTGAGTAGGACAAAAGAAAAAAGAATAAACAGAGACAAAAGAAGAGGGATGGGACCTGCACCAGTGGAAGGGAGCTGTGAAGGAGGAAAGGCTTCCACACACTAGAAGCCCCTTCACGGGCGGCAACTGCAGGTGGCGGAGGGGGGAAGCTTCAGAAGTGCAGAGGAGAGCACAGCAACAGGGGTGCGGAGGGCAAAGCGGAGAGATTCCCGCACAGAGGATCGGTGCCGACCAGCACTCACCAGCCCTAGAGGCTTGTCTGCTCACCCGCTGGGGCAGGTGGGACTGGGAGCTGAGGCTCGGGCTTCGGTCGGATCCCAGGAAGAGGACTGGTGGTGCGAACACAGCCTGAAGGGGTTAGTTAGTGCACCACGGCTAGCTGGCTAGCTGGGAGGGAGTCCGGGGGGGAAAAAGTCTGGAGCTGCCAAAGAAACAAGAGACTTTTTCTTGCCTCTTTGTTTCCTGGTGGATGAGGAGAGGGGATTAAGAGCACCACTTAAAGAAGCTCCAGAGACGGGCACAAGCCGTGGCTATCAGCATGGGCCCCAGAGACGGGCAAGAGACACCAAGCCTGCTGCTGCCACCACCAAGAATCCTGTGTGCGAGCACAGGTCACTATCCACACCGCCCCACCCGGAGCCTGTGCAGCCTGCCACTGCCAGGGTCCCGGGATCCAGGGACAACTTCCCCAGGGGAACGTACGGCACGCCTCAGGCTGGTGCAATGTCACGCCGGCCTCTGCCACCGCAGGCTCACCCTGCAATCCGTGCCCCTCCCTCACCCCGGCCTGAGTGAGCCAGAGCTGTCGAATCAACTGCTCCTTTAACCCCGTCCTGTCATCAAGAACAGACGCCCTCCAGCGACCTACATGCAGAGGTGGGGCCAAAACCAAAGCTGAGCTCCGGGAGCTGTGCGAACAAAGAGAAAGGGAAATCTCTCCCAGCAGCCTCAGGAACAGCAGATTTAATCTCCACATTCAACTTGATGTACCCTGCATCAGTGGAATACCGGAATAGACAATGAATCATCCCAAATTGAGGAGGTGGACTTTGAGAGCAAGATTTATTATTTTTTCCCCTTTTCCTTTTTGTGAGTGTGTATGTGTATGCTTCTGGGTGAGATTTTGTCTCTATAGCTTTGCTTTCACCATTTGTCCTGGGTTTTGTCCGTCCATTTTTTGTTTGTTTATTTTGGTTTTTTACTTCTTTAAAAAATTTTTTTCTTAACAATTGTTTTTTATTTTTATTTTAATAACTTTATTTTATCTTACTTTATTTTATTTCATTTTATCCTCTTTCTTTCTTTCTACTTTTTCTCCCTTTTATTCTGAGCCGTGTGGATGAAAGACTCTTGCTGCTGCAGCCAGGAGTCAGTGCTGTGCCTCTGAGGTGGGAGAGCCAACTTCAGGACACTGGTCCACAAGAGACCTCCCAGCTCCACGTAATAACAAACAGCAAAAATATCCCAGAGATCTCCATCTCAACACCAACACCCAGCTAAACTCAAAGACCAGCAAGCTACAGTGCTGCACACCCTAAGCCAACCAACTAGCAAGACAGGAACACAACCCCACCCATTAGCAGAGAGGCTGCCTAAAATCATAATAAGGCCACAGACACCCCAAAACACACCACCAGACGTGGACCTGCCCACCAGAAAGACAAGATCCAGCCTCATCCACCAGAACACAGGCACTAGTCCCCTCAACCAGGAAACCTACACAACCCACTGAACCAACTTTAGCCACTGGGGACAGACACCAAAAACAACGGGAACTACAAACCTGCAGCCTGCAAAAAGGAGACCCCAAACACAGTAAGATAAGCAAAATGAGAAGACAGAAAAACACACAGCAGATGAAGGAGCAAGATAAAAACCCACCAGACCTAACAAATGAAGAGGAAATAGGCAGTCTACCTGAAGAAGAATTCAGAATAATGATAGTAAAGATGATCCAAAATCTTGGAAATAGAATAGACAAAATGCAAGAAACATTTAACAAGGACTTAGAAGAACTAAAGAGGAAACAAGAAATGATGAACAACACAAAAAATGAAATTTAAAATACTCTAGAAGGGATCAATAGCAGAAAAACTGAGGAAGAAGAACGGATAAGTGACCTGGAAGATAAAATCATGGAAATAACTACTGCAGAGCAGAATAAAGCAAAAAGAATGAAAAGAACTGAGGACAGTCTCAGAGACCTCTGGGACAACATTAAATGCACCAACATGTGAATTATAGGGATCCCAGAAGAAGAAGAGAAAAAGAAAGGGACTGAGAAAATATTTGAAGAGGTTATAGTTGAAAACTTCCCTAATATGGGAAAGGAAATAGTTATTAATCAAGTCCAGGAAGCACAGAGAGTCCCATAAAGGATAAATCCAAGGAGAAACACGCCAAGACACATATTAATCAAACTATCAAAAATTAAATACAAAGAAAACATATTAAAAGCAGCAAGGGAAAAACAACAAATAACACACAAGGGAATCCCCATAAGGTTAACAGCTGATCTTTCAGCAGAAACTCTGCAAGCCAGAAGGGACTGGCAGGACATATTTAAGTGATGAAGCAGAAAAACCTACATCCAAGATTACTCTACCCAGCAAGGATCTCATTCAGATTTGATGGAGAAATTAAAACCTTTACAGACAAGCAAAAGCTGAGAGTTCAGCACCACCAAACCAGCTTTACAACAAATGCTAAAGGAACTTTTCTAGGCAAGAAACACAAGAGAAGGAAAAGACCTACAATAACAAACCCAAAACAATTAAGAAAATGGGAATAGGAACATACAAATCAATAATTATCTTAAATGTAAATGGACTAAATGCTCCCACCAAAAGACACAAACCGGCTGAATGGATACAAAAGCAAGACCCATATATATGCTGTCTACAAGAGACCCACTTCAGACCTAGGGACACATATAGACTGAAAGTGAAGGGATGGAAAAAGATATTCCATGCAAATGGAAACCAAAAGAAAGCTTTAGTAGCAATTCTCATAGCAGACAAAATAGACTTTAAAATAAAGACTATTACAAGAGACAAAGAAGGACACTACATAAGGATCAAGGGATTGATCCAAGAAGATATAACAATTGTAAATATTTATGCACCCAACATAGGAGCACCTCAATACATAAGGCAAATACTAACAGCCATAAAAGGGGAAATCGACAGTAACACATTCATAGTAGGGGACTTTAACACCTCACTTTCACCAATGGACAGATCATCCAAATAGAAAATAAATAAGGAAACAAAAGCTTTAAATGATACATTAAACAAGATGGACTTAATTGATATTTATAGGACATTCCATTCAAAAACAACAGAATACACATTCTTCTCAAGTGCTCATGGAACATTCTCCAGGATACATCATATCTTGGGTCACAAATCAACCCTTGGTAAATTTAAGAAAATTGAAATTGTATCAAGTATCTTTTCCAACCACAATGCTATGAGACTAGATATCAATTACAGGAAAAGATCTGTAAAAAATACAAACACATGGAGGCTAAACAATACACTACTTAATAACGAAGTGATCAATGAAGAAAACAGAGAGGAAATCAAAAATTACCTAGAAACAAATAACAATGGAGACACGATGACCCAAAACCTATGGGATGCAGCAAAAGCAGTTCTAAGAGGGAAGTTTATAGCAATACAATCCTACCTTAAGAAACAGGAAACATCTCAAATAAACAACCTAAACTTGAGCCTAAAGCAATTAGAGAAAGAAGAACAAAAAAACCCCAAAGTTAGCAGAAGGAAAGAAATCATAAAGATCAGATCAGAAATAAATGAAAAAGATATGAAGGAAATTGACAGCAAAGATCAATAAAACTAAAAGCTGGTTCTTTGAGAAGATAAACAAAATTGATAAACCATTAGCCAAACTCATCAAGAAAAAAAGGGGGAAGACTCAAATCAATAGAATTAGAAATGAAAAAGGAGAAGTAACAACGGACACAGCAGAAATACAAAAGATCATGACAGATTACTACAAGCAACTCTATTCCAATAAAATGGAAAACCTGGAAGAAGTGGACAAATTCTTAGAAATGCACAACATGCCAATACTGAATCAGGAAGAAACAGAAAATATGAACAGACCAATCAGAAGCACCGAAATTGAAACTGTGATTAAAAATCTTCCAACAAACAAAAGCCCAGGACCAGATGGCTTCACAGGCGAATTCTATCAAACATTTAGAGAAGAGTTAACATCTATCCTTCTCAATCTATAGCAGAGGGAGGAACACTCCCAAACACATTCTACGAGGCCACCATCACCCTGATACCAAAACCAGACAAGGATGTCACAAAGAAAGAAAACTACAGGCCAATATCACTGATGAACATAGATGCAAAAATCCTCAACAAAATAGTAGCAAACAGAATCCAACAGTACATTAGAAGGATCATACACCATGATCAAGTGGGGTTTATCCCAGGAATGCAAGAATTCTTCAATATATGCAAATCAATCAACGTGATACACCATATTAACAAACCGAAGGAGAAAAACTATATGATCACCTCAATAGATGCAGAAAAAGCTTTCGCCAAAATTCAACACCCATTTATGATAAAAACCCTGCAGAAAGCAGGCACAGAGGGAACTTTCCTCAACATAATAAAGGCCATATATGACAAACCCACAGCCAATATCTTCCTCAATGGTGAAAAACTGAAACCATTTCCACTAAGATCAGGAACAAGACAAGGTTGCCCACTCTCACCACTCTTATTCAACATAGTTTTGGAAGTTTTAGCCACAGCAATCAGAGAAGAAAAGGAAATAAAAGGAATCCAAATCAGAAAAGAAGAAGTAAAGCTGTCACTGTTTGCAGATGACATGATACTATACATAGAGAATCCTAAAGATGCTACCAGAAAATTACTAGAGCTAATCAATGAATTTGGTAAATTAGCAGGATACAAAATTAATGCACAGAAATCTCTGGCATTCCTATACACTAATGATGAAAAATCTGAAAGTGAAATTAAGAAAACACTCCCATTTACCATTGCAACAAAAAGAAAAAATATCTAGGAATAAACCTACCTAAGGAGACAAATGACCTGTGTACAGAAAATTATAAGACACTGATGAAAGAAATTAAAGATGATACAAATAGGTGGAGAGATATACCATGTTCTTGGATTGGAAGATTCAACATTGTGAAAATGATTCTACTACCCAAAGCAATCTACAGATTCAATGCTATCCCTATCAAACTACCACTGGCATTTTTCACAGAACTAGAAGAAAAAATTTCACAATTTGTATGGAAACACAAAAGACCCTGAATAGCCAAAGCAATCTTGAGAACAAAAAATGGAGCTGGAGGAATCAGGCTCCCTGACTTCAGACTATAACTACAAAGCTACAGTAATCAAGACAGTATGGCACAAAAACAGAAATATAGATCAATGGAACAGGATAGAAAGCCCAAAGATAAACCCACACACATATTCTCACCTTACCTTTGATAAAGGAGGCAGGAATGTATAGTGGAGAAAAGACAGCCTCTTCAATAAGTGGTGCTGGGAAAACTGGACAGGTACTTGTAAAAGTATGAAATTAGAACACTCCCTAACACCATACACAAAAATAAGCTCAAAATGGATTAAAGACCTAAATGTAAGTCCAGAAACTATCAAACTCTTAGAGGAAAACATAGGCAGAACACTCTATGACATAAATAACAGCAAGATCCTTTTTGACCCACCTCCTAGAGAAATGGAAATAAAAACAAAAATAAACAAATGGGACCTAATGAAACTTAAAAGCTTTTGTACAGCAAAGGAAACCATAAAGAAGACCAAAAGACAACCCTCAGAATGGGAGAAAACATTTGCAAATGAAGCAACTGACAAAGGATTAATCTCCAAGACTTACAAGCAGCTCGCTCATGCAGCTCAAAAACAAAAAAACAAACAACCGAATCCAAAAATGGGCAGAAGACCTAAAGAGACATTTCTCCAAAGAAGATATACAGATTGCCAACAAACACATGAAAGAATGTTCAACATCATTAATCATTAGAGAAATGCAAAACAAAACTACAATGAGGTATCATCTCACACCAGTCAGAATGGCCATCATCAAAAAATCTAGAAACAATAAATGCTGGAGAGGGTGTAGAGAAAAGGGAACACTCTTGCACTGCTGGTGGGAATGTAAATTGACACAGCCACTATGGAGAACAGTATGGAAGTTCCTTAAAAAACTACAAATAGAATTACCATATGACCCAGCAATCCCACTACTAGGCAGATACCCTGAGAAAAGCATAATTCAAAGAGTCATGTTCAAAATGTACCAAAATGTTCATTGCAGCTCTATTTACAACAGCCAGGAGATGGAAGCAACCTAAGTGTCCATCATCGAATGAATGGATAAAGAAGATGTGGCACATATATACAATGGAATATTACTCAGCCATAAAAAGAAACGAAATTGAGTTATTTGTAGTGAGGTGGATGGACCTAGAGTCTGTCATACAGACTGAAGTAAGTCAGAAAGACAAATACTGTATGCTAACACATATATATGGAACGTAAGAAAAAAAATGTCATGAAGAACCTAGGGGTAAGATGGGAATAAAGACACAGACCTACTAGAGAATGGACTTGAGTATATGGGGAGGAGGAAGGGTAAGCTGTGACAAAGTGAGAGAGTGGCATGGACATATATATACTACCAAACGTAAGGTAGATAGCTAGTGGGAAGCAGCCGCATAGCACAGGGAGATCAGCTCGGTGGTCTGTGACCACCTAGAGGGGTGGGATAGGGAGGTTGGGAGGGAGGGAGACACAAGAGGGAAGAGATATGGGAACGTGTGTATGTGTATAGCTGATTCACTTTGTTACAGAGCAGAAACTAACACACCATTGTAAAGCAATTATACTCCAATAAAGATGTCAAAAATAAAAATTAAAATATCAACTCTTACAAACAGAAAAATATATTTATGAAGAAAAGTGAACAGAGCCTAAGAGACTTGGGGGTCACCATCAAGTCAGTCAACATACACATTTTGAGAATCTCAAAAGGAAAACAGAAAAAGGGCACAGACATTACTTGAAAAAACAATAGCCATAAGTTTCCCAAATTTGAGGGAAGACACAGATCTACAAACCTTGAAGTCGGATAAACTAAAGAGACCCAGACCAACACACATCATAATCAAATTGGCCAAAGCGAAAGCAAGAATCTTGAAATCAGGAAGAGAGAAGCAATTCATAGTATAAAGGATCTGCAATAAGATCATCAGTCTGTTTTTCATCAGAAACCTTAGAGGCCAAAAGGTAGTAAGATGATATATTTAAAGTGCTAAAAGAAAAAAAATTGCAAACCACGATTTCTATATTCAGCAATACTGTCCTTCAAAAATGAGGGAGAAATTAAGATATTCCCAGACAAACAAAAGTTGAAGGAATTCATTACCACTAGACCCACAATACCAGAAATGTAAAGAGAGTCCTTAATGTTGAAAGGAAAGGATCCTGGACAGTAACTCAGTCATACTTGAGAAAAGATAAAGTTACCAGTAAGGGTAAATATATAAACCCATATTTAAAAAAACAACAACATTGTTGTCATTTTAGTTTGTAACTCCACTTCTTATTTTCTACAGAATTTAAAAGATGAATGCATAAAAAACAATTATAAATTAAAGGTGTAATTTTTGACATCAGTAATATAAGGGAGGAAGAACTTTTTAAGAGAGGAGTTTATGTATGCAACTGAAGCAAAGTTGCTATCAATTGAAATTAGTTACATTAGGATATTCTATATAATCCCATGGTAACTGCAAAAAAAACCTCTAAAGAATATGCACGAAAGGAGATTAAAAGGAAATCAAAACATGACACTGCAAAAAATCAACTAAACACAAAAAAGGTAGGTAGTAATGGAGGAAAGTGAGAGATAAAAGAGCTATAAGATAGACAGACAGACATACACAAAACAAATAGCAATGTGACAAAATATGTCTCCCCTTTTCAGTAATTATTTTTAAAGTAAATAGATTAAACTACCTAATCAAAAGGCAGATATGGGGGAGGTGATATCAACAGATGATGGACTAGGAAGCTCTAGGTCCTCATTCCCCACAGAAATGCAAGTTAACATCAATATATGGGCCAGAATACCTTTATGAGAATACTACTAAATTGGAAAAACCCAGTTTTCCCCCTCCTGGGTAGGAAAAAACCCAGTCTTTCCGTCCTTTGTTTCTCTCCTGTGTTTCTTCTTTACCACTCGCACAGAACATTTCACTTCTGACACTTCTAGTGACCTAATTTGGGGGGGGGGGGAGTCCGCACAAGTAACTATCTGCAACACCAGCTGGGTGTCCAACAATTCTGACACTATCTACCTGGAGACAGTGTCAGATCCCACAGGTTAAGGGCTCAGTACCACAAAACTGCTCCCCACATCAGATGCCAATTACAAGTAGTAGGTCCCCAGGTTACCCACAATTTCTGTCTGACATGGCTACAAATCAGGGGTTCCCATGATCCCTTCCTTGGGTTCAATGAATTTGCTAGAGCTGCTCAAAGAACTCAGGGAAATGCTTTATGTTTACCACTTTATTAAAGGATATGATAAAGGATATAGATGAACAGCCAGATGGAGATGCACAGGCCAAGGTATGGGGAAAGGGTGCAGAGCTTCCATGCCTTCTTCAGGCATGCCACTCTCGCAGCACCTCCATGTGTTCACCAATCCGGTAGCTCTCTGAATCCCATACTTTTGGGATTTTTATGGAGGCTTCATCATGTAGGCATGATTTATCATTAACCCCATTTTCAGCTCTCTCCCTTCTCAAGAGAATGGGGAGTGGGTGGGGCTGAATATTCCAAGCTTCCAATCATGGCTTAGTCTTTCTGGTAACCAGCCCTCATCCAGGAGCCATCCAGGCACCCAAACAGAGTCACCTCATTAGAACAAAGGACAGTCCTATCACGCAGGAAATTACAATGGTTTCAGGAGCCCTGTGCCAGGAACCCAGGTCAAAAACCAAGTATTAGGACAAAAGATGCTCCTAGTGCTCTTATCACATAGGAAATTACAAGGATTTCAGGAGCTCTGTGCCAGGAACTGGAGCAGAGATCTATATATTTTTTTCTATTATCTCATGGCCTACCCCCTGGGCTCTGGCCACAGACCCCTTACAGCAAAATGATACCCAAGTCAAAAGATATTGGCACATTACCAGAACCCCATGCAATCATTAATAATCATTCGAGTTCATCATTCTGTTGTATGAGGATGTCTCCCAGGGTTAGGCCACTCCGGTTTGCAGTCTTTCATTCGATCATATCAGGTTCCAGAAGCAGGAGTGGTTTCAGCAAACATATGGCTTCACTCTTTCAGACATCTGACATAATTGAGCTAAGAAACAATGTCATCTCTTGCTTTGAGCTCTTTTGAGGTACTAATGTAATACTGAATTTACCTTTTTACATAACACATTTATTCACTACTTAACTTACCCTTAGCTACTATTCCTCCTTCTATTCATTTATACCCAAACTCTTCCATTTTTGGAAGGTTCATTAGATTCAACCATTGTGTTGGTCTAGGTTGCAGAAAGCAATACTAGCCTAGCAAGTGCCTTCCCTCAGTCCACTCCCATTTAGAGAGGGTGAGGTTACGCAGGTACAGAACTAGTGGGCTATCTTTACCACCAAGCAATATAGCTGCAGATGGGATGAAGGCACATTCTGCCCCATCAGGCCCTTAGGAATTCTGACATAAGGTTTAAAAATATAGTTACAGTTTCTTGCTTAGGAATCAATCAACTTGTATTTGCAGCCCTGGTCACATGACCACTGCCATCAGGTAGGAAAAACAAACAAAAAGTTGAGGTGATATGAGGAAGAAAAAGAAAAAAAAAAAGAGAGAGAAAAAACAACTATAGTTATTATACCAACATCCTCCTCCTTTGGCAAGAAGGTAAGTCATATCAGCATCCTTTGCCACCCCTACTTCCCTAGATCCACCAGAAAAATAGAGGAATCTATCCTGTGGGGACACTCTTCTAGTCCCACTCATGTTTAGTATGAGTAGACACTCATGAAGGTGTGTAAAGCCAGCCCTTCATGCCTTTATTTTCCTCCATTTTAGATAACCAATGTTTCAAATGCCCATTCCAATTCTCTATCAAACTTGTACTCAGAGGAGAATATTTCTCTGCCCATTGTTGGACATTACAGACTGTAAAATGTGTTCCTTGGTCTAAAGAAATGACAGTCAGCAACCCAAATTGGTGCAGTATCTTCTGTTCCAGTTCTTTCACAGTATTCTGAGCATTTTCATCTACCATTGGGCAGGCATATCCCTGTCCAGAGTCAGTGTCTATTCCCAGTGTCAGGACCCATTTATAGCCCCCCACGGCTACCAGCATTGTCTCACATGCCAACCATGATCAGAGCCTTCCCACCAGGGAATATGCCATATAGCCACGTGCAATTTCTATCTCTCTCTCGTTGACAGAGAGAACTTCTCTTACTGGTATTTTGTGCATGAGAGTACCAGAAGACTATGAGGAAATTCAACCCATCTTTACTTTGCTGCAGTGACCCCATGTCCATACATTTCACGGACCCAGGTGGCCATCTCAAGGGAGCACACAGGAGTATCTGCTTGCTGATTCCAATCACCTGCTAAACCTGGAAAAGAGTTCTTCTGATGGGCACTGACATGTCCTACTTTAAAGCACCCCTCAAATTTCCACAAGCCTGTGGCCCACAAGGGCATCCCTTTAATGGGCCAAGTTTCCATTGCCCTCCTGCCTGACCATATGGCCAATCTATTGGCCAGCATCCATGAATCAATAAAAACCCAAACATAGGGGCTTATACCATTGTTCAATTCTTCCATTACTGTTAGGAAAACAGCATGCAAGTCAGCCCACCAAGCTGATTTGTTTTACCTTCTTCCATCAGAGTGGTGGCCTTCCAAATAGGATAGGATGTTGTCCATTCACCTTCTAAATGCCATCCACAAACGAAGCAACTCTTTGTTGGTCAGTTGAGAGTTCTTTATAAGGCACTGTCCAAGTGACAGAAGAATCCAGCAACTCCTCACACAGTTACAGAGTCAGTCCTAGAGAAAAAGAAGCCCCCTACTCGTGAGTATCTCCTTGCACTCCCCAGGCAGCATCATCCTGTATAAACCATTTCTATTTTATTATGAAATCCTCCCAGGCACTGCCATCCCCATTAGGGTGATTCTCTGACATCATCCTACACATTGAGTATTTCAGGTTTTAAGATAATTTTATGTCCTTCAGTCATAGGGCTAGCTTCAATTAATAATGTCAAATGGCAAGATAGTAAATGCCCCTCAAATGGAAATTGTCTAGTATAAACTCCCAGTAGTGATCGCTGGGAGGCACTCATAGGCTTTTGTCATAATCCACAGTCTAGGCTCCACACGGGCTATCACACAGAGAATTTGTCCCTACCAGCAATCCAACTTCTATTCCACACTACTTACTAGTTCCTATTTATCACGTCCGATTAATATTGCTCAAAGGGTAGAGTTACGTGCCTTCTGTTTACAACATTAGGTAGGGGAAATATCCCCCAGATACAACGTCCATCCCCATAATACAATCAGAAAAAAGAGATGCAACCACTTCACATAAAGCCTGTTCAAACAACAATTCTACAAACTTCAATCTTAATTCTATCAACCCTAACTGTGGCTTCCATTAGGATCACATCAACAGGTTCTGTCTTACGATATTAGGTAGGGGAAGTGTTCCCCAGCCAAACACAATATTGATTCCCATAAAACATTCAGGTAAAGAAAACATAACTTCTTTACATAAAGCTTGTTTAAACATTTCAACTTTCACAATCTTATTATCTCTTACACTTTTTTTTTTGGCTGTGCCACGCGGCTTGTGGGGATCATCGTTCCCTGACCAGGGACTGAACCCAGGCCCTTGGCAGTGAAAGCACAAAGTCCTAACCACTGGACCGCCAGGGAATTCCCAACTCACACTTTTATACTCTCTAAATCTAACTGTAGCCTGTGTCAGGGCTTCACCAATAGGTCTTGGTACCACAGTTCGCAGGACTCCTGTATCAACCCTCTGACCATTTTACCCACTCATGTGCAAAAGACTTTGGGTCCCTAGTAAGGGTTGAGCCAAGGTACCCTGGCCCTTTTGTCAACTGTCAACTTGATTAATCTGCCTAACCACTGCCCCAAGTGACTGCTGGCGAGGTTCCTCATTGTAGACTCTGCCTTCTGGCTTTTTACTCCTCCAAACTGGGATAAATAGAGCAGACTTGTTTGGGACCCCTACAGGCTGGGGGACCAGCAGGAGATCCCTTTGGCTAACACCCAGTCTTTGGTATTGCTCAATGTCCATTTTATTCATCCCACTTCTTTTTGTTTTTTTAATTAACATCTTTATTGGAGTATACTTGCTTTACAATGGTGTGTTAGTTTCTTTCTGCTTTATAACAAAGTGAATCAGCTATACATAAACATATATCCCCGTATCTCTTCCCCCTTGCTTCTCCCTCCCTCCCACCCTCCCTATCCCACTCCTCTAGGTGGTCTTCATCCCACTTCTTAACAACCATCTAAAGATTTCCACCCTGCAGAGACAAGTCCTGTGACTCTCCCCTTTCTGTTTCACCTTTCTTTCACCCCTATCAATATTTGCTTAATTCACCTTATTCCTTAATAACCATATAAAAATTTCCACCCTGCTAAGACCAGTCTCTTGATTCTTTCCCCTGCTTTTTCTTGTTCTCTTGTCCCAGGAACAGGGGTCAGAGACCAATGGAAAACCAAAGCCAATAGAAAAACAAGAAGGGATTCCATTAAAAGGGTAGGAAAAGTTCATGGCATTTTGCACACACATGCTTCTCCATCTCAGTGTAGTTAGGTGCAACTAGGAGAAAACCTAGCTCTGGTTTGCCTGAGGCCTGCCTGAAGGACAGATTTCTGTCTCACCAGACTTGGAGCACTGACAAACATGTTGGCATAGTTTGGAAGACACTGAAAATGCAGGCAAGTGCCACAGCACAGTAGCTGCAGAGATTCTGCAGTTCAGCAGGCAGATGTCTGGGAGAGCAAGAAATTACAAGCTCCTGAGAAGAAATAAGGACAAGCAGTGTAGAGAAATTGAGACAGTTAAAAAGTACAAACACAAGCCCAGAGAAGATACATCACTAGAAAAGGATGGGGAGGTCCCAAACTTCCAAGTGGGCTGATTGGTGAAGGTATTCTACTAAACGAAGCCAGTCCATTAAGACGGGGACAGGAAGTTGTTTTGTCAAATGACCAAATCTCAGCAACAGATCACAAAGTATACAAAGAAACAAGGAAACATGGCCAATCAAAGGAACAAAATAAAACTCCAGACTGGACCCGAAAGAAAAACAGATTGCTGAATTTCTTAATGAAAATTTCAAACCTACTTCTTAAAGATATTCAATTAGCTAAAAGAAAACACAGATATACAACTAAACAAAATCAAGAAATGCATGAACAAAATGAGAATATCAACAAAGAGATAGAAACTATAAAAAAGAACCAAACAGAAATTCTAGAGCTGAAAAATATAATAGCTGAGCCAACCTTACCCTGATACTAGAGCCGGACAAAAACACTAGAAGAAAATTAAAGACCAATAGCCTTGATAAATATGAACACAAAAATCCTCAATAAAATACTAGCAAACTGAATTCAAAAGCACACTGAAAGGATTATATACAACAAAGTAGGATTTCTGGAATGCAAGAATAGTTCAACATGTAAAAATCATGTAAAATAAAACATGCTCATATTAATTGATGCAGAAAATGCATTTAACAAGATTCAACTCTGTTTCACAATAAAAACACTTAATAAACTAGGAATAGAAGGAAACCATCTCAACATAACAGAGGCCATATATGAAAAAATATCACAACTAACATCATATGAAATAGTGAAATACTGAAAACTTTTCCTCTACCAACAGGATCGAGATAAGGATGCCCACTCTGGCCATTCTACTCAACATAATACCAGAAGTCCTAGCCAGACAGAACCTTTGGGCAAGAAAAATAAATAAATGCCATCCAACTTGGGAATGAAGAAATAGCATTACCTGTTTGCAGATGACATGATCTTACATGTAGACATCCCTAAAGATTTTTTAAAAACCTGTTAGAACTAATAAACAAATTCAGCAAAGTTGTAGGAATCAAAATTAACACACTGAAATCTATTCATTTTAGTTGCATTTCTATACACTAACAATGAACAATATGAAGTAGAAATTAAGTAAACAATTCCATTTACCACAGCATTGAAAAGAATAAAATATTTAGGAACAATCCTAACCAAGAAGGTGAAAGAGTTGTAAACTGACAAAAAAACATTAATGAAAGCACTTTAAAAAAACACCAAAAAATGTAAAGACATCTCAGGTTCATAGACTGGAAGACTTAATGTTGACAGTATGTCAATACTACCCAAAGTAATATACAGATTCAATGCAATCTCTGTCAAAATCCCAATGGCATTTTTGGCACAAATAGAAAAAGCCACCTAAAAATTCACATGTTATATCAAGGAACTCCAATGGCCAAAACAATTTTGAAAAAGAACAAAGTTGTAAGACTTACACTTCCTCATTTCAATACATATTACAAAGCTACAGAAATCAAAACAGTATGGTACTGGCATTAAAGATAGACATATAGATCAATGAATCAGCATAGAATGCCAGAAATAAACCTTCATGTATACAGCCAGGTAATTTTCAAAAAGGGTGCTAAGACCACTCAGTAGAGAAAGGACAGTCCCTAACAAATGGTGTTGGAAAAACTGGATATCATGCACAAGGATAAAGTTGAACACTTACCTTGCATCATATACAAAAATTAACTCAAAACATACCAAAGACCTAAATGTAAGAGGTAAAATTATACAACGCTTAGAAAAAAACATAGGGGAAAAGATTCACGACATTGGATTTGGCAATGATTTCTTGAATATGACACCAAAAGCAGAGGAAACAAAAGCTAATACAGACAAATGGGACTACATCAAACTTAAAACTTCATCAAAGGATATAATCAACAGAGGCAATACATCGAATGGGAGAAAATATCTGCAAATTATATCTTACAAGGAGTTAATATCTAGAATATATAAAGAACTCCTATATCTTAATAACAACAAAAAAAGTAACCCAACTAAAAAGTGGACAAAAAACATGAACAGTCATTTCTCTAAAGATATACAAATGGCCAATAAGCATACAAAAATATGCTCAACATCACTAATCACTAGGGAAATGCAAACCAATACTATAATGATTTATCACCTCATACCCATTAGGAGGACCACTATCAAAAAAAAACAGAAAATAACAAATGTTGGTAAGGATGTGGATAAATTGGAACCCTTGTGCAGTATTAATGTGAACATAAAATGGTGCAGCCACTATGTAAAACAGTATGATGGTACCTCAAAAAAATTAAAAACAGAACTACCATATGATCCAGCAATACCACTTCTGAGCATTTAACCAAATGAACTGAAAGCAGGGTCTCAAAGAGACACCCAGTTTCATAGCAGCACTACTCACAATAGCCAAGAGGTGAGAGCAACTCACATGTCCACCTACGGATGAATGGATAAAGAAGATGTGGTATGTATCTACAATAGAACATTATTCAGCCTTAAAAGGAAGGAAATCTTGTCACATGTTACAACATGGATGAAATGAGAACATTATGCTAAGTGAAATAAACCACTCACAAAAAGACAAATACTGTAGGATTCCACTTACATGAGGTATCTAAAATATTTAAATTCATAGAAACAGAAAAGTAGGATGGTGGTTACCAGGAGTGGGTGGAGGGGAAAACGGGAAGTTGATGTTTAATGGGTATAGTCTCAGTTTTGTTAGATAAAAATGTCCTGGAGATTAGGTGCACAACAATGTGAATATACTTAACACTACTGAAACATACACTTAAAAGTGGTTAAGATGGTAAATTTTATCTCATGTGTTTTTTACAATTAAAAATAACAAATAAAATTTAAAGCAAGCATTATCAGAGAAAATGAGGGTAACTTCAAGGGAAAAAAGGTGGGACTCATCAGAAAGATATAATAATTTTAAACTTTATGCATCTAACAATATAACTTCAAAATACAGTAAAAAGTAATAGAATTATAGAAATTGACAAATCTATCGTAACAGTAAGAGATTTCAACACACCTCTTTCAGTAACTGATGGTCAAGCAGACAAAATTACTGAGACTTGAACAACAGAACTGACATGTTTGACCTATCCTACATAAACGGAGCCAGGGAATGACATTAGCAAGGTGGTGGAATAGGAATGCATCTCCCTAAACAAACAATGATTTGGAAGGCAACTACAGACAAAAGTGCCTTTGTGAAAATCTTGGGATCCAGATAGGAGGTTGCAAAACCCCAGTGAACCCAAGGCCAAGGACAGCTGCTCTAAAAAGGCAAGCCCACATCCTGGTGGCAAGCTCACATGGTTCTGCCAGCAAACTGAAAGCAGCCCCAACTCCCTACAGACTCAGCTCCAGACCTGCCTGGTCACAGTCCTGTAACCATCTGACAAGGGACCCAGGAGGAATCATGCATCCATACCCCTAGTAACAGGCCTACCATCCTTGGACCAGACTACAGATTCTGAAGCAGCCCTGTGACCTGGATCTAGCCCTGCTCCCAGTCCTGCTCACCCAGGGATCCAGCAACACCCATCTGTGCCCCTGACCGCAGGCCTGCCAACCTTAGTGCCAGCTGTGGGTCCTGAAGTGGCACTGAGACTTGGTTTCCACACTGCTCCAGTGTGGTCCTAGAGGCAGTCCTGCCCACCTGGGGATCTGGCAGGAACCAACCAACCAGCAAAAAGCATTTAACCATAAAGAAAATGATTGATAAATTCTACTACATTTAAATTAAGAACTTTTCAGTCCATCAGAATAAACTCAAAAATGGGAGAAGTTACCTGCAACAAATATAAGGGATTAGCATCTAGGAGGTAAGAATCATCTAGGATATATAAAAAAATCCCAGACACAATTAAGAAAAACACAAATAACACAACAGGAAAATGGGCAAAATAGTATCAGGAGGCACTTCTCAAAGGAAATACAAAAAGAAGACAGACATGAAAAGATGCTCAATCTCATTACTGTTCAGGAAATGAAATTAAAACCACAATCAGATATCATTTCACAGACATCAAGTTGGCAAAAATTTTAAAGGCAGAGATTATCAAGTGCTGAAAAGGACAATGAGTAATGCAAGAGGCCACATACTGCTGAAAGGAGTGTAAACAGTATGCTAGTATCTACTAAAGTTGAACATGCACAAACCCACCCACCCAGCAGTCCACCCCAGGTATTTACCCGACAATTCTTTGGTGTGTGGGAGAGCAAGAGGAGATGGGAAGGCTGTCCTGTGCATTGTAGTATGTTTAGCAGTGTGCCTGGCCTCTACCCACTAGAGACAGGAGCACACCACCTCCCAATTATAACAACCAAAAGTGTTTCACTTTCTTCCCTTACCCCTATCTCACCTCACCTCCTTCACCCCTGTTTGAGAACTACTTCATCTGTGCACCAGGAGACCAGGACAAGAATGTCCACTGCAGCACTGTTTATTTAGAGTAGCAAAAACTAGAGACAGCCCAAATGGCCATCAACAGAATGGATGCAGTGCAATACCACAGAAAAAGTGAGTGAAGAACTTTAGCCACACACACGACTGAATGGATCTCAAAAAAAAAAAAAGAAAACTTGCTACATGATTTCATTTTATAAGGATCAAAAAGTTAAACAAAATTAAAATATTATCTGGAGACACATACACATTGTAAAACTATAAACAAAAGCAAGGAAATGATTAAGAGGAACTTCAGAATAGTAGTTACCTCTGAAGAGAAAAGAGGCAATTGGGGCAGACACACAGGTGATTTCTAAGATTTTGACAAGGTTCTATTTCTTAAACTGAGTGGAGTGTTCAAAGTTCTTTCATGACTCTTTAAACTGTTCCTATGCATCTTATGTTTTTGAATGCATATTTTGCACAGTTATACATGCACTCATAAAGGCACAGGGACATTCCCACACACCTGAGCAAATATGATCAAGTTGACCCACTCAATGTCCTTTGAGAAGACCATTGTCTGCAGTGACACGGAAGTGGCAGGCAGAAGGCATTCATCTGTGGTGTTCCAGAGCACATATATCTCTTGCAGTTACAGGAAGAAAATTAGAATACAGTCATCTCTGCACTCAACAGTCTGTGTCTCTCATGAAGAATCTCCTTATAGAATCCTCATAAAATCATTTACCTAAACTTTCTCAAAGCACAGCTAGTCTGCATCCCAGCTTGTCAACCCAGTGCCTCTGATTACCCAAGTCCTCCTCTGGTCCACTTGACAGTGCACTTAACTTCCTCTACAGCTTGTGAGAAGAGCTCACTGCCCAACCAGACCACAAGCTCCAGGCATCACAGAAGTGAGTCCCCACAGGCATTCAATGAATCTGTGTATGTAACCACAACCTCTACAGGGCTCCTGCCTCCCTTCTCTTCTGACCTTCCTTGGCACTCACACAGGCTGGTTGCAGATGCCAGGTGTCTGAGGTATGGGAGAAAGACTTTGGTCCTGCAACTCCCCAACCTCCCATTCACATGTATGCAGTCTGGTAAGAATGTGGACTATGGAGCCAACAGGGGCAAGCTGTGTGACTGTGGACAAATCACTTACCTTCTCTATGCCCTCATCTCCTCACCCACAAAATGGGATCTGCATGGCACCAACTCTTGTAGGGAGTTATGAGGATGAGAGTCAATGCCTGTGAAGCACACACAACAGGCCTGGCTCTACAAGTGGTAGTTACTTTTTCAGATCCACAACCCTTCACCTGCAATTCTCAAAAGTCAAAAATGTTGTGAAAACTGAACATTATTTCAAAATTTGGGCAATAAACTGCCTGGCAGCAAAACCTGAAAATATCTGAAGTTCTTTATAATACCTATTTGTTACTTACTATAGATATTGATAGATATTGCTACATAAATCCTATGTTTGGTTAAGGAGTGCTTCAGTGTGACTTTGATACAATTCAAACATTCTGACATTTCCCCATGTCTGGTTGGGTTTGGGTCAGAGAGTATGACCTGTGTTACCATTTCACAGTCACACCACTCTCAGCAGCTCAGCTCATCACCTTTTCCTCTGCTTTACCCTAGGCTGACCCTTATCTACTCACCAACATTCAGTGACAGCCCCCAACCAGTCACTCCCACACCAGCCCATACTCATAGCCTAGGGAGAACTTACCGAGGTCACAATCCCACGAGCCCTGGAAATAGGTCAAGGCCCCTAACAGCTGGGTCCCCAGCCTTCTCCCACCTAGGCTCAGGCCAACTCACATCCTGCAACCTCCTTCTCCAAGTTGAGGCTTCCTCTATCACAGATTTCACCTCAATTGCAACACATGACCCCACCACATGCCCTCTGATGGCAGGGCAGGTGCAGAATTTATTCACCTCTGTTCCAGAAGCCAACACAGCTCCTGGCATGCAACAGGCACCCAATAAATACCTGCTGAACTGAACAACTTGTGCTGCTAAGAAAATGGCCATACTGCAGGGCATCCTCCTCATCCTGTAGCAGGCCTTCATCTTCATCTTCACTTTCTGGCTTTAAGACAGCTTTTTTTAAAAAGTACTAGGAACTCTTAGTATCTGACTGCCCCTAGGCAAAATGCATTCCCAAAGATTCTCTGAAACTCTGCATAGGAAATGTCTATCAGTGGAGATCCAATTGATACAGTGGACTAGATATGGGTAACTTGGAGCTGTGTTTTGTGCATATTGCGATGGAAATGCTTTTGAGATAACCCAGAAAGGTAGCAATAGGCCACAATCCCTGTGGGTCTGAGACAGAGAAATGGCCTGGGCTGAAGTGATAAACAAGTGAGTTTTCTGAGGATTTATGGAATGCTCAAAGCCACAAGAATCCTTGAAGCCACAAGAGATCATGCAAGGGAGGAAGCCCACACTGAAAGAGAAGCTGGCCAAGGAGGGCATCTGCAGAGATCTGAGGGAGGAGGTTGACTTGAGAGTTAGGAGAACTAGGAGAGGCTGAGCAGCCAAGGGCCAGATGGGTCAAGGCACAGAGGGTGACCACCTATGCCAAAGCTGCCCGAAGGCTCAGCTGGACGTTCTCAACCGGCCCTGGCATCCAAGAAGAAAAGCCTCTTTGATTTGAGATCTGGTGGTCCCATGGGCCACTCTGAAGGATCTTGGAGGTAAGGGGGCTTCTACTGTTTAAAATATAAATTTTTCCAATGAGACACGACAACTAAATACATCTAAATCCTGATTTGGATCCTATACCACAAAGAGGAAATGGACAAGAAAAGCAAAAAAAATCTGAATAAGGCCTGTAGATGTTAGGTGTCCTGGTTTTGCTAATTGTTCTGTTAAATAAGATGTTAGGAACCTCGGTGACTAGAATGTGGGAATTCTTTGTACTAGTTTTACAACTTTTTTCAAATTCTTAAGTTACTTCAAAAATATTTGTTTGAAAATAAGACATTTTATAAACGTAAATGCCTCAAAGCTAAGCCAGGTGTACCACAGCTCAGGAATGGCCTTTGTGAAACGTGGTCCTCCTCCTTCTTCTCCTACGCATCTCAATACCAAACAAAAAGGGGGGAAAACAAAGACCCTATTTAACGTCGGCGATCCCCAAAGCATGCAGAAACTATAAATGCCAGAAATGCCCTGCACCCAGAGCGTCCCGGCGCGGAGCCGCCCCTCCCCCAAGGGGCGTGGCGCGGGAGCCGCACCCCACCCACACCTCCCGACCCCGCCTGCAGATGTCCGCCCACACCGCCCCCAATCTGCCCCGCGTCAGCCTGACCCAGCTCCAGCTCCGCCCACAGTCCGTCCGGCCTCCAGCCCGGGCCAGCCCCCGATTCCGCCCAAGGGTCCCAGCCACTCCTCCCTTAGTACATCCTGCGTTTAGCAGGCCCCGGTCCCGCCCACAGCCCGGCCTCGCCCAAAGTCTCCTGCCCCCAAGCCCGCTCCGCCCCAGCTGAGTACTCCGGGGTCCCAGCCCAGCCTCCCCGTCCCGCAGCGCGAGCGCCCCCGTGCGGCCCTCTGAGCTCCGCGCCAGGAGGTCCATTGTCCCTGTCCCGGTCCCACCTACCCGTCGTCCGCCTGCGGCAGCGAGGGCCAACGCCTCGGACACCGTTGAGAAAACGCAACGCCAGGGCGCGCCGCTCCCACATCCAAGAGGGGCCCAGTCGGCGGTGCAAGCGGGACGACGCCTACCTCCACCGAACGCACCGGAGCCTCGTGGGTTCGCGCCAGATACGACCGGCAGCTAGGAGCCCAAAGGGCCGCTGCCCCGCCGGCGTCGGGCGTCGCGGCCGCGCAACGTCCGGCACGAGAGCGCTCGGTTCGCCTCGGCCCGCCTTCTGCTCTCCGCCCAGGACACGCCCCTGCCCAGGACACGCCCCCGATCCGAGCGACCATCGAGACATTGGGGCCTCCGCGGCGCCTAGAGGGGACGCAGAAGTGCCTCTGAGGCAGGGCCCAGGACGGCAGAAATATCTTCTGACCGTCTTGCAGCCCCTTCTCGTCCTATCCCCTTACATGCTAGCCTAGGCACTTTCCTCGCTATTACTCAGGATGGCACGAAGTCTTTTTTCTTTCTAGGTCGGTGGTTCTCCAATGTAGTTCCAGACCAATGGCAGCTTCACTTGGGAACTTGATAGAAATGCAAATCCTGGGGCCCCACTCCAGACCTACCGAATCAGAAACTCCGAGGCCAGGCCCAACAATCTGCGTTACTGGACCAACCTCACACCCTGGACTTTTGGTCTGGATACTTCTTTGTTGTGGGGCCCTGTCCCATGTGTTGCAGGTAGGATCACCTGATAAAATATAGGGCGCCAAGTTAAATTTGAATTTCAGATAAAAATATACTCTAAAATTAATCTTGGAGTTATGTATTTCATCTGGCGACCCTACCTACAGGTATTTTTATTTGCTAAGTATGGCAGCCGTGATTTTAGGATTTTGAGCATCCCTCGCCTCTACCCACTAGGTGCCAGTAGCACACCACACCCCTGCTCCACCAGTTACAACAGCTAAAATTGTCTGCAGACAAGGTACCTTGCACGCGGCGCGGGGGCGGGGGGTGGGGGGTGGCTGGGGGTGGGGAGGGAGAAATCGGGGCGGGGGAATCCCCCTTCCAGCCTGGACCACTCCCATCGCCTCCCCATACACACACTTTGAGACTCTGTTCCATAAAGTATATAGGAAGTGACTTTACAGAAAAGGGTGCCTTGTCCTCCAAGGGTTTTTCTAAACACAAAAATCCTTGGGACCAAACTGTGCTAAACATTCAAGAAGAGGGCCAAGTAGTGAAGGTTTTGTATTTGCTTCTCCACCCTGGCACTTCTCATAAGGGTTTTGGTCACTGTAAAGTGTAAACCACCTGGGTCAGAAAAATAAGTTACCATGCCCATTTGTGAGATTCTGGAGCCAAGGGCACCCTCAAGTTTGTCATTGTTTTTTCCACAAATATGTATTGTTGCCGTGCAGACCAGAGACAGCGGAGAACAAAAAGTTATTGTTCTCATGGAACTCACTTTTTAATAGAGAAGGCACTCAAAAAACAAATAGTATCAAAAGTGATAGATGCTGTGAAGAAAAATGAAGCAAGTTAAGGGGGTAGAAGATGAGCTCTGGGATGGTGGGGTGCTATTTTAGGTAACATAAATGCAGTGTTTCCTACCTTCTTTTGTTCCCCAGAACCTACATCCCATTCATTCATTCATTCAACAGGCATCCACTGAATGCCCAGTCTGTGACAGTCACTGCTTACATTCCAGTGAGAGAAACAGACAATAAACAAACAAGTGAAATATATGGTATGCAAAGTGGAAAGTTCTATGGAGAAAAAAAAAAATCAGGGAAGGGAAATGTTTAAATAGTGTGGTCATGGAAGTTCTCCCTGAAAAAATTATATTTGAGGGAAAAGCCAAAAGATATGAAGACTAAGCCATGCAGAATTCAAGGAGGAAAATACTTGAAACAAGGAGAACAGCATGTTCAAAGGCCCTGAGGTGGGAGCAAGCCCAGCACTTTGGAGGAACAGCATGGCTGGAGATGAGTGAACAAGGAGAGTCAAAGCAATGAAGTTGGAGAAGTGATAAATCACGTGCCAGGTATGTGGCCAGCCTCTGTGTGTGCTTGGGGCTCTAGCAGAGGAGGAATGCAGTCTGATGAAGCCTTTATAAGTGCCCTCTGAGGTGAAGCAAAGAGCCAGACAGGAGGCTATTATAGTGGTTCAGACCAGAGATGATGGTGACTTGGACCAAGGTGCCAATAATGGAGGCAGAGAGACATAGTAGGATCCTGGATATATTTTGAAGGTAGAGACACAATAGGGCTTGCTCATAGATTGGATGTAGAACATGAGAGAAAGGAGGCAGAGAAGACTCAAGGGTTTTGGCCTTCACAAGTAGAAGAATAGCGTTGCCATTGACTGACAAGTGAAAGATGACAGAAGGAGAAGGTTTGGTGGGAGGTAAGGAGTTTGGTGTTACATGCATACTGGAATCCTCATTCTTTTGGGACCTTGGTTAGCAAATTCGTGGAGGTTACTGACTGGCTTGTCTTTTCTAGATGAAGAAATACCTATCCAGCTCATACCCACCTTTGTCTTAATTAATGGTTAGGATCCTCACCTAAGCCATTTTCTCCTTGGTGACTTGGACCAAGGAGGAAATGCGCAGTAAAAATCTGAGATTTTGCTTGGATGACTGGATTGTTCCACTCAGAATTTAGGTTCCTCACTCCCATATGAATAATGGAAATATTCACAACCCGTAGCCAATTCATAGAGTTTAACCTGGGGAGGGATTACACTGAGCCTTCCCCCTCCATTCCAGCTCCCCAGTTCCTTCCTCCTCAGATAATAGAAAGGGTGTGTGAAAGGACTTCACTATCCACACAGCAATACGTGTGCTGAAGACTGTGGCTCTCTATTCATGAGTGAAATAGAGGATGGAGGAATCTGAGAATAGGAAGCGAACACTCTTCCAGAATAACCAGCATACAAACCACCAGAAATATCAGGTCCCTATTTTGGGCTATTAGGATCATAGAGATTTGGGGAAGGGGGAATCTAAGATACGGGGAGAAATCAGTATAGAACAAAAACGGTGAAAAAGATAGTCAGGAAAAGATGGACTGAAGGTGGAGAAGAGAGGGAAGAGAATTATGGAGTAATGGGTGACAGTGTCCTCCAGGTGAGCCCATCTAGTGGCTCAGGTGCTCTCTCCTTGACTGCTGTTACCTTAAAACAATAAAACAGCCAAATATTCTACCTCCAAAATGGGTTATTTGGGAGCAGCAAAGAACTGCAATTTCGGACATGCAGTCATGGCAAACCACCTGAAAGTACCGTAAAGCAAAGGAGAAGAAACTGTTTTATAGAGGAGAAGGGAAAGTTGGGAGGGGCTGTTACAAACAAAAAGTCCACTGAAGTATGGTGGCTTTTCATTGTCTGAGTTGTGACAACTTCACATTGGCTGTGCTGTTGCCAAGCAAGGAGAAAAAAATCTTTCTTCCTCATGCTGGCAGTGGTTGAAGTAGGGCCATTTCCAGCCAGAGATGCAAACTATGTGTCTCTTCCTACTAAGATTCATATTGACTCAGTGGTACATGTGTGGCTCTCCCCCTTGTGGCCTCTCAACTCTAATACAGTAAAGTTCCCTTTTATTAATTTTCACACTGGACTGCCTTCTTGGAGAATATCGAAGGAATTTTTTTTCTAATAAAGAAACCGTTTCTTTACTTGTGGTATTGGAGGTTTTAATCATCCTTGTAGTGAGTTGAATGGTGCCCTCTCAAAAGATATGTCCACCCAGAACCTCAGAATACGACCTTATTTGGAATAAGAGTCTCTGCAGATGTAATAAAAGTAAAGTGAAATCATCATGGATTAAGGTGGGCCTTAAATCCAATGATGAATGTCCTTGGTGTTTTTTGGCTTGTGGCTGCATCTGTCCAATCTCTGTCTCTTCTTTGCGTGTCTGTCTTTTTTTTTTTTTTTTTTTGCTACACACACAGCATGCAAGATGTTAGTTCCCCAACCAGGGATTGAACCTGGGTGCCCCCTGCAGTGCAAGCACGGAGTCTTAATCACTGGACCCCCCAGGGAAACCCCTTCACATGTGTCTTTGTGTGTCTTCTGCTTTTCTGTCTCCTATAAGGACATCCATCATCCCATCTCTGTGTTTTAAGCTGTTGCTCATAGTATTATGGCAAAAAGAAAACAAAAAATGTGTTCTATGAGTCATTTAGGTTTAGGGCTCAGCATAATGGGGTCTTAGTTTTCATGTATTTAAAAATGTTAAAGTCACTTTTGTAGCTTATTTTTATTTCAGCTGGAGCTTTTTTATGGCTTTGGTTAAAATTTAACTTTATTTCTTGTTTCTCTTAAACACACTTTATGCCAAATTTTGTTGAGTTCATCATATGCCCACAGTGACTGGCATGAACTTTACCAACTCTTATATATGCTGCTGAGTATAACTCAAACTTTCATTTATTGCTTAATTCTTATTATGGCTATGAACCATGAAGGTGAATTGAGCAAGGAGTAATGAGATACATAAACAGTGTGCCCCATGCCTGCTCCTTTCAGCTCTTTATAATCTAGAGAGCATTCTCCCTGCAATGTGGATGCTAGCACATGTAATTTTACCAAAAATTAATTTAAAAATCAAGACCAAGTCTATATGTTTACGGAGGTTTGAAGACCCCATGTAGACATTTTCAGTGCCTTGCTTGGAAATAAACTACGTTAATAATTTTTTTAAGTTGAACTTTTTTTTAAAAAAAATTCAAATTTGGAGTGATAAGGAGGATAAAAAACCTACATAATAGGAATTGGAAAATATCAGCCAATTAAAGCAAAATTCTTTCTAAAAATGCAAATTTTGAAATTGTCTTTAATTGACAAATAGGCTAAGTTTTAAAGAAAAATTTTTGGAAAAAAGTATTAAAGTGAACTTCAGATTTTTGGCTCTGAAGAACCAAATGCCAAATATTGTGTCAAGCTACCATCTCCAGCTATTAACAGGCCCAGGGCAATAAAAGTGGCATTAACCGGGAGGTTGTTGGTTTCTCAGAACTTGCTTGTTAAGAGATGATACTGAACATGATATACATGCTGATGACAATTGAATTGATTGGGTGTACTCTGTACGATTAAGGATTTAATGTCCTATGTAAAGTTAAGAATTACTTTTGGTAAAGAATATCCACAGGGATGATAAATATATGCACAATTAAACATAACATGTATTATACAATATCAGGAATGCAATGCACATGATTATATTAATGCTACATTAATATTGTAGTGTGTTAATTCCATGATACTTATGTGTGACAATATATAGTATATACTATGCAAAATTAAACATATATAGTATTAATAGAAATATAAGTGAGGAAAGACACTGAAACGTGGCATACAGAGGAATATATTATTCTTTTTCATGTCTTCTATAAGCACATGAAGAGTTGCAATAAATATAAATAACTCATTTCTTGGATTTTTAAATATATATCTTTTTATTTTAAAAGTATTTTTTATCCAAAATTCTAATTTAATTGGGTGTCCTACAACCCATAGTGTGTGATGCCCTTATCTTCAGGTAAAGACTTGAGAGATGAGGTCTCTAGCTTCCGTGTTGACAGTAGATAAAAGGGGGCCCAGCAAATGCAAGGAGAGAAGCTGGGAGGCTACAGAGATATCCAGATGGGAAATGGTAGTTGGAACCAGGATGGGAGCAGTGGAGGTGCTGTGAAGTTGAAAGTAGAGCTGATGGAATTTACTGATGTGAGTGCGAGAGGAGTCCAGAATGACCCCCTGGAGAAGTGTGGGGTTACTGCAGGTTTAGACTGGGAAGATAGGCAGGTCAGGGCCAAGACAGAGATCAGGAAATTGGTTTGACCTATTCTGTATGAGGTGCCTATTAGACACCCCAATAGACCCATGTGGAGTTCCCAGCTAGAGAGATACACTGGGGTAATTAATATAAATTGTATTGAAAGCTGCAAGTGTGAATGAGAGCACCAGCCACGAGGGTAAGTGGATTGGATTGCAGGGTGGGAGTGGAGCTCCTTCCAGGCCACCTGTCCTTCCCACCAGGGAGGCTGAGCTGAGTAAACTTCAATCTCTTAGTTGGCCACGATGCCTACCAGTGCACGCAGGCCAGATCTCAGCTGCCAAGCTGGAGAGGACAGGGCACTGGCCTCCCTGACGTGACCTGGGAGCCCAGGCAATTCAGACAAATCTCAAGGAAGGCGCTTAGGGTTCTGTATTCTACTCAAGTTTCTGTTATGTGGAGATAAAACAGAAACTTCGGGTTGAATTCTTCCTGAAACACATTGATCTCCTCACAGTATGACAACCATCACTGAGTCACTCTCCAATCATTCATTTTTAATAGAACAGGGCCCCTGAACTTGGACCTCCCCATTAGCAGCCAGGTGCCCCAGGCTGCAGTTCCCTCATCTCTGAGTTTGCTTGTTTCCCTATAATTTAACTCCTTCTCCCCCAGAGGGATATCAGAGAAGCACTTTTCCAATTAAATTAGGGAACTGATTAACAGCGTTCTGAAAAAAGCAAGTCTTGACTTTGTTTTTCCTGGTCCGCCAAAAACAGACAGGAGCCTTTTCCCCATCTTCAGCCCTATTCTCCTGCCTCTCCCTCAGCTGCTTTCTCGGGGCCAGAGTCCTTCAGTCACAACATCCTCAAAGGCAGTCTTGCCACAGCTTTGCTCCCTTGAGCAGCAGACCCCTCGCTGCTCACACTTACCCCCTTGTCACCCCAGTGTGTGTTCAGCTGGGCTGGCAGTATGGCCTCCACGTGTATGGGGGCCACTCACCACCAAAAGGAACTAACACTGCAGGAGAGGCATTGGTCTCCATGAAGTCAGAACAAAACTAGATAACAGCCACAGTCACACCCCTCTGGCTTCTTTCTGTTTGTTAAGTTCCCAAACAATAGCCTCTTGCTGGGGGTCCCCAAGACCACTCTCAGCTTCGATAGAAAGACTCACAGAACTGAGAAAAGCTGTTACATTCATGGTTATGGTGAAAGGATACAGATTAAAATCAGCAAGGGTAAAACATACAGGGTCCAGAAAAGACCAGGAGCAGGCTTCCAGTTGTTTTCTCCTGGTGACGTCATACAGACAGTGCTTAGTTCTCCAGTGAGGACAACACAAGAGTATTATCAACCAGGGAAGCACACCTGAGCCTTGGTATTCAGGGTTGTTACTGGGAGTCAGTTTTGCTGGCTGACCTTAGTCTCCAGCCCTTTCAGAGGTCAAGCTGATACTGCATGGCCCAAGGCCCCCAGCATAAGCCAGGTTGTTGGTATAGACTATCTGAGGTGGCCCAAGCTCCAGGTAAACAAAGACACTCTTATCAGACAAGTTATTTCAAGGCCTTATAAGTTACCTCCCACAAGCCAGGCAAAGCCTTCTTTGGAATGTGCAGGGTTTGGCAGCTCCAGACCTGCTGAGTCAACTCTTTACTGAATAGACCTCACGAAGGCCTTAGAAGTTTTCATTTTGTTTGTCATTGCCTAGAAAAGTAGAAATTGCCTATAAAGACTTTGGCTACAAGGGGTTGGACTTTTCTTCAAAATGTTTTTTAAAAGTATCTTTGACCATCTTCTGTACTTTCCATCAAAGCACATAATTCTTATTAAGCAAAGGGATGATAGGTTACTGAATCAAACATCTTTGAAATTTACATGAGGAAACTCAAAAAGTTTAACCCATATTCCACACTCATAATTACAGATCTTTCCAGAAATATCTGTGTCACAGCCAGTCCACACTGTCCTCACCCTCTGGGTCCCTCTGCTATCTGGCCCCAGGATTGACAGATAGAGGAGAGGATAGTGTGAGCATCTCTCAGGCTAGTGGGATGCAGGCAGGGTTTCCCCATCCTTCAGAGAACCATTAATGTCATCAGCAAAGTCCAGTTTTTATTTAAAAATAAAATGGAAAACAAGACAAAAATTCAGGCATCAAGCTTGGTAGAGGTAGATTCGGCACAACCTCTATTTTGGTTATGTAACTGTGTGAGTATGAGTAACTGTGTGTGTAACTGTGTAAGTATGTGTGAGAATGTGTGTGTGGTGTGGGGAGTGGGTGTGTACATGAGTGGGCTGGGTCCTTTCACAACATGTATTACTCCTACCGCCCTTTCGCTGGTTGAAGGCAGCATGGTATGTGGTGAAGGGTCAGACTCAAGGGCCTGGAGGCCTGGACTTGAGTCCTGGCCCTGCATCTTAGGAGCTTTGTGACCTTGGGCAAATTTCTTGATCTCATTGAGTCTCAATTTCTTTAAGAATAAATAATAGTAACTACCTCAAGGTTATCATAAGAAATGAATTTTTTTTTTTTTTTTTTTTTTTTTGCGGTATGCGGGCCTCTCACTGTTGTGGCCTCTCCCATTGCGGGGCACAGGCTCCGGACGCGCAGGCCTAGCGGCCATGGCTCACGGGCTTAGTTGCTCCGCGGCATGTGGGATCTTCCCGGACCAGGGCACGAACCCGTGTCTCCTGCATCGGCAGGCGGATTCTCAACCACTGCGCCACCAGGGAAGCCCCAGAAATGAATTTTTTAAAATTAAATGTAAAGCATCTAGTACCATGTCTGACTCAGTAAGTATCCTTTATTTTGTTATTTTCATCATTCTTATTACTACTGCTATTATTGTAGGTCATGGTCAAATGTGTTTGAGAAACACTAACTTAGAGGACAGGATTGACAAAGCCAAAGCCAGTGCCTTCCATCAAGCCAGCCACATTTTTTAAACCCCTGAAGAATGGATAGTGGTTTTGCACAGCCCAGACCTGAGGGATAGAAGTCCTCTTCAGGTTTAAGTTCCCCTGAGGGCAGTGAGTGGACATACTTACTTCCCAAAGCAATGGCTGGCCACTTGCCCAGGCTGGAACATTCTGCTTGTTGTGGTGTGTGTTTCCCCACCATCTCTTTACTCAAAACCTGTCTTTGCTAATCAAGGTTAACATCATCACTAACAAGACAGACTGACATCAGGTATCCCCTGATACAATGCTCTGAGGAGGACACAACATCCCTTCTGTGGCATTCTTGACCAAAATGCATGACCCAAACTGAGAGCCATTCAACATAAACTAGTGGTACTCTTAACATGTGTCAAAGTTAGAGAAGACTGAGGAGCCACCAGAGATGGAAGGAGACTAAGAGGACAAAGGCAATCAAATGCAATATGAGATGCTGCTTGGATGTTAGTGAAGAAGCTCGTGAAATGTGAGTAAAGCCTATAGTTTAGTTAACTTCTTGGTTTTGATAACTGTACTACAGTTAGCATTGGAGAGTCTGGGTGAAAGGGATACTCATTTTACTATTTTTGTAACTTTTCTGTAACTCTCAAAAATTTTCTAAATAGTAAACATGTGTCTATGTGTGGATACACACACATATATGTATGTATGCATATAAACTTATAAATATGACCCATGTTGAGTGAATTGGCTGCCAGCAAGCCACAGGGTTTTATCCTCTTGAGATTTTCTGATTAGCCTGCTCTTTGAGAAAGCATGATTCTTCCACTGTAAGTTCCCTGTTGACTGTTTTCATTATCACAGAAAAGTAAGCATCCATTTTTTTTTAAGTTTTCTATTAAACACTCCAGGGAGGACCCACGTGGCACTGGTTAAGGAGGACTTATTATGGTAATCCCTAGACCCCCACCAGCATTCCCTGTCCCCAGAAGGCCAGGCTCAGGCCACATGTGCTGTGCGACCCAAGCCACACATGGAAACCAGATCCTCCAACCCCCATTTCCCATCCCAACACCTGGGAAGACATTTTTCAGTTGTACTGTTTGTTCAAAACCTGAGTCTGGGTAATTTTAATTTAAAGAGATCAAACTTTCAGATGGAGTAGAAACAATCCCTGGAGGAGCCCTGAAAATAATGAATCCCTTGGTACCAAATCAACAATCACCCTCATTTCTCAGCGCAAGAGAGTAATTAGTCCCAGAGGTTAGAGCTCATTTAGATGATCACATTAGAATTGATATAGACAACACTATTTCTATTAATGGAAGTACACTCAAGTATCAGGCTGATGATATTGATAATAATAATATCATTGATAATAAGAATTCATACATGCATGTTATTGACAACTCTAATTTCTATCTTTATGCCAATAAACTGTAAGCATTCCAGTAGAAACCTGGCATGTGACAGGAGCTGAGAGCTCTGTCTTCATCACTTTGCCAGTTTGGACATGGGGCAAGTTGATGCAAACCAGAGGTAATCTCAGCAAAGCCTTTGACAACCACTGTTTGCACAAAATACCTTAAAACAGATTATTAAAGGGGACACATTGTACTTTGATGTACCCATGCCCGGATAGGAAAGCTTGCTGGGAAGAGAGCAATTTCCAAAGTAGCTAAGAACAGAAGCTTGATGGGGACTTGACAAGAAGAACTTGTGAAAAACGCTCACCCAGCAAGGACTTTGTACAAGAAATTTTGTTCTAACATCAAATTTAATATATAGGCCAGTCTCGAGAGCTGCATGTGTTTATTTAGCAACTGCTACATATTTGATTGTGTAACAGGATATTAAAATGGGACTCTTGGGCTTCCCTGGTGAAGCAGTGGTTGAGAGTCCGCCTGCAGATGCAGGGGACACGGGTTCATGCCCGGGTCCGGGAGTATCCCACATGCCACGGAGCGGCTGGGCCCGTGAGCCGTGGCCGCTGAGCCTGCGCATCCGAAGCCTGTGCTCTGCAACGGGAGAGGCCACAACAGTGAGAGGCCCGAGTACCGCAAAAAAAAAAAAAAAAAAAGAATCCGCCTGCCAATGGAGGGGACACAGATTCGAGCCCTGGTCTGGGGAGATCCCACATGCTGCAGAGCAATTAAACCCGTGCGCCACAACTACTGAGCCTGCTCTCTAGAGCCCGCTAGCCACAACTACTGAAGCCTACGCGCCTAGAGCCTGTGCTCCACAACAAGAGAGGCCGCCGCGATGACAAGCCCGTGCACCACAGTGAAGAGTAGCCCCCGCTCTCCGCAACTAGAGAAAAGCCCGGGCGCAACAATGAAGACCCAACACAACCAAAAATAAAATAAATAATAACATAATTTTTTTTAAATGGGACTCTTTCTGCTTCAGTTTAAACTGAGTCACCAGGAGTTCCCTGGTGGTCCAGTGGTTAGGACTCAGTGATTTCACTGTCGTGAGCCCAGGTCCAGGTTCAATCCCTGGTAGGGGAACTAAGATCCCGCAAGCCACGCCACGCGGCCAAAATAAATAAATACATAAACTGAGTCACCAATCTGATAGATATCAGTTACCACACTGAGTGTAAGAGAGATCTCTGGATGCAGAATTTAGGAAAGGAGCAGTTGGGGAACCAGTCCCTGGCTCTTCTCTCTTTTTATCAGCTTCCAATGTAGAAAGATGGGCGAAGGTGGGTATCAGCAGGACTCGTGAGATTATCTTTGTCAAGCACTGTCGTTCTATGGGAGTCCCACACACATACCCCCAAATGGAGGAGTGGGGTGAGATCCTTTTATTAGTCTCAAGTCTAACAATGTGAACGGGGTTTGTTTCTGAACTGAGACTAGGTTTGAGAATTCAAATGATGGTAAATCTGTCGGGTGCTGTATTCATTTTCTATTGCTGCTGTAGCAAATTAACACAGATCTAGTGGCTTAGAACAATACAATTTTTTGGTCTTACTGTTCTGAAAATCAGAAGTCTGACACAGGTCTTGCTAGGCTAAAGTCAAGGTGTTGGCAGGACTGTGTTCCTTTGGAGACTCTGGGGGCAACATGTTTCCATGCTTTTCCAGCTTCTAGAAGCTGTCTGCATTCCTTGGCTCATGGCCCCTTCCTCTGTCTTCAAAGGATCAATGTTGAGCTGAGTCCTTTTCATGTCACTTCACTCTGAGCTGCTCTTCTGCTTCTGTCTTCACATTTAAGGACCCCTGTGATTATACTGGGCCCACCCAGATAATCTAGGATAATCTCTCTATTGTAAAATCCGTTGATTAGCTACCCTGTTCGATGTACTCCATATGCAACCTTAATTCTCCTTTACTATGTTACATAACATTCACAGGTTCTGGGAATTAGAATATGGACTTTTGGGGGGACCATTGTTATGCCCATCACAGGTACCTAAGAGTGAACATAAGTGGCCTGGACCTCTCCAAATTTTCACCTGTAAATAGGAGCTGACTATCCCTTGGACCACATTTTTAAGGGACAGTAGTAGGTATGTAAAGTTGTGTTTAACCTTTCCACAAATGGTGTTTGATTATGATGGAAGAAATTTTCACATATTGAGGCTTGAGAAAGTCATTCTGGCTTATACATGATTTAACTTTAACTTTATGCTAATTAAATAGCCTGTCTTATGGCCTGTCAAACATGCATTGTACATCTGCTTTAACCACTAAAGAAAATAACATATTTAAAAATCAAAATGGAGTAACTGTGGTTCAGGCATCCAAAATGGAACAGGGCAGTCATTGTGGATATAGTTCCAGATATGTTCCTGCATCACTGAGAACTTGAATTTTCCGAACTGTATCAGACTCAAAGGTACCATCAGCCATTTTCAAAATAATATCTTCTAGCCATTGCCAGCTGCAAACTATTGGTATTAAGGTCTCCCCTTGCAACCCGTTTGGACCCCAACCAATCCTTGCTTAACAAGTACCCTTACTTCTTGCCAGCTCCAATCCTAACTCTTGACAAACAATTTATGAAATTTTGTGGATTTTACCTTCATAAGCCTCCCCTAGTTTGTACTCAGGTGGAACACAATTCAAATGCTTCTTGAATGTGTGTCTCCCAGGCTATTGTCCTCAGCTTGGCTCAAATAAAACTCTTTTCTAGTCCTTTTATGGACTATTTATTTCCATGAACAGTTATTTTACTGCCTCCAAAGAAAAAAAAGCAGAGAAACAATCTTCAGTCTTGAGGAGCTTGCACTGAAGGTAGGCAAGGCTTGAGAAACATTCATGAAGTCATTAGTGAATAACACATGACAAAGGCATATAATTAAGCCTTAAATTGTGTGATAGAGACTGTAGGCTATAAATATGAGTTCAGGAAGGGGGTGGATAAATCGGGCCCCATAATTAGAGAAGGTGGCCTTGTAAATTTTCAATGGAATATTTTTTCAGATAGTAAGTACAATACACATTCATTCAGGCAAGGCACCCCTCCAGTAGGCAGCCCACCTTGCCCCAGGAAACCAGTAGACATTTCTGATCGTAACCAACCAGAATTTTCCTACACATTAACACATGCTTATATTTTAAACAAATAATGTCTTTGTATTACCACATTATGATGACTGTTTTAAAATTTTTTGGCTTTTCACTCAATATATCATTGATTCCTCTCAAGGTCAATAAATCTACCCCTACATCATCTTTGGAATGACTGAGAAGTATCCAATTATTTCAATTAACAATGACTTGTTTAACAAATCCCTCAATGAGTGAACCACATTTAGATTTTTTCAACATTTCTTATATAAATACAATGCTTCCATTAACCTCCTTTACACATCTTTGCAACACCTAAGTGATTATTTCCCCAGGATAAATTCGTGTGTGTGTGTGTGTGTGTGTGTGTGTGTGTGTGTGTGTGTGTGTGTTTGTGTTTAAGGGTTTTACATATACATTACCAAATTGCCCTCCAGGAAAGTTATGCCAATTCTTTTTTAAAAAACTTTGCAAATCCCATACTCTTAAAATGATTGTCATCTTAATTTATGTTTTTTGCAATTTCTTATTCATCTTTCTTATGAATTGGGAGTTAATTTTTAAAATTAATTTGTAAGTGCACACAGGTTAAGAATAGTATTCTTTTGTCATGAACTGCACATTTGCTCCTGTTTTTGCCCCCAGAAGTTTGTGTTTTGTCTATGCTGGATTCTGTACACAGATACCTAATTTTTATGTAGTCAAATACATATTTTTTCTTTTGGGTTTCTTTAATGTTTGGTTAATACTATGCTTAGAAAGACCTTCTGCACCTCAAGATTATGAAATAATTTCACCTGTATTTTTAACTAATACTTTAACAACTCCCTCTCCCCTTTTTTAAAAGTTTAGTCAAGGATTATGGGAAGTTGGTATTGATGGTAGACTTTTTACTCAAGTCTCCTCATAGAAACAACCAGAGCAACTAGATTGCAAGATCTCATTAACAGTATTTATAACAAAATTAAGTGACAAGGTATGCCTATGAACCCAAAATACCAGTGGGCTGAGGACAGAATCCTGGGTCACAACACTGGCATGCTATTGGGGTCCTTGTGGGGGAAGCAAAGGAAAACAAGAGGAAATCTGGCAACCTGAAAACAGGAAAACAACAAAATTGGCAATAGGTATTACTGGAAAGTTCAGCAGGCCAATCTGAGAACAGCAGATGAAACTGGAAGAGGTTTTTTCCAATCCAATAGTGACTGTGCTCTGAAAGAGCAGGAGTAGAGCAGGAAATGTGAGAGAGCAAGCCACCACTTTTTAGAACGCAGAAGCAATAGAAGAGGGAGCTCCATGAAATTTGAAAACTATACTGAATCATGTCTCCTAATTTCACAGGGAAATGAACAAAAGAAAAAAATCAAGGTCAAATTGTTACCAAACCAAATTTGAGTCCACTCACCCATTCACAGTAAAGCCAATCTACTGACACCAGTTTGTGGTGACAGGAAGTGCAGCGTTTATTGCAAGGCCATGCAAGGAGTATGGACAGCTAATGCTCAAAAGACCTGAACTCCCTAATGGTTTTCAGGGAAAGGTTTTTAAAGACAGGGTGAGGAAGAGGGTCGAGGGGTGTGTTTTTAAAGACAGGGTGAGGGAGAGGGTTGTGGGGTGTGTGATCAGCTCACAGACATTTTTCTGATTGGTTGCTGGTGAGGTAATCAGGAGTCAACATCATCAACCTTCTGGTTCAAAGCAGTCTGGGGTCTATGTGCTTGTGGTCGGCATGTAGTTAGCTTCTTCCACCTGGTGGCAGTTTCAGTATCTGCAAGATAGCTCAAGGATATGGCTCAGAATATTATCTTTGGCCCCTGAGAAGGAAATAAAGATCCTTAGTTTAATGGCTAAACTATTATTATTTTGTCTTGCTTGACTGTTTTCCTTTGTTTCTGCATTTTCTCACCTCTCTGATTAAATTTGTTCTTTGGAACTCAGGGAAGACCTATGAGACTAAAGTTTTTCTACAGACAAGATGCAGGGGACAGGGTGGGGGTGGGGGCCAGGGCCGTCTGTCCCAGAAAGGCCCCATAGAGCCCTGCTTGGTTACAACATTCCATACAATGCTATTATAAGAAAAAAAAAAAGAGAATAAGAGTGGAATAAAATCTCTACAAAAATGGAAACATGCCAGAAAGACATGTCAATGACACAGATCACCTATGAGTTCAAAAAGAACTAAAAGACATTAAGAACGTATTCAAGATAAAGTAAAAAAAAAAAATCTTAAACATATAAGGAAAATCCACAATATGGATAATAGGAGTACATGATAAAGAAAAATAAAGCAAAGTAACAGAACAAATTCTGAATGCTGTAATTCAAGAAAGAAGCAAAAAAGATTTGAACCTACATTTGAAAGAATACACCATAAATCTAAGTATATCAGCCTAGAATGAGTGATACCAAGATACACACAATTGTTGGACTTGAGAGAAAAAGAAAATAAATCAGTTGGGTGTGTAGGTAAAAAAAGCAAGTGACTTGAAAAGGAAAGAGAACAGACTATCATCAAACTTTTGGACAGCAATACTCATGCCAAAAAAGTTCACATTAAGATACTCAAGGAAAGAAAATGTGGGTCAATGATTTTCTGACCAGCAAAACTGATATACATTGTGACAAAAGGGAATAGACAAACTGTTATTATCATGCAAGAGCTCAAAGAAGATTGTTCCTATGAGCCCTTTTGTATGTATCTGCTAGAGCAGGGGTCCCCAACACCTGGGCCACTGACCAGAAACAGTCAGAGGCCTGTTAGGAGCTGAGCTGCACAGCAGGAGGTGATAGGCAGGCCAGCAAACGAATGAAGCTTCATCTGCCACTCTCCATCACTCCCCATCACTTGCATTACCACCTGAACCATCTCCCCTTACCCTGGGTCCATGGAAAAATTGTCTTGCACAAAACCAGTCCCTGGTGCCAAAAAGGTTGGGGACTGCTGTGCTAGAGAATGGGCTTCAGGCAAAGAAAATGACAAGAGAAATTGACATAAAGAATAGAGGTGAGCATTAAATGCAGAGTTACTTGTACAACTAATACTAAGTGAAGGTTGAAAGACAGAATATAGTTTGCAGTTGTCTGTATGGTCCAATCATGCAAATATAGTACAAACATATTTTAAATGGAGAGAGAATGGACAGAACAAATGCAACAAAAAATGTTAATCTATTTTCAGTAATTATAAAGTTGGTGGTATTATTAACATTACTTTTGCTGAAACTGCTGTGTATGTGATATGGGGAAAGGCAAACAAATAATAATGAAATATGATAATTCTATTATTCCCTATTTCCTTGAGGGCCAGGATTCTCAGTGTTTAAGAAATGAGATCAAAATGTAATATAGAAGAGATTTAGTTTTAAAAATCTGTGGACCTGAATTTAATTTTTAAGTATGAATTTATGAAGTGTCTAATGTTTCAATTCTGTCCACTGAAAAGGCTTAGAAATACTGGATTGGCCAAAAGGTTCCTTTGGTTTTTAAGTAAAAATGAAAGACACATTTTTCATTTTCACCAAGAACTTTACCAAACAACGTATTCACTGTTTTGTTCCACTACCTTCTGCCATTTTTCAGGCAACTTCATAATTCCATCTTCCCAAAACTGTTTATCTTTTTGAGCAAAGAACTGTTTCAGGTGTCTTTTACAGTCTTCCAGGGAACTGAATTTTTTTCCATTAAGAGAATTTTGTAAAGACTGAAATAAATGGAAATCCAAAAGTGCAATATCTGGTGAATATGCCAGATGAATCAGAACTTCCCAGCCAAGCTGTAACAGTTTTTGACTTGTTATCAAAGAAAATGTGGGCTTGTGTTATCCTGATGGAAGATTATGCAATTTCTGTTGACTAATTCCAGACGCTTTTCATCAAGTGCTGCTTTCTGTTGGTCTAATTGGAAGCAGTACTTGTTGGAATTAATTGTTTGGTTTTCTGGAAGGATCCCATAATAGAGGACTCTCTTCCAATCCCACCATATACACATCACCTTCTTTGGATAGAGAACGGACTTGATTGTTCATTTTGCTTGCCACACAATCTCTTCCATTTCACATTATTGTACAGTATCCACTTTTCATCGCCCATCACAATTTGTTTTAAAAACAGAACGTTTTGTTACGTTTCAGTAGAGAATTGCATGCGGAAATATCGTCAAGGTTTTTTTTGCTTGACTTATGTGGAACCCAAACATCAAAGCAATTAACATAACCAAGCTGGTGCAAATGATTTTCAACACTTGATTTGGATATTTTGAGTATGTCAGCTATCTCCCGCATGGTATAACGTCAATTGTTCTCAGTTAATGCCTCACTTTGATTGCTATCAACTTCAACTAGTCTACCCGACCATGGAGCATCATCCAGTGAGAAATCTCCAGCACAAAACTTTGCAAACTACTTTTGATATGTTCGATCAGTCACAGCACATTCTCCATACACTGCACAAATCTTTTTTTTGCGTTTCAGTTGTGTTTTTACCTTTCTTGAAATAATAAAGCATAATACATTGAAAATGTTGCTTTTTTTCTTCCATCTTCAATATTAATATGGCTATACAAAAATTCACCAATTTTGGTAAGGTTTTTTTTTTAAGTGCACACTGATATGACAGCTGTCACAGTACAATCTAACAAAATTTTTCAAATGAGGTTAAAGACAACTAATTGCTACTAGAGCCATCTTACGGAAAAAAACGTACGAACTTTTGCCCAACCCAATAATAACCAACCTAGTAGTATTGAGTATTCCTAGCCCTCAGAACAGCCCTCAGAACAGATTATGGTTTTGAAATACCATTTACCTGTTAAAGAAATGAAAGAGACTTGGACAAATGACTGATCCCCAGTCTGGCACAGAAATATACAAAATAAGCCTAGAACATCTTGTCAGACCAGATAGCCAGGAATCTAGCAGAACTGCAAGGGTTATGACCAAAGTACTCAAAGGTCAACTTGAAAGGAATCCCACCAGCCAATTTGGGACAATTTGAACTTCAATAACAAAAATAACTGCAAAGGATTAAAATGTACCATATGGGAGGAGACCTTCAAGATGGCAGAGGAGTAAGACATGGAGATCACCTTCCTCCCCACAAATACATCAGAAGTACATCTACATGTGGAACAACTCCTACAGAACACCTACTGAACACTGGCAGAAGACCTCAGACTTCCCAAAAGGCAAGAAACTCCCCACATACCTGGGTAGGGCAAAAGAAAAAACAGAAACAAAAGAATAAGGACAGGACCTGCATCTCTGGGAGGGAGCTGTGAAAAAGGAAAAATTTCCACACACTAGGAAGCCCCTTCACTGGCGGAGACAGGTGGGTGGCAGAGTGGAAGCTTCAGAGCCACAGATGAGAGCGCAGCAATAGGGGTGCAGAGGGCAAAGTGGAGAGATTTCCACACAGAGGATCAGTGCCGACAAGCACTGACCAGCCTGAGAGTCTTGTCTGCTCACCTACTGGGGCAGGTGGGAGCTGGGAGCTGAGGCTCTGGCTCTGGAGGTCAGATCCCAGGGAGAGGACTGGGGTTGGCTACGTGAACACAGCCTGAAGGGGGCTGCTGTGTCACAGCTAGCCAGGAGGGAGTCCAGGAAAAAGTCTGGGCCTGCCTAAGAGGAAAGAGACCATTGTTTCCAGGTGTGTGAGGAGAGGAGATTCAGAGCATTGCCTAAACAAGCTCCAGAGACTGGCTCAAGCGTGGCTATCAGCACAGACACCAGAGATGGGCATGAAACGCTAAGGCTGCCGCTGCAGCCACCAGGAAGCCTGTGTGCAAGCACAGGTCACTCTCCACACCTCTCATCCTGGGAGCCTGTGCAGCCCGCCACTGCCAGGGTCCTGTGATCCAGGGACAACTTCCCAGGAGAACACATGGCACGCCTCAGGCTGCTGCAACGTCATGCTGGCCTCTGCTGCTACAGGCTTGCCCCGCATTCTGTACCCCTCCCTCCCCCCGGCCTGAGTGAATCAGAGCCCCATAATCAGCTGCTACTTTAACCCCGTCCTGTCTGAGCAAAGAACAGATGACCTCAGGTGACCTATCCGCAGATGGGGGACCAAATCCAAAGCTGAACCCCAGAAGCTGTGTGAACAAAGAAGAGAAAGGGAAATCTCTCCCAGCAAACTCAGGAGCAGTGGATTAAATCTCCACAATCAACTTGATGTACCCTGCATATGTGGAATACCTGAATAGACAACGAAACATCCCAGAATTGAGGTGGTGGACTTTGGAAGCAACTGTAGGCTTGGGGTTTGCTTTCCGCATCTAATTTTTTTCTGGTTTTATGTTTATCTGAGTATAGTATTTAGAGTTTATTATCATTGGTAGATTTGTATATTGATTTGGTTTACTATCTTCCTTTTCTTAATATATTCCTTTTTCTCTTTTTGTGTGTATGCATATGCTTCTTTGTGTGATTTTGTCTGTATACCTGCTTTTACCATTTGTCCTAGGGTTTTGTCTGTCCATTTTTTAAATATAGTTTTTAGCACTTATTATCATTAGTGGATTTGGTTTTTGGTTCAGCTGCTCTCTTTCTTGATATTATTTCTTTTTTTATTAATTTTTTATACTTAATAATTTAAAATTTTTTTTACTTTAATAACTTTATTTTATTTTTTTATTTTTTTCTTTCTTTCCTTTTCTCTCCCTTTTCTTCAGAGCCCTGTGGCTGACAGGGTCTTTGTGTTCTGGCTGGGTGTCAGGCCTGTGCCTCTGAGGTGGGAGAGCCGAGTTCAGGACATTGGTCCATCAGAGACCTCCCAGCTCCACATACTATCAATTGGCAAAAGCTCTCCCAGACATCTCAGTGCTAAGACCCAGCTCTAGTCAACACCCAGCAAGCTACAGTGTTGGACACCCTATGCCAAACAACTAGCAAGACAGGAACAGAAACCCACCCATTAGCAGAGAGGTTGCCTAAAAACATAATAAAGTCACAGACACCCCAAAACACAAGACAGAATGTGGTCCTACCCACCAGAAAGACAAGATCCAGCCTCATCCACCAGAACACAGACATCAGTCCCCTCCAACAGGAAGCCTACACAACCACTGAACAAACCTTAGCCACTTGGGGTAGACACCAAAAACAACAGGAACTACGAACCTGCAGCCTGCAAAAAGGAGACCTCAAACACAGTAGTTAAGCAAAATGAGAAGACAGGAAAAAAAAAAAAAAAAAAAACAGCAGATGAGAAGCAAAGTAAAAACCCACCAGACCAAACAAATTAAGAGGAAATAGGCAGTCTACCTGAAAAAGAATTCAGAGTAATGATAGTAAAGATGATCCAAAATCTTGGAAATAGAATGGAGAAAATACAAGAAATGTTTAACAAGGACCTAGAAGTACTAAAGAGCAAACAAAAAATGATGAACTACACAATAAATGAAATTTAAAATTCTCTACAAAGAATCAATAGCAGAATAACTGAGGGAGAAAATGAATAAGTGACCTGGAAGATAAAACAGTGGAAATAACTACCACAGGGCAGAATAAAGAACAAAGAATGAAAAGAATTGAAGACAGTCTCACAGACCTCTGGGAAAACATTAAATACACCAGCATTCGAATTATAGGGGTCCCAGAAAAAGAATAGAAAAAGAAAGGGACTGAGAAAATATTTGAAGAGATTATAGTTGAAAATTTCCCTAATATGGGAAAGGAAATAGTTAATCAACTCCAGGAAGCACAGAGTCCCATACAAGATAAATCTGAGGAGAAACATGCCAAGACACATATTAATCAAACTAACAAAAATTAAACACAAAGAAAAAATATTAAGAGCAGCAAGGAGAAAACAACAAATAACATACATGGGAATCCCCATAAGGTTAACAGCTGATCTTTCAGCAGAAACTGCAAGCCAGAAATCAGTAGCAAGATATATTTAATGTGATGAAAGAGAAGAACCTACAACTAAGATTACTCTACACAGCAAGGATCTCATTCAGATTGGACAGAGAAATTAAAACCTTTACAGACAGCAAAAGCTAAGAGAATTCAGCACCACCAAACCAGCTTTACAACAAATGCTAAAGGAACTTCTCTAGGCAGGAAACACAAGAGAAGGAAAAGACCTACAATAACAAACCCAAAACAATTAAGAAAATAGGAATAGGAACATATATATGAATAATCATCTTAAATGTAAATGGATTAAATGCTCCAACTGAAAGACACAGACCAGCTGAATGGATCAAAGACAAGACCCATATATAGGCTGTCTACAGGAGATCCACTTCAGACCTAGGGAACACACAGAGTGAAAGTGAGGGGATAGAAAAAGATATTCCATGCAAATGGAAATCAGAAGAAAGCTGGAATAGCATTCTCATATCACACAAAATGGCCTTTAAAATAAAGACTATTACAAGAGTGAAAGAAAGACACTTCATAATGGTCAAGGGATCAATCTAAGAAGAAGATATAACAATTGTAAATATTTATGCACCCAATATAGGAGCACCTCAATACATAAGGAAAATGCTAACAGCCATAAAAGGGGAAATTGACAGTAACACAATCATAGTAGGGGACTTTAACACCCCCACTTTCACCAATGGACAGATCATCCAAAATGAAAATAAATAAGGAAACACAAGCTTTAAATGAAACATTAGGGCTTCCCTGGTGGCGCAGTGGTTGAGAATCCGCCTGCCGATGCAGGGGACACGGGTTCATGCCCCGGTCCGGGAAGATCCCACATGCCGCGGAGCGGCTGGGCCCGTGAGCCATGGCCGCTGAGCCTGTGCGTCCGGAGCCTGTGCTCTGCAACGGGAGAGGCCACAACAGTGAGAGGCCCGCGTACCACAAAAACCAAAAAAAAAAAAAAAAAATGAAACATTAAACAAGATGGACTTAATTGATATTTATAGGACATTCCATCCCAAAACAGCAGAATACACTTTCTTCTCAAGTGCTCGTGAAACATTCCCCAGGATAGATCATATCGTGGCTCACAAATCAAGCCTTGGTAAATTTAAGAAAATTGAAATCATATCAAGTATCTTTTCTGACCACAATGCTATGAGATTAGATATCAATTACAGGAAAAAAATCTGTAAAAAATACAAACACATGGAGGCTAAACAATACACTACTAAATAACCAAGCGATCACTGAAGAAATCAAAGAGGAAATTTAAAAATACCTAGAAACAAATGACAATGAAAACACAACAACCCAAAACATATGGGATACAGCAAAAGCAGTTCTTAGAGGGAAGCTTATAGCAATACAATCCTACCTCAAGAAACAGGAAACATCTCAAATAAACAACCTCACCTTACACCTAAAGCAACAGAGAAAGTACCAAAAAAAAACCAAAGTTAGCAAGAGGAAAGAAATCATAAATATCAGATCAGAAATAAATGAAAAAGAACTGAAGGAAACAATAGCGAAGATCAATAAAACTAAAAGGTGGTTCTCTGAGAAGATAAACAAAATTAATAAATCATTAGACAGACTCATCAAGAAAAAAAGGGAGAAGACTCAAATCAATAGAATCAGAAATAAAAAAGAAGTAACAACTGACACTGCAGAAATACAAAGGATCATGAGAGATTACTACAAGCAACTATATGTCAATAAATTGGACAACCTGGAAGAAATGGACAAATTCCTAGAAAAGCACAATCTTCTGAGACCAAACCAGGAAGAAATAGAAAATATAAACAGACCAATCACAAGCACTGAAATTGAGACTCTGATTAAAAATATTCCAACAAACAAGACCAGGACCAGATGGCTTCACAGGCAATTCTATCAAACATTTAGAGAGGAGCTAACACCTATCCTTCTCAAACTCTTCCAAAATATAGCAGAGGGAGGAACACTCCCAAACTCATTCTATGAGGCCACCATCACCCTGATACCTAAACCAGACAACAATGTCACAAAGAAAGACAACTTCAGGCCAATATCACTGATGAACATAGATGTAAAAATCCTCAACAAAATACTAGCAAACAGAATCCAACAGCACACTGAAAGGATCATACACCATGATGAAGTGGGGTTTATCCCAGGAATGCAAGGATTCTTAAATATAAGCAAATCAATCAATGTGATACATCATATTAACAAATTGAATGAGAAAACCATATGATCATCTCAAGAGATGCAGAAAAATCTTCTGATGAAATTCAACGCCCATTTATGATAAAAACCCTCCAGAATGTAGGCATAGAGGGAACTTACCTCAACATAATAAAGGCCATGTATGACAAACCCACAGCCAACATCATTCTCAATGATGAAAAACAGAAACCATTTCCTCTAAGATCAGGAACAAGAGCAGATGCCCTCTCTCACCATTATTATTCAACGTAGTTTTAGAAGTTTTAGCCACAGCAATCAGAGAAGAAAAAGAAATAAAAGGAATCCAAATCAGAAAAGAAGTAAAGCTGTCACTGTTTGCAGATGACATGATACTATACATAGAGAATCCTAAAGATGCTACTATAAAACTACTAGAGCTAATCAATGAATTTGGTAAGGTAGCAGGATACAAAATTAATGCACAGAAATCTCTAACATTCCTATACATTAATGATGAAAAATCTGAAGAGAAATTAATGTTAACACTCCCATTTACCATTGCAGCAAAAAGAATAAAAATACCTAGGAATAAACCTACCTAAGGAAATAAAAGACCTGTATGCAGAAAATTATAAGACACTGATGAAATAAATTAAAGATGATACAAACAGATGAAGAGATATACCATGTTCTTGGATGGGAAGAATCAACATTGTGAAAATAACTCTACTACCCAAAGCAATCTACAGATTTAGTGTAATCCCTATCAAACTACAAATGGCATATTTCACAGAAGTAGAACAAAACATTTCACAATTTGTATGGAAACACAAAAGACCCTGAATAGCCAGAGGAATCTTGAGAAAGAAAAATGGAGCGGGAGGAATCAGGTGCCTTGACTTCAGACTATACTACAAAGCTACAATAATCAAGACAGTATGGTACTGGCACAAAAATGGAAATATAGATCAATGGAACAGGATAGAAAGCCCAGAGATAAACCCACGCACATATGGTCACCTTATTTTTGATAAAGGGGGCAAGAATATACAATGCAGAAAATACAGCCTCTTCAGTAAATGGTGCTGGGATAACTGGACAGCTACATGTAAAAGAATGAAATTAGAATATTCTCTAACACCACACACAAAAATAAACTCAAAATGGATTAAAGACCTAAGTGTAAGGCCAGACCGTATAAAACTCTTAGAGGAAAACATAGGCAGAACACTCTCTGACATAAATTGCAGTAAGATCTTTTTTTTGATCCACCTCTGAGTGTAATGAAAATAAAAACAAAAATAATTAAACTTAGACGCTTTTGCACAGCAAAGGAACCATCAACAAAACGAAAAGAAAACCCACAGAATGGGAGAAAATATTTGCAAATGAAGCAACCGACAAGGGATTAATCTCCAAAATATGCAAACAGCTCATGCAGCTCGACATTAAAAAACCAAACAACCTAGTCATAAAATGGGCAGAAGATCTAGATAGACATTTCTCCAAAGAAGACATACAGATGGCCAAGAGGCACATGAAAAGATGCTCAACATCACTAATTATTAGAGAAATGCAAATCAAAACTATAGTGAGGTATCTCCTCACACAGGTTAGAATGGCCATCATCAAAAAATCGACAAACAATAAATCTTGGAGGGAGTGTGGAGAAAAAGGAAACCTCCTGCATTGTTGGTAGGAATGTAAATTGGTACAACCACTATGGAGAACATTATGGAGATTCCTCAAAAAACTAAAAATAGAACTACCATAAGAACCAGCAATCCCACTTCTGGGCATATATCGAGAGAAAACCATAATTCAAAAGGATACATGCACCCCAATGTTCACTGTAGCAGTATTTACAATAGCCAGGACATGGAAGAAACCTAAATTTCCATCAGTAGAGGAATGGATAAAGATTATGTGGTACATATATACAGTGGAATATTACTCAACCATAAAAAAGAATGAAATAATGCCATTTGCATCAACATGGATGGACCTAAAGATTGTCATTCTGAGTGAAGTCAGACAGAGAAAGACAAATATCTTACGATATCCCTTATATGTGGAATTTAAAGAAATCGTACAAATGAACCTACAAAACAGAGGTTGAGTCACAGATGTAGAAAACAAACTTGTGGTTACCAGTGGGGAAGGATAAATTGGGAGACTGGGATTGACATATACACACTACTATATATAGAATAGATAATTAATAAGAACCTACTGAATAGCACAGGAAACTCTATTCAATATTCTGTAATGACATATGGGAATAGAATCTAAAAAAAAGTGGATATATGTGTATGTATAACTGAGTCACTTTGCTATACAGCAGAAACTAACACAACCTTGTAAATCAACCATACTCCAATAAAAAAATTAAAAATAAAATAAAATAAAATGGTAGGCAGAAAAATGGGCATACAATATTGTACATGCTACACAACTCATATTCTGAAAAGACATTAGCATTGAAAATATATTGAAATGTTAATAGTAGTTATCTCATGGTTAGTAGAATTATTGTTTTAAATTCTCTTCTTTGAATTAATCAAATTCTCTGAAATAAGGTATTGTTTTTAAAAGACATATCTATGTTTCCACCAGTTTAGCATGATATTTTAATAAATAATAAAATAAATTATTTTAAATTTAAAAAATAAAATAAAATACACTTAAAAATTTAAATTTAAAAAGTAAGTCATTTAAAAAGTAAATAGCAAGGGAAAAAAATGGTTGAAAAGTCAGTAGGAAGGAGGACATCAAGGTAAAGTATTAAGCATGGGAGACACTCGATGCCAGTTTAGTAGTTCTCAGCTAAGTGTAGAAACAAGCCTGTTGCCCAAGGCCCATGGATGAAGCTCTGGGGAGGGCAGGAGTGGCCTGGCCATCATTCTCCCTGGATTGAAGGCAGTGAGGGTGACAGGACTGAGCACAGAGTGCAAGCTGGAAAGGGACCTTAACAATCATCTTGCCCAGAATCTCCAGACTCAGTGCTGTTGGGGACTCGTAAGCCCCAAACAGTCTTCAGCAGAGATAGGAGGAGTGAGGACGAAGAGAGCAGAGAAGACCCACGTGAGCCCTGGGTGCCACTGAGATGGGCCCATAGGAAACACAGTGAGCAAAACAGCCCTCTCCTGTCTGAGATCTGGAGGTGAAAACACTGACCAAACGAGAAATCAAGGAAGCAGCCCAGCCAAGGAGCATACAGCTGCCAGAATTGCCATGGTTCAGGGTTCTATTGCTGGAGCCACATGAGGAGTAAGCAGGTTGGTCCACCTTCCCACCTCTCTGGGGCCTCTCCTCCCTCACCCTCTTCTTCCCCCAGAACCAAGGGGACCCCAGAGACTCCTTGACTGGCAACAACTCACCCTAAATTGTTAGCTGCCCCTGACCAGTGAGTCACTGTGGGCCATCTCCTTCCCTCACACACTCCTACTGACGCTGGGAGCCAGAATGGCAAACAGAGTGACCAGGAGCCAGGCTCCGCTGTCTCCACTGTTTCTAGCTGTGTGGTGTGGCCTTGCAGGTTACTTGGTGTCTCTGAGCCTTGCTTTCATCATCTGTAACATGGAAGCAATAGCTCTGTACTAGTAAATGAATCACAGTATGTAAAGCACAGAACCTCGCTCAGAAAGAGTGGTCAAACACTGTGACTACTCGCACTGGAGCCAAAGCCTTGGGCACCCAGTTCACTTGCCTCTCACACAGCTGTGAGCCAGCTCTGCCCCACTCTGAGCCAGGCCAGGCCCTGCCCTCACTTTTCCCCTTCTCCACTGCCCAGCACCACCCCTCCCTGAATCTTCTGCTCCCCGGGACCCCCGGAACACAGAAGGGGTAATGGGCTTACTCATGAAGATGATTGGAGAGACAAGAGGTGTTATTTACTTGAAAGTGTGTGTCTCTGCCGAATTCATATGTCGAAGCCCTAACCCCCCAATGTGATGGTGCTTGGAGGTGGAGCCTTCGGAATGTTGTTAGGTTTAGATGAGATCGTGACGGAGGAGTCCCCTTGACGGGAATAGTGCCCTTAGGAGAAGAAGAGGAAGAAACCAGAGCCCTCTCTTGCTCCACCATGTGAGGACACTGCAAGAAGGTGGCCATCTGCAAGTCAGGGAGAAACTGATGGTCCTGAGGACCCAAAACTCAGCAGGGCCAGAACAGACCCCAGACCTTCCCTTCCAAACCCAGCCTCTGCCACATGCCTCAAGCCTTAGCAATGCAGACCTCAGAGGAGAACTATCTTCACTTCTTGATTTGGAATTCAGTTCAACATCTCCCATATGAGTCTTCCGAGCCAGACACCAGGCTAGGGGCTGGAGCTTCAACAACAAATGTGAGCTTTGTTGACCTGAAATAAATAGACTGCCAGATGTTTCTCCAACAAAGATGGGTTTATTTGGGATCAGAAGAGAATTACAATTTGGAGTCTGCAACCACGTGCAAGTCTCCTGCACAGCAAGGGAAGGAGAATGCTTTTATAGAGGGGAAAAAGGAAGTTGGGAGGGCTATAGTAAACAAAGAGTCCATGGCTTTCTGTTGCCTGCATCCTTACCAGAAAATGAGTCTCTTCATCCCGTTGGGCTCTGCTATCATTGCAAAGTCTGAGAGCTCCCCTCTGCTCTCCCAACTCTCTTTAACTGAGGTTTCTGACGATTAATTTTTTAATATTTCCTCCTTTGAAGCAAGATCTTGCTCTGAAAGCATGAAGCAAGATCTTGCTCTGAAAGCATAACTGGTCAAGAATCAGGTTTTCTAGTTAGCGACTTTTTGTCTCGATGTCAAGAAAAATCTTTCCTGGGTATAGTGTCTCACGTTGGAGAGAAAGTGCACTGATTGGAGACCTATTGAGGTCACATTCAAGTAACAAGGAGAGGTAGGAGAGAGACATCTCAGGCACTTTTAACCTAAAGTTCAAGATCATAGACATTGAAGATCATCTGAAGTGTTATGTATCATCAAAGGTTTGGTGACAAATTCCAACAGTCCTGGTCCATATTCTTAGGAAAGTTGTCTCATCAGATGCCATCTGCTTCAATTTAAGGAAATTTTTTATTTTAGGGTCACCAAATGATGTGCAGGTCCAGTCAAGGTTTAGTACTTTCTTTAGCTGTATCATGTGAATCTAAGAGTCTATTCCTTGGAGTTTGGCAGCACAAGGTTGGTTAGCAGTACCTGATAGGAGTCTTTCAAGTGAGGTTAAAGAGAGTTCTTCTGGAGGTGAATTTTCCAATATGAAATATCTAGGTTGCAAGGTATGATGCTTAAGGCCTTCATCTCCCAAGAGCGCACTGTGAAAAGACTGCTTTACCAAGGAATGGTTATTTTTAATAGAAGCAATTAGGCCTTTGCAATATTGAAGTATCCTTTTATCATCTGTGGGTCAAAAGAAGCAGGAGCCAAGTGCATCGGGCATCCTGTGACTATCTCAAAGGATGAGGGTTACAAAAAGAGTGATCTTGAGATTTAGAAGGACCAATGGTAATGCTTTTGGCAAAGGTATTTGGAGGGCCTCTACAGATTTTTGCTGATTGAGTTTTTTTCTTTTTATAAATTTATTTATTTATTTTTGGCTGCACTGGGTTTTCGTTGCTGCACGTGTGCTTTCTCTAGTTGAGGTGAGCGATTGCAGTAGCTTCCCTTGTTGTGGAGCACAGGCTCTAGGCACACGGGCTTCAGTAGTTGTGGCATGTGGGCTCAGTAATTGTGGCTTGTGGAGCACAGGCTCAGTAGCTGTGGCACACAGGCTTAGTTGCTCCATGGCATGTGGGATCTTCCCGGACCAGGGATCGAACGTGTGTCCCCTGCATTGTCAGGCAGACTCTTAACCACTGCTCCACCAGGGAAGTCCCTGATTGAGTTTTAATAATGCCATTAGTGCATTCAACTAAACCAGAGGACTGAGGGTAATAAGCACAGTGGAATTGTAAAACCTGCCAAATAGCACCGTTTGTTAAAGTACTTATCCAGCAAATTAGGTTTTACCCCTCAATCACTATGAAGTTTGAAAGGAGTTTCCGAGGTAAGGATAACTTTTCCTGATGGAATTTAGCCATAGAAGAGGCAGTAGTCTCCAAGAGAAGGCTTCAGTCCAGTGTGAAAACACACAGACCATGACTAAAACATATTTATATCCATGAGATGAAGGAAGTTGAATGAAATCCACTTGCCAGAACTTGAATTGTCCATTGGGGCAATTAAGATGTCCTGGATCAGGTACTTCCCTGGCGGTCCAGTGGTTAGGACTTCGACTTCCAGTGCAGGGGGTGCAGGTTTGATCCCTGATCAGGGAGCTAAGATCCCACATGCCTCGTGGCCAAGAAACATAAAACAGAAGCAATGCTGTAACAAAATTCAATAAAGACTTTAAAAATGTTCCATATCAAAAAAGTCTTTAAAAATAAATAAATAAAATAAAATGTCCTGGAGCAGTATGAATAGGCTTCCCTGGGTTGTACTTTATGTAAGTGGGGCAGTGTGGTAGGCACTTTTTGTGGCCTTGTTCATTTTTCCCCACCAACATTGACTCATGAATGCCATCATTTTGTCAGTAGACCAGTGGTTTAATGCATGTACAGTGGTGAGGTGTGGGAATTTTTTTTTTTTTAATTTTTTAATTTTTTTGCGGTACGCGGGCCTCTCACTGTTGTGGCCTCTCACTGTTGTGGCCTCTCCTGTTGCGGAGCACAGGCTCTGGACATGCAGGCTCAGCGGCCATGGCTCACGAGCCTAGCCGCTCCGCAGCATGTGGGATCTTCCCGGACTGGGGCACGAACCCGTGTCCCCTGCATCGGCAGGCGGACTCTCAACCACTGCGCCACCAGGGAAGCCCTACATCCAAATTTTTAACTGAAACAAAAGTTCCACAAATAAATATATAAAATACTTGGTTTTAAGGGTAGTCACTCTAATATTTTCTACTCAATTGTACTCCATTTTATTTTATTTAAAAGATAGCTGAGAATGTATATAAAATCTTAAAAAATTAATTTAAAAAAACCAAAACCTGAACTCATAGGTACAAAGAACAGATTGGTGATAGCCAGAGGCAAGCAGTGAGGGGTGGGTAAAATGGGTGAAGGTAGTCAAAAGGTACAAACTTCCACTTATAAGATAAACAAGTCATGAGGATGTAATGTACAACACTACATAGTGACTGTAGTTAACAATACTGCATTGTGTATTTGAAAGTTGCTAAAAGAGTAGATCTTAAATGTTCTCATCACAAGAAAAAAAATGTGTAACTATGTTTGGTGATGGATGTTGACTAGACTTATTGTGGTGATCATTTTGCAATAATACAAATATTGAATGCCTGATATGAATAAAATGTTATATGTCAATTATACCTCAATTTCCAAAAACATTCTGAGTGTGTCTGTGAGTGTGTTTCTGGATGAGATAAAAAATAAATAAATCCATTCAGTCATTCATTCATTAAAAGATTATGACTCTTCAATTCAAATTGATTTCAAAACTGAACGGTGTTGCAACGTTTTACAAGTGTTGATCTAAATTACTTTGTCCAAGAGACAATAAATAAGCTAATTGATAAACTGAATAATCACCTAGTGTGCAAATTTCCCACCTCTTTACCTTCGTACGTTCGTTGTAAATAGAATACATCTGCATGTATATGATGAGAAAGAGAGAAAGACAGGTTGGGATTGTTACTGAGTCCAAGCTCAGCTGGGATCCCCGCATGACAGGCCAATAAATCAGAGACAAGGTGTTGAGGCAAGCAATACGACTTTATTCAGAAAGCTGGCAGACCGATAGGAGGGCAGACTAACGTCTCAAAAGAACCATCTTATTGGGGTTTGGATACCAGTTTCTTTTATAGAACAGAGAAGGGGAGGAGATGAGGAAGTAAAGTAAAAAGGCCATTAAGTTTTGCAAATGTCCCCTGGAATGGCCAGCCTCGGGGAGGGGGAGGTGTTAATTTCTTCTTTCTTGCAGCCATCCACAGGTGGACAGGGTCAGGATGCTTCCCTGAACAAAAGCACTTTGGTTTAACATTCAGGCAGAGGAGCAAGGTTCCCCAAGGCAGGCCATTATGTATAGACAGTATCCTTTTAGTGAACAAAAGCAGCAGAAAGCAAAGGTTTAACCTTTAGTAAAAGAAACAGATCCAACATGTAGTCAGATTTGTCTCTTCCCTGTTACAGAAGGAGAGGGAGCGGCTCTCCTTTGCCTGGAGTTCTCTGTGGTCCGGACAAATCTCCAAAACTCTGGGCTCGCACAGCAGAATTTAGGGGGGTGCATCCTATAGTTGTGCACTCATGTGTATGTCCCATGACCCACATACAGTCTTAGAGATTAAAGGGAGGCACAGGCCCCCGGGTGTAAACATGAGACACCCACAAACATAATCACCTCCACAGTGGCTCCACATACACTCCCACATACCGTCACACAGACAGAGCCTGCCATCTCTTCATTCAATGCAAAATACACAATAATTGCCTCTAGCAATGTAGACTTACATCCACACTCCAGCACACAATGGGGAGACAATACTACCCCTGCTCACCGGAGAGATATAACCACCTACTGCCCACTCTCTTCACCACCCACCCCTAGCCAAACAGAGCTGCTAATTAAGAACCAGAGATACTCAAGTGCCTGGGCTCCAAGGAGGGGGGCCTGTGATGGGAAAGGGGGACACTGCATGCTGAACACCTTGTGTTTTGGTAATTCCAAGGGGGCACCAGCAGCCTGGCCAGAGATGGATGGGTCAAACTGGAGCAACTGCAGTGCAGCCTCCTGCTGGAGGAGAGTCCCAGGTGGGGAAGGTCCCTGAGAAATGGGAAGGTCCCCACAACTCAGCTCCCTCTGTCTTAAAGATTCTGGAAAAAAAAAAAAAAAAGTTACTCTGCTGTCTCAAATGTAATGAATATTTAGAGCTCCCCGTTCAATAGATATTTATTGAGCACTTATGATGGGTCAAGAACTGGGATACAGCAGTGACCAAAATGGCATTCCCTGACCTTGTGGAGTTTCCATTTTCTGGAGAGGGAGACTATAAATATATAGGCTATTAGAAGATGGCGAGTATTATGGAGGAGGCAGGTGAAGAGTGGGGCAGGTATGTGGTCATAGAAGGTATGACTGGGAAGGTAGCATTTAAGCAAAGACTGTAGAAGGTGAGGGCCACTGAGAAAGCTAGGGAAGACCATTCCAGGCCAAGAAAACAGCTCATTCAAAGGGTTAGGCTGGAGCCAGCCTGAGCTGTTCAGTGACCTGCAGGAGGCCAGGAGAACTAAGACTACTAGAAGTAGACAACAGAATAGTCTTGCCCATAGAAATAGCAATTCGAATGCTAGTCTCCTCCGAAGACGTACTACACGCATGAGCCGTACCCTCCTTAGTGTGCTTGAAGCCGAAGGCAAAAGGGGAAAAGAGTATGGACCAGGTGGAAGAGTAATAGGGTCACAGCTTGGTGCGCACTTGGAGGGCTCTGTAGGCCCTCGGCTTTTCCTCTGATCAAAATGAAGAGGCAGGGGGTGAGGGAGACAAACAGAGTGGGCCCTTATCTGACATATTTGAAAAGATCACTCTGGCAGTCCTAAGGCTTAAAATCAATACGGACCCCAGCCGGCCAGGTGTCCTGAAGGCGGACGAGCCTGCGGCGAGCCTAGGGAGGAAACTGACCACTGGAGCAGCAGGCAGGAAGGTGGGGGAAATGGCCTCGGGTTCATCTCAGGCTTGGACGGGCAGCACCACAGGTGGTCACTGATTCAGGATGGGACCACCACCAGAGGCACCAGGAAGGACGCTTGTTGCACGGGCACCCCAGTACCACAAACAACACCTCCACTACCACACCTCTCCACTCTGCACAGCTCCATCACACATACCTCCACCACACACAGCTCTACTATACACACCTCCTCCACCCTCCACCCACACACACCTCCATCGCTCTGCATCTCCCCTACATACACCTCCACCGCACACTCCGGATAGCCACCCAGGATTGCTACTTCACCTAAAACTGGAACCACCCCCATCACTTCTTGTCCCCTCCTTTGCTTTTTTAACCCTTGGCACTATCATCACCTAACAATGGAGGGTACATTTTACTCTTTTATTTTGTCTGTCCTTAGATTGTAAATTCCGTAGGACCCCCGATGTTTGCCTGCCTTATTCACCACCGTATACTCGGGGCCTGTATGCCACAGGTACACAGGCAAGGGCAGAGTGCAGTCTGGGCCACAGGCACCACTCAACTTGTGGACCTTCCACTGTGCTCCCGCATCCCTCCAAGGGGCACCTAAAGGCTGCTGGTCAAACCAGAACTTTTCCCTCATGTGCAGTTGTTGAGAGAAGGAAGACCAAGTTTCAAGATGGAGAGATAAGCCATGCATGGGGCCACCCCAGGTCACCCCAACCTACTCCCGGCAGGATTTGCTGGGAAATGAGCACAGGAGCTAGGTGGTGAGAGGTAGAAACCAAGGGTCGGCCCCACCCACCCAGCCTCAGGTGGCCTGGCCCTGCTGGGTCACTGATTGGTACGTTCTTGCACATGCTCCTGTTGCATCAGAAGGACTTCTTCCTAGACATCTGCTGAGGGAAGGAAAACAAGGCTTAGCATTTGGTTTTGGCTAACAGCCCTGAAATCCCACCCTTTTCTCCTCGTACTCCAGCAGGGCCTGTCAGTGGGGATCTGAAAAGCAGGAGGAAGTGAGACCAGGAAGCCCAGCCACAAGGGGACAGGAACACAATGGGTACATCCTTGCCCTGGACTCCAAACTCCACCCACTCTCCCAGATGCTGATGGCTAGGCTCAAGTCCTGACCTTGTGCCCGTGCCCTACCTCTAAGCAGGCTCTTGGGCATGTGGCCCCTCACCTTCTCTCATAGCACAGCCTTTCGGGATGAACTTGGCAGACCCTGTAAGTAACCCCTCCTCTAACCAGCCTGCCACCCCTGAAGAGGGTGTGTTCACCTCCCCCTGACCTGAGGCCTGGTCCTCTTCCATCTGGACCAGCACCCTTCCCTGGGACTGGCTTCTTGGGGAGCTGGTACCAGGGCTGGGGTGGGATGGGACATCTGTGACCAAAGGAGGGATGCCTCTCCCTGCCTCCTGTCATTTCATTTCCTCATAAGGGTAGAATGGTCTTGGGGTGGCCCCAAGGGCAGTCTGTCTCCCTTTCTCCTGTGAGCTGATGTAGGCAGAGGAGGATGTGTCTCAGGGGCAGGCTCTGCATGACCTGTGGGTGAGTCAGCCTCCATGGGGGTGAGGCGGGTGGGTCTGGAGCTGTACAAAGTCAGGGTCTGTGTGTGTGCCACCCCCTCCTCCTGGTTCCATGTTCTTTCTCCCCTCTCCCTACCCTGCATGCCCCACCCCTTCAAAGGCCTCCATGCAGTTTGTGAGGTTCTGCATTATGCTTGCAGAGGAGAGTGGGGAGGTGCAAGGCCCACATAGCCCACCCACCATGTCTGTTTCCCTCTACTTGACACCTGTGCCAAGAGGAGGACACAAGGGCAGGGCTCAGTGATAATCTACTGTGTGGGATGCAGAAAGCATGAGCAGGCCAGGCTCCAGAGGGCTCTCACACTCCAAGCCATGGGTGTGGAGGAGGAGCTGAGCAGGTGCAAAAAGAGGAGGGCAAAGGGAGGGGGTGAAGGCCAGGGACAGGCCCTGTAGGACTGCAGGCAGGGCATCTACCCAGGGTCTCACCCTTGTCTCAACGTCTTGCTCCTTTTAGTTATTGGATCGTCCATGACCTGCTCGTATCTCCTCCCAGCCTCCACCAGCCGTACCCTCAGTGAGCAGGTTAACCCCCAGTGGACTATGGAACAAATCATCTTCAACCCACCCTTTGAGGGGCCCCTTCCCTGAGATCTGTCTCATCCCAGCAGATGGCAAGTAGGAAAAGCCCTCCCAGCACAGCCCCCTCAAGAACAGAGTTCTCCAGCACAGGTCCCCCAGTAAGGCTCCCCCAGGCTAGACCTCCCAGCATAGACTCTCCCAGCACAGGCCTCTCCCAGCACAGATTCCTCTAGCACAGACCTCCTCCCAGAACAGACCCCTCTCCAGGACTGATTCTCCCAGGACACATTCCCCCAGCACAGGCCTGAGGTCTTGCTAAACCCTCCCCTGACCAATGTCTTCATATTCAGGCATCCTGAAGACCCTCCTCTCTTCTGGCTCTGAGTAACTTGGAGAACAGGTCCAGGATGCTTGATGAGGCAGGAGCTGGGGGAACTCCCAAGCAGAGCTCACTCTGCAACCAAGGCACAATTACCTGGGAAGCTGGCAGCCCTAGCCCACATAGTCAGGTCCCAGTTCTAGGAACATGGGTCCCAAGACACACCTGGGAAGCCTGGTCCCCACCATCTTGAAGGGGTGTCCACCTCTCAGGACTGGGGTTCTGTGGCAGCCCTGCCACAGCACTGCCCACCCTTGAGAGCTAATCTGCTTGCTGGGTCTCTGGTGTGTTCCTCTGTGTGGTGTCTGTGTGCACACCTGTTCTGTCAATGAAGTACCAGGGCTTGAGTCAGATGTTGGTCAAATTGTTTTCAGTCTAGACCTGCAAGAGTTCCACCCAGGAAGCACAGCTCAGGGCATACTCAGAAGCCAGGCAGAGCTGGACTCAGCCTCAGCTCAGACACATGCATGCAAATATGATCAGGCCTCGGTAAGTCCCTGACTCCATCCCATGAGCCTTGGCCTCCTCATGAGGAAACAGCAGTAGTAAGAGGACCGACCTCCAAGTGTATGGGTGGGGAGTGAGTGAAATAACATCAGAGCTGGATTAGCAGGAGTGATGTCATACCTACACCCTGGGCCCTGGCAACACGGGGGCACCCCACAAAAGGATGAGGGTTCCCCAACAGTTCAATAGTGGATTTTTTAAACGTAAACAAAAATCAGAATTTTCGTTGTCCTCTCTTGTATTACAGTTTGGCAATGTTTTACTGAGCATTTCGCTTGTCAGTACTTAGGGTTTCTAAAGCCTTAATCGGGTCCAAGAAGTGGTGCAGGTGGGCTGTGGGACAGGGAGGTTCTCAGCAGATATCAGCCTGAATCCCCACCAGCCTCACACATGACTGCCTGCTCCCCCTTTCCCTCTGGGCTCCAGCCCTCCCCGGATCTCCTCTCCCCATGCCCTGTGCCCTCCTGTCTTTCTCCAGAATGCTTTCTGCCACCTGACATACTATTCACAGCTTTGTTTATTTTCTCTCTCCTCCACTGTTATCTCCTTCCTCCCTTTTTTTAACTTAGAAAAAAGCAATTTTAATTTTAGCACGTGGGTACTTCTTTATGATTTAGAATTTGTTTTTAAACTTTTACTAGGGTATAATTTATATATAGCATAGTGCAGATATCTTAATTGATGAAGTTGTGTATATTCATAGACTTGAGTGACAACTACCCAGATGACAATATAAAACATTTCCATCACCCTAGAAGTGCTCCTTTCCAGTCAATACCCTCAAGAGGTAATCCCTACTGTTACTTTTATCCCCAGTGGTTAGTTCTGCATGTTTTTAAACATCATGTATGAAATAATATAGTACGTTTCTTTTGCTCAACTTTATGCCTGTGACATTTACCCATGTTGGTTGAGAAGTGTTATCAGTAATTAGCTTTGCTTTCTTTGCTTAAGTGCCTTTTTTCTGCTGGGTAGTGTTGTATGAATATATACTTTTTATATATTGTTTATCTATGTGAGTTTGAGTTTGGGGCCATTATGAACATTCCTGTCTGTGTCTTTGGTGCACATATGCACTCATTTGTGGATATATACTAAGGGAGTGGGATTTCCAGATCATAGGGTATACATATATGTAGCATTAGTAGATAGTGACAAACGGTTTTCCAAAGTGATGGTACCAAGTTACACACCCACCAACGCTGTATGAGAGTTCCAGCTGCTCCACATGCTGGCCAGTACTTCCTACTGTCAGTCTTTTAATTTCATCCATGTCTAATGGCTCATGGATGTTAAGAGGAATCTCACTGGGGTTTTAATCTACATTTCCCTGATGACTAATGATGATGCCTGTTCATTTGCATATCCTCTAGTGGAAGTCCTGTGTGCTTTTTCCTAAGGGATCCCAGGCACTTTAGTAGGGTGTTCGGTAAAGATGTGCTGAATGAATGAGTAATAAGTGAATCAACAAATGAATAAGATCCATCAGAGTAACAGGCTTACCCTCACCCCTGGCTGACACTATGCCTATCTCCAAAGATCTCCAGCACTTTGTAGATTTGTCTCCTTTGGTCACTGTGCATGAGAGTTGTGGCAGAGGTGGGGCACTTCGGGAGGTGATTAGAAAGGTCTGAAACCAGGATGCCAGCATCCCTGCTGAACAGCTTGGCTAGTACATTGCTCAGCACCGCCAAGCTTGAGGCCCCCTTCCATGGCTCTTGGTTTCAGAGAGCAGAGAGCAAGGTGTGCCAGGAGCGGGTGCTGACACATTTACACATTTACTACCACTTTCTACCCAGTCAAATCCCACCCTTTGTCTCCAGCCTAGGCGGCCCTGGCCTGTGTGCTCCACCACATCCTGGGCAACCCCAAATCCCCACTCAGCAAAGGGCGGGACAGAAGAGGGTGACAGTTCTCGGAATGAGAGGACTACAGGAACTATATCAGACTTGAGTCCCAGAAGTGGGAGGTGTGCATGGAAAACAAAAATACGCTGGGAACCCAGAAGAGGAGGAAGTGCAGGGCTCACAACCAGAGTTAAAGCCCAGGTGGGGAAATCTAACCTGAAAATCCTGAAGCACAGCAGTAGGGGGTGACCAGGAAGCCCTTGTGGGAGGATCCAAGTCTAAGTAGAGGTGAAAAGATCAAGAGCACTGCCTGAATTCAGAGACGTGGTATGTAATCATCCTCTGGCCTCCTCGCTGCTGGCCGAGATGGGCACACAGCCCCACACCTCATTCCTGCATTCCCTGCTAAAGCACTCTTTGAGCACCACTGCATACCCACGCTTCACTGGGCATCCTAGATAAAGAACTGCCAGCGCCCTGCTATCACGTAGTTCACACGCCAGCGGAATAGATAAAGGCATAATCATGCAAAATTAGAGCTTTCGTAGAAATAAAGGCAAAGTATACCAGAGGCTGGGCAGGGTGAAATGAAGGGGTTGCCATAACCTGACTTGCATTTAGAACTGTCCTTCTGGTGGTAGCCAAGGTAGAGAAGGGGAGAGCCTGAGGCAGTGACCATTGTGAGGGATGTGGAGAGGGTGTCTTGGCCAGTTTGGGGAGGGAGCCTTAGCAAAGAAGTTGTGGGGGCTAGTGAGAGGCCCTGGGGAGGCAGAGCTGAGGGGGCTGGAAAGCTGGAGGTGAAGACCCCGGAGAAGGAGGACTCAAATCTACTTCAGGGTTTCTAGCCAAGGAAACTGGAGGGGCAAGTGTTCACTCAATCCAGGTAGACAGAGGCAAAGGGAGCACTGGATTCTGCCTGTTTACCCCCCCTTCAGTCTCCCCTCTCCAGCACCTCCCCCAGGCCCTAGAGCTGATGCAAGTAAAAGGGTGGGAGCTGGGAAGTTCAAGGCAGGAGAGAATACAGCTCCTAACTCAGCCCACATCTCTCAGACAGACCTGAGCCCCAGGGGGACCAGCCTGGGGGCAGTGAGCTCTCTCCTGGGGACCCGAGAACCGTGCTGAGAGTCTGTGAGTACCCACAGCTATTCTGCCAGGCCAGGCCTCTAAGCTGGGCTTCCCCTACTGCCCTGTCCCTGGGCCTAGGGTGACTCTACTTTCCAAACCCATAATGGAAACGTATCATCTGACACATGTGTTTTGGAGGGGACAAAGGGAAAAATTTTCTTAAAGACCTAGGATGGGTGGTTTCCATATCTACACTGTCGACTAAAAATTAGTCACAACCTAAAAGTTGAGAGTTATGTTTTATTTGGCGGGAAATTTTAGGACTTCAAACCCATGAGGTAGCATCTCAAGTAACCCTGAGAGAACTGCTCCAAGAAGGTGAGGGGGAGAGCCAGGGTATATAGAAGTCTTGCAGTGAAATGGCAGGTAGTCTGACCATCAAAAGATTATTGTTAATTCAAGAAAATCAGATATCCCAAGTTAAGGAATCTAGGGCTTTTCTATGTATGGGAAAATGCAAGAGTCTGGGCTCACTGAAATCATTCCTTTGATATGCGCCTCAGCTATCTGGGGCCAGTATCCTGTGTTTTCACATCCTGAGTTTCCTCAGGGGTCACCAGCTCATGTTGGAGGACTGCATTCACTGATGACTGTGACATCCTTTGTTTACTGATATGGCTGGCAATATTCCGTTTATCACCACCTTGCTTACATTTATTCATTTATACAGCAAATAGTCACAGTGGAGCTATAGCTGTGCCAGGTGTGGGGCCTCACTGGAGTGGACAGGGCAGACCTGGTCTCTGGCTCTCAAGGCAGGCATCTGGGCCGCTCAGTGGTGTCTCCACCCCAGAGACAAGATGCAGCAGATCTTTAAGGCAGTGGTTGATTAGTTCAGGAGGGAGGGTAAAGAGTGGATTGAGGGCTGTGGGTCTGGTGTCAACTTACCTTGGCAAACAATGAATACCTCTGTGGCACCAGGCCCAACAGAGATTCCCTGGTCTGGTTTCTGCTGGGTGAAATCAAGAGCTCAGCTGGATAATTTGGGCAGCTCCTTTAGCTCAAAGATGTGTTGTTCTGCTCTCGTCTTTATCTGGGGAGCAGCAGCCCTCTGCCCAAAGGGACTGACTTTCCAGGGCCAAGCAGCGGATGGGAAAGTGTGAGTAACTCCACACAAATTTCCCCCACTCAAAGAACTTGTGTTTCCTAGAAGGCCCAGCTGTTCATCTTCTTGTTTCTTAATGGCTGAGCAAGATGCTGTACTTGCTTATGATATTAAACACTGTTTTCCAGCAATACAGCTCTGTGGTTAAAATATAAACATCACAGGCGGTAAGGAGACAAAGAGACAAAACTTATGACTTCAGGATGGGTCAGATTCCATTTCTCACCTCAAGGAAGGGAGAAGGGATAGGCCCCACTCTTGTTCCTTGAAGAAAAGGTGGATGGCTGAGGGTGGAGGAAGGCTGAATTCTGAAGTGTATGTGTGTAAAAGAAATTATAAGTAAAAGAAATTATACGGCTTCCCTGGTGGCGCAGTGGTTGAGAATCCGCCTGCCGATGCAGGGGACACGGGTTCGTGCCCCGGTCCGGGAAGATCCCACATGCCGCGGAGCGGCTGGGCCCGTGAGCCATGGCCACTGAGCCTGCCTGTGCTCCGCAATGGGAGAGGCCACAACAGTGAGAGGCCCGCATACCGCAAAAAAAAAAAAAAAAAAAAAAAGAAATTATAAAGTCAGGCACATGGGTTCTCAGAGGGAGGCTGAAGAAGTACAGCAGGCCCTCAAGAGAGTGGGAGCGGCAGGGCAAATAGAGTCAACCTTCAGACTGGTGGACTAAAGGACAGACAGTCTGGGCTGAGCACTGCCCCCAAGCTTGAAATCTGCAATGAAATGCAGAGCGCAGAGGGAGGCATTGTAGGAAGCCCCAAAGTGTTTGTCCATGCATCCTTTCTTTCCTCTGTCCACCCATCTGTTCATTTATTTGTCTATCCATTTTTTCATCCATTTGTCTGTTCATCTGACCACCCGTCCACTCCTGCATTCCACGAATATGTCAAGTGCCCACTGTGAGACAGGCTATATGCAAAAGGGATTGATTTCTGGTCCAAAATGGAGAAGACAGGAGACTGAGCAACTGCCTCACATTTTACTCTGTGCAGGAATAGAAGGAATCGCAGAAAACTGTTGATGGTGATAAGTGGAACCGGGTGGGAAAGTGAGGCAGTGAGGGTACAAAGGATTTGTCCCTCTATGGGTTTTTTTTGTTTTTTGTTTTCCAGTACGCGGGCCTCTTACACTTGTGGCCCCTCCCGCTGCGGAGCACAGGCTCTGGACACGGGCCCAGCTGCTCCACGGCATGTGGGATCCTCGCGGACCGGGGCACGAACCCGTGTCCCCTGCATCGGCAGGTGGATTCTCAACCACTGCGCCACCAGGGAAGCCCGTCCCTCTATGTTTTCTTTTTCTGTAATGTCACTATACCATCACAAATGAAGTGGGAAAGGTGGCCCGAATTAAACAGAAATCCTGAGATTGCAATCAAGGATACATTCACACATTGCTCGCGTGGATTCTTATTTTAAAAATAAATGCACATTTTTAAAGGTATATGGTGGTGAGTCTGACCTGACAGCCAGAACCAGACCCTCACTCCTCCCTATCCTAGGGAAAGATACAGAGGGAAACTCGGTTACAAACTGTATTAGTCTGCTCAGGCTGCCAACAACAAAATACTACAGATTGGGTGGCAGAAGCAACAGAAATTTCTCACAGTTCTGGAGGCTGGAAGTACAAGATCAAGGTGTCAGCAGAGTTGGTTCCCCCTGAGGCCTCTCTCCTTGCCTCGTACATCACTGCCTTCTCCCTGTGTCTTCACATGGCCTTTGCTCTGTGCCCACATCCCTGGTGTCTCTCTGTGTGTCAAAATTTCCTCTTCTTACGAGGACACTAGTCAGATTGCATAGGGCCCACCTTAACAGCCTCATTTTAACTTAATCACCTCATTAAAGGCCCTGTCTCCAAATACAGTCACATTCTTAGGTACTAGGGGTTAAGATTTCAACACATGACTTGGTGGGGAGGTACAATTCAGCCCAGAACACAGGTAATAATTTCAACAAGGACAACAATAAGAAAATGACAGTCACAAAACACATACCTTTCATAGGCTCCTAGAGGGAATGTATGAGTCAGAATGAACGGAACCCTGTCCAAGGCAGGTGTGGAAATGCAGGCTCACAATCGGGCAAACTCTTTAACTTCAGTGAGCCTTGGCCACCTCTGGGAAACGACCTCATGATGTCTCTCTGGGGCTTGGAAGCTGGTACACTGCCATGCACATCTCAGAAACTGTTAACATTATTAAATGACGCGTTTGTACTCTCTATCCTCACCCTATCCTTCCACAGCCAGTGAGGTTGGTCTTTTTGCTGCAACAAACATTCTATCAACTCCAAGGGGGAAATGGGGCACCCAATCTGGTGGACAGGTCCACCTCACCTGTCCCTCATTGGACTGGGGGCTTGGCCTCATGGATGGCAGTCCAGATGGCCAAAGGCAGGCACCTTGGGCAGGGTTCCATCCTGCATCATTCCTTGAGAGTGGGCGGCAAGGTGGCAGTACTGACCATCTGGGGCGCTGGAGGCAGCTTGGCAGTCCTGGTGACTAAGACACCCTCTAACAGGGAAGGAAGGGAATGGGAGTGCCAGGATGCTGCATCACAGGTCCAGTGATATAATCACTCCTTAAAGCAAGTGTTAAGAACAGCAGGACTTCTCGGTCCTCAGTCATTTGCTTGACATCTCCATAGCCATGTGCACAGGCTGGCTGGCTCTCACCCTCCTGTCTGTGCTGAGCCTGCCTTCAACAGCCAGTTTGTCAAGTGCTTTGAGGACCCCCAGTATAAAGAGATGGTGTGGCTGGCCCAAGACAGTCTGGGGCAGACGGCAGAGAGGAAACAGATAGTGGTGATTGGGGGGCATGGCAGGGCTCACCGCTGCCAAGACCCTGCAGGACGCTGGCCACCAGGTACACGATAGGGTGTGGGAGGGTCCTGCATGGGGAACCTGGGAGAGAGGGAAGTGGACAGCCTCAGAGAGCTGGGGCAGGGGACTGGGTCTAGGGCTCTAGGTGGGGGGTAGAAGGGCTAGGAGAACTGGGTGGTCTGACTGTATAACAAAGGGAGACCTGGGGAAGAGGCAGGAGGCCTGGTGGGAGGGGATGTGTCCAGCCTCACTGAGGTCAGGAAAGTGCTGTCTTTCTAGGTGACTGTCCTGGAGGCCTCAGGGCATGTGTGGGTGGCAGAATAGAGACCCACAGAGTGCCTGGAGCACGATGGGATGTGGAGCTGGGAGCCATGAGGATTCCCGCCAACCACTGGTTGGGAAAAGTGGGAGTGGGTAGGGAAGGCTGGGGTGTGGGCAGTTGTCTCATGTGTTCTCTCGGGATTTTAGTTTTTGGAGGTGATGAGTAGCCATGGAGAGGTTAATGCCACTGAAAGAATTTACTACTCACATTTCCAGAGAGAAGGGGACAAACCGTGCCACACAGGGCCCTGGGGATATATTGGGATGGTCAGGAGGCAGAAGACAGGAGCAAAGAGAAGGCACAGACCATGGCCTTTATTGGAGTTTCTGAGGGAAGGCAACGTGGGACAGAGTAAACAGCTTAGGTTTGGCTGGTTTGAATGATTACAGTGGGCTCTGCGCTGTAGGAGTGGTCTCTAGTTGCCTGGTACCTGGCCCTGGGTGAGTTAGGGCAGGGGAGATATTTACTTGGTGTGGGGGTGGGGACATGGCCTTGGATCAGCCAGTCTGCACACTGAAAGGAGAGCTCTAGGCAAGCTGACATGCAGGAGACATGTGGTTCGGCCCTGTGATTAATGCACATCAAATAGACAGAATCTAAGAAGACATAAAGCACACAGTTAGAACACACAATTAGGACAGCAGTCAACACCAAGGCCAAGACAAATAGCAATGAGTGGCCGTCCTTTCCTAGAAGTCAGCAGGGCTGGGTCTGCCCCAACTCACAGCCTCAATGTTTTAATGTATATACTGTGCATAATGGCACCAGCCCTGCCTGCTTAGAAGCCAATGTGGAGGATCCCAAAAGATAATTAGGATGGGAGAGCACCTTGAAAAGTCAAAAGTGGCCTGCTACGTTTGCTAGCAATGGGAATAATGAGTGTCCATCGAGGAGAGTGCGGTGTCTGGTGGGAGCCCTGGGACCAGAAACTAGCACCAGATGACCTCACGGAGAATGCAGGGTGGTGGAGGATGCTTCCTGGAGGCTTGGGAAGGATGCACATGGCCTCCAGGGAAGATAAGCCCAGAGGACCCTGACACCGCTCTTCATGCAACCTCCTGGACCTTGGGGCCAGAGGTCTCAGACAAAATGAGAGATCGCGGCCAAAACGGAGGACAAGCCTGGTGTGATGTGGTCACAAGAATAGTGGCCCTGTTCCCTCGTGGCCCTGCCGCCATTAGTGTAGTGACAAGGGGGTCTGTAGTTCTGTCTTTGGATAGAGGCCAGTAGCCCCAATAAATCTGTGGGGAGCAAAGAGCAGAGCCCCTGGAGCAGGGAGGGCTGGCAGCTTCCTTGTCCCCGCTGAGCTGTCTCTGATTCGCACCACAGGCTCTCTCATGAGCTCATCAGGAAGTTTAGGCTAAAGCTCAGTAAGTTCCACACCTCTTACAACCAGAGCCAGGTGCTGGTCAACGGGGTGCACAGCGCACGGGGGAGGTACAGGCCTACCTGCGTCTGCTGGGCTATCAAGTCAGGGCAAATGAGGAGTGGAAGACGGCAGAACAGCTCTTCCTAGAATCACTGCCAGGGAGTGTGAACATACCACGCTCTCGGACCCCACCCAGCCTCACTCTGCCACGGTGGCGCCAGGTTTCGTGCTTTGTCCGTACTATTCACAGTGGCCTCGTAGGCCTACAGAAATGTGTCCAACGCCAACAAGGAGGTAGACTTCCCACCTCTGTAACTCCCAGGTTGGTGGGGGAGCTCTGGCCCCTAACTTTACAGCCCCGTAATCTGTCCAATAGTTAAGTTTCCACCTTCGGGACATTCAGACTAGTTGTGGGACAAAGTCCCTGAACCCAGGAGAGAACATATATAAAGCAACCTTGGATGTACACACAAGTAGAAGCATGAGTGAGGGAGTGGGAACATGGGGGGCTGGGCCAGGCTGAGGTGAGTGCCCATGTGGGGTGGAGTTTGGCTCTCACTGAGTGCCCCTCCTTCCTCCATGCCCAGGTGGTGGAGGAGCTGAAAAGCAGTAGCTGCAGCCAGGTGCTGGAGAAGCACGACTCCTTCTCCACCAAGGTCAGTCCTGGGACCCACTTCCTGCTGCCCACAGCCCACCCTGTCACAATCTATGGAAACCACGGCAGGACCACCCACCCTCTTTCCAGCCTGTAGCAGGAGAAACATGTTAACCCTTGACCCACCCTCCCCAGCAGGCAGCCAGAGGGAGCCTGTGCACAGACCCTGCTGCACATCCTCCTGCCTGTGGCTCAGGGCTGCCCAAGATGGAGAGGGGGTCCTTCCTCACCCACATCCTCCAACCTCTTGCTGTCTCTTACTCAGCCAAGCACACTCTCCAGGCCTTGGCATTGGGGGTTCGCTCTGCCTGGAATGCTCTTCCTGCAGATATCACATGGCTTGGCCCTCAACCTTCTTCAGGTCGTGGCTCAAATGTCCACTTTAAACTGAGGTTCCTCCCATCTGGCACCCTCCCATCTTCCTTTCTCTGCAATATTTTCCACCCTAACGCTTCAATCACACTGGATTGAATCTTTTACTTGTTTAATTTGTTTATGGTCTGCTTCCCCTGCTAGAATGTAAGCTCCTGGTGGACAATGGTGGTGGGAGGGAGGGGAAGGAAGGGGGGAAGGGAAACGGGAGGAGGGAAGGAAACAGGGAGAGGAGGTACAGGGCTTGGAGAATAAGTCAAGCTAGAGAAGATTCTCAGTTGCCCACCCCTACCCCCCACCTTCCACACACCCCATGCACAGAGGCAGGGAACCTACCACCCCCTCTGGGTTCTGGTTTTGTACACTGCAGATCTTGAAGCATGTCTCCAGGAACTTTGTGATGTTGCTTTTCCTGGGATGGTGGGGCCCTGCCACCTTGTCTCTGGTTTAAACATGCGTGTTTGATAGAGGTTTTTGCCCAGGTTAAGGCGAGACCAGCCATGCCCTGTCATCCTGTCAGTCCCTGTCAGGACTGCACCCCGAGTGCCCAGCCTCTAGGGTGGCTGCACTGGTGACAAGGGTACCAGATCAACCCTGGACACCCTTCAGCCCTCGGCAAGCTGAACAGTTGGTCACCCTTACAGGTGAAGCCCTCCTGGCCAGTTCTGTTGTGTGAACTCTGGCCTTGCTTGGGAGAAAGGAGCAGGGGTGAAGCACAGGGCACAATCCTCAATGGGCACTTCCAAAGGGAGAACTTCAGGGTCACTTGCTGGTGGGCTAGCCAGTACCACAGTGTGATGGTGGGGGATGAGGGCAGGGTGAGAAAAATTACTCAGTACATAGATTCCTCCAGATCAGTGTCAGCAGCCCAACGTAATTGCAGTTGACAGGAAGACTGGGCCTCAGTTTCCCCACCTGTAAAACAGGGGTGATGAGCTACTTCTTAGGATTATATGAGGCTCATACAAGTGAAGGGCTCATCAGAGGGTTTGCATGTGGGAAGTAGCACTAAAAGTTAGCTGTTTTCCTGTTATTAGGACAAAGGAGAGCATTTTGAGACTGTCAGAGCCTAGTACAAGTAGACCCATGGCAGCCCCCAGGGGCCCGGCTGAAAGGTCTGGCCTATCCACTCTGTCCAATTCTGTTTCTCCCTGTCCCTGGATGCAAAGCAAGGGTTCTCATGTTGGCTTCCAGACAATCTGACTCCCCTGCCTTCTCTCCCTGTACGTGGCGGCTGGTTGCAGCGATACCTGATTAAGGTGAGGAACCTGAGCCAGGGGGCCGTGCACATGACTGGGGACCTGTCAAATGCAGATGCTGGCTACTACGAGGCCTTCTTGGAGACCCTGCGTGCCATCATCTCCCTCTTCCAGGAGCCCCAGTGGGAAATGGGGTGGAGAAATGGGAAAATGGGCATGGGTTCGCCAGTTACTAACCAGGACAGTGGGCAAAAGAAAGTTCACATAAATCAGGTAGAAAATCCCAAAAGAAATGGGGAAGAAGGGAAAGCAGGGGTTTCCAAACTCCAGTGAGCCTCAGAATCAGTAGGGGTCTTGTTAAACACAGAAGGTTGAGCCCCACCCCGAGTCTCTGATTCAGTAGATCTGGGCTAGGACCTGAGAACATGCATTTCTGACATGTTTCAAGGTCTGCTGCTGCTTTCTGTCTTTCTGTCTAGGATCCCCACTTTAAGAACCTCTGGCTAAGAGGCAGTCACATCAGGGAGCTACAGATCTGCTTTGCTCTGGGCCTCACCTGCTCTCTGGTTACAGAGATGAGGGTCCTTACAAGGGCCCTCACTGTCTTTCATCCCAGGAGGATGTATCAGGGGGGTGAACTCCAGACCCCAACCACCAAACCCCTGGTCGCTGTCAGGATGGTCTGGGGCTACAAAGATAAAATAGACCGGGATTCACTCTCCCTCAGGGTTCTGTGACCCAATTCCTGCAAAAAAAGGCTACAGATATTCGCGAGAGGGCAACAGACCCTGCAAGCCTTCAGTGGCCAAGGGGACTGGCTCAGGGAAAATGGAAGGAAGAGGAGGGTCTTAAGGCAGGCTGAGTGGGGTGAACACTTGAGGAGGCGGGGGGGCGGGGTGTGTGTGTGACTGCCAGCCAGGCATGATTCATGTTTCAAGCTTGAGGCTCTGGCAAGGGGCTGTACCTGCCCAGAGGGAATGCATTTTTCTGATTTGTCAGCCCCCAAATGGCACCTATCTCTAGTTCCCTGGAGCTAAGAGTCCCCCTACCTGGCATGCCCTCCTTTTGCCAATGGCTTACCTCCCTAACACACAGGCCAGAGCAGGTCCACGAGAGGGCTCAGCCTTTGTACAGTCCAAATGGCCCATCCTCTGCCCGACCTTGTCCATTAACCTGCTTCCCTGTCTCTCCCTTGCCTGCGCACTCTCAGGTTTGATGAAATCGCTGGGGGCTTTGACCAGCTCCCCCAGGCCCTGCATGCTGCCCTCTTCCCAGGGACAGTCCAGCTCCCCTCGCCAGCAGAGGAGGTACAGTCGTACGGAGACCATGTCCACATCACCTACCGAACGCCTGACCCTCTGCAGACCAGGGCACGTCTGACCACCGATTACCTGATTGTGGCCACCACAGCCAAGGCTGCCTGGCTCCTCTGTTTCCGGCCACCTCTCTCCCATGGCAAGGAGGACACACTGAGATGCGTGCACTACAGCAGTGCCACCAAAGTGATCCTGACCTGCACGCAGCATTTTGGGGAGCACAGAGGCATCTTACGGGGCAAGTCCAGCACGGACCAGCCTTCCACTTCATCTTCTAGGCCAACCACATCTTCCCCAATGGCACGAGGTCATCCTGGCCTCCTATACCCTGGACGATGACTCTTCTTTCTTCACTGTCATGGACGTGCCTGGGCAATTGATATTGTCCTGGACAACCTGGCAGTAGCCCATGATCTCCCCAAGGAGGAGGTGCGGGCCCTGTGCCCCTATTCCACGGTCGAGCATTGGAGCCAGGACCCCTACTCCATGGGCAGCTTTGCCTCCTTCACTCCCTACCAATATGTGGACTATGCCCAGGAACTCTGTAAGCCAGAGGACAGGTCCACTTTGCTGGGGAGCACACAACCCTGCCCCCGAGGTGGATTGACACAGCAACCAAATCAGGGCTCAGGGCAGCACAGAACATCCAAGAGGCTGTGGGCATGGCTTTGACCAAGGACCCCAGAGACCCAAAAGAACCCCACTCCAAAACGGAGCTATAGCTACATCTGAAACACAATACTGTAAGTCAACTATACTTCAATTAAAAAACAAAATGGAGGGCTTCCCTGGTGGCGCAGTGGTTGAGAGCCCGCCTGCCGATGCAGGAGACACGGGTTCGTGCCCGGATCCGGGAAGATCCCACATGCCGCGGACCGGCTGGACCCGTGAGCCGTGGCCGCTGAGCCTGCGCGTCCGGAGCCTGTGCTCCGCAACGGGAGAGGCCACAACAGTGGGAGGCCCACCCACGTACCACAAAAATAAAAAATAAAAAAATAAAAAACAAAATGGAGCTATAGCCAACTTTACGACACCAGGAATTAGAGTAACTCTGGTCACCAAGGTCCACCAGGAAAAGTCTCAAAATCCACTCTCTCACTTTATCTCCACCTTTTTCCAAAGATGCCAACCAAGAGGTGCCACATAAGGCCAAGGAACAAAGTCCCTCTAATATTTGGCCACCCAATACCTTGGATTTATTGGCAATGTCTCAACAACAACAACATGTGATATAGTGATTAAAACAGTAAAGCATTCATTAAGTTTAAGGCTATCACTAAGTGTTTTACTTACATTGTGGGTGGCATCTAAATAATTATAGAATTGAGTGCTGAGAGTTAGGGAGGGCTTTGATTTCCCAGGACCTTGCCTGCGGTCCTTGGCTCCTCTGTTATTCCTTTAATCTGAGTCTAGCCCCCCCTCCCCTCCCCATGTCTACTCCTCCATCTCCCGTGACTGTGAATTTTCAGAGAAGTTGGGAACTTAGATGGAGGCAACCTTGTTGCCAGCAACATGCTCGATGCTTTTCCATGTTATTAAAGAAACCTTCAGTGTACATATTCTAATATTACTCCATTTTATAGATGAGGAAAACTGATTTTCCAAGAGGTTAAATAACTTGCCTGAGGTCACAAATGATGGTCCAGAGGAATCAAAACCTAAGTCATCTAAACCCAAATCTTGCTTCTACACTCAGTGGCTCTGTCTTATTCTTGTTTGTATTCCTGAAAAAACAATTCACATTGTTGACATCCATCAGTGAATATGTTGAATGCTTGAGTGATAGAAGTTCTCAGAATGCACAGCATCAAAACTGCATGGTCTGCCCTCCATCCTTTTCCTATCCCCCTGGATCTTCTTTGCCTGGCAGCCCTGAGGGGTGAGGAGGCAGATAGATGGAGTTAATACTGATGAGAACTTTCAGGCAGACAGATGCATGAGGTCTAAAGAGGCCCATCATTTGGCAGTGACCTGGCCTGAATCATGTCCCTAAAGGACCTCTTGGAGGTATGAGTAATCACCCAGAATGTCCCAAGAAGGGGCCAGGTGACTTTGAGGTTACAGGACAGTTCATCACCAAAGGCAAAAAGGTACCTTCAGAACCAGCTGAGAAAGTGTCATTCTCTTTAGAGTCTGAGGCTAGGACAGAACAACAAGGTACCCAAGAACCCTCCTCCAGCTGGGAGGGTCTGGGATGTTATCCTACTTGTAAGCTAACAAGTTAGCTTGCCACAGTTTCATGGAAGCTGGCAGAAGACAAGAGACTCATGGGTCAGAGGCAAAGGATTTTATTATTCATGCACAGCAAGTAGCATAAGCACCCCAAGCCACCAAGTCCCAATGGGGGCAATGCAGAGGTACCCAGGTACACACCATGCATTTAGTGGCGTTGCATTGCAGCTGAGGAACACTGAACTCAGAAAATTGACCAGTTGGAAAGCAAGCAGTAAGCAAACCTGCTCTTTGTGGGGGGTGAGTAGGAGGTGGGGGAGGAGACATCATCTCATCCCTCAACGTTGCTCACTAAAACACAGCTCTGAGAAACAGCCCAAGCAAAGAGCAGTCAGGGCCTTGCATTTTAAGCATATACAACAGGAATGTGCAGAGACACTCAGGCCTCATTGGTGATTGACTTTCCCAACATTGACGGACCCATACTTCAATCACTTCCCTACATAGTGTGGCTTCTATCTCCTTCCTCATGTTCACCTCCATAGGGGCTGGCACCCCCAGTCTCACTGAGTCCCCAGTCTATCTCACTGTACACATGAAGTTCACATGGATTAAACAACCACTCTGATAGTGGCTCTGAAATCTGGTGAATCAGACCCAAATCCTGCCTTTGGTGAACTTGGAGACAAGCTTAGGGACTGTCTTATTCCATAAGGGCTGCTATAACAAAAATATAATAAACTGAGTGGCTTATAAACAGCAGACATTTATTTCTTACAATTTTGGAGTCTAGAAAATCCAAGATTAAGGTGCCAGCAGATTCAGCAGATTTGGGCCTGCCTACTGGGAGCTCAATTTCTTGCTGTGTCCTCACACAGTGGCAGGAGCAAGGGAGTTCTCTGGGGTCTCTTTCATAAGGGCACTAATGACATTCATGAGGGCTCAACCCTCATGACCTAAACACCTCCCAAATCGCCACCTCTGACTACCATCATTTTGGGGATTAGGTTTCAACATAAGAATTTGGGGCAGGGGGCAACAAAAATGTTCAGTCCATAGCAGGGACTATGACATATGTTCAAATAAGTGTGACAAGTGACAGATGATGGTGTTTGTGAGAATAAAATAGGAAAAACGTTGGGAGGCCAGAGGTGGGCTTCTTCCTGGATTATATCTGCTGAAGGCTGATGTCATCCATTATGTAGGGAACAAGTAACAATCAAGATACAGAGCTATTTCATCAACACAAAGATCTCCCTCTTGCTATGCCTCTGTAGTCACCTCCACCCCACTCCCTACCCACCAATAAACACAATCCCTAGCAACCACTAATCTGTTTTCAGTCACTATAATTTTATCATTTATAGAATCTTGTATAAATAAAATCATGCAGTATGTGACCTTTTGAGATTGACTTTTTCACTCTACATAATTCCCTGAGGTATATCCATGTTGTATCCTGCATCGATAGTTTATTTGTTGTTAGTGCTGAGTAGCATTCTGTGGTATGGTGGTACCACCATTTGTTTAACCATTCACCTACTGAAGGTCATTTCAGTTGTTCCCTGTTTCCCTGGTTTTTGGCTGTTACAAATAAGGGTGCCATGAACATTTGTGTACAGGTTTTGTGTGAATATCAGCTTTCACTGCTCTGGGATAAATGCCTAAGTATGTAATTGTTGGGTCATATGGTAAGTTCATGTTTAGTTTTGTAAAATGTTGTAAGACTCTTTCCTAAGTGGCAATGCCATTTACATTCCCACTAACAATGAATAAGTGATATACTTTCTCCTCATTCTCGCTAGCACTTGGTGTTATCGCTGCTTTTTTTTTTTTTTTTTTGTAATACGCGGGCCTCTCACTGTTGAGACCTTTCCCGTTGTGGGGCACGGGCTCTGGACGCACAGGCTCAGCGGCCATGGCTCACGGGCCCAGCCGCTCTGCGGCGGCATCTGGGATCCTCCCGGACCGGGGCACGAACCCGTGTCCCCTGCATCGGCAGGAGGACTCTGAACCACTGCGCCACCAGGGAAGCCCTATCACTGCTTTTTATTTTAGCTATTATGAAGAGCTTGTGGTGATATCTCATTGTGATTTTAATTTGCACTTCAACAACGTTGAACATAAATGTCTTGTCATGGCATTGGCTCATTTTCTAATTGGATTGTTTGCTTTTTTACCATTGAGTTTTGAGAGTTCTCTATTATATCCTAGATATGAGCCCTTTGTCAGATATGTCGTTTGCAAATTTTTTTCCTGTTTGTTGCTTGTCTTTACTTCCTCTTAACAAGGTCTTTTGCAAAATAAGTTTTTAATTTTAATGAGGTCCAATTTAATATTTTCTTTTGTGGATCATGTTTTTATTGTCACGTCTAAGAGCTCTTCACTAAGCCCTAGGTCCTAAAGGTTTTCTCCTGTTTTCTTATAAAGTTTTTATAGTTTTATGTGTTACATTTAAATCTATAACTCATTTTGAGTTGATTTTTGTGTAAGGTGTGAGCAATTTTTCAAATAAGTTGTATTATTCTTCGACTAATAAGTTTTATACACTCATGGTAGAAAAATCAGCAAATGCATGACATTGCAGCAAAGAAAATTTAATTTTTTCATAATCCTACCACGTACAGAAAATCAGTTACATTTAGATGTATGTCTTCCCAGCTTTTTTTTTTTAATCCTTTGTTTTTTATTTTTAGATTCCTTCCAATTCCTTTTGAAGATGAGGGAAGATTTCAAAATGAAACCTAAAGGTTAGATGGAATTTCATTCTCTTTCTTCTTCATCCTTTGATTGGTCAGTTTTATAGATGAGAAAACTAAAGCTTAGATAGGATAGACATCTTGCCTTCTGAAAAGTCCAGTCAGGACTTGAACTCAGCTCAACCTGACCACCAGCCATCATTTACCATGCTATACTCCACACAAGGCTGGATTACAAAAAAAGCCAACTGCTAGCACACAGAAAAGCAGAGGAAAAATTATTTGTCCAAGGCCTGGGGTCGTTTGGCAAGCCTGCTTGTAACTAATATGGAGGTAGAATATATCCTAACAGCTCTGGCCTGGAGGGCTAAAAAAGGTACCCAGGGAGAAATGAATACTTTGAAAAACAACAAATTAAGCATAGAGGGTCAGAATATTAAACAGCTATTAAGATAGAACTTAAGTGTGACCAGTGTTTTTATTATTAAAATAGATCATTTTCCGCAGGTGTCACAACAGAAAAATGGTCAGTGAAAGTTTCTAGAATAAAAACTTTTAAAAAGCAGCTATAAAAGATATTTTGGGAACAATTAGGGGACATTTGCATGTGCACTGGTATCTGATGATGACAAGTTAACGTTAATTTTCTCAGGGGTGACATGGAGTAGTGTAATACTGTCCGAAACTTTCAAATGGGTGAGAGGCTGGGGAAGGTCTGTCTAGAGAGAAAGAGAAAATGTGGCAAAATATTAACCTATGTCGTATGTAGGTAGAAAGAACACTGGTGTTCGTTGGGTCATTGTTTTAATTTGTTTTAATTATTTCAATTTACTTGCAAAATAAAAAGGTAGACGTTGGGGTGGGAGAGAATCTCCTGACTTCTTTTCATAGCAAAACTTGCCTGAGCCATTGTGAGGAGCTAAGACCTTCCTGAGTCCCCCTCTAGGTGACATCTGCCATTCTAATGATAGTTTGGGCATTCGGGGAGATTTTTTTTTAACCCTGGGCGTCAGAAGACTGGCACTTGTGGCAGCACCAGGGTTTTCTTTCGGGATCATTTAGAGCTGTCCGCAATGTTCTTCCCTTCCTAATTAAGGTATTGTAGGTACAGGAGAACGATTCACACACAGCTAGCACCCGTTAACCAGAATAACTGTCACCTCTGGTAATTACTTTCTCCCAAAAAGAAAGCAAGTATTTTCGAGGTTAGTAAAAATGTCTTTCCCTGACCGGGAATCGAACCCGGGCCGCGGCGGTGAGAGCGCCGAATCCTAACCACTAGACCACCAGGGAACACATGAGAGGAATGTCTACATCGAGCTAGACTAAGTGTAAAACGTGTGACGTAAACTGGATTCGTGAATATGATTACATGAACCTCGGGTACTTACACCGCCTCCCTCTTCCTCCTAGACAGTCTCTCGGCCACTGTAAGAGAAAACAGGAAGTGGAGAACAGCAGGAACGGCAAAGTCTGAATATGGCCGCCTTCTCAGAAAACAGGAGAAAAAAAAAAAAAAACCGCCAGTAGCACGGGGGAAATGTTCAAAAAAAACATGCCAGTAGCACGTGAGAAATGTTCTTACATATGTTAAACCTAGCCGAAGGTGGTAAAAAGCGCCTGTCAGAAGTGGGATTCGAACCCACGCCTCCATTCGGAGACCAGAATGCCCACAGGGAAGGTACACACCTTGAGTCTGGCGCCTTAGACCACTCGGCCATCCTGACGCGCTGCAAGTCGCTTACTCGTACAGAGCCTGCTTCCTGCGGCAGCCTGCTGCGCTGCCCCGCCTCACGGTCCGGGCGGGCTGTCGCTGGATCCGCCCGGCCAGGGCGAAGGAGAACCGCCTGTTGGGCGCCGGCCGCCAGCCGCGGAGCTCTCAGAGGACACTGGGCACTCCGGAGTGCCCAACCTCGCTCTCCCGGGAGAAGTCGGAAATCGAGCCGGATCTCCAGAAGCAAGTACAATCCCGCTAGAAAACCAGAGAGGTTAGTGACCACCCGGCCAACCAAAGGAGGGTAACTATAGCAGCAAAGGCAAAGAGAAAGCGCCAGGATGCAGCCCACCGGACTAGCCGCCACTGCCAGATCCCGGGTTCCCGGCGCACATTCCTGGCCCTAGCTGCGAAAACTGGCTAGACGAGTGAATACAAGGAAAGCACTGGAATGTACGCTTGCCACAGAGTAAGCGACAGTGATTACTGTTGTTGTTTCAAAATTATTAGGGCTTTCTGCCTTATTGTCCCTGGCATACCCATCCTCTTAAGGTGCACCCCTCTTCCTCTGTCAAGTTACCCAGCCGTGGTTAGAGATAATGGGAGATCAGTGTTCAAGAAAAAAAATTCATTCATGACACTTGTTAAAGCACTGTACGGAAGACTTTATTCAAGGGGGGCGTTATCAAGATATGTGTAGGTACCACTGCACCAGGGTCTTGCAGTGAGGGAGGAGAAATTAGACTCAGCTCTGAGTACAACAAGGGAGAGTGGAAATTTATAGCCAAGGAGAGAGGTGGGGGGCCGTCATTGGATGGAAAATTACTAAGGGGGGTATTCTGTACAAACCGATCTAACAGGGTTCTTGCTGAAGGTAGGCCAGGATATCAGACATCACCTGGCAGATGGTAGAGGACAAGGAGCCCCATTATATATTCAGGGTGATCATATATCAGGGACGGGGCATTCTGGTTAAACATATTTAGCAGGATTCTTGCTAAAAATGGACATTGTAGAGAGAAACATGGAAGTCCAAAAGACAGGCCTAGTTGAAAAAGAATTCAGGTGAGCAGTTAACAAAAGAGTGCAAAGATAGCAAGAGTGGTTTAGCATCTAATGGAAAGACCCCACTCCTGTGCTCCAGACCACATATCATTCACTCACTCATTCATTCATTTGTTCATTGAGTCTTTATTGATATAGCAGTGAACAAAGTCCCTGCCCTGGCAAGCTGACTGCCAGTGAAGGGCACAGTCAGCACAAACAAACATACAGGCTGTAAGGACAAAACAAAAGCAGGGCAATGAGATGGTGAAGGTCTATTTTTAGACGGGCTTGATCAAGTAAGACCTCACTGCAGTGACTTTTTCTAAAAATAATTTTCGAAAAGTAAAACACATGACTCCCATGCAAATATATGAATGATGCACATGTATCAAGATTTTACTCAACTTATTAATGAGGGGCTATGTAAGATGTTATAACCAATTCAAAGGAGATTTTGAAGCCATCTTTTTTTTTTTTATGGCTTTGTTGGGTCTTCGTTGCTGCACGTGGGCTTTCTCTAGTTGTGGCGAGCGAGGGCTACTATTCGTTGCATTGCGCGGGCCTCTAATTGCGGTGACCTCCCCCGTTGGGGAGCACGGGCTCTAGGCGTGCGGGCTTCAGCAGTTGTGGCTCGTGGGCTCAGTAACTGTGGCTCATGGGTTCCAGAGTGCAGGTTCAGCAGTTGTGGTGCACAGCCTAGTTGCTCCGCGGCATGTGCGATTCTCCCGGACCAGGGCTCGAACCCGTGTCCCATAGCATTGGCAGGCAGACTCCTAACCACTGTGCCACCAGGGAACCCCCATCATTTGTTTTAGTAGTCAGACAAAGGAATGTTGAAAAGAGATTGCTAACAGATGGAAGACAGGTTAATATGTTAAGGGTATAATAAACTGTGATGTTTAAGGTATGGTCACTAGTTTGGGGTTGTTTTTTTTGTTGTACGTGGACCTCTCACTGTTGTGGCCTTTCCTGTTGCGGAGCACAGGCTCCGGACGCGCAGGCTCAGCGGCCATGGCTCACGGGCCCAGCCGCTCCGCGGCATGTGGGATACTCCCAGACCAGGGCACGAACCCGTGTCCCCTGCATCGGCAGGCGGACTCTCAACCACTGCGCCACCAGGGAAGCCCTGGGGTTGTTTTTTTCCACCAGAAATAAATCAGGTGAATCTCTTGACAAATTTTATTTGTATTGCTATAAATAGGAATCTTTGGCCTTGCTCTCAGACAGAAACCATTTGCATTACTATCGGTTTTCTACAAGTTAATTTCTACCCATATGGAATTGTAAAATAAAGTCAGTAGAAGCCAATCAAAGGTGCACATGGAATCAGATAATCCCCCAAAGATCTGCTAGACAATGCTAAGCTGTAAGGACACCTAGTGTCCAAGAGAATCAGAGCCGAATAGCAGTTAAAGCATTAAAAACACATTTTATCCAGGAACTATTGCAATAGGGGAAAAGAGACCTTATATAATAGAACTGGGCTGAATTCCAAATGCAGCAAGGAAAAGTGGGGATTTCTGGCTAAGGAGCAGGGTGGGGTCTCTGGATGGAAAATGGCTAAGAGACATCAAGAGTAGAGAGATTCTTGCTAAGCTGATTTAATAGGATTCCTGCAGGCCAGGGTCATCAGATATCACCTGGAGAATGGAGGGGATGAGGAATTTGACTAGCTGTGGAGGGTGATCAGGTATTAAAAGTGGGAGGATCCTCACTAGACTAACTAGCAGGATTCTTATTAAAATTAGACTCTACAAGGCAGGACATGGAAGCGCAAGGTCAAGGCCTAGTTGAAAAGAGGACTCAGAGGAGCCTGACTAAATTTTGGTCAAAGAGGGAACTTTTGTCACTAATAATCTCTTTTCTACTTTCAAGTTTTGGATAATCATTTCTTTCACATTGGAGCCTTAACTGAAGGGAGGACATAAGCATTGAGAGAAGGGAAGGGATGTTTTCCACAACCCTGACAATAATATCCTAATTTCTCTGGTGGCCTACTTGGCCTTCAGGAACTTCTGGCCAGCCTGACCTTACCTCACAGTCTCCCATGTACCCCAGTGAGTTAGCTGCTTTTTCCTCAACATGCTTGATCTGCCTTCATTCCTTCTAGCTCACCCAGAAAATCCTCTGAGACCCTGGAGGGCAAGGACCAGGGATACACCAGAGAAGAAAACAAAATGTCTGTGCTCAAGAAGCTCACATTCCAGCAAAGAAAGATGGAAAATAAACAAAATAATTATATGTAAGGAGTGATAAGTACTGTGAAGAAAAATAGAGAAAGAAGGGTAGAGACAGATGTAAGTGGTTCAGAAGGCCTCTCAGGATGTGGCTTTTGAGCAGACATTTGAAGAGAGTCAGGGAGCAACCAGATAGAATATCTGTGGAGAGAGAGAACAGATGCAAAGGCCAGAAAAGAGTGCAAAACAGACAGTGTGGCTGGAACTGAATGAGAGGGCCTGGTGCCAGCCTGAGTGAAGAGGAGAGCTGAGGTTTGGTAAGATATGGCCTGCTTTCCAAGGATCCTCTGCCTGCTATATGGAGAGTGGACTGCAGAGTGCATGAACGAAGCAGGGAGAAGAATTGAGAGACTAGTGCAAGCTCCCTTGGATGGATCAGGGGAACAGCAGGCCAGGTGGTGAGAGATAGTTGAATTCTGGATATATTTCTAAGATGGAGCCAGTAAGATTTGTTGATGCACAAGAAGTAAAGAAGTGGCATGTAACTAGAGGAATTTGGGCCTGAGCAATTGGCTAATAGGGAAGGCAGGGAGGAGGCAGACTGTGGAGGAGGGAGAGTATCGTTTTTGATCTTCAAGTTTAAGATACCTGTTAGTCATCACTAATTATTAGAGAAATGCAAACCAAAACTACAATGAGGTATCACCTCACACCAGTTAGAATGGGCATCATCAGAAAATCTACAAACAACAAATGCTGGAGAGGGTGTGGAGAAAAGGGAATCCTCTTGCCCTGTTGGTCAGAATGTAAATTGATACAGCCACTATGGAGAACACTATGGAAGTTCCTTAAAAAACTAAAAATAGATCTACCATATGACCCAGCAATCCCACTACTGGGCACTACCCTGAGAAAACCATAATTCAAAAAGACCCATGCACCCCAATGTTCATTGCATCACTATTTACAATAGCCAGGACATGGAAGCAACCTAAGTGTCCATCGACAGACGAATGGATAAAGAAGATGTGGCACATATATACAATGGAATATTACTCAGCCATAAAAAGGAAAGAAATTGGGTCATTTGTAGAGACGTGGATGGATCTAGAGAGTGTCATACAGATTGAAGTAAGTCAGAAAGAGAAAAACAAATATCGTATATTAATGCATATATGTGGAACCTAGAAAAATGGTGCAGATGAATTGGTTTGCAGGGCAGAAATAGAGACACAGATGTAGAGAACAAACGTATGGACACCAAGGGGGGAAAGTGGTGGGGGTGTGGGCTGGTGGTGTGATGAATTGGGAGATTGGGATTGACATATATACAGTAATATGCATAAAATGGATAACTAATAAAAACCTGCTGTATAAAAAAATAAATTAAATTAAATTTTAAAAAAATTTTAGTGCCTGTTAGAGGAGTCAAGTAGCAGATAGATACAAGCATCTGGAGTACAGTGGGAGATATAAAGTGAAGTCATTGGCCAATAAATTGTATTTATTTGTATCCCTGCCATAAAACAGGGAATTCGCTGGCAGTCCAGTGGTTAGGACTCTGCGCTCCCATTTCAGGGGACACAGGTTTGATCCCTGGTCGGGGAAATAAGATCCCATGTGCTGCCTGGGGCAAAAAAAAAAAGCATAAAACAGGATGAGCTCACCTGGAAAGTGGATATAGAGGCCAAAGACTGAGCCCTGGGACATTCCATTAAGTTGAGAAAGAGGAGGAAGCAGCATAGAAGGCTGAGAAAGAATGGCCAGTGGGAAAGAAAGAAAAATAGGAGACTGTGGTGTTGTAGAAGCCATGTGGAGAAAGAGGGTAGAGGAAAAGAAAAGTGATCAACCGTCCAATGCTGCTGAGGAGAGTAACTTGAGAACCCAGTGGAGCAGGGTTCTGGTGAGGTTGGAGGACAGACTGGAGGTGATGACAGTACATATTGATGCCCTTTGGGAGGTGTTCTGCCCTAAATGGCATCAGCAATATGGAATGCTAGCTGCAGGAGACCACAGAATCAAAGTTTGGGTTTGTTTGAAAACAGACGTTACATGATGTGTTGTATTGATGGCAATGATCCTGTGTTGTTACACTTCTTAGCATTCTCTGGACCCCTCTTGGCCGTGTGGTGAAGACTACTTCTCATGGTTTTTGTTTGTTTAAAAAAAACACTGAGGAGGGACTTCCCAGTGGACATGGGTTCAAGCCCTGGTCTGGGAAGATCCCACATGTGGCGGAGAAAGTAAGCCCCTGAGCCACAACTACTGAGCCTGTGCTCTAGAGCCCACGAGCCACAACTACTGAGCCTGCATACCACAACTACTGAAGCCAGCGCGCCACAACTACTGAAGCCCGTGTGCCTAGAGCTCGAGCTCCGCAAGAAGAGAAGCCACTGCAATGAAAAGCCTGCACACCACAACGAAGAGTAGTCCTCACTCACCTCAACTAGAGAGAGCCCGTACACAGCAACGAAGACCCAACACAGCCAAAAATAAATAAATACACTTATTTAAAAAAAACCTGAGGAGAAATTGATATAACATAAAATTAACTATCCAAAGTAGCATTTCGTACATTCACAATGTTGTACAACCACTATCTCCAAAATATTTTCATCATCACAAAAGCATACCTTGTACCTGTTAAGCAGTTACTCCCTGTCTTAGCTTGGGCTCCTGTAATAAGATACCATAGACTGGATGGCTTAATAAAATTTATGTTCTCATGGTTCTGAGGGCCCCACCCTCACGAACTTGTCTTAACCTAATTAGCTCCCAAAGGCCCCATCTTAAAATACCATCACATTGGGGAGTAGGGCTTCAACATGTAAATTTGGGGTGGCACAATTCAGTCCCCAGCACTCCCCATTCCTCCCTTCCTCTTGGCCCTGGCAACCACCTATCTGCTTTATATCTCTGTGAATATACCTATTCTGGACATTTCATATAAATGGAATCATATTATATACAATCTTTTGTGCAGGGCTTCTTTCACTTAGCTCACACACCAAGTAAGTGTGCATTCATATTGTAGCATGTATTATTACTTCATTCCTTTTCATGGCTGAATAATATTTCATTGTATGGATATATCACAATTTGTCCATTGATAGACATATGGACAATTTTAGCTATTATGAATAGTGCTCCTATAAACTGATGTGTACATGTGTTTAAGTACCCGTTTACAATTCTTTGGGTAAATACCTAGGAATAGAATTGCTGGATTATTGGTAATTCTATTTGGGGTCATTAGAATCTATTTTCCACAGTTGTTGAACAATTTACATTCCCACTGGCCATGTATGAGGGTTCCAATTTCTCCTATTCACTCCCCAGCTGCTTTTTTTTTTTTTGATTATAGCCACCCTACTGGGTATGAAGTGGTGCCTCACTGTGGTTTTAATTTGAATTTCCCTAAAGACTAATATATTTTCATTTGGCCATTTGTATGTATTCTTTCATTTGGCCATTTGTATGTATTCTTTGGAGAAATGGCTATTTCTTTGTCCATTTAAAAACTTGGGTTGTTTGTCTTTTTGTTATTCAGTTGTAAGAGTCCTTTGTATATTCTGGATATGAGAACTTTATTAGCTGTATGACTCGCAAATATTTTTTTCCATTCTGTAAGTTGTCTTTTCATTCTTCATAATGTCCTTGATGCACAAAAGTTTTAAATTTTGATTACGTGTAATTTATCTATTTTTCTTTTGTTGCTCATGCTTTTGGTACCCTAAGAATCCATTGTCAAATTGGAGGTCATAAAGATTTATCCCTAATTTTCTTAATAGTTTTATTATTTTATCTCTTGTATTTATGTTGTTGATCTATTTTGGGTTAATTTTTGTGTATGGTATCAGGTAGGGGTCCAACTTCATTCTCTGCATGTGGATATCCAGCTGTCTTAACACCATTTGTTTATGAGACTATTCTTTCCTCATTGTTCAAAATCCATTGACCCTAGATATATGGGCTTATTTCTGGGCTCTCAATTCCATTCCAGTGGTCTATATGTCTATCTTTACTCTAGTACCACACTGTTTTGATAACTTTTCTATAGTTTTGTAATAAGTTTTGAAATCAGGAAGTGTGAGCCCTCCAATTTTGTTCTTTTCTTCAAGATTGTTGATGGTATTTGAGGACCCTTGTAATTATAGATGCATTTGAGTATTGGCTTTTCCATTTCTGAAAAAAAAGAAAGCCATTGGAATTTTGTTACAGATTACATCACTTTGGGTAGTTTTGACTCTTAACAATATTGTGTTCCAGACAATGAATATGGGGTATATTTCCATTTATTTATGTCTTTAATTTATTTCAGTAATGTTTTTTAGTTTTCAATGTAGAAGTCTTTCACCTTTCTGGTTAAATTTATGCATAGGTATTTTATTCTTTAGGGGCTATTGTAAATGGAACTTTCTATTGTAAATGGAATTGCTGGTGTATAGAAACACAACTGAATTTTGTGTTTTGATCTTGTACTCTACAACTTTGCCAAACTAAACTTGTTTGTTAGCTCTAATAGTGTGTGTGTGTGTGTGTGTGTGTGTGTGTGTGTGTGTATTCATTGGGATTTTTAATATATAGGATCATGTAATCTGTGATGACAGAAAACTTTACTTCTTCCCTTCCAATTTTGATGCCTTCTCTTTCTTTGTCTTGCCTAATTGCTTTGGCAAGAATTTCTTAGCACAATATTGAATAACAGTGGTGAAAGTGGACATTTTGTCTTGTTTCTGATCTTAGAGGGAAAGCTTTCAGTCTTTCCCCATTGGCTATGCTGTTAGCTGTGGGGTTTTCATACATGCCCTTTATCATGTCAAGGAAATTCCCTCACAATACTTTTATATTTTATTTTTATTTTTCTGGCTGCGTTGGGTCTTCATTGCTGCACATGGGCTTTCTCTAGTTGCGACGAGTGAGGGGCTACTCTTTGTTGCAGTGCGTGGGCTTCTCATTGCAGTGGCTTCTCTTGTTGTGGAGCATGGGTTCTAGGTGCACAGGCTTCAGTAGTTGCAGGACACAGGCTCAGTTGTTGTGGCTCATGGGCTCTAGAGTTCAGGCTCAGTAGTTGTGGTATACGGGCTTAGTTGTTCCGCCACATGTGGGGTCTTTCCAGACCAGGGATCCAACCAGTGTCCCCTGCATTGGCAGGTGGATTCTTTTTTTTTTTTTGCGGTATGCGGGCCTCTCACTGCTGTGGCCCCTCCCGTTGCGGAGCACAGGCTCCGGACGCGCAGGCCTAGCGGCCATGGCTCACGGGCCCAGCCGCTCCGCGGCATGTGGGATCCTCACGGACCAGGGCACGAACCCGTGTCTCCTGCATCGGCAGGCGGACTCCCAACCACTGCGCCACCAGGGAAGCCCGGCAGGTGGATTCTTAATCACTGAACCACCAGGGAAGTCCCCCTCACAATATTTTTAAATACATAAGACAAAATACATAGAGTTACAAAGGAAACTAATTATATTGAAATTGTTATCACAATACTAAAATTAATTTGTGCTATAGTAATATGTGTGCTTATTTATTAACACATTAAATAACAAGATATAGTAGCATTTTGAGTTAGTGATAAATATAAATGACATTCTGAAATATCTGCAACAACTGTAATGTGGTATGAAAATATCTATGATTTTTACTTGTGACAGTAGGTCCTGCTAATACTACTGTAGTTTGTTGTCTCCATTGTTAATGGAAAGATATGCTCAATTTTAGCTAGAGTCTAGTGAAGATAAAGATGTAAATTGTTTCCCGTCCAAATTCATGGGCCCCTGAATTCTACCCACTGGAATCTCAAGTTAAGAACTTCTCAAGTTGGGAGAAAATTGGTGACAGAAAAGACGGACATGGCTGGGATGGAGGTGTGGGGAAGCAGCAAGCTGTTGTGCCCAGGAAAGTGTTGGCCTCAGATTTCCACATAAATGTTACAGGGACAGTAGCAAAGGTTTCTTGCCAAGTGATTAAGACACAAGGAGAGGGGGCAAGGACATAAGGGTGCACACCAGGGGAGTGACTACAATGGTAGAACCCAGACTGGAAACTGGACAAAGAGAGGAGGGAGGACAGAGGTGGACTGTGTCAGTAACAAGGTGGCAGGTTGGAGATCCAGTGGGGTCAAGAGCAGGACAACCCACCTGCCCACGCATGTGCCTGCCAGACATGCAAACTTGTGCCACTGGCTGTGCCCGTCCCCAGGGAGCCTGAGCGCCCACAGCCCATGCCTCCCACCCATCTCCACTCATGGCCATGTCGCTGACAGGGTCTTGGTGCTCTGTCCAGGTGTCAGGCCTGAGCCTCTGAGGTGGGAGTGCCGAGTTCAGGACATTGGTCCACCAGAGACCTTCTGGCCCCATGTAATATCAAACAGCAAAAGCTCTCCCAGAGATCCCCATCTCAACGCTAAGACCCAGGTCCACTCAACGACCAGCAAGCTACAGTGCTGGACACCCTATGGCAAACAACTAGCAAGACAGAAACACAACCCCATCCATTAGCATAAAGGCTGCCTAAAATCATAAGATCACAGACACACCAAAACACACCACTGGACGTGGTCCTGCGTATCAGAAAGACAAGATCCAGTCTTATCCACCAGAACACAGGCACCAGTCCCCTCCACCAGGAAGCCTACACAACCCAGTGAACCAACCTTAGCCACTGGGGGCAGACACCAAAAACAAAGGGGACTACAAACCTGCAGCCTGTGAAACAGAGATCCCAAACACAGTAAGTTAAGCAAAATGAGAAGACAGAAAAACAAACAGCAGATGAAGAAGCAAGGTAAAAACCCACCAGACAACACAAATAAAGTGGAAATAGGCAGTCTACCTGAAAAAGAATTCAGAGTAATGACAGTAAAGATGATCCAAAATCTTGGAAATAGAATGGAGAAAAATACAAGAAATGTTTAACAAGGACCTAGAAGAAGTAAAGAGCAAACAAACAATGATGAACAATACAATAAATGAAATTTTAAATTCTCTACAAGGAATCAATAGCAGAATAACTGAGGGAGAAGAATGAATGAGTGACCTGGAAGATAAAACAGTGGAAATAACTACCTCAGAGCAGAATAAAGAAAAAAGAATGAAAAGAATTGAGGACAGTCTCACAGACCTCTGGGACAACATTTACACACCAGCATTCCAATTATTAAAAAAGGGACTGAGAAAATACTTGAAGAGATTATAGTTGAAAATTTCCTTAATATTGGTAAGGAAATAGTCAATCAAGTCCAGGAAGCACAGAGAGTCCCATACAGGATAAATCCAAGGAGAAACAAGCCAAGCCACATATTGATCAAACTATCAAAAATTAAATACCAAAAAAAAAAAAAAATTAAAAGCAGCAAGGGAAAAGCAACAATTAACACACACGGGAATCTCCATAAGGTTAACAACTGATCGTTCAGCAGAAACTCTACAAGCCAGAAGGGAGTGGCAGGACGTATTTAAAGTGATGAAAGGGAAAAACCTACAGCCAAGATTACTCTACCTAGGGCTTCCCTGGTGGCGCAGTGGTTGAGAATCCGCCTGCAGATGCAGGGGACACGGGTTTGTGCCCCGGTCCGGGAGGATCCTGCGTGCCGCGGAGCAGCTGGGCCTGTGAGCCATGGCCACTGAGCCTGCGTGTCCAGAGCCTGTGCTCTGCAACGGGAGAGGCCACGGCAGTGAGAGGCCCGCATACCAAAAAAAAAAAAAAAAAGATTACTCTACCCAGCAAGGATATCATTCAGATTCGAAATTAAAACCTTTACAGATAAGCAAAAGCTAAGAAAATTCAGCAGCACCAAACCAGCTCTACAACAAAGGCTAAAGGAACTTCTGTAGAGAGGAAACACAAGAGAAGGAAAAGACTTACAATAACAAACGCAAAACAATTAAGAAAATGGGAATAGGAACATACATATCGATAACTATCTTAAATGTAAATGGATTAAATGCTCCAACCAAAAGACATAGACTGGCTGAATGGATACAAAAACAAGACCTGTACATATGGTGTCTACAAGAGACCCACTTCAGACCTAGGGACACATACAGACTGAAAGTGAGGGGATGGAAAAAGATATTCCATGCAAATGGAAATCAGAAGAAAGCTGGAGTAGCAATTCTCATATCAGACAAAACAGACTTTAAAATAAAGACTATTAAAAGAGACAAAGAAGGACACTACATAATGATCAAGGGATCAATCCAAAAAGAAGATATAAAAATTGTAAACATTTATGCACCCAACATAGGCACACCTCAATACATAAGGCAAATGCTAAGAGCCATAAAAGGGGAAATCGACAGTAACACCATCACAGTTGGGGACTTTAACACCCCACTTTCACCAATGGATAGATAATCCAAAGTGAAAATAAACAAGGAAACACAAGCTTTAAATGAAACATTAAACAAGATGGACTGAATTGATATTTATATGACATTCCATCCAAAAACATCAGATTACACTTTCTTGTCAAGTGCTCATGGAACATTCTCCAGGATAGATTATATCTTGGGTCACAAATCAAGCATTGGTAAATTTAAGAAAATTGAAATCATGTCAAGTATCTTTTCCTACCACAACACTATGAGACTAGATATCAATTGCAGGAAAAAAAATCTGTAAAAAATACAAACACATGGAGGCTAAATAATACACTACTAAATAATCAAGAGATCACTAAAGAAATCAAAGAGGAAATCAAAAAAATACCTAGAAACAAGTGACAATGAAAACACGATGACCCAAAACTTATGGGACGCAGCAAAAGCAGTTCTGAGAGGGAAGTTTATAGCAATATAATCCTACCTCAGGAAACAAGAAACATCTCAAATAAACAACCTAAACTTACACCTAAAGCAATTAGAGAAAGAAGAACAAAAAACCACCAAAGTTAGCAGAAGTAAAGAAATCATAAAGATCACATCGGAAATAAATGAAAAAGAAATGAAGGAAATGATAGCAAAGATCAATAAAACTACAAGCTGGTTCTTTGAGAAGATAAACAACATTGATAAACCATTAGCCAGACTCATCAAGAAAAAAAGGGAGAAGACTCAAATCAACAGAATTAGAAGTGAAAAAGGAGAAGTAACAATGGATACTGCAGAAATACAAAGGATCATGAGAGATTACTACAAGCAACTAAATGCCAATAAAATGGACAACCTGGAAGAAATGGACAAATTCTTAGAAAAGCACAACCTTCCGAGACAGAACCAGGAAGAAATAGAAAATATAAACAGAATAATCACAAGCACTGAAATTGAAACTGTGATTAAAAATCTTCCAACAAACAAAAGCCCAGGACCAGATGGCTTCATAGGCGAATTCTATCAAACATTTAGAGAAGAACTAACACCTATCCTTCTCAAACTCTTCCAAAATATAGCAGAGGGAGGAATACTACCAAAATCATTTTACGAGGCCACCATCATCCTGATACCAAAACCAGATGTCACAAAAAAAGACAACAAAAGATGTCACAAAAAAAGAAAACTACAGGCCAATATCACTGATGAACATAGATGCAAAAATCCTCAACAAAATACTAGCAAACAGAATCCAACAGCACATTAAAAGGATCATACATCATGATCAAGTGGGGTTTATACCAGGAATGCAAAGATTCTTCAATATATGCAAATCAATCAATGATTGATTGTTGATACACCATATCAACAAACTGAAGGAGAAAACCATATGATCATCTCAACAGATGCAGAAAAAGCTTTCAACAAAATTCAACACCCATTTATGATAAAAACCCTCCAGAAAGTAGGCATACAGGGAACTTACCTCAACATAATAAAGGCCATTTATGACAAACCCACAGCCAACATTGTTCTCAATGGTGAAAAACTGAAACCATTTCCACTAAGATCAGCAAAAAGACAAGGTTGCCCACTCTCACCACTCTTATTCAGCATAGTTTTGGATAATTTAGCCACAGCAATCAGAGAAGAAAAAGGAATCCAAATCAGAAAAGAAGAAGTAAAACCATCACTGTTTGCAGATGACATGATACTATACATAAAGAATCCTAAAGATGCTACTATAAAACTACTAGAACTATCAATGAATTTGGTAGAGTAGCAGGATACAAAATTAATGCACAGAAATATCTTGCATTCCTACACACTGATGATAAAAAATCTGAAAGAGAAATTAAGGAAACACTCCCATTTACCACTGCAACAAAAAGAATAAAATACTTAGGAATAAACCTACCTAAGGAGACAAAAGACCTGTATGCAGAAAACTATAAGACACTGATGAAAGAAATTAAGGATGATAGAAACAGATGGAGAGATATACCATGTTCTTGGATTGGAAGAATCAAAACTGTGAAAATGACTCTACTACCCAAAGCAATCTACAGATTCAATGCAATCCCTATCAAACTACCAGTGGAATTTTTTACAGAACTAGAGCAAAAAATTTCACAATTTGTATGGAAACTCAAAAGACCCCAAAGAGCCATAGCAATCTTGAGAAAGAAAAATGGAGCTGGAGGAATCAGGCTCCTGGATTTCAGACTATACTAAACCTACAGTAATCAAGGCAGTATAGTACTGGCATAAAAACAGAAATATAGGTCAATGGAACAAGATAGAAAGCCCAGAGATAAACCCACGCACATATTGTCTCCTTAACTTTCATAAAGGAGGCCAGAATATATAATGGAGAAAAGACAGCTTCTTCAATAAGTGGTGCTGGGAAAACGGACAGCTATATGTAAAATAGTAAAATTAGAACACTCCCTAACACCATATACAAAAATAAACTCAAAATAGATTAAAGACCTAAATGTAAGGCCAGATACTATAAAACTCTTAGAGGAAAACATAGGCAGAACACTCCATGACATAAATCACTGCAAGATCTTTTTTGACCCACCTCCTAGAGAAATGGAAATAAAAACAAAAATAAACAAATGGGACCTAATGAAACGTAGAAGCTTTTGCACAGCAAAGGAAACCATAAACAAGGTGAAAAGACAACCCTCAGAATGGGAGAAAATATTAGCAAATGAAGCAACTGACAAAGGATTAATCTCCAAAATTTATATGCAGCTCAATATCAAAAAAACAAATAAGTCAATCCAAAAATGGGCAGAAGACCTAAAGAGACATTTCTCCAAAGAAGATATAAAGATTGCTAACAAACACATGAAAGGATGCTCAACATCACTAATCATTAGAGAAATGCAACTCAAAACTATAATAAGGTATCACCTCACACCTGTCAGAATGGCCATCATCAAAAAATCTAGAAACAATAAATGCTGGAGAGGGTGTGGAGAAAAAGGAACCCTCTTGCACTGTTGGTGGGAATGTAAATTGATACACCAATATGGAGAACAGTATGGAGGTTCTTCAAAAAACTAAAAATGGAACTACCATATGACCCAGCAATCCCACTACTGGGCATATACCCTGAGAAAACCATAATTCAAAAAGGGTCATGTTCCACAATGTTCATTGCACCTCTATTTACAATAGCCAGGACATGGAAGCAACCTAAGTGTCCATTGACAAATGAATGGATAAAGAAGATGTGGCACACATATAGAATGGAATATTACTCATCCATAAAAGGAAATGAAACTGAGTTATTTGTAGTGAGGTGGATGGACCTAGAGACTGTCATACACAGTGAAGTAAGTCAGAAAGAGAAAAACAAATTCCATATGCTAACACATATATATGGAATCTGAAAAAAAAAGGTTCTGGAGAACCTAGGGGCAGGACAGGAATAAAGACTGAGACATAGAGAATGGACTTGAGGACACCAGGAGGGGGAATGGTAAGCTGGGACAAAGTGAGAGAGTGGTATGGACATATATACACTACCAAATGTAAATAGCTAGTGGGAAGCAGCCACATAGCACAGGGAGATGAGCTCGGTACTTTGTGTCCACCTAGAGGGGTGGGATAGGGAGGGTGGGAGGGAGACGCAAGACGGAAGAGATATGGGGATGTATGTATATGTATAGCTGATTCACTTTGTTATACAGCAGAAACTAACACACCAGTGTAAAGCAATTATACTCCAATAAAGATGTAGAAAAAAAAAAAAAGGAGTGGACTAGAAGGAGTGGACTAGAAAGAGTGGTGATGTTAGAGCAAGATACTTGAAATACCTAGAATACCATTTGAGAGGTACTGAAATGTTGCCATGTAGCAAGAAGATGCAGCTTTTAGGACTGCTGGGCAGGACTGAGGAAAGCTTTAAAGCTATTTGGCTATATTCTACTACTGATGTGATATTTTCTTTTCTAGATTCATTTATTCTAGATTTTTGAATTTTAAAAAATGTTCAAATTCCATAAAATATTTCATGCATAAACTAAAATCTGTACTCACCAAACATTACACTTTGTAGTTTACACTGTTTTGCCACTTTAGCTTCCAGGCAAGTGGCTATGTAGAAGGACAGAATTGTTTAACTCAAGTTGAATCTCCATCTTTACAACCACTGTGCTATGGTTTATTTTGAATCCACTATTTAAATGCAGGTGTATGTGGTACCTTAAGCCATGGAGATGCTATATGTGCCCAAAGTGAGCTCAAATGCTTCCAAACCAAACTGTTAGGAACTTACTTTGGAAGCGAGCATGTGTAGCCAAGTGGGCCAACCCAGTGATGGGAGTTCTCCAAATTAACTTCCATGTAGAATATAATGTTTATTAAAGGACAAATAAGAATGTGCTGCTTGAAGCATAAGGATCTTGAGATAGACTAACTGAACTGTAATTCTACAATTGTTTAGAATTCAGACCACTAGGAGATTTTATCTGGGCGAAGTGTTTTATCACTAACATTGTTTATGATTGATAGGGTATGATGGTAATTAAAAAGCACTGACTTATTTGGTTTTATTTTTTGTATTTAAACTCTTTACAGGGAATGCCCCTGACTCTGGTTCTAACTCCACTCGGCTGCCTTTTTGCTGTTTCACCTCCTGGAAGTAGATGCACATGTACAAGATAACAATGCCCTGGGACTTAAGGTGTCTTCTTACCTTGCTGTAGGGAGCTGGGTGAAGTGGAGATGATTGACAGAGCAAGAACTGGGGGCAGGCTGAGGAGGAGGTGGTACCAGGATAGGGCAGGGTAGGAGTTATGGGGTGGAGGATGGAACAATAATGAAGAGTCAGGGTCATCTGACTTAGAGGAGTCTTTTCCTCCTGCTCTTGGAACTTTGTCTCCTTAGTGCCTCAGGGTCCTTCCCCCAAGCTTTCCAGTTGTTTCTCTGCTCTCCTTTGACATTCCTTTTCCCCTGTCCTGCCCACCCCCAAGACAAGTTTCCTTCAAGATAAACTGAGCTTTAATAGATCAGCAAGGCCCAGACCCTCAGCTAGTAATGGCTTTGGAGATCCTGGAGGACTCAGCAGCATCACATCTGCTATCTCTTAGGCTCCAATATATGGTGCTGGCAGGGAGTAGGTGATTCAGTAGGTCTAGATGCTCAGTTTACAAAGAGGGTCTTATAATAGCTTCTAAAAAGCCTCCCACAGTGCTCTGCCATCTCTCCTCCTCTCTCCGTGTTGGACTGCAGTGGTGCACATGGCAAGGGAGAAAATGTTTCCTGCAAGCCTTTCCCCATGGCCACCCCCATATCATTGTTCATTCTGTTGTCATGATCTTAAAGTGCTCCAAGAAAATACAGACTTATTTTCAAGTCTCAGTGGAGATGTGAATCACCTCACTTGTCTCCAACAATTTTCTTGTACGCCCCTTGAACACCATCCACTTCTTGCTACCAAGCAACTTTCAGATCCCATCTCCTTTACCCAGTGTCCACCAAGAGTTCAGTTTTGCTTTCTAGTCTGAAATTACTGCCTTCATTATATCAAGACTTCAGTTAATAAACTTGAAATAGTCATCTCAACAGATGCAATAGACAGACTTGGGTTTTCTTGGTGGAGAGGGCTGAGGGGTAAGCATTTTGTTTTAGGCATCATGTTGGGTGTCTTTACAACCCAGGGAGAGGGTTGACATAATCAGAAGCAGGCCTTATAACAAAAGTTTTTCCCAACACATATCCTCACCTACTAAACATGCTTCTCACCTTATTTTACCACTGGGGCTGTTAGCAGGTTACCTCCTTTCCTCCTTTTCCAGGCCTTCTAGATAAACAGGGCTATGGGAAGGACACTGATGGGGGAGCATTTTTACACACAGCTATAGCAAGCTTCCAGGATTCTTAAGAGCTGCTTTGTGATCAAGTCCTGTCTATTTAGCTCTCAAGGTAGAGCATTTTCTTTAGGGTTTTGGGCTAGGAAAAGAGGGATGGTGTGGTTAGCCTCTGCATGAATTTCAGAGAAAGTCTAAAGGGTGTCAAGGCTAATGAGGCATGAAGACCAACACTCCAAGCCAGCAGACTGCAGTCTCTGCTCAGGGCTCCCAACGGGAAGTTTAGCCACAGCTGTTTTAGATACTCCTGGAGAAAGTAAACTGAAGATTGACAATGAGGGAATTTCAACCATGTTTCCCAGTTCTCACGGGTGGAAGTGGCTTCATTCCTCACCAGTTGAATGGACAGTCTGTGGAGGGCAAGATTCACCAGGCCCTGGTGTGGGGAGGGTGGAAGCAAGGAGAGATGGTTCATTTGGGGAACCATCCAAATATGGCCTGGTGAGTGGACTGAACAGAGCAGGAGGGGAATGCAACACGAACAGAACTAGAAGAAAGGACTTCAGAATGCTGGTAACTCACAAATTCTTCTGTATTAGAAGCCTGATGCTGGAAGATGGCAGTAGAGGATTGGTTGGATCCATTTGGGGCCCAAATGTAAACTTTCTAGGTACAGAGAAAAATAGATGAAAGACTGGCAAGAAAAAGGGGAGAAGACAGAAAGAAAAGGGAGGCAAGAATATGCATTGAGGGCCAGAAAGGAGGAAAAAGGGGTAGTCAGAAGTAAAACCGAAGAAATGAGAGTCAATGGAGAGAATAAAACAGGAATAAGAGAGAACAGAGGTGAAAGGGAAAGAATAAACCCAGGAAGTGGAGCAGGATGAGAGGAAAGCAGCAGGGAGTTCCAGATGGGGAGTCCTAGCTTCCCAGGAAATAGGAGGAAAATGTAGGGGGCCTGTGTGGGAATGGGAAGGACTCTTCCTTACCCTTCAGTCCTCATTTCAGGCTCCTCTTCCCCTAGTAAGATTGGTTTGGGTGGCTAGTGTTTTGTCAGCACTCTCTACTTGCCCTTCTGGCTTCTTCACCTCTCATCTACATTTGAATACACAAGCACAACAGTGCAAAGACCTGGTACAGAGGATGAAGATGACTAAGAGGAGAAATACTGAACTAGGGATGGAGGGGAAGAGACAGGACACTTCCTCTGTTGGAGGAACCCTATCTTCGTCTGAGCTTTCCTCACCCATCACATACACCCCACAAAGAAGCACATAAGAAGCCAGGTTCTTCTGAGAGCAAATCAGATTTCCCTTTATTTCCATCTTCACCAGGGGGTGAGGCATAAGGAGTGGTCCAGGTGCCTGGATTCTAACCTCCCCACGTTTGCTTGGACCTTTACCTGAGCCCATGACATCCCCGCCTGATTTTAAATGTTTCTTCCTTTTCTGGGTATTTACTCTGCAAACCCCTTCATTTCTTCCGCAACACACTAAAGGCCCAGGTGCACGTATTTCTGCTACAGCTTGGATGATAACCTAGTTGTATCTGTAAATCTGCGATTTTCCGCAAGCATTCGGCAGCAGGGCCTGTCCCAGGGAGACCCCAGGCGGAGCCCGCTCCTCCGGACTAGCGCGTAGCGCGGGCAGCGCGCGGAACACCCTCCGGCCACACGCCAGGAAGGAGGACTTGCGGGCACGAAACGCAGCCCTCGCGGACAGGAGCGACCGGAGGGCGGCGCGGATCTCAGCAGTCCCGGTGGCCCGGCGCTCGTCTCGTAGGTCCGCGCCCTCCCGCCTGAGCCGGGTCACCTCGCGCGCCATCTGGTTGATGAGGTCCTGTTCCATCACGAGCAGTACGGCCACGGCGTCGCTGGACAGCTGCTGCTTCAGCACCTGGAACACAATGTCTCCCCGCGACCGGCGTCCTGTGCTCCGCCGCGCCCCCTGTCACAGCGGCCGAAAGCACCCCTGCTGCTGCAACATTCCCGACGGCGAGTCTCCCGGGCGCCGGCCTTCTTCTCCTTCATGTCCTCCGCCCTCCCGAGCTCGAGCTGTCACTTGGGTCTCCAGACGCAGGGCGGGCGAGCTATCCTGCCACGAGCAGAGACGGCCCGGGTCTCTGATGTACCGTCCCGCCCCGCCCACATGGCGTCACGGAGGGCAGTGGCGGGCCACGATCGGGTGTGATCGTCCGCAGAACGCAGGCACCGCCCACTGATGGTCAGGGGGCGAGGACAAACGGGACAGGGCTCCTGGAGATGCTAATTGGCTGGAGAAAACAGATGCTGGACGTTGATTGGGTGAGGGGGAGACAAAGGGTGGGAGGAAGGACTCCAGCATAGACTTGGGGCCTGAGAAGGTCTAATCTTGTCTGTGGGTCTCATGAAATTTGGGGCGTAAACTGCCTGTGGAGTGCTCTTTCTCCACTTAAAATGAGCCTTCTCAGGATTTCGGATCCCCGGTTTGTTACAACGCTGTAGCAGTTTGGCTCTTCTTGGACCAGGGGAGTGGAAAGTGGTTTTTCTATTTAGAGAGAAGATACTGAGAACTAAGAGGAAACAGCAGTATTATTAGATATGGCTTTTCCCAAGGCAGGGGATAGGGAGGAAGCTAGGGTGCCATCTGGAGTCCAGGAAAAATAAATGTCATGAGCATAAATGTAATGTCCCCCACATGGATCCCTACGCCTAGCTCACAAGTTCTTCATAGGGAGACTTACGAACTTACCGTGAAAAAAGAATTGGCAGTTTCAAGAGACTGTAAACTCTGTGTAACTCAACAGGGCTAAAGCTACAAAAAGCTCAAATTTAATCTGAACCTTTGCAATGGGGTGATAAAATGGAACTCTTAAAGTCTCAGATTGGGCTAAGGTATCACTAAAGGCAGAGAACAAATATAGACAATCCCCCCTTCCCCTCCATGCCAAAGAAGTAAGTGCTTCTCTCCATGATTTATTACAAAGGATGAGGCTTGGCTCATCCCTTACTTCAATGATGTAAGAAATTGAAGAGAGGCTGAGAGAAAAAAAGAGGATTTCTTTGGAGATGGTTATTGGAGGATTAAGGAGTTTGGAGCTTTATTATTTTGAACAGTATCAGACTGACAGAACCAAGAGTGTTCTTGGGTCTCAAATCAATAAAGGATTTTTTATTATCTAAGAGTAACCAAGAATTATGGAACCCACTTGTGATTTCATCCATGAGACAGAGAAATTAGGATTTTGCAGATGTCTAGTAAGGGACCATGAGGGGGAAGAATAAAGTCTTTTTTTCTGTTTGTCTCCTGTGGAGTCCTGTTCTTTTGATTAATGAAGGATCTTCATTAATTAGTAAAGTATCTGGAATAAGGTGGGTGATCTTTCTTCCAACCTTATACTGGGCAGACAAATATCATGTTGAGTCATTGGTACCACAATTCAAGAGTATGATATCGGCAGGACATAGTGGCTTCATCCTAAAGGGTAGCTTATGATCAGACAGCATGTCACTTGAGTTGTTTAGGCCACAGAGGAGAAGCTTGGGATAGCCAACAATCATCATATACGAACAACAAACACACAAGCAAATAAGTTCCTAAACTGATTTCAGAGAACTATGAGTGCTATGAAGGAGAAGGAAGAGGACACAGTGGGGCTGAGAATGACAAAAATGATCTGAGAAGGTGATCTTGGAGCTGAGATTTGCATAAGAAGGAAACAACCCCATGAAGATCTGGGGAGTGGGTGCTCCAGAGAGAAGGAACTCCCTCCAGCATGCTTGGTACATTTGAGAAATAGCAAAAAAGTGGGAATAGTAGGACAGAGTGGACAAAGTGAGGAAAGGTGGGGTGGCTGAGAAGCAGCCAAGGGCCAGACCACACAGGCCTTGAGGCCATAGTAAGGGTTTTGGATTGTATTGGTAAACATGAAAGGTTTTAAGCAGGAGACTTGCTCCTTCCTGGGTGAGAGTGGAAAGAAGCAGATCAATCTGGCAAACACTTTGCAGATGTGATTATTTTAGGATATTGAGTTGGAGAGATTATTTGGATTATCTAGGTCGGTCCAAATACCTTCACAAATGTCCCTATAAAAGAGAAGCAGAGGGAGATTTGATACAACCAAAAGAGGAGGGAGCAATATGACGGGGAGACAGAGATTCAAGTGATGTGGCCACGGGCCCAGTAATGCCAGGTCATCATTAGGAGCTACAAGAGGCAAGGAAAGGATTTTCCCCTAGAACCTTTACCGGAAATATGGCCTGGATGACAGCTTGATACGAACTTCTGGCCTCCATAACTATGAGTGAAAAAATGTCTGCTGTTTTTAGCCACCAAGTTTGTGGTGATGTTACAGTGACCACAGAAAACTAATACAGGTGACTTGGAGTAAGGTTTTAGCCGTGGAGAGGGCCAGAAGTGATTGGATTCAAGATATATATATATATATATATATATATATATATATATTTTTTTTTTTTTTTTTTTTTTTTTTTTTTTTTTGCGGTATGCGGGCCTCTCACTGTTGTGGCCTCTCCCGTTGCGGAGCACAGGCTCCGGACGCGCAGGCTCAGCGGCCATGGCTCACGGGCTCAGTTGCTCCGCGGCATGTGGGATCTTCCCGGACCAGGGCACGAACCCGTGTCTCCTGCATCGGCAGGCGGATTCTCAACCACTGCGCCACCAGGGAAGCCCTCAAGATATATTTTTACAGATAGTATCAGCAGGACTAGCTGATGTATCAATATATGGTGTTGGTATTACAGAAGAAGAGTCAAGGATCATTCCCAGGTTTTTGTTCTGAACAAGTGGGTGGATGATGGCAACATTTACTGAGATAGGAGAGGGGCAAGGATTGTTAAGTGCTATGTGTTGGCCACACTCATGTTTGAGAAAATTTCAACTAGCTTTTGTCACTGCTCTCTATGTGCCAGGCACTGTTCTAGTTCTTAACTCAATTATCAGTGTAAAGTAGGCAGTTAGATATTAGTCTGGAGCTGAAAGAAGGCTAGGCTGGAAATATAAACTGGGAGTCATCAGTGTACTGTATTTAAAGCCATGGGGCCAAATACATCAAACAAGAAGAAAGAAAAGAGAAGACTTGGTCCAGAAGAGAGAGGACTTGGTCCAGGGACAAAGCCCAAACCAGAGGACACTCAATCTGTTTTGCCTAGACAGTGGATGAAGATCCAACAAAGGAAAGGAGGAGCCTATGAGGAGGGAGGAAAACCAGGAGTGTGTGAAGTGACAGAAGCCAACCTGTAGTGGAGGTTGGGGCGTTGCATGGAGGGAAATATCTATATTGTCAGACTTTGCTCTAGAGTAGAGAGGCAGAGAACTGACCACTGCCTTTAGCAAAGTGGCTACCCCAAGTGGCCTTGACAAGCACCATTCCAGTGGCTGGGTGGAGAGAAAAGCTCCATGCGAGTCAACTGAAGAGGGAATGAAGTGCAGAATAGTCCGCAGCAAATCTAGGCAACTTTTCGGATGACTTTTGACGGGGAACAGAGGGAATGGGCCATAGGTGGTGGTTGCCTTGGGGGTCTGGAGAGGGCTCTAACTGGTTTTAAAGGTGTCTGATTCTGCAGCACGTGTTTGCTTCTTGGAGGCAACTGGGAGGGGGAAAACGAAGGTGAAGTATATAGGAACAACTGCAGAAGCCACGTCCCTGGGCAAGTTGAAGGGGCTGGGGTCGGCGCACAGGAGGGCTTGTCCCTATTTATTCCATTTCCCCAAGCCTTTGGTCACCAAGCACAGGCGGTTGCCGCGGAAGCGACCCGTCCACAGCCCCGGAGGAGCTCAGCAACGAACCTTAACACTTCGCGTGGGAACCAAGGTTCCCAGCAGGCGTTGCGCTAGGCGGCTAGTGCGCAGGCGCGCGCAGCCAGCCTCCGACTCTTCCCTCCCCCCGGCAAGCCCCGGCCCCAGTTCCAGGCTGGAGCCGCCGACGCGAAGGGGGACGGGTTCCTCTTAAAAGAGAAACGGAGGCGGCGCGCGCGAGGTGGGCCCCTGTCCTCCCGCCGCTCTCCGGGCCTGCGCGCGACGCTGGGGAGGCGCAGGCGCAGTCGGGATGAGGGCGGGTGGGGGCGCTCAGGTAAGGCCGGGGTGGGGGTGGGCCGCGGCGGGAGCTCTGGGCGGCCTGGGAGCTGCCTTAGGAATTGGCCCATCCGACGCAGTGTGAGTGTTCAGTGGGGCGGCTCGAGACGGCGTGAGGGGCGCCTTCCAGACCCCCCCTTCCCCGCCCCCCTGTCCCGGCTCCACCCACAACGACCCAACTATGAGGAGCTCTCCCAATGCACAGACCTCTCCTTCCCTCATCAACCAGTAGAGACCCATGCCCTTTTGAAGATGAAACTGTCTTACCCTCTGCCCCTTCCTAGTCGAAATTTCCTTACCCATAGCTCCAGTTCTTCACGTCAGTAGGCCCAGGATCAGGCCATTCTCACTTTGATGCAGTCCCTCTGCCTCCCACCCCCAAGATACCCACCCCGTAGCGCTAATTTACACGCCCTGTAATGGAAGCAGAGGTGGTTTGGACCCAGTGGCAGCGAATGCTATTGCAGTGGTTTAGTTCTGCCCCAATTCACCGTTGAGGAAACTGAGGCCCCAGCGGAGGGTGGAGCCGGGGCCTCTGGCCCCGGATCAGGTCGGCCCACACGCGTGTCTCCCCGACCCCGCAGGCCCTGGTACTCATGGCTGCCTCCCCTGCGGACGCGTCCCGCAGGCGGCGAGAGAAGCGGCGGCAGCTGGATGCGCGCCGCAGCAAGTGCCGCATCCGCCTGGGCGGCCACATGGAACAGTGGTGCCTCCTCAAGGAGCAGCTGGGCTTCTCCCTGCACTCGCAGCTGGCCAAGTTCCTGCTGGACCGGTTAGGGGCCGGGTCAAGGGTTAAGGCGGAGGGCACCCAGGCTGCAACACCCAACACCCTACCCGCCCCCTTTCCCCCACGTCAAGTGCTGGCCTGCTGCTCCTTCGCCCTGGCAGATTTCTCACTTCAGCAGTAAGGCCAGTGTGATTTGTGGCCTCCCAGGGTCTCCCCCCACCTCTTGGTCTCAGAGAATAGGGGACCCCGTAAGTGTGTGAATGCCCAGAGCTGAGGGCAGTTGGCCACATGGGCCCCCACCTGACCTGCCTCTTGTCCCCCTGGCAGGTACACTTCTTCAGGCTGCATGCTTTGTGCAGGTGGGTAGCGAATGGCTAGGGGTAGGGGATTAGGAGCCAGAGAGAGAAGAGGGGCAACAGGGAGTTGTGTGACCCAGAAACACCCTCCCTAAGGGGATTGGATAAGAGGGAGCCTTGAGTGAGTTTGGGAAGAGGTGGGGGAGTTGGGGAGCCCAAGGAGGCAGCCTGTGGAGAAGGGAGCAATATCTCAGAACCCTGGGGTTTGGGCTCTGAAGAATGGTAAACTGGATTAGGGACCAGGGTTGCCCAGGGGGTGGGGGTACAGGGCTGTCTGAGTGTGGCTCTCCAGGATGAGAGGAGAGGACCTCCCAGCTCACCCTGACTGTTGCCTTCACTGCTCTAGGTCCTGAGCCTGTGGCCCCCAAGGGTCTGCAGTATCTGGTGCTCCTGTCTCATGTTCACAGTCGAGAGTGCAGCCTGGTGCCTGGGCTGCGGGGACCTGGGGGCCGAGATGGGGGGCTTGTGTGGGAGTGCTCAGCCGGCCACACCTTCTCCTGGGGCCCCTCTTCAGGCTCCACATCTCCAGAGGATCCCAATCCGGTCCCCCTTGCAAGTACTGGCCAGAGAAGCTGGTGCCCAGAAGCCAGGAGTGGGCCGGAGCCCACAGGTAGGCTGGGGGAAAGAAGAGTTATGGAAAAAAAGGAGGGAAAAGTGTTCTTGTCCCTGTAGCTCAGAACCCCATTCTTTAAAAATGATCCTTTCTCTGTGGAAAGACTCTATGGTGACAGGGAAATATATCCTCAAATATACTTTTAGGTATGAAAAGCAAAATACAGAATTGGATGTATGGTATATCACCGTTGGTGGAAAAATAAGAGGGGAAAGGAAAATATTTGTATGTACTTATGAATGTATAAGATATTTCTGGAAGGGCATGTAGGAAACCAGGTTACCTGTAGGAGGAATGAGGTGTATAGTATTGGAAAGGAGACTTTTCACAGTGTATTTTTCACATAGTTCAAAAAAAAAAAAAAACTTCGTTTTGAACCATGTGAATGTACCATCTCTAAAATAAAACAGCCCCTCCCACTCCAGTAGCCTCTGCCCCCTCTTCCTCCTTCCTAAGTCTTCCTACCGCTTCAGACCTTAGAACTCCACCTGTCCTCATCCCTCCAATACAGAGTTCCTTCCCCTTTGACCCTACCTATGCCAACAGGTTTGGAATCTAAGCATGATGAGAGGACTGAGGAGGCCAGGTTGCCCAGGTGAGTTTGGGGTCGGGGGTGGGGGACAGGATAAACCTGGGTGGGCAATGGGAGTGAGGGAGCAGGACCTCATGCTTGCCTTCCTTGGGCCTGCAGAGGGGTGGGACCCCCGCCGGAGGCCTTCCCATCTGTAGGAGAAGAAGACGGGGAAGAGGAAGATGAGGATGAAGAGGAGATGCTCAGTGATGCCAGCCCGTGGACCTACAGCTCCTCCCCAGATGAGCAAGTTGGGGCTGAGGGAGGATGCTGAGCAGAGCAGGAGGAGGGAGGGGGTGACTGGCTGGGGAACCCAGAGCTTTGCAGACTTGAGGGAGGGGCTTGTTGGTGGAGAGGGCAGGGTAGGTTTTGGAAAAGGCAGAAAGAACTAGAGGCTTTGGATTGGGTGGAAAGGAAGTTAGGCTCTGGGGGAAAATGAAAGCTGAAAGTAGGTATGAACAGGGAGCCTGTGGTAGGGGTAGGGTTGTTCCGAGTTTGGGATCTTTGCAATTTAGGAGTTGGGCTTGGGCTGGGGCTGGCTGAGGATCCAGGGAGATAATGCCTTCCTCTTCTTCATTCTCCTTTCAGCAGTGAGCCAGATGCCCCCAGACCACCCCCTTCCCCTGTCCCCCATACACTTAAGGATGGGGAGATACCCCCAGCCCCTGCAGCTGTCCCAACTCCTCTTGCTTCGCCATCCTCATCAGCATCCTCATTGGGTTCTGGAGCTCCTCTGCCTGTGGAAGGCAGGATACAGCCAGAGCTCAGTGGGACCCCTCAAGCAGACCAGCAGACTGAGCCCCAGGCCAGGTAACCTGATGGCTGAGACAGAGGGCAGGGGCATCCTGGGACGTGGCCCTCCCTCGAGGCCCTCTGCTCCCTCTTTGCTGCCCGTAGCCCTGGGAGTCAGGCTCAGTCTGCTCTGGCCTCGGCATGGGATGAGGACACTGCTCAGATTGGCCCCAAGAGAATTAGGTAGGACTGGGGGAAGTGGCTCTGGGTAGGGAAGGGAGCGGAGGGAGGTGGAGGAGAGCCTGCACAAGTCCTCATGTTTCCTATTCTCCTCCCCCAGGAAAGCTGCCAAAAGGGAGCTGCTGCCCTGTGACTTCCCTGGCTGCGGAAGGATCTTCTCAAACCGGCAGTATTTGAATGTGAGGATGTGAGGGGTACAGGTTGGGTTCTGTGTAGCCTCATGGGTGGAGGAGAAGGGCTGAAAGAGAAGCTGAGGCAAAGAAGCCGAGGGTGTGGGGGGAATTCAGAGCCAGGGAGAGAAGAGTTGGGATAGACGTGCAGAGTTTGCCTATAGTTAATAATCACTAATCCAGATGACTAGTAGATAAGGCAGAAAACCAAGCCTCAGGTGCACAGCTGCTGCCCACTACTGCTTGTTACACAGGCCCTCTGATGACCACATGGAGATGATGGTGGCATTCCTCAGGCTTTTGGGGTGCTAGTGACTATTCTAAGCACTTGATATGTGTCAAGTCTTTTGATCTTCTCAGCATTCCTATGAAGTGGGTGCTGGTACTATTCCTGCTTTGCAGATGAGGAAACCAAGGAAAACAGAAATGTTAAGCATTGCCCTAGGCTTCTCAGCTAGGGTGTCATGGTGCTGGGTTCCTCACTCCATCGGGCTGCCTCGCTCATGCTGTCTCATGTGGGTGGTCCTCACTCCAGGAGGATTAGGAGACAGACCTGTCCCCAGCCTCACTGAAGGAGAGGTTTGAGGCACAGAGAGAGAAGAGTCCCAGCCCCACACTCAGCCAGAGCTCTCACAGGGTTCTGAGGCTGGGAGAGGACCCAGACCCGAGGGATGGTGAAGCCTGGGTGGATGGGATTTGGGAGAGGGGGAAGGTCCTCAAGTGGTGGTGAAGCTCTGGGCTTCTGAGAAGAACATTCATCAGGGCTGGTCAAACATACTTGAGTCTATTAATGGAGGAGACTGAAGTAGCCCCCAGCAGCATTTTAATTATGGGAAAATGGGATTATGGAGAAAGGGAAAGCGAATGCAACTTAGTGAGCCAGGATGTGAAATTAGACCAGATAAAAAGAGAAATATTTCCCAGAAATACTTGGGGAGTTAAGGCTGAAGAACATACTATCCTTAAAAGTGTTCCAGGTTGAGAAGGAGTGTGTGTGTGTGTGTGTGTGTGTGTGTGTGTGTGTGTGTGTGTGTGTGTTTCCAAAGCAGATTTAGGAGAAAATGATATAATCCCATGGTGAGCTATTAATAAAAAGTAGGCCATCTGAGTGATATTGTTGTACATTGATATTGATATCAAGGAGAATAATCATACCCATCAAAAAAATGTGTTCCCATCCCTGGCAGATGGCAAATCCATAGTTAGGGAACCAAGAGTGTCACAAGAAGTGCACTTTTTTCAGGGACCTGGGCATTGCAAGGTGAGGTTGTGACAAGGAGGTGAGATAATGGAAATTGAGGGCAGGATAGGGTGAGGGCAGAGTTTGGGGTCAGGAAGGGATAGGATTGGGGTGCTTATGTATAGGTGAGGGCTGGCCAGGATGATATGAACTGGTGGTGACAAGGAGAACTGTTGTGGGAGAGGGCAGAAGAGCCTGCCTGCTGGGTCAGCTCTGGTGCTTGCCCTGAGGAGACCATGTGCTTCCTCCCCTAGCACCACAAGAAGTACCAGCACATCCACCAAAAGTCCTTCTCCTGCCCAGAGCCGGCCTGTGGGAAGTCCTTCAACTTTAAGAAACACCTGAAGGAGCATGTGAAGCTGCACAGTGGTGAGTGGTGGAAATGCCTCCTCACCTCCCCACTGTGGGTCCCTTCACCTCCCCCGTGGGGCCCGTCTCCTCCCCCTGTGGGTCCCTTCCCCTCCCTTTGTGAGTCCCTTCACCTCCCCCATGAGGCCAGTCACCTCCTATCTGCACGTCTTGTCACACTGCTCTGGGATAACTCACTCACACACTCATCCTGCACTCTCTGTGTGTTTAGATCCTCCCTGCTTGAAACTGTTCTAGGTGCTGGGATACAGCAGTGAATAAAGCAGGCAGTACTCACCTTAAGATGTCCACTCTAGTGAAGGGCTGCAAAGAGCTGTGAAAGGTGCTTTGAGCAAAGACCTAAGTGAAGGGAGGAAGGGAGGCTTCGCCACATCCACAGGCAGCACATGAGAGGACCCTAAACTGGCATCTGTGGGCATGTTCCAGGAATGGAGAGGAGGCCAGGAGATTAGAAAGGAAGGAAGAGAGGTCAGATAGGTGGTAGGGGCCTGCAAGACCACCAGCGGTTGGCTTGGCTCCTGGCCTATGTGATGGGCAGCAGTGCGGTGGAGGGAGGGACAGAACTGATTTTAAAAGGAGCGTGTGGCTGCCGTGTGGAGAATAGGGGATAGCAGGAACGTGCAGTGCACGGTGATAGTGACCTAGACGGCCGAGTTGGTGAGAAGTGGCTGGAGACTGACAAGAGAGTGAAGATGGAGCCAGGGCTACTGTGGGAAGAACAGATTGTCCATAGGTAGGACTGTGGAGTCAGGGGTGACTTGGAGGGTTCCAGCCTGAGCCAACTGGGCAGAAGGTGATGTGATTTCCTGAAAATGAGGGAGAAGCAGGCCTCAGGAAAGGGACATGACATTTTATTTGGGACATGCTACTTAGGTATCCCAGAAAATGTGAATCTCGTGTTCAGGGGAGATGTTGGGCAAGAAAAAAGTGTTCATCGTGAGCATATGGGTGGTGTTCAGAGCCATGGGTGGAGTGTGCCTACAGGGAGAGGGTGAACATAGGTAGAGAAGGGGTCTGAGCAGGGCAGGTAGGAAGGGCAGCTACAGAGGGGCTGGTGAGGCAGGTGAAGAGAGCGGTCTCTGAGGAGCCAAATGGAGAAAGTGCTCCAGGGAGGAGGGAGGGGTGAGATGTGCCGGTGAGGATGCTCACAGGCCACCAGACAGGGCGATGGGAAGCCATCCTTGACCAGGTGACAAAATGGCATGTGACAAGGGAGATGACAGCCAGAATGGAGTGGGTTCAGAGCAGAGACGAGCTAAGGAAGCGTGGACAGCAAGTATGGACAACTCTTTGGAGTTCTACTCTGAAGACAAGCAGAGAAATAGGTGTAAGTTGGAGGGCTGTGAGCCTGAGCACAGAGGTGGGAATGATCCCACAGAGAGGAAAGGCTCGCTGATGCCAGGGTGGATTGAGCAACCTTAAGTCGTTGAGGAGGGCTGTATCTGAGCACAGTTGGAGGGCAGCCACAGGGAAGCAGGGACTGTTCACATATATAGGCACAGAAGCAAGTTGGTTGGTGGATTAGGTGGGGGGAGGATGTGGGCATTCTCTCCTGGCTCCTCTCTTCTTGGTGACTTATAAAACGAGGTCACTGCTGAGTGAGGTTGTTAGAAAGAGGAGGTCATGTGGAAAATGCCCTTCTGAACTCTAGAAAGTGGGAGAGTGAACTGACCAAGGAGATGCAGAGGCATTGTGTGTGTGCGGTGGGGGTGAGGCTTGACACTTGTAGTTGTGTGTGAAAGTAGAGCTCAAAGTGGGGTGAAGGTGGGGTGTTGTAGGTTGTGTTTCTGCCCCCCTTGGCATACGTGTGCCGGCCTGCATCAGGCCAAGGGTTGTATTTATCCTGAGTTGGGCTTTAACCGAGCAGGCACAGCTGAGGAAGAGGGGGACAGGTGAGTTGGTAGTGTGAGTGAAGGAAGGCTACAAAGATGCCCTGGAAATGAACTGGGCAAAGAGAGGGGAGGGGGACGGTGGGAAGGCAGTGGGCTGCTGGACTGGCAGCCTGGAACTGTGGGATAACTGTAACAGGACAAGGTAGGGGGCCCTGGCTGGAACTGGGATGTCTGAAATTGTGATTTCAAGGTGGTGCAGTGATGGGGCATGACCTGGGAATGGTGGCTGAGAAGGGTTGTGGGGGGCGGCCAGGTCAGTGAAGGTCAGGGAACAGGGGAGGGGAGTGCTGGGCATGTGGAAAACGAACTGACAGCAGTGGTGATGGCTGAGGAGAGGGCCTGGAGCCAGAGCTGTGTGGAGTGCAGGAGCGTGACGTGGATGAAGGCTGTAGGGGGGGGGCGTGGTCTGATGGCAGGGTATACAGAGCAGCAGCGGGACAGAGTACGGGAGGCCATGAAAAGCAAGGCTACCTCCTCTGCTGCAGGAGGTGTAGGAGAAAAACCACAGCAGGCCTGTGAGAACTGCTGGAAATGGGCGATGGGCAGGTACTGTTAGAGCTGGCAGGGGGGCAGGTTCAGGGAGAAAGGAGAGGGGATTGGCTCTTGACACCCACAGGGCATCTGACAGGTCACACGGCACTGTTTGCGCTGGGTGGGGGGAGGAGTGAGCTATGCAGGCTGAATAGGGACAGTGGGGGTGGACCAAGGAAGGGCCTCCCTCAGCTTGGGGATGGATGCTGGGCTGTCCCCCATGTGCCCACAGATACCCGAGACTACATTTGTGAGTTCTGTGCCCGGTCTTTCCGCACCAGCAGCAACTTGGTCATCCACCGGCGCATCCACACTGGAGAGAAACCCCTGCAGTGAGTGTGGGGAAGAGAGCCTGGGGTGGGGGGAAATGGGGAGGTGCTGGCAGGACATCTGGGCAGTTGGGACCAGGAGGAACCCCTGGGGAAGTCAAGATGAGCTGAGGCCCCTTTCTTCCCTCTGCTGTCCCTGGCTCAGGTGTGAGATCTGCGGGTTCACCTGCCGCCAGAAGGCGTCCCTGAATTGGCATCGGCGCAAGCATGCAGAGACGGTGGCTGCCTTGCGATTCCCCTGTGAGTTCTGCGGCAAGCGCTTCGAGAAGCCAGACAGTGTCACAGCTCACCGCAGCAAAAGCCACCCCGCCTTGCTCCTGGCCCCACAAGAATTAGCTGGTCCGTTGGAGTCCTTTTCCAGCATCTCCGCCCCTGCATCCCTGGCGACCGATGAGGGACCCAGGCCCTCTCTGGCTCCTCAGGCTTCCACACTGCTCCCTTAGCAGGGAGCACTCCCCAGAATTTGGGGAGCCAGGGACTGGAAAGGAGCAAGAAGGGCCAGATGACTGGTCCCTGGGGACTAGGGTGATGGGGAGTGCAGGGCAGGGGCAAGACTGTGCTCTAGGGGAGCCAGGCTACTTTAGTCTTCCTAAAGGACAGAATAAACCCAGTATTTTACACGGACCTGTGTGAGCAGAGCGAGTGTTTTGGCACCTGAGGTACAGGAATCTTGACTCCTTTGGAAGCAGGCTCTCCTGGGATGTGCCTGAGTGCACCCTAAGTGCAGGCCTTATTCTTCTCTCTGCAAGCCCCCACCTGCACCCACCCTGAAGACCCAGCTTTCTTTCCCAATTCGCTTTGGCACTCCCTCCACTCTTGCATTCAAGCAAGGCACTAGGGAATTCCAGAGGGTTGGGCTGGAGTAGGATTAGAGGTATGTGTTCCTGGGCCACATCTGTACTCTCCGCTAACCAAGAGAACCAAACGTATAGGGGCCCCTGAAGAGTCTTGCCTTCCAGTGCAAAAATGAGGGGGTTATACGAGCAAGATTGCTGAGCTAACTAGGGAAGGGACCAGAGACCTTGGAATTTTGAAAGGGCCTGTCTCTTGGGTGACTCCTGAAGTCTGCAAATACAGCAGCCTCAGGTTTGACAAAGGGAGCTCTTGGCATCTGGAACTCAAATAATTCTTTATTTCACCACCTGCAAGCAAAAAACATCGCTGGCCAATTACAGGGAATTTTCAGCCCTGCACTGTGGCCTCTGTGGAGCTCAGTTTCCTCATGGCTCCAAGCTTAATTTGTGTATAGCGTTCTTACTGCACTTGGCAGTGCCCAGCTTTGTGGACCCATGTGGTCTTGACTCAGGTCCCGGGGCTGATGTCCCCCACCTGGAGAACACGGTCCTGAGAGGCACCTTGAGCTGTACACCAACAGGTCTGTCCCATGGGACAGGTGGGCGGCCATGCTGGGAGCTCCTGCCCACCTTTACAGGGTGTGAAGCACTTCTCTGGGTGCTTCTGGTGTGGAGATATCTTTCAGTGAAGTGAGCTTCCCCACTATCTCTCTGCAAATTTCCCATCTCTCAGAAGCTGAGGGAGAAAGCAGCAGAGAGGCTAACAGTCAAGTGAAAGGAAGAGGCAAGAAAACCACAGGGCCTGTGGGATGTGACTCCGGCCGGCACATCTGTGGTCATGACCTGAAGAGGCAGGACACCAAAAGTATCTAGAAGAGGTAGAGGAGACTCAGGCTGGAAAAAGGAGATGGGACAAGAGAAGACAGGATGCTGATGGGAAAACAGGAAACACCTGAGAGCACAGCAGCAGGGATGGGACACACCAGTACTTGGGCGCTCTTCCACTCGTGGGGTCTGGGAGGTTCCCCCTGCACCTACACCTCAAAGGGGGAGAAGGACGGACAGAGAACAGGCGAAGAGCTGACGGGGGAAGTAGGTGTAGGGGTGCAGCGAGAGGCCAGGTGAAGTGCTACCAACAGAGATGGAGAAAGGTGATGTGCCACGCTGTTTTTCCACAGAACTCCACCTGCGAGTTGTCCCACCCACCCCTACGGCACTAAAACAGTGCTTATCTAGCCCACTCCGGAGACCTCTCAGCAAGTCTTTCTCAACTGAGACACAAAAAGCCCTGGCTTTTCCTGTCCTGCTTGCCCAGCAAAGATGAGGGCAGTGCCCGCCTTGGTCTGAGTGGCAGCGGCAGCTGTAGCTGCGGCCGCGCGAGCACGAGTGTGGGCCCGCTGGTGTTGCGACAGGGAGCGGCTGTGGCTGAAACACTTGCCACACTCTGCACATTCCGCCGGCCGCTCGCCCAGGTGCGTCTTGCGGTGCAGTGCCAGCTTGGAGCCCACACTGAAGGCTTTGCCACACTCAGGGCACTTATGGGGCTTGTGGCCAGCATGGTTGCGCCGGTGCACGTTGAGGTTGGACACGCACGTGAAGTGCTTGCCGCACAACTCACAGCGGTAGGGCTTCTCGCCTGTGTGTGTGCGCCTGTGCTTCGTGAGATCCGAGCGGTCGCTGAAGCAGCGGCCACACTCAGTACAGGGGAAGGGCCTCTCGCCTGTGTGGATGCGCTGGTGCACCACAAGGTCGGAGCGCTGCCCGAAGCCCTTGCCACACGTGGCGCATGCGTGTGGCCGCTCTCCCTGGTGGCTGCGCCGATGGCGCAGCAGCGTGGAGCTCTCGCTGAAGCGGCGCCCGCAGTCGCTGCAGGCGTAGGGCTTCTCGCCCGTGTGCGTGCGCTGATGGCGCACCAGGGTGGCGCTCTCCAAGAAGCCCTTGCCACACTCCGGGCATTTGAAAGGTTTCTCACCCGAGTGCGTCTGCAGATGTCGCGTTAGTGTGGAGCTCTTGCCAAAGTTCTTGCCACACACACCACATTGGTGTGCGTCCGAAGTGCCTGGCTGCCGAAGTGTGGAGTCACCAGGGCTCCTGGCTGCGTGGACACGCAAATGGCTCCGAAGTCCCGCACCGCTGCGGAAGGCCCGGTGGCACTGAGTGCAGCGATGGAGCGTGTCAGCGGGCACGGCCGGTGTCCCCCACGGGTGTGCCCGTGCCTGGTGGAAGCGCAGTGCACTCTGGCGGAAGGCACGAGGGCACAGCGGACAGCGGCGGGGCCGCTCGGGAGGGTGCCAGTGGCGCCTGTGCAGCAGCAGAGCCGGGAGGTGTGGGAAGCAGCGGCCGCAAGCTCGGCAGCGGCAGGAGCGGCTGCGCCGCCTGTGCGCGCTCTGGTGTAGGTCAAGGCGGCCGCTGTGATGGAAGCTCTGGCCACACTCATTGCAGATGTAGAGCGTCTGGCCCGCATGAGCGCGTCGGTGCGCACGGAGGTCTGCGGCCTGTGCGCAGCGCTCGCCGCACTCTAGACAGCGGAAGCGGCTGTCGCCACCATGGGCGCGCTCATGCCGCAGGAGCACCGAACTGTAGCGGAAGCTCTTTCCACACTCACTGCACTCATAAGGCCTGCCGGCTGCTGCCTCTGAGGCAGCGAGCATGATGAGGGCCAGGCCGGGCGCCCTCAGGGTGCAGCGTGCCACTCACACTCTGGAGTCCACCTCCTCCAGCTGAGAGTTATTTTCAGTTTTAAGGCCTAGAAAGGGAACGAACGGTAGCAGAGGGAAGAGAGGGAGGCCTGGAAAACTGGTCCGCAGATTCCGGGGTTCCTTCTCTCACAGAAGGTGCTGTGGCTGTTTCAGAGGTGGGCTGCAGCTAGGTTTACCATGTACCGTGAGTCCTGCGGGGAGAAGGTCACTGTGAGCCCCAGGAACATCTATGACAGCTACACCTTGGGGAATGGAGGGGCAAGCACAGGCTCCCTGTTTTCTGTACCTTCCTCAGCTAGACCATCTCTGGAGTTCCATTCTCCAAGAGGAGGCAAAGCCATGGGAGTCCTAGAAATATGGGGGGGAGGGGTCCTTGTGCCACCAGGAAGGGCAGGAGGGACTCAAGAGGGGAGCTTTCCTCCAGTACACTGCTCAGAAGGGAAGGAAGACTGTCCAGCTTGTTTTATGACCTTAGACCAGGGACCTTGGCCTGGAGATGCACTAGGAAACGACCAAGGAGGAATGGGTAATGAGAAGTCCCCTGGGCCTAAACCACATCAACGCCTTCCTCTGAAGACCCAGGGTTTCCTGAGTAACCAGAGTGAACCCAGCCAGGCCTGGGTTGGATGTGGTGAAGCATAAACCTATCCAGCAGCAGCCTGGGAAAAAGGCTCAGGAAGGGCTGGGACCTGGGCAAGGGAAGGTATCTGAGAAAACCCAAAGTATTGCTCCTTGGCTTTGGACAGCACCTGATACACAATCACACCACATCAGTACACAGTCTCAAAGTTCCGTGGCCTAGCCTTGAGAAAGTAGCTCAGGACCCAGGAAAGGGGTAAAAGGAAGCATGGATAATTCACAAAGAATATTATCAAAAGTTGATGGCGTTATCAAAGAAGAGATTTTCACATTTCTAGGGAAGGCTGGGGAGAAGGAAGGGACATCCTTTCTAATTTTCAGGGCATTCAAGTTGTTTGCAAACATTCTGCAGACTTTCCTCATTGCCCCAGCTCCAGGGATCTGAGAACCTGGATTAGCAAAGAAGCCCCTTTATGGGGATGGAATCTGCTCTATTTTCTTCATCTCAAATGGTATCCCTGAATCCTTCTGACAAGTTGGTCCAGGTGGCTCTCTGTAAGCAGGGTCCGCATTTGTGCACAGAACCTCCTGTGCCCTCTATTTAGAGCACAAATTGGGCTGCTCTCCTCACCTGATTGGCCTCACCACTGACTGTTCCCCTCAAGATCCATGGATCTGTCCCCAATTCAGTTCAGTGGGACATGGGAGACAGGTATAGTCACTATAAGTTATAGGCCATGTCACCCAACAGATCAGTGAGAGTAAGCAAACAAAATAGTCATCAGTCATTTTCTTATTAGCAGATGGAAACTCAAATACCCAGAACTGTGGTTAAAACACCCCACAGATGGGGTCCTCATCTTTTAGACGCAGATGGGGTCAATTGAAAAAAGCCTTTAATACTACAGACCTGCAGGGGTGGGCTCTGAAGCTTCTGTTCCCCTCCTTCTTGGGAAGGAGTGGTGGATATAGCTTGTTCTCTCCCTGTGCCTCTGGAGCAGGATGTGCTGTTCCCTGCAGGAAGGATAAAATAAGAGGGACAATGTGAATTTAAACTGAGCAAAGGGGACAGATGCAGGTAGAAGAGAAAGGAGATATTTCTTGGAAGAGGGTATTTTTAAAATGGGTATTTTCAAATATAAAAAACGAACAAGAATAGTACCACAAATCACTCACTCACCTTTAGCATCTATTTACATTTTGCTATTTCATTTCATCTATGACACTCCCCCCGCCCTACTCCAGCCCATTCACTTTTTTGGGGGTGGGGGGGGTCTGAAGTATTTTAAATCCTAGACATCTTATTCAAAGAGGATGAGTTTTAAACAAAATCTGCAAGCAGGGGCAAGAGCCCCTCTGCAGACCTGAGAGCAGACTTTAGAGGGAGTTTCTTGGTTCTTCCAGAGAGAGTTTTCAGCCCAGACACTTGCTTGGGCTGCTAATTCTAGCTGGTCAAATTCAAAAGAATGTTTGCCCTTGTGTGAATAAAACCTTCTCTCAAGGGTCAGTGGTTGATCCCAAATGCCAAAGAGAGCAATGCTTATGTCCTAGTGAGTATTCCCCCTCACCTGAGTGTGTCTGGAGATCCTGGCACCTCTCAGGCCAAGTTTCTGGGGTTACACCCTCTGCTAGGATACTGCCTTCAAGGGCACATGCCCAAGGAAGGTAAGACAAATGCACAAATGAAAATGTACACACATAAATGACATATAAACAAAGATACCATTTTGCCCCATCACAGACGTGGAATAAGAGACCCTGGTCAAGGGTGCAGGTTTTGTGCTTGAGTGCCAGGGTGTATCCTTCAAGTCTCTCTTCTGTACCTCACCCCATGCTGGAGCTTGCCCTGGAAGGAAAGGGTCTATGCTTGGGAGGAAATCTGAAAGAAAAAAAACATATTACTGTGCCAAAAGAAGAACAATTTCTAGACTGTCCTAACCATCATTTTCCTGATTGAGTTCTGAAGTTGCTATACCACCAAATGTCTTTGATTTTTGGAAAAAAATAAGTATAAGGAAGGCTTCAAAAGAGGGAAGGGGGTAATTACGTGTGAATTGATGAAAAGTCCTAATTGTTCAATACTTTAAAGTACTTTAGTACCTTTCAAGAATTTAATACTTACAAACTTATTATACATAACTAATAAAAGACAGTTACTAAGAAGATAAGCTAATGACAAAAATTAATATTCACAATAAAGATAAATTTGTTTCGTATACCACGAAACTTGTTTCTTAATAGATATTGCAGGCATTTCATGCCATATCTAACTGTTCACAGGAGTGTTGGACTTAATCAGGATTTAGTAGTTCTTTTTCTTCTGAGTTGTGTTGTTCAGTCAGTATAAAGGTTTTCTTCCCTGGTTATCTTTTCTGCCAGGCCAACATTTCTGGGGCATGATGAAGAGGCAAGTGATCATCTCACAATTCCTCCATCTTGAAGCCAGAGTTGGATAAAACTGGCCTGGGCTGCAGGAGTGGGTCTGAGGGCTGTCTCAGCTGTGCTGTCTGCTGCAGTAGCCACAAGCCACATGTGGCAACTGAAACTTGAAATGTGGCTGGTCCAAAGTGAGATGTGCTATAGGTCAAATACACTCCTAACTTCAAAGACTTAGTATGAAAAAAGAATACAAAATATCTCCTTAATAATGTTTAATGTTGGCTATATGTTGAAATAATATTTTATATATATTGGGTTAAATGAAATATATTTTTAAAATTTATTTCACCTGTTTTTAAGAAAAGTGATGATTACAAATGTGGCTCACATTTTTGCTCTATTAGATAATGTTTGCCAAATGGCCTTTCCAAATCCTGGAACAATGTATAAAGGGAGGCTGACCCACCTCACAGTCCCTGAAGGGGATTGCATGGGAAGAGGTCACCAACTGCCCTGACCCTTAGAGCCTCAGTAACCAGAAGACAGCCACTCTTCTCATCTCCCAAGATGTGGGGCTCTGGCCACACCCTCCAGAGGGCCCATCTGCTCTTCAGAAAAGTGAGTATCTGTACTGCCATCTAGGAGACCTGGTTGGGGCTTGGGGTTATAACTCATGCAAAGCCTATCACTGCTGCTCTCCAGTTATTACTAGCATTAATATGGAATGACTCTCATATGTTTCTGTGTATGTACCCCTTTCATCCTCCCCGTAGTCCTTTGAGGTGAGTACTACTGGTTACCCCTCTGTGACTTGAGGTTCCCCTGTGGTGCAAGCTCATCCAGAGCCACAAGGATGGCAGGTGGGTCCAGGGACAGGAAGGGGATGGCAGGCTGGGAGGCCCATCTCTGGCTCTCCCCGATAGTCCCCAACCCTTCCTGGCCCTGGCCAGCTGGCAGCAGTGCGGCAGGAAGCCCCAGGAGGCCCCAGGGACCACCATGGGACCAGGGCTCACTCTGCGGTGGATTCCTTTGTGGTCCTGGTAGAGGAAAGGAAACGGTCAGCCTAAGAAGTCGTTTGGGGAGCAGTAGCTGCATTCAGGAGAGAAGATTCTTCTGCTGGCCTCTCTATATATACTTAACCCCCACCCGGGTCCCAGTTCTATAAAGTCTGTTGCCCAGCCCTAACGACAATGTAGTCCCCAGGACTCTGAGACACCCCTAGAGGTTGCTGAAATTTACATCCATCTAGAAGCAAATAACCCACTTCTCACTGTTGGGAGGAGGAGAGGGGAGGATGGATGGAATAGTTTCCCTGACCCTCTGGAGCCTGCTTTGGGGCCTTTCCACTTGTAGTTCTTTCTACCTGAAAACTCTTTCTCCTCCTTCATTCAGGGCTCTGCTCCAATAATCCCTCCTCAGAGAAGCCCTACTGAGCACCTTCACTCCTCCAAAACAATGATTCCCAATCTACTCTGGAAAGGTTTCGGTCTCTTTTCTAGGTGAGCATGGGGTATGAAATCCAGAGCACCAGAATGGCCACTCCTCACTTCTCTTTTTCCCATAACAGAAACAAGGTCCAGTACTTTAAAAGACATTGCCCCTTCCAGCTTCAGATCCAGTCTGACATGTTTAAGGAGCTGGTGGAAACAAGAATGACAGCTCCCTCCCCATTCCAAGTACCCAAGCCTGATCATTATCCAAACAGATTCTTTTGCAAGGTTTTTTTCACAAAGATTTTCCTGTGAAATCTGGGAAGTGTGGAGAATGTATGTATGTTGACAGGGAGAGAACATAGTTGCATAGTTTATTCTCTATGTTCTTTTGACACATGGGCAAGACTACAGCCCAGAAGAGCCAGAGGAGCCCAGAACTGGGATGAGGAAGGGACTATATGGTATTTTGCACTCTTCCTAGGCCTAGCAAGAAGTTGGGCACACATAAGGCATCTAATGCTTTTTTAAAATGATGTAGTAATCTGGAATACAATTCTTTCAAACGTTAGGTTCCTGGAGGAGAGGGCCTCTCTCTAGTCATCCTCCACAGCCCTATCCACTGCATATACTGCAAATACTCTTACTTGGTTTACTAAGTCCTTAACTACAACCTGTGTAGGAGACCGGAGAGGCAAGTGTCCAAATTCTGTGTCTTCCATTACCAGCTGTGTGACCCTGGACAGGGGACGTAGTGTGTCTAACACTCCTGTCTGAGAAAACTCAGTAAAGGAAGCTGTAATAATGTTTCCTGTGAAAAGAGGGAAGGTGTTAAGTCTGAGAACTGCAGTTGCCGAGTTTTTTAGGATTTACTCTCCCCAGGTAAGTTTTATGGAACACTGAAAAAGAGGTCTGACTCTTACCGCCTAAGCATCCTAAACTGTTCCGCAAGACCTTTTTTAAGTCTTTTCCCCCCGACCCCCCCCCCCCCCGCCAAAGAACCCTACTTAACAGGATTAGAGCAGTGTGGGGCTTTCGTAGACCCTCCCCCCACACCGGCAGCTTCGAGAGTAAGTAGTGACATTTGTTATTCACTTTAAGACTTGGTGCCTAGTACTTAACGGGAGATGAGCACAACTATTCGAGGAATGAGGAACGCCCCACAGGAGCAGGTCGCCTTCTCTGGCCCTCCGGCGGCGCAGCCAATCCCGGGTGCACCAGTCAGTTTTCCTCACGAGTCACTGGTCAGATTCTCTTTGCACGAAACTTCCCACCCCGGGCCCACCCCAGCTCTTCACACTTGGCGCCAGCCCACGCGAAGGGCAAGACGGCACCAAAAACGTAGTGGAGAGTAGGGGGCGTTTAACATCGACCGAGCCCAGAGGCTGCCGCTGCCCTTTTAAACTGACTCAGCCTGGCGATGTCCGCGTCGTGGGGCCGCCAGCCACGAAGGTCACCAGGGGAGGACTGGCGAGGACAGACGGAGGGCAAAGCCTGGGAGGAGCAGGCCGCGAGGCAGCAGCGGGCGTGCGCCGGCCAATCGGTTGCTCCGCTGCGGCGCCGCGTCACTCGTTGCCGGGGCGTCGTTCTCGACGGCTGCAAACGCTAGCCGCCCGGAGCGGAGGGAAGAAGCCGGGCGCAAGTGGGGGACCACTGCCCCGCGCTAACCCTCCCTCCCGGCCCTTCGGTCCTCTCACCAGTCGCCGACTGGATCCTCGGACACCGCGCGGCTCCCACTCAGCTGGCTCGGCGACCCCAGCCTCCCGCACTGCGGGACTGGGGCGGGGAAAGGAGGGAAGGAGCTGGCGGAGCGCGGGGCCGCCGAGTGGGGGGAGCTGGGAGGAGCCTCGGGATTGGGGGTCACGCTCCAGCCCCGCTCTCCCGGGTTGGCCAGTGATCTGCCTCATGAGGGCCGCGTCACCGGTTGCTGGGAGGACTAGGAAACTTAAGAAGACTCCACTAAAGGTTCAGCCTTGCCTGCCCAAGCCAGAATCCCAGAAGGGGGCGGAGCTAAAAGGCGGAGCCTAGGGAGACTCCGGTCCCGCCTCCCTCCCTCGTCAAGGCCCCGCCTCCTTCCCAGGCTTAACCAATCCCTGCCTCCTCCTTTGTCCACGTCCCCTCCCCGGGCCTCTTCCAGCCCAATCAGAGGAAAAGGCGCTGACCCACGTGCACCGCCTCAGCATCCAGGGGAGGGGTCCGGATGCCCTATATGGTGTTCCTGCGGCTCACAGGCGCCCGCTGGGTCGCCGAAGGGGGTCCCCGCTGGTGCTACAGCCGGGGATACGGGTGCCCGGCGCTGTGTGGCCTTGGGGGCCACCCGCCCGAACAGTCCCGGCAGTAAGTTAGTGACTTCTTACAATGAGGGCAGACTTGATACCTATTATCTTAATCCTCGCCACAGCTCTGCCAAGGAGGCACCCACAAATTAATGACCCATCCAGGGTCGCACTGCCAGGGTTGTGGGTACTCCTGGCCTGCTTGCCAATTGTCTCTACAAGACCTTACTGGCTGAGCTCTCTGTGCAATGTCTTGTTCCACTGAGATGTGCTGTTGGTGTTGGTTTCCGGAAACGCTTTTGGGAAAGTGACCATCCCCTCTTCAGGGCTGCCTATCAGACTCTGGATGATGGCTCTCAGGACCATTGTTTACCATTTCTAATCTTCCTTTCAAGGTCACTTTGTACCACACATCCTGCCACTCATCCAGAGCTTCGGCCCCTCTTCTCTGCTCAGGGGTTCCCTAAATCAGTGTACACTTAGATCCCTCAGACCTTCCCCCTGCTTTTTTATAAACTAAACAAACCCATGCATAAGCACACATATTAAGAAATGGAATATTTTCAGAACCCCAGAAAACCCTTTGGCCCACTTCTTGTCTCTACTCCCACAGAAACCGTAACCATAATCCTGACACCATAAATTAGTTTGGGCTAATTTATAGTTTTGACTTTATATACACGGAATCATACTATGTACTCTTTATGAGTCTGATTCTTTTGCTTAACTTTACATATGTAAGGTTTATTCATATTGTTGAGTGTGGTTGTAGTTAGTTCATTTTTGTTGCTGTATAGTATTCCATTCTGTGACTATATCATACTTTTATTTACCTGTTTTACTGAATAAATACAGCTGATGGACATTTGGGTTGTTTCTAGTTTGGGGCTTGTATTAGTTTCCTAGGGCTGCTGTAACAAAGTACTACAAACTGAGTGACTTAAGCAACAGAAGTTTATTTTCTTACAGTTCTGGAATCTAGAAGTCTGAGCTCAAGTGTCAGCAGGGTTGGTTCTTTTGGAAGGATATGAGGAAGAATCTAATCCATGTCTCTCCTCCTAGCTTGTGGTGGTTTTGGAATGCAATTGAACTCTGCTCTGAAATCCACACATTCTTAACAGTTTAGTCAAATGCCATCTCCATAAACCTGGAGATGCCTATACTAGAATGTGCTCTTCTCCCCCATAGTTCAAGGGAGTGGCTTTACCCCACTCATAAACAATGCCCTGAAGCATGAGCACAGTGCCTGCTTATCACAGATACTCAATGAATGTCTGCTGATCCATGTATAGCATTATGGTGTAAGGAGTACAGGTCTGGCAGCAGGAGGCAAGTAAGTGGAAAACAGACACAGGATGCAGGCCTAGGGTGATGACAGCCTGAACCAGAAAGGAATGGAGGTGGGAGATGTAGATACATTTTAAGGTAGCATTGTGTAGAGCAGTGGTCCCCAACCTTTTTGGCACCAGGGACCTGTTTCGTGGAAGACAATTTTTCCACAGATCGGCGTGGGGGGTGGGGGACAGTTTTGGGGTGATTAAAGAGCATTACATTTATTGTGCACTTTATTTCTATTATTATTACTACATTGTAATATATAATGAAATAATTATACAACTCACCATAGTGAGTTGACAACTGACCATAGAATCAGTGGGAGCCCTGAGTTGTTTTCCTGCAACTAGATGGTCCCATCTGGGGGCAATGGGAGACAGTGACACCCGAAGTGTGTTGCTTATGTCCAGCCGACTCTGTAATCGCATTTTGGTCGCTGTCACTACAGAACCCTGCTTCACAAAGATAGGATGCTGGAAATGGAAGCAGGCTTTTCAATGCTTTTGTGGCAATCTCAGGATATTCTGCCTTGACTTTAATCCAGAATGTATGGAGATTTTAAGTTGTCTCAAACATACTTTTAAGGGCACTGTCATTTACGATCTCAAGCAGTTGATTCTCTTCTAGCATGAAGTCGATTCACCTGGCTTATTCACAAATGGGTCGCGGATCCATTCCTTCCCAGTTCGGGGGTCTTTTGTGGTTGGGAAGTAATGCACAAACTCTTTTGAAAGCTGAGATAGGTGATCATGCACCAGCTGGGAGAAAGAAGGCCCTGGCTCAGTCTCTTTCAAAATCTCTGCTAATGTTTAAATGTCAAAAATCCCAATGTTCACTCATCGCCCCCTTAATTCCAGTTTGGCTTTGAATGCAGCCACTTTATCTGCTGACTTGAACACAGTTGTCGTTGTCCCCTGAAGTGACAGATTGAGTTCATTGAGCAGGTTGAATATGTCACACAAGTAAGCAAGTTTTGTGACCCATTCTGTGTCACTGAAATGTGCTGCCAGTGGTGACTGTTTTTCTAAAAATCTCTGGAGCAGCTCTCATAACTCAAAAACTCTGGCCAGTGAGCTACCTGTAGAAATCCATCTCACTTCTGTGTATAAGAGAAGACGTGTGTGCTCTGCGTCCATCTCCTCACAGAGCTGCATGAACAGACGTGAGTTAAGGACATGTACTTTAATGTGGTTGATGATTTTAATCACATCCTGCAAAACGTTGTTAAGTCCAGGTGACATTTTTCAGCTAGCCAGCATTTTTCTATGGATGACACAGTGCGTAGACTCACATTCAGAAGCGAACTCTTTGACCCAGGTAGTGAAACCAGAAAGGCATCCAGTCATGGCAGCTGCTCCGTCCGTGCATATACCAACACAAAATGACCAATTCAGTTTTCCTGATATGTAGTCATTCAAAGACTTGAATAGTTCTGCAGCTGTGGTGTTGGTTAGCAACAAAAGTGCACATAACATATCTTGATGCACATCCTCCTGAAAAATATATTGCACAAAAACAAGCATTATTGCCTCGTTGTCAACATCAGTAGACCTGTCAACCTGGATTGTGTACCACGGTGACTCATTAACCCTAACAATTGTGCCTCACTATCCTCTGCTATTTCATCAATTCGTCTAGTTATGGTGCTAGCCGAAAGAGGAACACGTGCCACCTTTCGAACTGCAGTGTCTCCTAAAAGTTCACAACAAATGTCCTTACCTTAGCAGCAGGCAGGATCAACTCTTCACCGATAGTAAAAGACTTCTTAGCTTTAGCAATGCAGTTAGCCACTAAGAATGATGCTCTTAGTGTAGACACATTTGATGAAGTGGTAGCCTTCAATAATTGCTTCTGTTCTTCGTGTTCACATTTTTTTTTTTATCTTGAAAAACCCCAAAGGCTTGTCTTTTAATGCAGGTGCTTGGTCTTCATTTGGCAAAGCAGTTTTGAAGGTTTCATGGCTTCGCTGGATAGCCAGCCAGTCGCCACATAATATACAAACCGGGCTTGGAGAATGTGAATCACCTGTTGCAATGAACCCATAATTTAAGTAGGACTCCTGGTATTTTCTTTTAAATGCAGCTTTTTTTGTTGTTGACGTCTTATAGTCTTCTGCTGTCCCATCATTGGGTCTTTCCCCATTTTCAAAGAAGCTCTCCAGCGACATTTGCTTTTTACTCATTTTGGTTAGGGTTAGCTTGTGGGCTTACCCAAACATGACTGAGACAAGTGTACAGTGTGGGAAAGAGGCGCGGATGGAAGTGGTAAATAAAATAACGGGCGGGCCATGAGCGGACTAAAATGTGTCCAATTCTGACTTAAAGTCTGCCAGCAGATGCAGCTGTACAATTGAAGTACATCAATTCACTTGCCACTATAAAGCCTGTCACCAGATGCAGCTTAACTGTCACTTGCCCCTCACTGATAGGGTTTTGATATGAGTCTGCAAGCGATTGATTTATTATGGTCTCTGTGCAGTCAAACCTCTCTGCTAATGATAATCTGTATTTGCAGCTGCTATCCAGCGCTAGCATCACCGCCTCAGCTCCATCTCAGATCATCAGGCATTAGATTCTCATAAGGAGCACGCACTTACATCCCTCACACGTACAGTTCACAGTAGGGTTCGCAGTCCTATAAAAATCTAATGCTACCGCTGATCTGATAGAAGGCGGAGCTCAGGCGGTAATGCGAGTGATGGAGAGCAGCTGTAAATACAGATGAACCTTCACTCGCTTGCCCGCCGCTCACCTCCTGCCATTTGGCCCAGTTCCTAACAGGAACGGAACAGTAGCTGTCCGTGGCCTGGGGTTTGGGGACCCCTGGTGTAGAGGATGACTGGTTGAGGATAATTCCACAGCTTTTCAAGCCAGATTAATGGACTAATCAGGATATTTCTGGACTCACTGTTCAATATTGATGTCAGGCATTTAAGTGACATTGGCCAATTCCAGAGGAGTGACTAGGATGGTGATAGATACATCACATAATTGAATGGGCTGAGAATATTTAACCTGGAAAAGAGAAATTTGTACATGATGACTGTACACAAGGTTTGACACACTGTCATGTGAAAGAGGGCTAGATTACAGAACTTTCTTCTGTGTAGCTATGGAGGGAAGAACTCAAACCATGAAGAGAAAATACAGGAAGGTGTATTTTTGTTTCTTATGGGAGTCATTATAGAGGGGAATGATAAATGGAACAGTAATAATGAGTGTAGTGAGAGAAAGTTAGAAGGTCAAGAATAAAGTTATGGGCATATTTGTCAACTTGAAAATATTGGATCCAAATGGTTGTCTTTCCCCACAAATCTACATCAATAAATAACTCCCAACGTGGTTCCATAAATATTCAAGATATTTATGGAGGGCCTACTATATGCCAGGTAGTGTTCTAGGCATTGGCGAATACAGCTATTAACTGTCATATGAATTTCCCTAAAATAAGCTCTGGCTGTGTCGTACTCCTCCTCAAAAACTGTCAAAGGTTTGTATTAACCACTAAATGAAGTTTACTCTCCTGATATGATATTAAGTCCCTTTTTCACCTATTCCAACCTGCCTTTCCAGTCTGTTCTCTCCAACTCTCCACTAAACTGGATCAAGTTATTTAATCTCTAGTTCCTTAATTGTAAAATGGAGGTACAATATACCTCAGTTTGTTGTCATGAGGATCAAATGAATAGATATAAACCGCTCAGAACAGTGCCTGGTACAAGATAAGCACTGAGTAAGTGTTTGTTTTTTTTTATTGTCATATGACATGAGCAAGTCAGGGAAAATAACTTACTTCTGGAAAACCCAGTAGATTTAACAAGGGTAGAAATAATTCCGTCATTTGAGTAAAGGCTGTCCCTTTTATCAACCTTTATTGGTAGACTCTATTTCTGGGAGCAGCAAGTATTCAATAAGATTTTTTTAAAAACAGCTTTACTGAGGTATAATTGACATACAAAATTTCAGATATTGAAATGTAAAGTTTGAAAACTTCTGACAAACGTATACACAAATCAAATCTTCATAACAATCAAGATAGAAAACACATCCATTACCCACAAGTTTCTGTGTGCCACTTTGTAATCCCTCCTACCACTCCCCTAGGCAACTACTGATCTGCTTTCTATCACTATACACTAGTCAACTAATATGTTTAATGAGCAACTGATGGTGGTATTTATTAAATATTTGACTTATGGTAGGAAAAAAACCATAAGGTAGTTTCTACTGGTAGAAAAAAAACAAACTAAAAAAGGTAGCTTTTAAACATGAAGATAGGGCTTCCCTGGTGGCGCAGTGGTTGAGAGTCCGCCTGCCAATGCAGGGGACGCGGATTCGTGCCCCGGTCCGCGGGGATCCCACGTGCCGCGGAGCGGCTGGGCGTCCGGGGCCTGTGCACCGCAACGGGAGAGGCCGCAACGAGAGAGCCGCAACAGTGAGAAGCCCGCGTACCAAAAAAAAAAAGAATAAACATGAAGATAACAGAGTTTTTTGTATGAAGAAATTAAAAGTTACTAATAAAAGAGATGAGTTGTGATACTACCTAGTAATTGGTGATGTTTCATATTTTTATATTTCATTCATTAGTCAACAGGGGTTGGTTGGTTGTTTATTTGTGTCAGGGACTGGAAGGCAGTACACTTGTGGTGGGAAGAACATTGATATTGTGCTGTCCAAGATATTAGTCACCAGCCATGTATGGCTATCTTAAATTAAAATTTTAGTCCTCAGTTGCACTAGCCACATTTTAAGATCTCAAGCAAGCCTCACATGGCTAGTGGCTACCATACTGAACAGAGTGGTTACAGAAATTAGCATCATCGCTCTAAGCTCTATTCTACAGAGCTAATTTAGAAGATTCTTGAGGTATATTATCTACAGGGAAGGTGAGGACGGTCTAAGCTGAAGCAATGGCAATGAAATGGAGAGGAGGAGTCTCGCTGAGATACTTTATGTGATGCAGTGAAGACAGGGGTATTCATCTAGGATGTCTTCCAGGTTTCTCCTTGGAGTAAATAGGTTGATGATTAGAACCACTCACTAACAAAGTAAATATAGAAGCAGCAGCAGGATTTGGGAAAAGGGAATGAAATCAGATTTGTATGCAATGAGTGAGAGGCAGCCATGGACTGGCCATTGGTCTGAGAAGCTTCTGGATCTCAGAATGTGATCTGTGGGGATTCTGGGTAGAGACAGAGGTCCAAGGAAGGAGCAGTAGCCATGGGTAGGAGTCAGAGCCATGCACTTGGTTGAGGGCTTTCAGAGAAATTAGGCTGCATGAGGTAAGAGGCTAGCTAGCATCAGGGCCTGGGAAGCACTGACATTTAGGGCAGGGTTTTCAAACTGTGAGTGGCTCATGAAATCAACAGAATAGGTCTCCACCAGCATTAAAAATAATAGTATAGCAAATATTAATATGGTATGCATATTGAGTAAAGATCTTTTCCTGAAATTTTTGTTATGAATATATTTACATACATATATGTCTATACTAGGTTGCAAGGTAAAACATATTTCTGAGTTGTGATTAGTTTGAATATCACCAATTTATAAAATAAGCACCACAGGATATATTACATGCTGCTAGTGCCTGGCATGTAGCAGACACTCAATAAACACACTGTATGAAGGAATTAAACAACAGGTCAGAGAAGTAAGAGGAAACCCAGGACAAGGGTGACTCAGAAGTTAACCTCTTGCTACCTGAAATATTATCCAAACTCAGCAGAAAAACCACTGGGGATTATATTACAATCTATACATGATGAGATCACTTTTGCTCTTGGTGAGTGAGACTTAACCCTGGGGGAGGCCAGTGGAGACATCAGGGAGGCTACTGAACCTCAGGATGTGATCTAGGAGCAGTCTGGGCATTACATGTATTTAAGATGTTTTCCCACCAAATGCAACAGATATGTGACAACTTGAAGCTCATGCCTGCTAAGGAATGAATGCACAGGGAAAAGAAGCTGTGGGACAAAATATAAGGATAATAGATATTGTAGTAGTGCTGAACAGGAAAGGTTTAGAAAATTCAGGTTAGGGTACACAGAAGATGGTAGGTTAAATGGAACCATTACAGTGAAACTCCAGTTTTGCAAAATTAAAGAGACTGGTAGACAACAAATAAGTAGTTTCTGATTTCTGTATGTAAATTTCATGGTTTTTGTATGGCACCTTAATAACAAAAAGGAATGTGGTACATCTGAGGCATCATTATCCATCAGATCTGTCTACTTAGAATTGTTAGGGTCTCGCTGATTCACTGGAGAAAAATCACTTCTGGAATTAAAAAAATAAAATTTCCAATTTTGTGAAAAGCATCTTTTAAATCACTTAAAAAATATATTTGGCTCTTCTTTAAAAAACCTTTTTTTTTGTTTTTTTTCCCTGATGTGGTTATTCATGGGGCAAAGGGATGTAGGGAGGGGTTCCAAAGGGAAGAAGGAAAAACTCAGTCCATTTGACTTGTTCACCTCAGAGGAAGTTAGGTCTTTTGCAAAAATAAAACATCCATCCTGAAGCCTTCCCCTTAGGCCTCTCCTGGCGACACTCTGAAGTGATGACTTTAGGTCAGGTCCTTTCATTGATACACAAAGCCATGTAACAAACTCCTCCTCCTCGCCGGCTTTTGAGCAGGGTGCACGAGAGCACTGAGTTCAGATTAACTAAACTTTTAATCAGTGCTCATGGGGTAATCAGTGACCCCACTGCAACGACGTTCAGTGGGACAGGGCCTGGCTCGGGAAGGGGCTGGCGAAGTGCAGCGCTGGGGCCATGGTGGGGACGCCGGCAGGAGAGATTTACCTATCAGAGCTGCCGTTTAGACCCCGGTACTAAGGGCACCGCTGACTTCACTTGAGTGAGGACAGTCATTTCTGGAAAACTACCCTTCATCCCAGCAGTAAACTCCGTTGGCGCCTGCCTCGAACGACGAAAACTGCTGCGGCCGGAAGCTCACCAGCCACAAGCCCACTTCCGACTTCCTGGGCAAGGCCGGAAGTGGCTTTGGGTGTAACCAGAACCCAGTGCCGTAAAGTAAGATGGCAGCAATCTCTTTGAGGCGATTGTCCAATCTCCGTTTTCTTTCTAGCACTTCCTTACTCACCAGGTATTCTCGACTTCCATTACCCGCCCTAGTTTTTCTCAGCACAACCCTCTCATATTTCAATGTCATTTATCAGTGGTGGAGGATGGGCCGGAGGCAACGTAAGGTGAGCGTCAGCGCCGTGAGGCACCATTTTGTACGGAAACCGGAGGCCGGGCGGGGGTGAGTGCTGGGGAATCCAGATGTGGCCTGGTTAGCGGGCGAGCGTGAGGGGAGGGACGAGAGGGCGTTGCTAGAGGATGATGTATTTCCGCTTCCTCGCGGCCTTGTTGTACTTGGTTGGACCGGCTTGTTGCGGGAGGGCGGGGGAAGATTGTTCGCAGTGGAGAAGGTCCGCGCAACGGAAGGTAAACTGAGGTAATGCCGAGAAGAGGGGGGCTTTGCGCCCGGCTGCGTAGGAGGTCTGGGGCTAGGGTCCTTGGGATTTAGGAAAAGCGGGGTTGGAGATGGGAGGCTCGGATTGTCCACAGGGTTAGAGAGAGAAGAGGAGGTGGGGTGGGGCTGGGGGTTACAAGGTGATTTGCAAAGCTGGGCGGGGGTGGAATGGGGCGGCCAGAACAGAAGCGGGGAGGGTTGGGGGAGACGGTGGAGAGGATGAGAGTGCGGAGGGAAGTCTGGAAGGCGCTGGTGGGGGAGGGGCTGGGGCCCGAGAGCCGGGAACGCGGGAAAGAAGTTGAGGGGCTTGGTCGGAATGTGGGGGTGTGGGAGGAAGGGAGCGGAGTTCTCCGGAGGCTGAGGGGTTGGAAGGGGCTGGTGGCTGACGTTCAAATGCTGACCATGTACTTGGCCTTTGTTTCCCCTTCAGCTCCCCAGAGACTCTCATCCAGCAGCCTCTGCTAAGGCCCAGCCTTCTCTCTCCAGTTGCTACCACAGCCTGGAGGCGCCTGCCTCCGCCCTCCCGAATGGTGCTCCTCCTCGCAGGCCTCGGCCCAGGATCCAGGCCCCCTTTGCCTCCTGCCTCGGAGCTGTTGCTCCGGGTCTCTTCTGGTGGACTCCCTGTGACGGGGAGGGAAGGACTTTTGCACATAAAAGGCTATAGCTCTTGGGACCCCACCAGCAACTTAAATCTCAGCCTCTAACCGAGTGTGAGGTTCTTCCTGTGCCCTCTTTTTCCACCCTTTGAGAAGAGAAACCCGCCTTCTTGCCACCCAGAGCCCAAGAAGCCCCAAGCTGGGGCCCTGGTCCCAGCATGTCAGTCCTCTTTTTTGCATAGGGCTGTGCCCTCTCCCCGTCAGCATGGCTGAACTCAGGCAGGTTCCAGGGGGGCGGGAGACCCCACAGGGGGAGCTTCGGCCTGAGGTTGTAGAGGATCAAGTCCCACGGAGCCCAGTTGCAGAGGAGCCTGGAGGAGGTGGAAGCAACAGCAGTGAAGCCAAATTGTCCCCAAGAGAAGAAGAAGAACTGGATCCTAGAATACAGGTGAGAAGACTGAGCTGGGGGGGAGATAGGGAGATTAGATTCCAGCTTTTCTGAAGAGCTGTCAGATAAATGAGGGGTTAGACTTACTCTTTTCCCAGTGTACGGGCAGGAAAGTAAAACAAGTTTGTCAACAGATCATTGCAATATAGTGTGACAAGTGCGAAAAGAGTTGTGTATGGAGTGAGTACAGAGAAAGGCCCGGCCTGAGTGCCTGGGGTGTGTTGCTGAAGACTTCACTGATGAAGTGAAGTGACAAATTGGCAGTAGATGCAGGAAGCACACTTTAGGTCAGTAGAGAGTAGAACTGTTGTTTCTTTTCCAAATAAGCAAAGGAGCTGTTGGCTCAGAGATGCGGCATGAGTGGGATGTGAGAGAAGATGGCTTTGAGATCGGGAGGCAGTTTTGAATCTTTTCCCCTCTCCCGCTTTCTCATTAGTGCCTCCCAGGGACATTCGTATTTGTGAGAGGTGAGACCTTTCATGTCTTATAAAGGTGGCATCAGGCTTAGGCCTGTAAGGAAATCTGATGTGTTCAGAACGTTGTATCAGTTGTGGTCAGTCCTTAATGATACAGATTTCTGGCTCTGAGGATGATGGGTCAGTCAAATGAATGGAAGAGCTGATTTGTTGCCTTGGAGCATTTACAGGCTACTTGGTAGAAGGGCAGAACTTTGTGAAGGAGACCTCAGAGCAGTGGGGGAGGAGGACAGGCACCATGTGTAGTAGATGCATGGCCAAATGAGGCTGGATCTCAGTGTTTCCGGGCAGTGGCAGGGAAGGGCTTCCTGGAGAAGCTGTTTGGACAGGTGAGGGCCAAGGTGCTCCTGTGTGTTTGGGGCCTGAGTCTGCCATTTGGTATGGTAGCATCTCCAGGATTCTGATGTGGAGGTGACTCACACCTCTGTAGGTGAGCAAGAGCATCTGGGTCTCTCATTCCTGGGCCTCTCTGTCAACAAACCTTTGTTAGATTAATTCAGTGAGCCATGGAGATTTCATAGCTGGTCCTAGCATCTTTCCTGCTCTCTCTTGGTGGGGTTTCCCAGGATGTGTGTGGAGAAACCGTGCCTGTGCTTATAGTGGAGCAGTAATGAGCCATTTGTTTACTGACATGAATCAGTAATTTATTTCTGCTGTGTTTCATGGGCACTGTATTGAGAACAGCTCAATTTCTCCTGCTAGTTCTATATAGATTTGTTGTCCACTGAGGAAACAAGTTGTGAAAAAAGCATTGTGCTGAGATTCAGGCAGCCTCTGGCCGGATGATTTGTGATTTTCATGTAAGTTATGTCACCTCTCCAAACCTCAGTTTCTTCATCTGTAAAGTGAAGGGTTGGCCTAGCTGATTTGCTCAACTCATTTCTGCTCTGCTCTGACATAGTGCTATGATTCTTTTCTTTCACGAACTCTTTTGCCTGTCTTTGATGAAAGTTCATAGGTTGTGCTTTGGGAAGGAGACCTCTGTCTGTTTGTCAGGGAGGAGGGCCTGATTGACGTCCTTCATACACCCCTCTGCAACATTCCTTGCCCCCCCTCCAGGGGAGAATCCACCGCAGTTTCTTTGCTCAGTCGCTCCCATGTATTTTTCCATTGCCTACACAGGCAAAGGTGGTAGTATGAAAAGGCAGCTTTCATGTTGTGCTGTCCAGTAAAGTAGCCACTAGTTGCTTGTGGATACTTAAATCAATTAGGAATAAATAAAAATTAAAAATGCAGTTCCCTAGGTGCTGTTGGCAGTTGCAGGTGTAGAACATTTCCATCATCACAGACAGTTCTGTTGTATGAGCTCTGTGAGGGTTGGAGAATACCAAGCAGAAGATTCACCTCGCCTTCAGTGAGCTGGCAGTGTTCTGGGAGCAAGAGGGGCAGGCGGACCTTAGTCTCTCTTGCTAAACTGGGAGGCACGTTGTGGAATGTCGTGGGCTACGTAGGGAGGCAAGGTCATGTTGTAGAGGCCTCCCTCGCTGATGAAGCTGGGCCAGTGCTCTGACCTCAGCAGGCATTCAGCATCTTCTTGCCATGTGGGAGAGGCAGCTTGGTGTGAGGGGTACCTTTCGTGGAGGAGACTGGTGGCATTCAGATCTTCTGGGTTTGGGCTCTTCTGGATGAGAAGGACATTGGGGTATGTGTCTTTTGAGTTTCTCTTTAGTGTTGACAGTGTACAAGATCATGTTATCCTGATACTATATTTCAGCACTTTGAATGGATCAGTGCATTCAGTCCATCAGAGCCTACCAGGGAACTTTAAAAGCACCCATTCCTGAGCTGTGCCCAGATGTGTGAATTCTCCTTCTGGGTGGGGCAAGACGTGCTTCTAATTGTGGCCTGTGAGAGTACACAGATCCAAGGCTATCCCAAAGGTGGAGACCCTATTTAGGTATTTTCTCAACTACCGGAAATGGTCCCTTAGGGCAAGGCTTTTTCTGATGTGGGGAGTGGTGATTCTTGGCAGGCAGGCAGCTTGTGCCTCCTTGTCTGGTGGCATCCTTCTGGAAGTTGGAGGGAAGCCAGGTAGAGGCCAGCTCTAGGCCTGCGTGGAGTGTGCTGCCCCCCAGGAAAGTCCACTGGATGTGTCTCTGTGTCTTGACCTCAGCATACTTCTCTGAGGCCTCCAGGCTGGTCCTCAGCTCTCTGAGAGAGACAGAGTCCCAGTGGCAGGAAGGAATAAAGGAGGTTTGTACTAGGATGGACCTGGGTCTCCTCTCCTATGACTTTTCTCAGCCCCCTTTGTGATGGCACATTCTTTCCTCAGGTAAGTAGATGTGTTCACTCACCTGCTCCACTTTAGAGTGACTTTGCAATCTCTGCGTCGTCCGACATGTCGGTTTAGCTTTCTCTGGGCAGTCATTTTTACCTTATTTCTGAGTCTTTGAGTCATGTATCACCCTGGCCCTGCTGACTGACTGTGGGCTTGAGTGTTTTTCTTTTTAATTGAGATATAGTTGATTTATAATATTATGTAAGTTTCAGGTGTACAACATAGTGATTCTCAGTTTATGAGATTATACTCCATTTGGGGCTTGAGTGTTTTAAAGGCTTGCACAAGTTGGGCAGGAGCATCTGTAGCCCGAGCGCCTGACTGCCTGACCGCCCGGAGCGCCCTACCGCCCCGTGCCTTTGACTCAGTGGCCTGGCATCCTGGGAATGCACCCGGTGTGCTCTGGGGAGGTAGCCGTCCGCTGCTGGCTGCTGGCTCACTGATGGATGATGTACGCTGACTCAGACTTCATCCTTCTTGAATTCCATTTCAGCCGGTGCCAGGAGTTCCCTGGTGGAGCAGGGCAAATGGAATGTGTTGCTAATGGCCCAAAACAGAGCCCTGGCTGCTTGTTGGCTTCCTGCTCTGCTTTGCCCTGGTGGGTCTGCGTCAGTCGGGCTGCCCCCATCCCCCACCCCCTTGCCCACCGTGCCCTCCAGCCTGCTCTGCTCCCCAGTCTCTTTGTCCTGCTAGAAAGAGCTTTGTGACTCCGTGGGGCAGACCTCAGGGTCAACAGGAGGCCTTTTTTAAAATTGCTGCAGGTGCTTCGTGTATATGAGTTTCTGTATAGAAAGACATGCCTGCTTCTGTGGGCCAATAACCAGAGCCTTTCACATTCCTGGATTTATTATATGTTTCTTTCCTTGTGTTCTACCTTATATTGTAATTAGAGCACATAACTTGGTTTCTTAGATTCTTACTTGCTGACTCAAATTTTTTAGGGTTTGAGATGGGGTATAGAAATAGAAGGACTAAAGGGGGATCACACACTGGGTTGTTGGAAGGGCCAAATGAGGTGTGAGAGCAGTGATGGCAGTGTCGCTCACTACCAAGTGCAGGTTGTGTCTGGGCCATGGGCAGCAAGCAGACACCATGCTGGCTACTGCTGGCCTGTCCAGGGGCTGCAGGGCTCCTGGAGGAGGATCCTGTAGCCGAGCATCAGCCATCTCTCTGGGTATTGCTCCTCCTCAGGAGTGTCATTGGCTCACTGGACCCCAGGAACTTGACCAAGGGGAGGGGAGGATACTTGAGGCCAGCACCCTCCCTGCTCCCTGCCACTGAAAGGCCTGGGTGGCTTGCTTCTCTTGCCAGCCCTGGGACCAGTGAGGCGTTCAAGCCAGCGTGTCTGGTGACTTCTTCCTGAGCCTCTTCCTCCCTCCCTCCCTCCCTCCCACAGGATCTACCTGGGGTCCTGTCACCACTGCCCAAGCAGGCCTAGAGGCCTCTTGAACCATGTATTCTTCTCTAATCTTGACCTTAATTGTCCACGAAGCCCTAATGATTTTGCATCCTGTATTTCCCTGGGATCTGCCCTTTCCTCTCCCACCTGGAGAACTACAGACAGCCTCCACTTTTGTCTCCCTGGCCCCTCCAAGCTTTCCCTACATTGCCCATCTCTGCCTTCCTAAACCACCAGGTGGCATTAGTCTCTGAGGGGTTCCCCCTGCCACTGGGAGAAGTCCTAGTATCCTGTCCCTGTGCCCCAGCCTCTCTGGCTTCTCACCCAATAATCTGCCTTCCCTGGGCACCTGCTCTCCTTTTGATTCCCAGCCCCTACCATGCCCACTCCTCACACCACCGAGGGCCTGTTGCTTACTTATTGGGCCAGAGCTGCCACCTCTTTGTGTTCTGAATTCTCAGGTCTCATGGTGCTGAACTGTGATGAGTGTGTAGTAAAAATATACTGAGTGAGTGGCCCAGGGTCTTTGTCCTCTCTGGGACAGAGACCGTTAGCTCTGAAGGAGACTCCTCCTGGCTGGAGTACAAGGAGGAGGTGGTGCAGTCTGATGGAGAGAGCACAGGCTTGTTGCCACTTTGCTGTGTGCATAGGAGTTTTCCATACTCTGAACCTCAATGTTCTCATCTTTTAAATGGGGGTTTAGAGGTGGAATTGTGAGGATTACAGGAGGCTATATATTATTCTATCTCTGACAGGAGGCATTTGACAGTGACCTCCTGCTCCATTTCTTCACTTCCCTGGTTGGCTGGGCTTTCCCTCTGTGTACTGTGCTCCTGCCCTGCCTGGTTCATGTGAGGCTGCTTACTTCCACTGCTCTAACTTTCTGCCCCTCTCTGGCAGGAGGAGCTGGAGCATCTGAACCAGGCCAGCGAGGAGATCAACCAGGTGGAGCTGCAGCTGGATGTGAGTGTTGCTCCTTTTCCTCACACTCTTGGGCTGTTTCCAAAGGTGTTTTCATCATTTTCCCTCCTCTTTCAGTACAGTGGCAGGGAAAGAGGCATGTATGGAAGACAAGAGGGGCTGGGGCCCACACGCATGCCCCACTCTGCCCATGTCCCTATCCTTTTGCCAGGAGGCCAGGACCACCTACCGGAGGATCCTGCAGGAGTCAGCAAGGAAGCTCAACACACAGGGCTCCCACTTGGGGAGCTGCATCGAGAAGGCCCGGCCCTACTATGAGGCTCGGCGGCTGGCTAAGGAGGTAGGACCCACTTTCTGGGGTAGGAGGCCGCATGCAGAGCCTGGCCCTGTACTCTTCTATCTCTGTATGGGGTGTGAGATAAATTACCATTCGTTTCCTCTTCTGTTCCCCTTGGTTCATGTCTCTCTTTTCTTTGTTTGCTCCTCCACTCCTTTACCCATTTCCTTCTTTTTAAATTTTTCTTTACACAAATAATGTGGGCTCAATATTGGAAGGCTGTAATTGTAACCTGTAACTATAAAACAAGGTAGGAAAAGAAAACCGATATTTCCCCAAATCCAACCACGTGCATGTTTCATGATTTTTGTACCTGGGATTTGTTTAGTCAAGTATGGTAAGGTGACAGACACAGAGACAGCTGCCTTCAAAGAAGAATTTATTACTTACAGTTTCTAGGAGAAAAGGACCAGCCACATCATGCAGGGCTACATGGGGAAGTACCTGAGTGGGTGAGGAGACAGAAAATGTGAGGGGAAAGCTTGGCTTAGAGCTTTTATTGTAGAGCCTTTATTGTGGTTTCATGGGAAGGAATGGGTAGGGCAGAGTAGGCAACTTTGAGCCAATTTAAGATTGGCTAGTTTGAATAATTGAGGCAGTTTCTGGGCTATAGGGGTGGTCTCTAGTTTTCTGGTACCTGGCCCGTCAGTGATTTAGGACAGGGGAAATACTGGCTTGCTGTGTGATAGATGGCCTTCAGATTGGTTGACTTGCATATGAAAAGTATGCTCACATTCCTAGGAGTGTGTCTCTAGGAATTAGCCAGCCCTAGGAGAGCCAGCAAGGCCTCTAAGATATAAAAGCATCATAAAACATAGAAAATAAAAGACGTGATTAATATAGCACAAATAATTCCTTAAATTTTTTTTGTATATATCCTGCCAATATGGGATCACATATGTACAATTTTTATTCCTTTATTATATTAGGACATGGTTCCTTGTCAAGAAATACCCATACATGCCATTATTTTTAAGGGCTTCTTAATATTTCTTTATGTTAGATGTACTATTATTCGTTTAACCAGTTCTCTGTAACTGAAAACTTAGGTTTGTTTCCAGTTTTTTGTGTGGTAAATATGGTTGTGATGATATCTCCAAGCACTTGTCTGGTTATTTCATTCAGATTACCTGCTGGACTGGAGTTGATGGTCTCAACCATCAACTAACCACCTTCCAACTAAAGGTTGTGGATTTTTCTTTGTTCTTCCTAGGGCAAAAGGCCAGCAGCCTTCGAGAGTGCTGGATTTTACACACTCACCCTCCATTGGCAGTATCCTTCTTTTTCTACATATATTTCTTCTCTGAGCTATATCCTTGCAACATATTCTTCATAGAATTTTACTTCCTCAGCATTTATTCTTAGTGCAGTTTGGGAAGTGAAGCCACCATTGGCAGTGGGCCTTCTTCCTTCTCTTGTCCTTGCACAGGGCTGGTCTCCATGGGCAGCCAGGGGTCCTTTGAGGCCCCCTATCCTGATGGTCCTTTCCCCCCAGGCCCAGCAGGAGACACAGAAGGCAGCACTGCGGTATGAGCGGGCTGTGAGCATGCACAACGCTGCCCGGGAGATGGTGTTTGTGGCTGAGCAGGGCGTCATGGCTGACAAGAACCGGCTGGACCCCACGTGGCAGGAGATGCTCAACCATGCCACCTGCAAGGTGAGCCAGGAGTGCCAGTAGGTCCCTCCTGCCAGTTCCTGTACTTCCTTTCCTTTCCCTGCATCCTGTCACCTTCCTTAATCCTTTCTCTCCTCCACTCCAGACTTCCCTCCGTTTTGATTCTGTTTCAGACAAAATCTGGTCCTTGCTCTCTGCGTTGTTTGGCCTCCAGTGTGTCCCATATACACTTCCTTCTGACTTAGGATGTCTTTCTGGGCTCTTCTTGAACCTTTGCCTCCAGATGTGGGACTAACCCAAATAGTTCATTCCTGCTGATTGCTCTGGATTCAACACTCCTTTGTTATGTTTAGCTATGACCCCTTGCTTCTATTTGCTGAATGTTCTCCCTTTCTTGCTTTTGAGCTCTGCCAGTGTACCTTGGTTTTTGAAGTACAATTTGTATATTATTTCCAAGCTAGTCTATGGCTGCCGGGGAGCAGGAGGATCCCTGGCATCAGCTCTAGTCTGCCACCTTCACCTTGTAAAGGACAAGTGTCTTAGTCTATTAGGGCTATTATAATAAAATAACAAACTGGGTGGTTTAAACAACAGATGTTTATTTTTCACAGTTCTGGAGGCTAGGAAGTTCAAGATCAAGGCATATAGGCAGATTTGGTGTCTGCAGCGGGCCTGCTTCCTTGTTCCCAGATGGCCAGCTGTCTTTTCACTGTGTTCTCACATGGCCAAAGGGGCTAGGGAGCTCTCCAAGGCCTCTTTTATAAGGAAACTAATTCCGTTTGTGAGAGCTCCCCCCTCTTGACCTAATCATCTCTCAGAGGACCCACCTTCAGGGTTAGGATTTCAACATAAGAATTTAGGGGGGACAGAAACATTTAGTCTGTAGCAGTAAGTGTCAGCTCCTGAGGAGCAGTCATGTCTTGAGGTTCCTTGTGCTCCTTAGTCCAGGCCCATGGCCTCACGCAGAGCAGGAGCTCCACTTCACTCTGGAACTCACACAGAGGAGAGCATGGTACTGAGGGAGGGGTTGTTGAAACTGTTGTAGGCGGGGTCAGCCCCTTGATCCTGGTAGATGAAGTGGCTGGAGCCCTTGCCTGCTACCTGTTCAGGCACAGAAACCTGGAGAACTCAATGCAGAGCTGTGACTCCCCACAGTGAGGCTCCTCCCTTCCCCCAGCCCTAACCCCCAGCACTGAGGTCTCTCTGAGGACCATGGCTGTGGCAGATGTGCTCACAGGTGGACATTCCTTACATGGTTCGCAAGTGGTCCAGAGGGCCCTGGCACCTCTTGGTAGCAACAAAGCTGAGAGGCAGGTAGTACAGGTAACAATAGGTAGGTACAAGGACTCACTGTTCTCTTTTGTGTCTTGGGAGCTCAGTGCTCTCTCCAGGCTCTGCAGTGGGGGATCTCCCCCAGGGTAGCATTTGGAGTGGCAGCCTGAGCAGGCTATAGGGTCAGGAGGTTGGGACCGAGTTCAGTGATGTGTGCCCTCCATCCCACCTGGGCCAGGTGAATGAGGCCGAGGAGGAGCGGCTTCGTGGTGAGCGGGAACACCAGCGGGTGACACGGCTGTGCCAGCAGGCTGAGGCTCGGGTTCAGGCCCTGCAGAAGACCCTCCGGCGGGCCATTGGCAAGAGCCGCCCGTACTTCGAGCTCAAGGCCCAGTTCAGCCAGATCCTGGAGGTAGCTGAGTGGGAGAGGGGGAGGGGGAGTGGACAGAAGATGGGGGAGGGGGCAGGCATAGAAAGGGAGGGCAGGTAGAGGGGACACCAGTCTGCTTTTCTGGGCCATCCTCCAGGCCAGTGCGGTGGAACAGGTGTGCTCAGAATGAACCCGCAGGAGTGGGAGGTGGGGTTAGGGAGTGAGTGCTGGCAGAGAAGGGAGGTAAAGGAGAAAAGGTGAGAATTGGGGGAAACCAGGGAGAATGGGGCAAAGGAATCAGCCAGATAGGGAAAGGGAACAATGGAGAGAGGAGGAAGAGCGGGTGGGAATGAAGACCTGGGAGGAAGGCCCTGGACGGTCATGCAGGAGCAGGGAAGGTTGCTGGGGAAGGGGGACCCCAGGAGGAGGAGGAGTGGAGAGGGGCTGGGTGTGGAGCACTGCAGATTAGTGGTTGGTGGGGAGCAGAGCCGAGGGCCTGGGAGGGGAGACGCCAGCACAGAATGCTGAGTGGGCCTGACGGGACTTGGCAGCTCCAGGGGCCTCGGATAGTTGCCCAGAGGGTCACCTGACTCTGACCCTCCCTCTGCAGGAGCACAAGGCCAAGGTGACAGAGCTGGAGCAGCAGGTAGCCCAGGCCAAGACCCGCTACTCAGTCGCCCTGCGCAACCTGGAGCAGATCAGCGAGCAGATTCATGCGCGGCGCCGCGGCCAGCTCCCTCACCCCCCGGGCCAGCTGCGCTCTTCCCCAGTGGGGGCCGAGGCCGGGCCTGATGGTGGCGAGGATGGGGACAGCGGGATCATCGAGGGGGCTGAGGGCGGGGGGCTGGAGGAGGGTGTCAGCCTGGGGCCTGGCCCTGCCCCCGACACGGACACGCTGAGCCTGCTGAGCCTGCGCACTGTGGCTTCAGACCTGCAGAAGTGCGACTCCGTGGAGCACCTGCGGGGCCTCTCGGACCACACCAGTCTGGATGGCCAGGAGCTGGGTCCCCGGAGTGGGGGTCGTAGCGGCCGCCACCAGCGCAGTATCAGCCTGTAGCCCTGTGCTCAGGGTGGCTGGTGCAGTCTTACCACCACTGGCCCATGGAGGGCCCTGCAGGCTCCTAGCTCCCTCTCCTCGGGTCCTCGCTTCCCCCAGAGAGGTCAGGTTGGCCGTGTCTTGAGTCTGTCCTCTTTCTCACCCTGCCCTGCCCCCCACAGGTGGCAGCTCTCTTTGCCTTACCCTTTCAGAAGGCTTGTCTTTGGCTCTCACATCTCCCTTCCGCCTGCTGGCCCCTCACGGTCTGATACCGTTTGCTGCCCTCTTTTTGACTTCTTCCATCTGTCTGGTTCTTCCCCTAAGGGAAATTTGTCTAGAAGGCACAGGGACGCCATCAGAGAAGGTGGGCTCTGGACCGGGGTCCTGGCATCTTGGCCCCCCCAAGCTTGAGTGAATGGACGGGTACCCCTCCCACCTACCCATCTCCCGAGTGGTCCCGAGTAGCAGGGATGCTGCTGAGCCCTCCTAGCAGCCCAGTGCCCAGTGCTATGTCCCAGCCTGCCTGTGTGTAACATGTAAGGTGCACTGTGGGACTGTGTGCCTCTGAAAGACACCACCCATCCCTTTCGTGCTCCCTCCTCATGACCTAAGCCGCTTTGCTATGCGTGCCTCAAAGCAGGACTTGAGGGATACTGGTGTCAGGGAAGGTGAAACCCAATCTCATCGTTGACAAAGGGGGCACCACCAACTCCAAACAGACTCCCCCCATGTGTGTGGTGTTTCCCCAGCTTGGCTGGGTCCTTAACATTGCCAAGGTGCTAGTGAGTCCATGTTGGGGGGTGGAGATGTAGAGAGGTCCTGATGGCTGAAGCCCTTGCCATTCCTGCTGCGGAGTTAGGTTTATTTACTTTTTCTGGGTAGAGGATGCTGAACCAAATCTCAGCATCCTCCTGCAGGGTAGAGTTGGGGAATTTGGTGCTCAATTGCTCTCCCTCGCTCTTCCCCAAACCAAACAATACCTAGTCCACGATCCCTTGGGGGATGCTCAGGTTTGGCTGCAGAGCCTCCACTGATATGGGGAAGGTTTGGCCTCGGGTGAGGGAACCCGCCCTCCATAGGGAGCTGCTTCAGGTGTCTGGTGGTACTCTTGTGCTGCGTGGGGCGGCGGAAAGGTAGGGAAGCCACACTGGATCTAGGTGCCTTGGGAGCACCAATCCTCCTGTCCCACCCCAGGAGGGCTGAGAGCTGGACTCTGGACAGGAGAACTGGTGCCTAGGCCTGTGTGCTGCTGCCGATGACTGGGGGAGGAGCAGGCCTTCGAATAGAAGGTGTCTCCCTGTCCCAGGGTTGAGGCAGTTTGGTCATGATGAGAACCGCCAGGTTTGAGGTGGCCATGGGGGGAGGGAAGAAGGGGGAGGATGTGTGCGTGCGTGCGTGCATGCATGTGCCTGTGTGTATGGGGGAAAAGGGTCTGCCCCTGATTTTATTTAAATAAAATAGTTTATGTAACAGTAATGTTTATTGTCCCTTTCAAGGAGGGAAGAGGAGAAAGGGGTGAGGATGGAGAGTGGGGAGGAACAGGGTGAAGCGGGATGCTCTTTTGATGGGGTAGTCAGAGGAGGTCTCTTGGGAGGTGAAGGATGAGATGGATCAAACCCAGGCAATGAGAGGAGCGAAGGGTTATGGCCACAGGTCTGGGGTGAATGAGCACCAAGTCGGTGGTGCCCTGCAACCCCCTACCCTTCCAGCTTACCAGCCAAGGAGGGCTCTGCAGAGTGGAGTGGATGTTGTCAACCACTGGTGGTGCAGACAAGATGATGGTGCCAATCCTGGATGTGAGCATGAAGAAAGGGGAGGGACAAGTAGCGTTGTGGGATTTAGCAAATATACAGGATGCCCAGTTAAACTTGAATTTCAGATAGATGATGTTTTTGACCCCTGCAGTGTTAAGGACATACTTAATACTAAGTTGTTTGTCATCGAACTGAAATTAAAATTTAACATAGGTAAAAGGTGACTCCCAAGTCAGGGCTTGACCTGTTGGTGGGTCAGGAGGGGTTTGAATACATTTGGACCCACTGCCTGTGAAACATCTGGTAGAATCAGGTTGGGGAAGAGACGAGAACTTCAGGAGCTGAGGAAGTGGAGCGTGAAGGCTCTCGACCAAACCTCACCAGGGGTGCACCTACATTTATAGCCAGGTGAGGAGGGAGTCGGCTAAGGGATGGAGAAGGTGCTGCCAGGGAGGAGGAGGGGGAGACCCACTGGAAACCTGGTGGGAAAAGGGTGTCCTGAAGACCTTTAAGGGGCAAGGTGAAGGCCAGGAGTTGAAGGGTCAGGAGGGCAGAAGAGTGACCGTGGTGACCTCAGGTGGTAGATGGGCCACTAGGAGGCACTGTGTACCCTTTGACAAGACTATCCAGGTGTGAGACTGCCTTTCCTGACCTGGCTTATTTATTGAGAAATAAGCAAAGTGTGATAAGGCAGATGGGTGCCAAAATACTTCCTTTATCACTGGAAAAGCTGCTGTGACTATGTGTGGCCTGTGTCCTTGGGCAAGTGGGCTTCCTGAGATGATTCCCCAGGGTCATACTTCCCTACCCAGTCTGTGGCAGTGTGGAACCTGTAAGGCTCCTGGTGCAAAGGAACCCTAGAAAAGAAGGGCAGGCTGTGCCCACCCAGTTTCTCCATGCGGAATCACCCACCAGAAAAGGCAATAGTGGAGAGAGGACAGGAGAGTTGGCACTAACGGCTAACCATGGCAAGTGTGCCCCCAGCCCTGTCGTAACCATAGTGGATTGCACTCACCCAGTGTGTCTCACGTTCCAGGTATATGCATCGATCCTTTTAGTACCCGTAACAATATTGTGGGGTAGGTAGCACCACAGTTGCTTTTTTCCAGGTGAGAGTACAGGCATAGTAGGTGTACCCAGTCTGCCCTTAGCCTTGTAGGAGGTAATGGAGGCAGTTGGACTCTAGAGTCTAAACTCTTCAGCCCTTGAGTGAAGCCCCTCACAGGAACTAGAGGTGAGAAAGTAGAGGGAGTGTGTGTAGTCAGCTCTTAGGAAGTTTTACTGGGAAGGGGAGCTGAGAAATAACAGGATGGTCAAGGGATTTTAAAGGAAGCAAGAGATGGTCAAGTTATGGGGGATGTGGAGTCTCTTCTCCCTCTCTTCTCCCCATGTCATATGTCCTAGTAGTAATGACTTCTTTTGAGCTGTATCCCCCTCAAGTGAGCAGCTGGGCCTCAGTCTCCCTGGCACCCAGCTCACGCCCAGCACCTAATAGATGCTCAGAAGACGTGCTTTTGCATCTCCCTTCTCCCTGCCCGGATCCAAATCTATACCAGATTATAGGTTGTCCCTGACCTATGATAGTTTGACTTGATTTTTTGACCTTACGATGATGAGAAAGCAGTACACATTCAGTAGAAACCGTGCTTCACATTTTGAATTTTGATCTTTTCCTTGGCTAGTGATATGAGGTACAATACTCTCATGATGCTGAGCAGCGACAGCAGGCTGTAGCTCCTAGTCAGCCACACGATCATGAGGGTAAACGACTGGTGCACTTAGAAGCATTCTATACTCATACAGCCATTCTGTTTTTCAGTTTCAGTACAGTATTCAATAAACTGTGAGATAGTCAACACTTTATTATAAAATAGGCTTTGTGTTAGATGTTTTTGCCCAACAGTAGGTTAATGTAAGTGTTCTGAGCACATTTATGGTAGTTTAGGGGAAGCTATGATGTTCAGTAGATTAGGTTATTAAGTGCATTAAAAAAATATATTTATTTATTTGGACGCGCCGGGTCTTAGTTATGGCACATGGGATCTTTGTTGCATCTTGCGGGATCTTTAGTTGCGGCATGCGAACTCTTAGTTGCAGCATGTGGGATCTAGTTCTGTGACCAGGGATTGAACCCAAGCCCCCTGCATTGGGAGCACGGAGTCTTAGCCACTGGACCATCAGGGAAGTCCCCTAAGTGCATTTTTGACTTACGGTATTTTCAACTTGACGGTGCGTTTGTCAGGGTGTACCCCCATTGTAAATCTAGGAAGATCTGTGCTTTGTTAGTACTGCAGTTAGGAGATAAGATCTGTATCCACAGTCCTAGGAGCTCCATGTCTCCAAGTGGGGAGTTCCCAAATTTCTCTATGCTTCAATTTTGTGACCTGTATGATGAGAAAATCTAGATGTCACAATGCCAGGTTGATAGCCACAAGGATGCATATTAGCAGTTCTCTGAAGCTTCAGAATGCAGTGAAGTTCATGAAAGGAGGCCTCATCCCATCTTGTGCTAAACAAGGAGGCTCTTTATAAAGACCCCACTGAGGGCTGGGTTTCCCTCTTTGCATATGATTTTGGAAGTCTTCCTTACTCTGCCTTGTGCATGGAGGGGAGATGGGCTTCTAGTGCTGTCATGGTCCTGCTCTGCCGGCAGGGGGCAGCAACCACCAGAAAGCAGGCGAAGTGAGATCTGGGTCTCCAGCTCTGTGGGCATTAACTGTGTTAGTCCTGCAGGACTGTGAGGTTCACCTCTTGGACACTGGTCAGCAGGGCCTGGGAGCATGGTGGGGTGCAGGTTAGGGTCCATACTCCAGAGTTTAACCCTGTCTGTCCCCACACAGACAGGGGCCTCTTGCCTCCCTGCATGTCATTGGAACCATCAGCTGTGTGAAAGCTGGGCCACGTCTGCTGGGGCTGGTATCATTTGAGACCAGATGTTCTGTGCCTGTGGTGTGCCCTGTCTCTTCAGAGCTCACCTTCTTTATTGTCCTCGCTAGTATCCTATCCCTTTCCCTTCCTCACCCTCCTTCCATATTCCCCTCTTGGGAAATCCCATTGGCTTCTCCCTACCACCACTCCTGAGCCCCAGGCTACCACCCTGTGCCATAGCCTGAACGAAGGACACCAGGGGACCATTTCACTGGCTGGCGAAAGTATGTGTGGTTTATTAAGAAATATTTACCAGGATCTTTCAGACTGTAAAACACAGTGGTAGGGCTTGCTAGGAACACCAGAAAATATAATACCGTGGGTGGGACATCCAGGTAAGGAACACGGGGGTGCACATAGCTAGTAGGTGATGCAGGGCAGTAAAAAAATAGATAACTAAAGAGGGATGCAATCAAGAGGGCTCTGGGAGGTTATCTGAGCTGGGGATACTCTCTCAAGCTCTGAACCAGCCCCTGGCCTTAGGCTAGAGAGGTGGTAGCAGGAATCCCAGTTCCTCCCCTGCCCCCGCCCCCCGTGCCCCCCACCTCCAAGTCCTCCTGTCCCCATGCTTCACTCTTCTGAAATCTGGCATGAGCTCTTCTAGCCAAAGCCTGTGTCTGCCCCATATTGGTGTTCTCAGGACCTGGCATATAGCACTCTCCACCAAACATCTGCCCACAGACTTGCTTTCACTTGTGCTACTCTTGGCACACGTTTCCCCCCTGCTTAACCTGTTAGACTTCTGCCTGTGGCTTGAGGCCCAGCTCATGTGGAATTTTGACCAAAGGCCTTTCTGGTTCCCCAGCTCTCCAGCCAGGTCTGAATTAATCCCACCACCCAAGTTCCCAAGGCTCATTTGACTTATTGCGGGGCTGGCCCAATGTCACCCCTGGGGTCTTCCCTGACTCCATCTTACTCAACACCTAACATGGTACAATAGACATTGTGACTATATGTTACTTAATACAGTGACTATATGTCATGTATGGTCTAAAGTGGGACACTTGAGGGAATTCCCGGTGGTCCAGTGGTTAGGACTCCGAGCTTCCACTGCAGGGGGTATAGGTTTGATCCTTGGTTGGGGAACTAAGATCTTGCAAGCTGCACGGCCAAAAAAAAAAAGTGGTACACTTGAGTGTGAAAGGGGACAGATGTTACTCAGGACTGAAACGCACTGACCACACTATCCCGAGGGCTGTCATTGACCTGCCTCTGCCACAAGGGGGTTGTGTGCACATTGGATGAGCCACTCAGCTCCTCTGGGCTTTGGTGTTCCAGTCTGCAAGAAGTGGGGCTGAACTGGGTAGATAACCTCTGAATGTTATCTAGAACACTATATGGCCAGTGGAGGAGGTTGGGGCCTGTCGGGTGTTTTGGTGGAGAATGTGAGATAGTGGATGTGTTTGGGGTCAGAGCATGAGAACACCTAGGGTTGATTAGGGCCCAGCCCAGAGGCAGTGGAGGGCTGCTGGACATTACTGCTTTGGGCATGAGGTGATGACTGTCCACTGTGGTCCAGGAATTTGGAATGCTGGGCAGTGGTTTCTCCCTGATGGCAGGCAGGTGGTGGTCACAACAGAGCAGGGATATACCAGCTCATTCATCAGCATAGCTGGGAAGAGGTGGTGGCAAAATGAGTTTCTTTCCCATTTAGGACAGAGGAACATTTTGATCTAAGCTGGAATGAAGATCAGGGCCATGGAGTTTGGCAAAAGAAGACAAACCCTTCCTCAGTTGCTGCTTCATCTCACATGCCTTGTGGGCCACCATGTTCCTTTTCCCCTCTCCTTCTGGTTTCCATGATAACATGCAGAAGGGAAGGGTCCTCTCCACATCAAACAGGAGGGAGTTTCAGTCATGCCTTCTCCAGAGGTGATGCAGGAATTCTTACAGGTGTTGGGGGGACTGGGGGAGGAGTGAGGGAATAGTGGAAGCTCCTGGCATGAAGGGCTTCCTGGCAGGAGGCTCTTAGGGCCTGCTGCTATTTAGGGGAGAATGAGAGGCCCTCACTTAACATCACCTCTCTCTCCTCCTTCTAACCTCAGTGTTGCCACTATGGTTTCAGCCTCCCACTGTCCTCGGAGAGAGAGGCCAGGAGCCCACCTGCCCCTGCACCCCAGGGTGGGAGTGTGAATTCCCACTGTCCTCCCATTTGGCCTTCTTCCAGCTGATCCTTACCCAACCTCTGTTTCCATGTTGGACAGGATTTCCAGAGCCTCGAATCACAAGCTATTGCTTCTCTCTGAAACAGTTGCAGTTAACAGAGGGACTGTGGCTACCCAGTAGGAAGGGACCTGTCAATAACAAGTCATGAGGCCTTAGAGGAAAGCTATGTCTTCACAGAACCAACCAAAACCAAACTCAAAGTTAAAAAATGAAAAAAATATGCAGCCGGGTATTTAGTTAACCAGCCGTCTTAGGTATACTGTTCATTTTTGCTCTGAATTGAATTATTTTTTTTAAAATCTATTTTAAAGACACATCCAGAGAGAATGTGACAGGCAAAAAGGCAGAATCTGAAAGACAGGAAAATTGATCTGGACACATACATGGAAAGGGATAAGAGGAAACACCGCAACTAGAGAAACCACAGGAATTGGAGAAAGTGAAAGAAGTGGAGTAGAAGAGAGGAAGAGAGATGTGAAGATAGCTGTGTGCACTCAGCTGGGGGAGGGACCACAGGATAAGAAGAGGAAATCACCCCCAGGTGTCTGAGCTAGTAGCAAAGATGGTGCTCAGGGGTGCCTGGACACTAATTGAGCCAAGTCATATTTATAGCCCTCCCTTATCTTGACCTGTCTTAAGGTTCGTAGGGGTGGGACCATTCCTGGCGCTGCCTACCTTCTGTAGCCATCTGCTGGCCAGAGGTTTATGGCTCTGACGTCAGGGAAATTACTGATAAATCTTGTCTTAGACATGCACCACCCTCCATTGGCTCCAACAGTATTTGATATCCAGTAATAGAAAACCAGATCCGGTGAGTTTTTAAAAAGCAAAATTGAACTGAGTGAATTTTAAAGACCTTATTCAATGATTCGTGAATCAAGCATCATCCCATCTAGCAGATGGAAAGGAGCTCCAAGGAGCTGTACAAATGAAAGACTTTTATAGGCAGAAGGGAGCAGGAGCAAGGAAGACATATTAGCAAAAAATGGACTGGTTGTGGCAAGGTCGCCTTCCATTAGGGGCTGCAGAGATCTATCAGGCGGATTACTTCACTAGTGCTGACCAGGTAATTCCTGGTTGGTTTAAAAGTCCATTCCTGGAAGAGACCAAAACTACTTTAAGTTCTTGGGCTTTAGCATAACTGACTATATTTTGGGCCTGTTGTCTTGCTTTTAATAGAGTGAATTCAAGACATAGGCAGGGCCCATGGAAGACATAGGGGAGAGGGGTTGCCATCCTAGGAAATTCTTGAATTCTTTCTTGGAAGTAGCTATCCTACTCTGCTACCAGGTAGCAGAGGACCAAGGGGAATGTGCCTTAGGACATGCCCAAGGACCTCTTGGCAGCTCTGCACCATTAATTCTGTGAGGATATCTGTGGCTGGAACCCAACCAAAGCTGAACAAGCCTCTCTAATCAAAATATTGTTGTTTTCTTGAGGACTTGTGGGTTCTGAGAATTTTGTGCTTCTTTGTGGGACATACTCTTTCAGTTATGAGCATGAAAATCTCAGTGCAATGAGGACAGAAGAAATATTTGCTTCTCACCCATCCTTCATCTTAAACATGGCTCAATAGGGAAGCATCGCCCAGAGAATCTGGCCCAGAGAAGATTCTTCTAGAACCCTGGTTCCTAAAGTATATTCTTCAGACCATCAACATAAGCATCACCTGAAACTTGTTATCATGCACATTCTCAGGCCCCACCGCCTTTACACTAACCCCACTACTCCAGAGGTACTGGATCAGAAATTCTGGGGTGGCACCAAGGACCTGCTTAACAAGCCCTCCAGGTGATTCTGATGCTCACTGGAGTCTGAGAATAGGCAGATATAAGGGATGTGGGAAATGCATACGGGGCGCCTAAGACTTGCACTTCATTCACTTTTTATTTGCCAAAGTGAGTTACTTGGCCTAACTTCAAAGGAGTGGGAAGTGCAACTTGCAATGTGCCCTGGAAGAGGGAGTTCTGGGTATTTTAGGCCATAGATAGTGTTAAATAACGAAAATTAAACTGAGTGAATTTTCAAGATCTAATTGGCTTTATTGAACGAGTCATAAATCAGGCATCATCTCATCTAACAAGTAGAAAGGAGCTTCAAGATTGGAAGAACTAATATTGTTAAAATGGCCATACTACCTAAAGCAATCTACAACTTTAATGCAATCCCTATCAAATTACCCATGACATTTTTCACAGAACTAGAACAAATAATCCTAAAATTTACATGTAACCATAAAAGACCCAGAATTGCCAAAGCAATCCTAAAGAAAAAGAACAAAGCAGGAAGCATAACCCTCTGAGACTCCAGACAATACTACAAAGCTACAGTAAGGTACAGTAATCAAAACAGTGTGGTATTGGCACAAAAACAGTCATACGGAACAGTGGAACAGAATAGAGAGCCCAGAAATAAACCTGCACATCTATGGACAATTAACCTTTGACAAAGAAAGCAAGAACATGCAATGGAGAAAAGACAGTCTCTTCAGCAAGTGGTGTTGGGAAAGCTGGACAGTGACATGTGAATCAATGAAGTTAGAACACACCCTCTCACCATACTCAAAAATAAACTCAAAATGGGTTAAAGACTTAAATATAAGACATGACACCATAAAACTCCTAGAAGAGAACATAGGCAAAACATTCTCTGACATAAATCATAGCAATGTTTTCTTAGGTCAGTCTAAGAAAACTTTTATCACTACTTGCAAGGCGATAGAAATAAAAGCAAAAATAAACAAATGAGATGTAATAAAACATAAGCTTTTGCATGGCAAAAGGAAACAAAAGGAAACAAAAGGAAAAGACAACCTTACAGGCTGGGAGAAAATATTTGCAAACAGTGAGACTGGCAAGGGCTTAATTTCCAAAATATACAAACACATCACATAACTCAATAACAAAAAAAAACCCAAACAACCCAATCAAAAAATGGGCAGAACACCTAAACAGACATTTCTCCAAGAAGACATACAGATGGCCAATAGGCACATGAAAAGATGTTCAACATCACTAATTATTAGAGAAATGCAAATCAAAACTACGATGAGGTACCACCTCACACCAGTCAAAATGGCCATCATTAAAAAGTCATTAAAATCATTAAAAATGCTGGAGAGGGTGTGGAGTAAAGGGAATCCTCCTACATGTTGGTGGGAATGTGAATTGGCGCAGCCACTTTGGAAAACCGTATGAGGTTCCTCAAAAAACTGAAAATAGAGTTTCCATATCATCCAGCAATCCCACTCCTGAACATATACCCAGACAAAACTATAATTCAAAAAGATACATGCACCACTATGTTCATAGCAACTGTATTTACAATAGCCAAGACATGGAAACAACCTAAGTGTCCGTTGACAGATGAATGGATAAAGAAATACACACACACACACACACACACACACACACACACACACACACACACACACACTGGAATACTACTCAGCCATAAAAAAGAATAAAATAATGCCATTTGCAGCAACCTAGAGATTATCAAGTGAAGTAAGTCAGAAAAAGAAAGACAAATACCATATATCACTTATGTGTGGAATCATGACACAAATGAACTTATCTACAAAGCAGAAACAGACTCATAGACATAGAGAACAGAACAGACTTGTGGTTGCCAAGGGGAAGGGGGTTGGGAAAGGGATGGATTGGGAGTTTTGGATTAGCAGATGCAAACTATTATATATATATAGTATATAATATATATATATAATATATATATGATAAATATAAATATAATTATGAATCACTTTGCCATATGCCAGAAACTAACACATTGTAAATCAACTATACTTCAATGAAATATATTTTTTTAAACATTACAAAATTTTAAAAGAATGGAACTCCAAGGAGCTGTACAAAATGGAAAGCTTTTATAGACAGAAGGGGGAAGTGATAAGGAAAGAGCAGATTACATCTTCCTTTTGGAGATGGAAAGGGTCTGTGTGGCAGATCACCTCATTTGTGCTGATCAGAAAATTCCAAATTGACTGGTTAAGACTACATTCCTGGGGAAGGTTGAAACTGCAATTAGGTTAGGTATTAAGCCATGGTTTGGTGATGTGGGCTTAGCACAAGTGACTCCATTTTAGGCCTGTTTTTTTTTTTAACTGTAGGAAAAAACAGTAGCCATGAACATTATCAGGGGAGGTGACATTAGCCTGGATTTGCTCTTTCTATTTTCATACTGCATTTCTGAAAAATAGGGCCTTTGGAGCATAAGCACAGTGTCATTATAATTTCTTGGTTTTATCTATTAGGCTAAATTAAAGCTTCCCAATTACCTCATAAATGCCCCACTTACAGTGGGTGGTCTTCAGGGTCCAAACATTGCACTGGGGACGTTAAGTGGCTTTAGTCTGGTCTGTGTCTCTGAGGTTGTCATTTCCACGGATCAAGTGGGGACATTATTAACACACTGTGGAAAATTTTCCACAGTATTTTGTGGCAAGACAAGAAAAATTTAAACAAAAAATTTTCTCTACCCTTTGGCCTCTTCTCTCCTCTCTCTCTGCATTGTGTATCTGTGTTATGCATCAACCAAACCTCTCCCATTGGCAGAAATACCTGCTCAACCCTACAGAGTAATATTCTCCTAGCATCAACAAGACAACTGCTTAAAAGATAAACCACCTTCTTGATTTTGTAAGGGGTCACATGACCCACTACTTCATACTTGAAGATTTGGATTGTTTAAACTGTTGATAATACATCATTTGATATACAGCCCTCTGTCTCAAAAAACTTATATCAATGTGCTTTGACTTCTATTGGGCAGAGCAGTTCTCAGAGCTTTCTGAGATGCTGTTCCTAGGTTATAATCCTCAATTCGGCTCAAATAAAACTTTCCATTTCTTTCATAGAGTGACTGATTAAGTTTTTGTCGACAACACAGATTCTGACTTAGTGGGTCTGGGGCCAGAGTGTCTGTGTCACACTTGGAAAAGTGAGGCCTTAAGTCCTCTCCAGAGCCCTATTGCAATGCATGCAACAAAATTCCTGCTAGCAAGGAGCTTCCACCTAGCCGTGCACCATACTGCATAAACCATACTACATGGTTCATGTTATTAAAAAGACCCAGGCCTGGGAAATATATTTGTGGACAAAGAATGTCACCTGCCATTTCAGTAAACAAAATATGTTGTGGCCATAAAGTCATCAGCCACTGCAGCTGCCCTGAAGGTACACCCTGAGGGGAACTGGAGAAAAACAGGACAGTTAAGGTGCATATCAAAGGCATAGTTTCAATGAGCACAGACTTTTGCATCTTCCCATATACAGAAAAGCAGTAAAATCATTAACTTGAGATGTCTGTTTTTTGTGATTAGCAGTAATATTTTGAAGTCCGACTACATTTTTTTTTCAGCAAAAACTCCTATATATCCTGGCTCTTTCCTTACCTCTTTGGAACAGTTCCTCAGAGCTATCTGAGAGGCTATATCTTGGGCTTAAAGTCCTCAGTAAATCTGCCAAATAAATCATAATTCTCAGCTTTTAGGTTGTGCATTTTTTTCAGTCAACATATTGATTTTGGCTTTTGTGATATTGTGATTTATAAAATATATAGATATACATTGGTCTTCCTCCTGTTCCTGGCACAGAGCCCCTAAAACTCTCGGAATTTCCTAAATGATAAGAGCTATAAATGTGTGTTTCATTATATTGATGAGGTGACTTTTGGAAAGCCTCTAGGTAACTCAAGGCTCGGGGCTGGTTGCCAGGGGAACCAACCATGTGATTAAAGAGTTGGAACTTTTAGTCCACCCCCACCCCCATCCCCAATCTCCTAGGAGGAGAGAGGGGCTACAGATTGAGTTCAGTCATCAGTGGCAAACCATGTCGATGTAATGAAGCCTCCATAATAACCAAACAGAATGTTTGGAGAGCTTCCACATTGGTGAACATGTGGAGTTTTTGGGAGAAGGGAGATTCCAGAGAGCATGGAAACTCTGCACCCCTTCCCACATACCTTGCCCTATGCATCTCTTCCATTGGCATTTCCTGAGTTATATCCTTTTCTAATCCAGTAAGTAAAATATTTATCTGTGTTCTGTGAGCTACTCTAGAACATTAATCAAGCCCAAGGAGAGGCCATGGAAACCCATCTATAGCTGATAGGTCAGAAGCATGGGTGACAACTTGGACTTAGGACTGGTGTCTGAAAAGGAGGTGGGGGCAGTTTTGTAGGACTGAGCCCTTGACCTGTGGGATCTGATGCTATCTTCAGCTAGATCGTGTCAGAATTGAGTTAATTCCTTAGTGATGTCGGAGAAAATATATATCAGAGGGACTTCCCTGGTGGTCCAGTGGTTAAGGCTCCATGATCCCAATGCAGGGAGCCCGGATTCAATCCCTGGTCATGGAACTAGATCCCTCATGCTTCAACGAAGATCCCTCACATGGCAACACAGATTCCGCATACTGAAACTAAGACCTGGTGCAGCTAAATAAATAAATAAATTTTTTTTTTAAAAGAAAATACATACAGAGGTTTGTTCCTCTGGAAATTATATTTTGATTTAGAAGAAGCCTAAAATTTTCCAAATAAGCTGATATATTAATAAAATTCTTAGAACCATATTGATTCATTAAATAACTTAAAAAAAACAATTTCTCGAATATATAGCAATATACTATTATTAAGATTCCTATCCTAGAAGACTTCTAATTTCAACTCAAACACGTAGAGAACTTGGAGTTCTTACAGTCTTATCCATACACCAAGAAAAAGCTGGACAAACTGAAAATCAATGACTTTTCTTGGACTCATCAGAGAACTGAGTTTCAGAGAAAATTGCCAACCCCAAATCTGGAGAGACAGGAAAATCAGAGGACATAGCTAAGATCTGTTAACCTGGAAGTCACTGGAGCCATAACCTGGTAGAAACACTTATATGGTATTTTTGATGAATTGCCTGAGTTTGAGTGTGGATCAGTGTGAGATTGAGAAACTCCCGGAGCCATAATCTCAGGGGACCCCTTACTCTTGCGGGCTTCGCCTCCAGAAATCCCAAGAGGTTTGCCCAGGGCATTCTACATAACAGACTACTATCCAGGGAAAACACATTACCAGAGCTTATTCCACCAGGGGAAGGGCATTTTTCCAACCCCAGCGCTTTCTAGTTTTCCTATCTCACCTAAGGAGGGAGAGTTTTGAAGCTATAAAAGAAGAAACATTTGTGAAGGTCACAGGCTCACTAAAAGACTAAAATTAATTGGAAGATTACAGAATGCTCCTCCTCCCCACACCTTGCTACCACACCAATGTGCTCCAATATACTATTCGTGAATTACAGTTAAAAGAGCTACAAGGTAAAGGCTCTCTCTGAGGAGGAATACTTAGGGAAGCCCAAAGTAATAAAGGTCAAAAAAACAAGGAAACTAGTGGAATTTGAAGCCTCTAGTATCTATAAATTTAGAATGCATTAAACAAAGCCTAACTCCAAAGCCCAAATCCTAGTCAGGTTAATTCAAATCCTCATACTAAAGGATTTACCTCAGTTCCTATTACTGGATAAAACATTTTAAGATTTCTACAAAATATTACATATCATGCAAAAAGGCAAAAAAAGAAAAAAAAAAACAGTCTAAAGGGACAAAATGAGCATCAGACCAGACTCATATGTTGAAGTTATCAGAGAATTTAAAATAACTATTATTAACACATTAAGGGGTCTCGTGCAAAAGGTAGACATCATGTGAGGAGAGATGAATAATGCAGAAGAAAGAGGGAAACTTAAGAAAGGATAAAAAAGAAAGGCTAGATGTAACAGAAAATCCATGAGAAAGAATAAAAAGGGAAAGTGATGTAACAGAAGTAAAGAATGGCTCCTCCGTAGTCTTGACAGGGCTGAGGAAATGTGATCTTGAAGATAGATCAGTAGGAACTTCCCAAATTGAAATTCAACAAGAAAAAAGAATTGAAAAACATCCAGAACACCCAAGAATTGTGGGACAATTTCAAAGCATTTAACATATGCATATTTGGAATACCAGAAGAAAGAGAAGAGAAGGAGACTGGTGCAAAATAAGTACTTGAAGTAATAATGGCCAAGAACTTTCCAAAATTAATGGCAGACATTAAATCATAATTCCAAGAATCTCAGCATCAAACAGAATAAATACCCAAAATAACTACACTTAGGTATTATATTCAAATTGAAGGAAATCAAAGAGGAGAAAATCTTGAAAGAAGTCAGGAAAAAAGAAAACAAAAGCCAAACCAACCTACCTTGACTATAGAGAAACAAGGTAAAGAATTACAGCAGACTTCTAGTCAGAAACCATGCAAGCAAGAAGAGAGTGAAGTGAAATATTTAAAGTTTTGAAAGAAAAAAACCCCATAGAATTCTATATCAACAAAATTATTTTTCAAAAGTGAAGGATAGATGAAGACTTTCTCAGACAACTGAAAACTGAGGTGATTCACCAGCAGAAATGTTAAAAACATTTTCTCAAGTTAGAGAGAAAATGATAAAGGATAATGAAGGATAATGAAACTTGTATCTATATGAAGAAAACAAGAACACTGCAAGAGAAATATATTAACTTAAAAGAAATCTTTTCTTGTAATTTATCTAAAATATAACAATTTGTTTAAAATTATAAAATAGCAACAATATATTGGATGATTAAGCACATGGATAACTGTCATCCATGTTCCTTCACTATGTATAAAGTGGAATAGTGTCATTTGAATGTGGATTTAAATTATTTTAAAATGTATATTGTAAGTTCTACAGCTAATTTTTAAAAATTTATTTACTTAATTTATTTTTGGCTACGTTGGGTCTTCATTGCTGTGCATGGGCTTTCTTTAGTTGCAGTGAGTGGGGAGCTACTCTTCGTTGTGGTGCACGGGCTTCTCATTGCAGTGGCTTCTCTTTTTGTGGAGCATGGGCTCTAGATGCATGGGCTTCAGTAGTTGTGGCATGCGGGCTCAGTAGGTGTGGCTCACAGGCTCTAGAGTGCAGGCACAGTAGTTGTGGTACACGGGCTTAGTTGCTCTGCAGCACGTGGGATCTTCCCAGATCAGGGCTCAAACTCATGTCCCCTGCATTGGCAGGTGGATTCTTAACCACTGCACCGCAGGGAAGCCCCAACAGCTAATTTTTTAAGGAAGTAGAAATGAGAGAGAGGAGATCAAATAGAATTATTTCAAATGCTCAATTTACACCAGAGAGGGCAGATAAAGAAACCTCTAGCAATGAATAGAAAAAAGTTACAAACATGGTTGATATTAATTTAAATATGTCAATAATTACTTTAAATGTGAATGATCTTAGTATGCCAATTAACAGACAAAATTATCTTTTGGATAAAAAAAATACAAGACTCATATATGTACTTACAAGAAACTCTTTTAAATATAAAGACCCTGACGACTTACAAAGTTAAAAGTAAAAGAGGGAGAAAGATATAGGATGCTAACACTAATCAAATGAAAGCTGGAGTAGTTATATTAATTTTAGACAAAGAGAATTTAAAACAATGAAAATTATCAAGAATAAAAAGGAGTACTATTATTAATAATGATAATGGTGTCAGTTCTCCAAGAAGACAACAGTTTTAAACACGTATGTTACAGAAGATTGTCAAAGTGTGTGAAATGAGAACTGATAGAACTAAAAGAAATAGACAAATTCACTTTTATAGTTGAGATTCCAACACCTGCTGTCAGTAAGTGACGAATCAAGCGGGCAGGAAATCAATAAAGATATATTTGACCTGAATAGAACTATGAAGTAACTAGATCTAGGTGGCATTTTTTGAATACTCCATCCAACAACATGTCAAACTTGGGTGGAATATTCACTGAAAAAGACCATTTCTGGGTCATAAAAAGTACTTTCCAGTAACTCCACTACTGGATATATAGCCAAAATAATTGAAAGCAGGACCTTGAAGAGATATTTGCACATCTGTTTTCAAAACAGCACTCTTCACAATAGCCAAGATGTAGAAGCAACACAAATGTCCATTGACAGATGAATGGATAAACAAAATGTGGTATATACAATACATACAATGTAATATTATTCAGCCTTAAAAAGGACATTCTAGCACATGATACAACATGGATTAACTCTGAGAACATTATGCTGAGTGAAATAAGCCAGTCACAAAAAGACAAATACTGTCTTATATGAGGTACCTTATGTGAGTAGACAAATTTATAGAATCAGAAAGTAGAATGGTAGTTTCCAGAAAATGGAGAGAGGAGAAAATAGGGAGTTGTTATTGAATAGGTATAGAGTTTCAGTTTTGCAAGATGAAAAAGTTCTGGAGATTTCTTGCACAGCAATGTGAATATGCTTAACAAAACTGTACTTTACACTTAGAAATGGTTAAGATGGTAACTTTTATGTTATGCACATTTTAATACTAACAAACTTGAAAGGGTAGAAATCAAAGTAAAGTTTCAGACCACAATTTATAATTATCAGTAATCAATAACAGGAAGCTGGAAAATCTTCATATATTTGAAAATGAAACAAAAAACTTTTACCTATAAGGGAAGAGAATCTGAAGAAGAATATATATATATATATATATTCTGAATTGCTGTGCTGTACACCTGAAACTAACACAATATTGTAAATCAACTATACTTCAATTAAAAAATTATCATTTCAGAAAAACAAATAATCAGACTTCCCTAGTGGCACAGTGGTTGAGAGTCCACCTGCCAATGCAGGGGACATGGGTTCATGCTCCAGTCTGGGAAGATCCCTAGCCACAGAGTGGCTAGGCCTGGGAGCCATGGCCGCTGAGCCTGCGCATCCGGAGCCTGTGCTCCACAGCGACAGAGGCCACGACAGTGAGAGGCCCGCGTACTGCAAAAACAAACAAACAAACAAACAAAAAAACCCCAAATAATCAATGTATTAAGAAGTCTAAAGAGAAATTTAAAATGTTTTTGAAATAAATGAAAATAAAATTTATCAATTTTTGTGAGATGCAGTGAAAGTAATGCATGGAGGGAAATTTATAGCATTTAATGTATATATTAGAAAAAAATCTAAAATCAATAACTTAAGGTTTTCCCTGAAGAAACAAGAACAGACAAGCAATAGCCTAAAGCAAGAAGAACAAAGGAATAATAAACTATAAAATTAAAAATGGGAAACCAGTAGAAAACAAAATCAAAGGAAACCAAACCTGGTTCTTTGAAAAGATCAGTAACATTGGTAAACCAGGCTAACCAAGAAAAAAAGGGAGGGGACACAAATTACCAATACCAAATGTTCATTACTGATGAATCCATGGACACCAGAATGATAATAAAGCGATACTATGAAAAACTCCATGCTCACAAATTAGGTGATTTTAATGAAAAGAACCAGTTTCTTGAAAGATACAAATTGCTAAAACTCACAAAGGAGAAATAGGTAAGCTGAATAGTTCTATATCTATTAAAGAAATGGAACAAATAATTATTAAACTTCCAAAAAAGAAAACACCAGGCCCAGATGGTTTCACTGGTGAATTCTAACAAACATTTAAGAAAGAATATATAACAATTCTCCACAGTCACTTCCAGAAAATAGAAGCAGTGGTAACACTTCCAAACACATTCTATGAGGCCAGCTTTATCCTAATACTAAAACCAAATAAAGACATCACAAGGAAGGAAAACAACAGACCAATATCTCTCATATACATAAATTCAAAAAATCCTCAATAATATAGTAACCTATCAAATCAAACAAGGTAGTTATACACCACAACCAGGTGAGATTTATTCCAGGTATGCAAGGCTTATTCAACATCTAAAAAATCAATGTAATTAATCACATAAACATACTAAAGAAGAAAAATCATATGATCATATTAACTGATGCAGAAAAACAGGCAAAATCCAACACTCATTCCTGATAAAAATCCTCAGCAAATTAGTAATAAAGTAAAACTTCCTCAGTTTGACAAAGAATATACAGAAAACTTACAGTTAATATCATACATAATGGTGAAAACTGGATACTCTCCTAAGAGTTGGAAGAAAGTGAGGGTGTCTTCTCTTAGCACTCTTCTTCAAAACTGTACTGAAAATCCTAGCTAGTGCAATAACAGAAGAAAAAGAAATAAAAGGTTAAAGATTAGAAAGAAAGAAATAAAACTATTCACAGAAGATACAATTGTCTATATATAAAATTGCAAAGAACTGACACACACACAAAAAAAATACAAAATAATTCATAGAACTAAGTAAATATTGCAAGATCACAGGATACAAAGTTAATATACAAAAGTCAATTACTAATCTTGAGGACATTATACTAAATGAAATAAATCATTCTTAACAAGACAAGTATTGTATGATTCCACTTACATGAGGTACCTAGAGTAGTCAAATTCATAAAAACAGCAGATAGAATGGTGGTTACTAGGGACCTGGGATAAGGGAAATTGGGAAGCTATTACTTAAGTGTATAGAGTTTTTTTGCAAGATGAAAAAGTTCTGGAGATTGGTTGCAGAACAATGAGAATATATTTAACACTTGAAGATGATTAAGATGATATTTTATATATTTTACCATAATCAAAACATAAAAATAAAGAGTATTTAAAAAGAATTATATACTAGCAATGAACACTTGGAATTTGAAATAAAAAATTCCATTCACAATAACACCCTAAAAAATGAAATAGGCATAACTCTAACAAAATATATTAAGGAACTATATGCAGAAAACTATAAAACACTGATGAATAAAGCAAAGAAGATCTAAATAAATGGAGAGATATTCCATATTCATGGATTGGAAGTCTCAATATTGTTATGATGTCAGGTCTTCAGAATTTGATCTTTGTACTCAATGCAATTTCAATTAAAATCCAAGCAAGCTATTATGGATATTAACAAACTGATTCTAAACTTTATGTGGAAAGGCAAAATATCTAGAATAGACAGCACAATATTAAAGAAAAAGAACAAATTTGGAGGACTGACACTACTCAATTTCAAATCTTACTCGAATGATGCAGTAATCAAGATAGTGTGTTGTTGACAGAAGAACAGAAACATAAATCAGTGGAACAGAATACAGGGTAATAGACCTGCACAAATATAGTCAACTTATCGTTATCAAAGGAGCAAAGGCAATTCAATGGAGAAAGGGTAGTCTTTTCAACAAATGGTACTGAACAAATTGGACATTGATATCAAAAAATTAGCACTTTGATGCAGATCTTACTTTAACACAAAAGTTAAATCAAAATGGATCATAAACCTAAATGGAAAATGCTAAACTATAAAGCTTCTTGAAGAAAACATAGGAGAAAATGTACATGACTTTGGGTTTGATAATGTGTTTTTCAATACAGCATCAATACTATCCATGAAACAAAAAAATAAAAATTTTCCTGTTAAAATTAAAGCCTCTGCTCTGCTAAAGATGTTGTTCAGAGAATGAACAAATTTTACCCCAAAACTAGAGTAATATTTGTAAAACAGATTTTTGATAAATTATTTGTATCCAAAATATACAAAGAGCTCTTAAAACTCAACCAGAAAATAAACAACTCAATTTAAAAATGGGCAAGGGCTTCCCCGGTGGTGCAGTGGTTGGGAGTCCGCCTGCCGATGCAGGGGACGTGGGTTCGTGTCCCGGTCCGGGAAGATCCCACATGCCGCAGAGTGGCTGGGCCCGTGATCCATGGCTGCTAAGCCTGCGCGTCTGGAGCCTGTGCTCCGCAACGGGAGAGGCCACAACAGTAAGAGGCCTGTGTACCGCAAAAAAAAAAAAAAAAAAAAAAAAAAAAAAAAAAAAAAAATTAAAAAATTAAAAAAATAAAAATGGGCAAAAGATCTGAACAGACAGTTCACTGAGAAAGATGGCAATTATTTGAACATATGAAAAAGTGCTTAAGATCATATGTCCTTAGGGAACTGCAAATTAGAACAACAATAAGATACCACTACACACTTATTAGAATAGCTAAAATGCAAATAACTGATAATACCAACTAATGGAAAGGATGTGGAGCAAAAGGAACTCTCACTGATAATGAGAATGCAAAATGATACAGCTTCCTTGAAGACAGTTTGGCACTTTCTTACAAAACTAAACGTAATCTTACCATATGACCCATGATCACGCTCCTAGGCATTTACACAACAGACTTGAAAATTTATGTCCACACAGGAACCTGCATGTGAATGTTTATAGCAGATTTATTCATAATCACCAAAAGTGGGAAGCAAGCAAAATGACTTTTAATAGGAATGTATAAACAAACTGGTACATCCGTACAGTGTAATATTTTTCAGTGATAAAAAGAAATGAGCTACCATGCCAGAAAAATAAATGTATAAATCTTAAATGCATATTGCTAAGTGAAAGAAGCCATCCAGAAAAAGCTAAATAACAAAAATTTTCAATTGTATGACACTCTGGGAAAGGCAAAATTGAGAGGCCTTCAACAGATTAGAGGTTGCGAGGGATGTGAGGGAGGAAGGAAGGGTTGAATAGGTAAAGCATAGGGAAATTTTCAGGCTGGTGAACTTCTGTGTAATATTGTAATGGTGAATAAAAAACAGTAAACATTTGTCAAAACCCATAAAACTATAGTACAAAGGGCAAACCTTAATGTATAAAAATTTTAAAAATAATTTAGGAGATGAGGAGAACCCCTAAAAGAAATTAAGATTGTTACAAAGTAATCTAAATTTATTATAAACGTATGACTGAACATCACTGAAGGGGGTGGGGGAATAAGGTGCTGACCTAGATAAGTAACTTCAGAAAAAGGTGGAGTCTGTAAGCCTAAGGCAAAAGGAACTGTTCACAAGCACTCTGCTCTAGTTGATAAAGCGATTTTTCATAGGGATAACAATTCCAATACTGCTATACATGTTTATATTGGAACTGAACAATTAAGAAAGAGGATGGCCAATTGTGGGAGTCCTGTTGTTGGACTAGGATCTTACAGATAAGAAAGGGAAAGAGGCTAGTATGATCTACGTGTTAATGGAGTAGAATTTGAGACATCCGTGTGAACTTATGTTTAGCTTAATATAGGTACTGACAGTTACGTATAGAAATATTTATGGATATATATATATATATATATATATACACATGTGTTAGTATACACACATGTATCTCCTTGTTTTGTTAGCTGAGAGAGTCTAGTAGCAATGACATGCCAGTATTAAAACAGAGTCACTCACTGGTGAGACTCTAGATCTTGGCATGTTCCTTCTGATGCACGAGATATCCTTGCGGTATAAGAGGTAGAAAATGACACATACATCAGCACAAGACTCCTGGCTACATCCTCTATTCTGACCCAGCTTCTCCAGAAAATTCTCCATCCTTAAAGCAAACTGAAAGCCTGTCATGTGTACCTCACTCCCATTCCCATTGCTTTACAAGAGAAACAGCTGCCTAGATATATTGGCACCAGCTTACAGAGGGATTCTGGAATGAGACAATGAGAAAAGCCCTTTCACCAACTCACGCAGCACCAACTCAGACAGGAAAAGGAAACTACTCAGTGGGAGCTTCTTTTCACATTTTAGCTGAAGTATCCACTCTAGCAGATATCACGGAACAAAGAACTTAGAAGTCTTAGTTAGTGCAAGGAAACTTCTCATGGCTTTTAAGTGGCATCTTTTAACTTCTACCAATTAAAGATAAATAAAACCTGAGGGTCAAATATCTGCAGAGCACCCTGTCGTAAACATTCTGCAAGGAGGCTCCAAACAGTTGATTTTTTTTTTTTTGGTATTATTTTCCTGCTAGGTAGTGCTCTAAGTGGTTAGAGGGAAATTTAACATCTCCACTGTCATTGTGGAAGACATCCAGGAAAAATATGGGAAAAATTAGAATTTATGAGGACACTTGGGGAAAGCACCATATTTGCTGAATCCTATATAATTGGTATGTTGTGTGTTCATTTTCATTTACCTCAACTATTTTCTAATTTCTCTTTTGATTCTTCTTTGACCCATTGATTATTTAGGAGTTTGTTGTTTAATTTACATGTATTTGTGAGTGTCCCAAATTTCTTTCTGTTATTGATTTCTAATTTCATTTCATTGTGGTCAGAGAACACACCTTTTATTATTTTTAGTTCTTTAAATTTGTTGAGGTTTGTTTTATGGTCTGGCATATGGTCTATCCTAGAAAATGTTCCAGTGCACTAGAGCAGAATATATATTCTGCTGGTGGTGGTGAAGTGTTCTATTGAAGCCTATTAGGTCTAGTTGGTTTATAATTTTAAGTCTTTTATTTCCTTGTTGATCTGTCTTGTTTTTCTATCTATTATTGAAAGTGGGGTTCAAGTAGAAGTTTCCAACTATTATTGTTGAATTGTCTATTTTTACTTCATTTCTGCCATGTTTTTGGTGCTCTGTTGTTAGGTGCAATATGTGTTTCTGCATATATCTTTCTGATGGATTGACCCTTTTATCACTATAAAATGTTCCTCTGTATCCATGATAATACATCTTGCCTTAAAACCTACTTTGTCTCTTGTTAGAGTAGCCACACCAGCTTTCTTTTTGTTTCTGTTTGCATGATATATCATTTTCCATCCTTTTACTTTCAGTCTCTTTGTATTTTTGAATTTAAAGTATGTCTCCTCTAGACAGCATATTGCTGGATCTGTTTTTGAAATTGAGGCTGCTGATCTCTGCCTTTTGATTGCATTATTCAATCCAATCATTTAATTTTATTATTGATATAGTTGAATTTATATCTGTCACTTTACTTTTTGTTCTCCATATGTCTCATAGTTTCTTTGTTCTTCCTTTCTTTTTTACTACTTTATTTTGCATTAAGTGAATATTTTCCAATGTAGTATTTTATTTAATGAATTTTTCACTACATATTTTTCTGAATTATTTCCTAAGTTGTTATAAGGCTCCTATGTACATCTTAATTTATCAGAATCAGCTTTGTATTTGTGCTAAATTCCATTGATCATAAAAACATTACTCCTATGGAAAAACAAATACTGTATGCTAACACATATATATGGAATCTAAAAAAAAAAGTGATTCTGAAGAACCTAGGGGCAGGACAGGAATAAAGATGCAGATGTAGAGAATGGACTTGCAGACACGGGGAGGGGGAAGGGTAAGCTGGGATGAAGTGAGAGAATGGCATGGACTTATATATACTACCAAATGTAAAATAGCTAGTGGGAAGCAGCTGCATAGCACAGGGAGATCAGCTTAGTTCTTTGTGACCACCTAGAGGGATGGGATAGGGAGGGTGGGAGGGAGTCACAAGAGGGAGGAGATATGGGGATATATGTATATGTATAACTGATTCACTTTGTTATAAAGCAGAAACTAACACACCATTGTAAAGCAATTATACTACAATAAATGTTAAAAAAAAAAACTAAAAAAAAATTACTCCTATGTAGTTTTATTGTGTTTTACCCTCATTTTGAGGAACTACTGTTATATGTATCATATTGACAAGTGTTAGAAACACAACAATACATTTATAAAATTTTTACTTTGTATAACTTCATATCTTTTAAAAAAGGGAAGAAATGAGAACAAGTACATATTTATGTTTTATCATTTGTTTCTCTTGATTTGTTCTTGTAGATTTGAATAGCCATCTTATTACATTTAGATATGTTATAGGCACAATAATACATTATATACATATTGGTTTTGTTTTTATTTTTTTTAGAAAGGAAGTTATTTTATTTATTTATTTATTTATTTTTGGCTGCGTTGGGTCTTCATTGCTTCTCAGGCTTTCTCTAGTTGTGTTGAGCAGGGACTACCCTTTGCTGTGGTGCATGGGCTACTCATTGCAGTGACTTCTCTTGTTGCGGAGCACGGGCTCTAGGTGCTTGGGCTTCAGTAGTTGTGGCATGTGGGCTCTTGAGTGCAGGCTCAGTAGTTGTGGTGCATGGGCTTAGTTGCTCTGAGGCATGTGGGATCTTCCCGGACCAGGGCTTGAACCGATGTTCCCTGCATTGGCAGGTGGATTCTTAACCACTGAGCCACCAGGGAAGCCCTACGTATTGTTTTATACCATTGCTTTTTAAAATACTTCAGAGAAAGAAAGGAAAATAAATATGCATCTATACTTTAATAATTACATAATTACACTTACCACTGTCCTTTTTTTTGTTTTGTTTTGTTTTTGTATGTATTTCATTAACTGTCTGGCATCATTCACTTTCATCCTGAAGATCTTTCAGTATTTCTTGTAAGGCTGGTCTGCTAGCAACAAATTCCCTCTGTTTTTGTTTATCTGGGAATGTCTTTATTTTGCCTTCATTTTTGAAAAATAGCTTTATTGAATATAAAATTCTTAGTTGACAGTTGTGGTTTTCTTCTTTGAGCATTCAAATATGTTATCTCACTTCCTTCAGGCTTCTATTGCTTCTGATGAGAAGTCAGCTGCTAATCTTATTGGGGTTGCCTTGTAAGTGACAAGTAGCTTTTCTCTTGCTACTTTCAAGATTTTTCCTTTATCATAGTTTTTCAGCTTTTTTTAAAATTTAATTTAAAATTTAATTTTTATTTTTTACTACTATATGTCTCCTTATGGATCTCTTTGTGTTTATCCTACTTAGAGTTTATTAGCTTCCTGTATGTGTAGATAAATTTTTGAAAGTAAATTCAAGAAATTCTGGGACTTCCCTGGAGGTCTAGTGGTTAAGACCCTGTGCTTCCACTGCAGGGGGCATGGGTTCGATCCCTGGTTTGGGAACTAGGATCCCACTTGCCACCTCACCAACCAACCAACCAACAGGTAAATAAATAAATTCAGAAGTTTTCAGCCATTATTGCTTTGAATATTTTTTCTGCTTCTTCCTTTCTTTTCTCTTCTCTAGCTACTTCCAATATGTGCATGCCTGTGTGCTTAATGATGACCCACATTTCTCTGCTACAGCCTTCATTTTTCTTTATTTTAAAATTGTCTCTGATATTCAGATTGCATAATCTCTATTGATCTATCTTCAATTTCCTTTCAGCTTTGGCCAGTTCAAATTTATGGTTGAACCCCTCTTGTGAATTTTTTTCTTTATTGGAGTATAATTTCTTTACAATGTTGAGTTAGTTTCTGCTGTACAATGAAGTGAATCAGCTATATGTATATGTATATCCCCTCCTTCTTGGACCTCCCTCCCACCCCCCTATCCCACCCATCTAGGTTGTCACAGAGCACTGATCTGAGCTTCCAGTGATTATAGCATGTTCCCACTATCTACCTATTTTATGCATGGTAGTGTATATATGTCAATCCTAATCTCCCAATTTATCCCATGCTCCCATTCCCCCTGTGTCCACATGTCCATTCTCTACATCTACATCTCTATTCCTGCCCTGCAAATAGTTTCATTTGTACCATTTTTCTAGAGTCCACATATATGCTTAAATATAAGATACTTTTTTTTCTCTTTGTGGCTTCACTCTGTATGACACACCCTAGGTCCATCCATATCTCTACAAATGACCCAATTTCACTCCTTTTTAAGGCTGAGTAATATTTTGTTGTATATATGTACCACATCTTCTTTATCCATTCATCTCTCATTAGACATTAGGTTGTTTCCTTGTCCTGGCTACTGTAAATAGTGTTGCAATGAACACTGGGGTACATGTGTCCTTTTGAATTATGGTTTTCTCAGGGCATATGCCCAGTAGTGTGATTGCTGGGTTGTATGGTAGTTCTATTTTTAGTTTTTTAAGGAACCTCCATACTGTTCTCCATAGTGGCTGTATCAATTTACATTCCCCCCAACAGTGCAAGAGTGTTCTCTTTTCTCCACAACCTCTCCAGCCTTTATTGTTTGTAGATTTTGGATGATGGCCATTCTGACCAGTGTGAGGTGATACCTCATTGTAGTTTTGATTTGCATTTCTATAATGATTAGCAATGTTGAGCATCCTTTCATGTGCCCCGTGACCATCTGTATGTCCTTCTTGGAGAGATGTCTATTTAGGTCTTCTGTGTATTTTTTGATTGGGTTTTTTAGTGTTTTGATATTGAGCTCCATGAACTATTTGTATATTTTGGAGATTAATCTTTTGTCTGTTGCTTCATTTGCAAGTATTTTCTCCCATTCTGAGGGTTGTCTTTTCGTCCTATTTATGGTTTCCTTTGTTCTGCAAAACCTTTTAAGTTTCACTAGGTCCCATTTGTTTATTTTTGTTTTTACTCATTACTCTAAGAGGTGGGTCAAAAAGATCTTGCTGTGGTTTATATCAAAGAGTGTTTTTCCTATGTTTTCCTCTAAGTGTTTTATAGTGTCCAGTCTTACATTTAGGTCCTTAATCCATTTTGAGTTTATTTTTGTGTATGGTGTTAGGTAGTGTTCTAATTTCATTCATTTACATGTAGCTGTCCAGTTTTCCCAGCACCACTTATTGAAGAGTCTGTCTTTTCTCCATTGTATGTTCTTGCCTACTTTGTCACAAATTAGGTGACCATATGTGCATGGGTTTATCTCTGGGCTTTATAGCCTGTAACCATTGATCTGTATTTCTGTTTTTGTGCCAGTACCATAGAGTCTTTTTTTTTTTTTTTTTTTTTGAGAAAGGTGAATATATGATCCAAATTTTTTTAAATTTTATTTATTTATTTATTTTTGGCTGTGTTGGATCTTTGTTTCTGTGTGTGGGCTTTCTCTAGTTGCGGCAAGTGGGGACCACTCTTCATCATGGTGTGCAGGCCTCTCACTATCGCGGCCTCTCTTTTTGCAGAGCACAAGCTCCAGACACGCAGGCTCAGTAGTTGTGGCTCACGGGCCTAGCTGCTCCACGACATATGGGATCCTCCCAGACCAGGGCTCGAACCCATGTCCCCTGCATTGGCAGGCAGATTCTCAACCACTGCACCACCAGGGAAGCCCTTTGATTACTGCTGCTTTGTAATATAGTTTGAAGATGGGGTGCCTGATTCCTCCAGCTCTGATTTTCTTTCTTGAGATTGCTTTGGCTGTTCAGGGTCTTATGTGTTTCCAAGTAAGTTGTAAAAATTTTTTGTTCTAGTTCTGTGAAAAATGTCATTGGTAATTTGATAGGGATTGCATTGAATGTGTAGATTGCTTTGGGTAGTATAGTCATTTTCTCAATATCAATTCTTCCAATCCAAGAGCATGGTATAACTCTACATCTGTTTGTGTCCTCTTTGATTTCTTTCATCTGTATCTTATAGTTTTCTGTATACAGTTCTTTTGCCTCCTTAGGTAGGTTTATTCCTAGGTATTTTATTCTTTGTGTTGCTGTGGTAAATGGGATTGTTTCCTTAATTTTTCTTTCTGGTCTTTCATTGTTATTGTATAAGAATGCAAGAGATTTCTGTGTATTAATTTTGTTTCCTGCAACTTTACTAAATTCATTGATTAGCTCTAGTAGTTTTCTGGTAGTGTCTTTACGATATTCTATGTATAGTATCATGTCATCTGCAAACAGTGACAGTTTTACTTCTTCTTTGCCAATTTGGATTCCTTTCATTTCTTTTTCATCTCTGATTGCCATGGCTATGACTCCCAAAACTATGTTGATTAATAGCAGCAAGAGCAGACACCCTTGTCTTGTTCCTGATCTTAGAAGAAATGCTTTCAGTTTTTCACCATTGAGAATAGTTTGCTGTGGGTTTGTCATATATGGCCTATATTATGTGGTAGGTTCCCTCTCTGCCCATTTTCTGGAGAGTTTTTAATCATAAATGGGTGTTGAATTTTGGCAAAATCTTTTTATGCATCTATTGAGATGATCACATGGGTTTTATTTTTCAGTTTGTTGAGATGGTGTATTATGTTGATTGATTTGCATATATTGAGGAATCCTTGCATTCCTGGGACAAATCCCACTTGATCATGGTGTATGATCCTTTTAATATGTTGTTGGATTCTGTTTGCTAGTATTTTGTTGAGGATTTTTGCATCTATGTTCATCAGTGTTATTGTCCTGTAATTTTCTTTTTGTGTGTGTGGTATCTTTGTCTGGTTTTGGTATCACAGTGTTTGTGGCCTCGTAGAATGAGTTTGAGAATGTTCCACTCTCTGCAGTTTTTTGGAAGAGTTTGAGAATGATAGGTGTTAGCTCTTCTCTAAATGTTTGATAGAATTCGCCTGTGAAACCATCTGGTCCTGGACTTTTGTTTGTTGGAAGATTTTTAATCACAATTTCCATTTCATTACTTGTGATTGGTCTGCTCATATTTTATATTTCTTCCTGGTTCAGTCTTGGGAGGTTGTACTTTTTAAATAATTTTTCCATTTCTTCCACATTGTCCATTTTATTGGCATATAGTTGCTTGTAGTAGTCTCTTATGATCCTTTGTGTTTCTGCAGTTTCAGTCATAACTTTTCCTTTTTCACTTCTAATTTTATTGATTTGACTCTTCTCCCTTTTTTTCTTGATGATTGTTTCTAAAGGTTTATCAGTTTTGTTTATTTTCTCAAAGAACCAGCTTTTAGTTTTATTGATCTTTGCTATTATTTTCTTTGTTTCCATTTCATTTATATCTGCTGTGATCTTTATGATTTCCTTCCTTCTGCTAATTTTGGGTTTTGTTTGTTTTTCTTTCCCTAGTTGCTTTAGGTGGAAGTTTAGGTTGAGATTTTTCTTGTTTCTTGAGGTAGGATTATATTGCTATAAACGTCCCTCTTAGAACTGTTTTGCTGCATCCCATAGGTTTCGGGTTGCCATGTTTTCATTGTCCTTTGTTTCTATGTATTTAAAAAAATTTCCTCTTTGCTTTCTTCAGTGATATCTTGGATATTTATTGGCACACTGTTTAGCCTCCATGTATTTGTGTTTTTTACAGTTTTTTTCCTGTAATTGATATATAGTCTCATAGTGTTGTGGTTGAAAAGATACTTGATACGATTTCAATTTTCTTAAATTTTCCAGGGTTTGATTTGTGACCCAAGATGTGATCTATCCTGGAGAATGTTCTGTGTGCACTTGAGAAGAAAGCAGTATTCTGCTGCTTTCGGATGGAATGTCCTGTAAATCAGGGGTCTTTATTTTAAAGTCTACCTTGTCTGATATGAGTACTGCTACACTTGCTTTCTTTTGATTCTGAATTGCATGGAACATCTTTTTCCATCCCTACACTTTCAGTTTGTATGTGTCCCTAGGTCTGAAATGCGTCTCTGTAGACAGCATATATATGGGTCTTGTTTTTGTATCCATTCAGCTAGTTTGTGTCTTTTGGTTGGAGCATTTAATCCATTTACATTCAAGGTTGTTATTGATATGTATGTTCCTATTACCATTTTCTTAATTGTTTTGGGTTTGTTTTCATAGGTCTTTTTCTTCTCTTGTGTTTCCTGACTAGAGAAGTTCGTTTAGCATTTGTTGTAAAGCTGTTTTTGTGGTGCTGAATTCTCTTAGCTTTTGCTTTCCTGTAAAGTTTTTGATTTCTCCATCAATTCTGAGATCTTGCTGGGTTGAGTAATCTTGGTTGTAGCTTTTCCCCTTTCATCACTGTAAGTATGTCCTGCCACTCCTTTCTGGCCTGCAGAGTTTCTGTTGAAAAATCAGCCGATAACCTTTTGGGGATTCCTTTGTAGGTTATTTGTTGCTTTTCTCTTGCTGCTTTTAATATTTTTTCTTTGTATTTACTTTTTGTGCGTTTGATTAACATGTGTCTTGGTGTGTTTCTCCTTGGCTTTATCCTGTATGGGACTCTCTGCACTTCCTGGACTTGGGTGGCTATTTCCTTTCCCCTTGTTAGGGAAGTTTTCAACTCTAATCTCTTCAAATATTTTCTCAGGCCCTTTCTCTTTCTCTTCTTCTTCTGGGACCCCTATAATTCGAATGTTGGTGAATTTTATGTTGTCCCAGTGGTCTCTGAGACTGTCCTCAGTTCTTTTCATTCTTTTTTTCCTCATTCTGCTCCTCAGCAATTATTTCCACCATTCTGTCTTCCAGCTCACTTATTCATTCTTCTGCCTCAGTTATTCTGCTATTGATTCCTTCTAGTGTGTTTTTCATTTCAGTTATTGTGTTGTTCATCTCTGTTTGTTTGTTCTTTAGTTCTTCTAGATCTTTGTTAAACATTTCTTGTATCTTCTCGATCTGTGCCTCTATTCTATTTCTGAGATCTTGAATCATGTTTACTATCATTACTCTGAATTCTTTTTCAGGTAGGTTGCCTATTTCCTCTTCATTTATTTCATCTTGTGGGATTTTACCTTGCTGCTTCATCTGCAACATATTTCTCTGTCGTTTCATTTTTTGTAACCTACTGTGTTTATGGTTTCCTTTCCACAGGCTGCAGGGTCGTGGTTCCTCTTGCTTCTGTTATCTGCCCCTTGGTGAATGAGGTTGGTCCAGGGGCTTGTGTAGGCTTGCTTGTGGCAGGGACTGGTGTCTGCACTCTGGTGGTTAGAGCTGAGTTATTTTCCTCTGATTGTCAGGTGATGTGTTTTGGGTGTCTGTGAGTTTAGTACGACTCTAGACAACATGTCTGCTGATGGGAGGGGCTGTGTTCCTGTCTTGCCAGTTGTTTGGTGTGAGGTATCCAGCCCAGGAGCCTTCAGGCAGTCGGGTGGAGCCAGGCCTTGGTGTTGATATGAAGACCTCCGGGAGAACACACACTTATTAATATTCCCTGGGTCTGGGAATTTTCTGATGCTCTAGCCTCCTGGACTTGGTGCTTCCACACTGGAAGCCTAGGCCTGACTCCTGCCTGGGGAACCAAGAGCCTGAAAGCTGCACAATGTGGCCAGAGAAAAATGAAAGAAAAGAAAGGAAGAAGAAAAAAAGAAAAGAAAAAAGAACTGAAAAGAAAACAAACAGAGAAACAAAACCAAAGACAAATAGCAAAAACCAAAGCAAACAAACAGCAGCAGCAACACAGCACACACAGAGAGAAAAACAATGAGAACAAACAAACAAACAAACAAACAAAAGAATTTAAAAAGAAGAATGGTCAATATGGACTAAACTAACAAAACAAAACATGAAAAATAAAACAAAAACAGAATGCAAACAAAAAAAGCAAAGAAAGCATAAAATATACACATAAAAACCATTAAAAGAAGAAAAAATAAAATAAGAAACAAAGAACAAAAACAAGAAAAAACGCAAAACAACCAAAAATAAAGTAAAAATAGAAGAATAAAAAATATATATTAAAAATAATAAATATATAAAAAATAAATATAAAAAATATTAAAAACAACAACACCAGCAACTGAACAAAATGAAATAAACAAAAAAATAATAGTAATAAGAATATTTTTCTGGGCCTCTTCGGTCAGTGTCCTTTTTCCCACAGTGAGCCAGAGCCAATCCCTGCCTCACCAGGAGGCCTTCCAATACCTTTAGGGAGGTCTCTGGTCCTACTGTGGGCACTGTGGGACCAGCTCAAACTCTGACCTGACCTGACTCCCACGTGTACTTGCCCCTAAGTTCCACTGCTGCAAAGGCTAGACCAGTCTCAACTGTGGGAACATTCATTGTCTATTCAGGTATTTCACAGATGCAGGATTTACCAAGCTGATCTCAGGGATTTAATTTGCTGCTTGTGCAGCTGCATGGAAAGATTTCCATTCCTCTTCCTTAGTCACACTGCCTTGCATCTTAGCCCCACCTCTGCGTGTGCACCACCCTCAGGTGTCTGTTGCTTGCCCATGCAAGAGGGAGAAAAAACATCGGCTGATAGGTACACACTTACTCACTGAGGCCGGGGAGAGGTACGGTGGTCACAACTGAGGGGCAGCTACAATTGGGGTGTGTGTGAGTTGCCTGTGGCAGCCTGGACCAGTAAGCAGTTGCAATAGACTGTGGCACACTTGCTCTGGTGGGAGTCCTTCCCAGTGCCTGCAGAAGCAGGAGCTGGCGTGTGAGGGTGATGGCAGCCCCACCCCCCGTGTGCCACTCAACAATGACACCTCACTTTCTAGGCAGACTGTGCTTCCTCTAGGGGCATTCCTGACCATGCATGACCTCACTCCAGTCCCCTCTGCTGTATCTGTGCAGCTAACACCACTCCTCTCCCCAGGTCCATTCTCCTAACTGCATGCTTTAGCACTCATCTCCCACCAGCATTGGAGGAATCCCATCCTAGGCAGGGGTGCCCAGGGCTGATTCCTAAGAAGGCTTTGGGATGGGCGGCCCTCAGGCCCCCAGAGCCCATGTGGGTGGAGGAGACCCCAGCCCGAGGGCTGTGTGGTGCCCTCATATGGGAACCCCTCCCAGTGCCTGCAGAGGGTGAAGAAGCTGGCGGGTGGGGAAAGGGGTTGTAATGGTAGCCCCGCCCCTTGCACACTACTTAACAATGACACTTTGCTTCTGTGGTGCTCTGGACTTTTTCCAAAAACTTTCCTGGTTGTGGAGCTCCTTACTCCTGTCCCTTCAGGCTGTCTTTTCAGTTAACAGCTGTGTCCTCCCTGGGTCCATGCTCCAAACCCCACTTTCCAGCACCCAGTCCCCCTTCACAACAGGCAACACACAACTCAGGCTGGAATGTGCAGAGCTGTGGTGTAGACCATATGTTGGCAGTTCTTACTTTGTCCTGCCTTCCACAGATCATCTGCTGCATTCTCCTTTGATCTCCCGAAGGTCCTTTTCTGTCCCAGCTGATTTTGCCACCATGAGGCAATTTTTCTGAGTGTGAGGACTCACCACTCAACTTTAGCTTCCTGCCAGGTTGCTGATCCCTTTTTCAACTCCTCTTTTCTTTTTTTTCTTCTTTCTTTCATCCTATCCAGTTGTGAGGGGATTTTTCTTGTCCTTTTAGATGTCTGAAGTCTTCCGCTAAGGTTCAACAGGTGCTCGATGAGAATTGTTCCATTTGTAGATGTGTTCTTGATGTACTTGTGAGGAGTGATGAATTCTGGGTCCTCCTATTCTGCCATCTTGATTCCTCCCCCCATTCATCCATTATTGACACTTAGGTTGCTTCCATGTCTTTACTATGCTGCTATGAATGTGGGGGTGCAGATATCTTTTTGAGTTAGTGTTTTCATTTCTTTTGGATATATTCCCAGATGTGGAATTGCTGGATCATATGGTAGTTCTATTTTTAATTTTTTGAGGATCTTCCATACTATTTTCCATAGTGGCTGTACCACCTTACAATCCCACCAATAATGTACAAAGGATCCCTTTTGTTCACATCCATGCCAACATTTGTTATACTTGTCTTTTTGATGATGGCCATTTTAGCAGGCATGAAGAGATATCTCATTGTGGTTTTAATTTGAGTTTCCCTAATGACTAGTGATGTTGAGCTTCTTTTCATGTACCTGTTGGTCTTTCATTTATCTTCTTTAAGGAAATATCTATTCATGTCCTTTTCCCATTTTAAAATTGTGAACCCCTAAATTCTGATGGCTCTTCTTCACCAGTGGAAGCAGTCTTCCAATCCCATCTGAGATTGATCTTGCATTGCCTGAGGAAACTATAATCACCTCCCTGAGGGACTTGCCTTGCAAGACACTGCTGATTCTCCTTAGGACCCACCCCACTTACCACTCTTTATGTCTAGACCTCTAACTAGACTGGAGTCCTAGCCCGCTTAGGCCCCTAAAGGTGAAGTATTATCCATGAGGAGGTGTGCTACACTCTAAAATAAGTACTTGATTTTTCCAATTTATAGAGACTGAAATCTGGGGAATGTGTGTGGGAATGGATATAAAGAGTATGGGATAATGGTGGAAGAAACATAAATTTGGATCAGGTCAAATTTATTGATATGGGCCCACTAAGCAGATTATGAATTAATGTTGCAGCTTAGGGAGCTAGAATGGGGTGCAAAAGTTTGGTTGGTTGACTGAACCATGGACTGAGAGGTGGCCCACAGTGAGTGAACTTGGAACATTAGACCTGCCTTGGTACACTGCAGAGAGTAATCAAAGGCTTATGGTGCTTGGAACGTTAGAATGGATTTGTCATCTAAGACCTATCATCAACCCTGGGAGAGTTCAGAGGATACACTTTTCACCATGACTGTGAGAAACAAATTTGTGAGGGTTGCCCCAGCATCCTGAAGAGCTCTGTTACCACTCTTCTCTGTAGGCTGGGAACTTAGTGAGAACTGTTGCCAGTGAACTGGGAAAACTAAATGTAATGGGTATAATTGGATCAGGAGGTGGCAGGGGCCATGTGGCTGCAAGGTGGGTGTGGTTACCATAACGAATAGCAGATTTAAAGCAGAAATTAGAATAGCTTGACTTTCAGAGGCCTGTGGTATTGTCTAGTTGATCATGGTGTTCCAAGAAATGAAATAGAGAGGAAGTCAACAAAATGTTTACTTTATCTGTATTTCTAGGTCAAGTAAACAAAAATCTAACTTGAATCATAAGAACATAGAGTTATGACCCCTCAATCAATTCTCAGACTTGATGCAGTTTACAAGTCCAGAATTCCTTCAAGGAAAGAGAGGCCAGGTTTCCTTGAGGAAGAACCATGATATACTGCCAAAAATATATACTGATAATCTTCCTCCCAGCCTTCGCCAGAGAGACAGACAGCCTTTTAGAAGGGTGACTGTGTACTGGGAAAAAGGAAATAATCAGACCTTTTGGGAACTACCAGACACTTACTCTGAACTCATACCGATTCCAGGAGATCCAAAATGTCACTGTGGTCCAGCAATTAGAATAGGGGCTATGGAGGGCAAGTGATCAATGGAGTTTTAGCTCAGATCTATCTCACAATAGGCTCGATGGGTCCCTAACCCCATTCTGTGGTTATTTTCCAAGTTCTGGAATGCATAATTGGAATAGACATACTCAGCAACTGGCAGAATCTCCACTTTGTTTCCCTGATCTCTGGAGTGAGAGCTATTATGGTGGGAAAGACCAAGTGGAAGCACCAGAACTGCCTCTACTTAGAAAAATAGTAAACCAAAAGCAGCATTGCACCCCTGAAGGGATTGCAGAGAATGGTACCACCATCAAACATTTGAAAGTTGCAGGGATGATGATTTCCACCACACCTCCACCATTCAACTTGCCTATTTATTCTGTGCAGAAGATAGATGGATCTTGGAGAATGACAGTAGATTGTTGTAAGCTTAACTGGTTAGTGACTGTACTTACAACTGCTGTACCAGATGTGGTTTCATTGCTTGAGCAAATTAACAAACCCCTGGTACCTGGTATGCAGCTACTGATCTGGCAAATAATATTTTTCTCCATCTCTGTTAGTAAAGACCACCAGAAGCAGTTTGATTTCAGCTGGCAAGGTCAGCAGTACATTTTCACTGTTCTACTTTACAGTTATATCAACTCTCCAGCCCTATGTCATAATTTAGTTTGTAGGCTTGCCTTTCCTTCCATAAGACATCACACTACTCCATTACATCAATGACACTGTTATGATTGAACCTAATGAACAAGAAGTAACAACTGCTCTAGGCTTATTAGTAATACATTTTTGTGTCAGAGGGTGAGAAATAAATCCAACAAAAATCCCGGGGACTTCCACCTCAGTGAAATTTCTAGAGGTCCAGGGGTGTGGAGCAAGTCGAGATATCCCTTCTATGTGAAGGATAAGTTGTTGCATCTGGCCTCTCCTATTACCAAGAAAGAAGCACAACCCCTAGTGAACCTCTATTTTTTCTTGGCCATGCCATGCAGCTTGCAGAATCTTAGTTCCCCAACCAGGGATTCAATCCAGGACCATGGTAGTGAAAGCACTGGGTCCTCACCACTGGACCGATAGAGAATTCCCCTCTAGTGGACCTCTTTGGAGGTCCTCTTTCTAAAGAATCAACATAGTCCTCATTTGGGTGTGTTACTCTGGTCCCTTTACCAAGTGACCCAAAGCTGCTAGTTTTGAATGGAGCCCATAACAAGAGAACATTCTGCAACAGATACAGCCTGCCATGCAACCTGTTCTGCTACTTAGGTTATGTGATCTAGGAGATCCAATGGTACTGGTGTCACTGGCAGATAGATAGTGATGCAGTTTGGTTTTTTTGGCAGACCTCTATATGTGAATCAGAGCATAAACCCAAAACGGAGCAAAGCCCTGCCATCCTCTGTGGATAACTATTCTCCTTTTTTTTTTTTTTTTTTTTTTTCTGTACACGGGCTTCTCACTGTTGTGGCCTCTCCTGTTGTGGAGCACAGGCTCCAGACGCGCAGGCTCAGCGGCCATGGCTCACAGGTCTAGCCACTCCGCGTCATGTGGGATCTTCCCGGACTGGGGCACGAACCCGTGTCCCCTGCATCGGCAGGCGGACTCTCAACCACTGCGCCACCAGGGAAGCCCTACTCTCCTTTTGAGAAGCAGCTTTTGGCTTTCAACTGGTCCTTAGTAGACAGAATGCTTAACCATGGAAAACCATGTTACCATACAATGTGAGCTGCCCATCGTGAACTGGGTGTTATCTGACCCACTATACCATAAAGTTGGGTGTATACAGCAGCACTCCATCATCAGACAGAAGTGGTATATATGATATTAGCCCTGGGAAGGCCCTGAAGGCACAAGAAATTTACATGAAGAGGTGGTCCAAATACCCATGGTTCCTACTCCTGGTACACTGTCTTCTCTTTCCCAGCCTGTAAGTATGGCCTCATGGGGAGTTCCCTGCCATTACTTGACAGAAAGAGAAGAATTGAGCCTGATTTACAAGTGATTCCTCACAATATTCAGGCATCATGCAGAAGTGGACAGCTACAGCATTATAGCCCCTCTCTGAGACATCCCTATAGGACATTGGTGAAGAGAAATCCTTCTAGTGAGCAGAAATTTGGGCAGTGCACCTGGTTTTTCACTTTGCTTAGAAGGAAAAATTGCCAGTTGTATTATTATATGCTGATCATGGGCTATGGCCAAAGAGTTGGCTGGATGGTCAGGGACTTGGAAGGAACATGATTGGAAAATTGGTGACAAGGAAGTCTGGGGAAGAGGTATGTAGATAGACCTCTCTGAATGGATGAAAAACATGAAGATATTTGTGTCCCATATGAATGCTCACCAAAGAGTGATCTCAGCAGAGAAGGATTTTAATAATCAAGTGGATACCATGACCAGTTATGTGGATGTAAGTCAGCCTCTTTCACCAGCCACTTTTGTCATCGCCCAATGGGCTCAGCAACATGGACTTCCATTCATAAAGGTTGATGTGATTAGAGCCACTACTGAGTGCCTAATCTGTCAGCAGCAGGGACTAACACTAAGTCCTTGATATAGCCTCATTCTCTAGGGTGATTAGCCAGTAACTTTGTGGATTGTACCACTTCCATCAGGGAAGGAGCAGCGTTCTGTTCTTACTGGAATAGACACTTACTTTAGAAACAGATTTGCCTTCCCTTAATGCTATGCTTTTGCCACAACTACCATCAGTGGGCTTATGGAATGCCTTATCCACCATTACGGTATTCTACATAGCATTTCTTCTGTTCAAGGAAGTCACTTCACAGAAAAAGAAGTGTAGCAATGGGCCCACGCACATGAAATTTACTGATCTTACCATATCCCTCATTATGCCGAAACAGCTGATTTGATAGAATTAGTGGAATGGCTTTTTAAAGACACAGTGACAGTGCCAGCTATGTGACAGCACCTTGCAGGGCCAGGACAAGGTTCTCCAGAAGACTATATGCTCTGAATCAGTGTCCATTATATGTGCTGTTTCTCCCATAACCAGGATTCACAGGCCTAGGAATCAAGCTGTGAAACGGAAGTGGCACCACTTTCTATTACCCCTAGTGACCCACTAGCAAAATTTTGGCTTCTCGTCCTCAAGACGTTATGCTCTGCTGGCCTAGAGGTCTCAGTTCCTGTGAGAAGAACAATTTGACCAGGAGATATAACAACAATTCCATTAAGCTGGAAGTTAAAATTGTCACTTGGCCTCTTTGGGTTCCTCATGCCTCTGAATCAATAGGCAAAGAAAGGAGTTGCTGTGCTGGCTGAGGTGTTTGATCCTGACTGCCAAGGGGAAATTGAACTACTATTCCACAACGGAGGTAAGAAAGAGTGTCTTAGTCCAGGCTGCTATACTAGAGTACCATAGACCGGATGGATTAAACAATAAACATTTATTTCTCACAGTTCTGGAGGCTATAAGTCTGAGATCAGGGTATCAGCATGGTTGGGGTCTTGGTGAGGACCCTCTTCCTGATTATGTCCTCACATGGTCTTCCTTGGTGCATGCATTCAGAAAGAGAAATCCTGTGTCTCTTCCCCTTTTGTAAGGGCATTAACCCCATCATGAGGGCTCCATTCTCATGACCTAATCTAATCCATATTACCTACCAAAGGCCTCACCTCCAAATACCCGCATACTGAGTATTATTGTAAGCAGATGGATTAGGGAGTCTTTGGAGAAAGTGAACCAGGAATGGCTTTCTTGACATAAGAGAACCCAACTTGGCCTAAGACACTTTGTGACCTAAACCTGGCTGCAATGCTTGCCCTTGAACAGGTCTCAGTAATTAACAATCTTAAGGGGAAAAAAGAAATGCAGGAACAGAGAAGAGGCAGTCAAACAACAGTGCAGTGATAAAGCAGAGTCCTAGCTCCTCCTTAAGGGATATACATAATAATATATCTTTGAGTTCTGCAGGAACTAAGGCTCCCACCCAGGTGAAGGATGGAATGATGATGTTGACCCTCCAGACTTCAACTAAAGCTCGGACTCTGTTGACCTTTACCCAATTCTATGCTGAATTCTCTCTCAAGCTCCTTCATAAATATGCACGTACCCTTAGATTCAAACTTCCCCAATTTTGCTGTTTGGGGACATACTGCTTTGGGAAAGAGCCCCAGTATTCTCCTTATTTGTTGCAAGTAATAATAAATCCTTCCTTCTCCCATGCCTTGGCTTGGTTGTATTTTTTGACTCAACACCTACCAAAAGGTGAACCCAGTTTTCAGGTAACATTAGGATTTTAACCTGTGCACTTTGGGGGGACACATTCAGCCCATAGCAACGAGTATGCCTGGAATCCCTTGGGGCATCTCTCAGTATTAACGTGTCCTGTGGTTAAAGTCAGTTGAAGATACAACTACTCAAACCAGGCAGGACTACTAATGGCCCAGGAATGGAAGTTTGGGTCACTCCACCAGGTAAAGAATTACAAGCTGAAGTGCCTAATGAAGGCAAAGGGAATGCTGAATGGGTAGTAGAAGAAGGTGATTATAAATACCAGCTATAACTACATGACCAGTTACAGAACCAAGGACTATAACTGTCATCAGTATTTCTTATTTTGTTATAAGTATGTGTGTGTGTGTGTGTGTGTGTGTGTGTGTGTGTGTGTATCTCTACATATTTATATAAAGCAAATATATTTGTTTTCTTCCCTATCTTTCTTATCCTCTTATCATATAAGATAAGATGTATTGGCTTTATATAACAGTATTTAAGTATTGCTAACATTACATCATAGTATTTAAGTTATGGATTATCAAGGGGAAGAGTAAACATAACCCAAAGATTTTGTATCCTCTTCTGGAGAACAGCTTTGGGTGATTTTCATTATATGTAAGATGGTTGTATCAGGTGGAAGTGTGACTTTGTTATTGTCTTTATATGGAGATGTAGTATGGTTTAATGAGATGTGTATGGTGCCAAGTTGACAAGGAGTAGAAATGTCATAGTTACTTTTATATGTTGGGGCGTTGGAATAAATTAGGAAACTGGGATTGACAAATACACACTACTATGCGATAGATAACTAATAAGGACCTACTGTATAGCACAGGGAACTCTTCTCAATACTCTGTAATGGCCTATATGGGAAAAGAATCTAAAAAAGAGTGGACATATGTAGATATATAACTGACACACTTTGCTGTACAGCAGAAACGAACACAATATTGTAAATCAACTATACTCTAATAAAATTTAATTAAAAAATAATAAAATAAATACACACAATATTAAGTGGGAATAATAAAATCGGTCATTATGACTTATCATAGACTTCTTATAGAATGCATATTTACAATCTTGGAAGCAGTTCATTAGTGTCAATAACACTGGGAAATAACACTTGTCCTATTGTTACCAGGCTATTGTCCCAGAATGAGACCCCTGTCTGATTTTTATGTGTCAACTTGGCTGGGCCACAGTTTTGTGAAGGTATGTTTTAAGCTAAGATTACCACTTAAATCAGTAGACTTGGGGGCTTCCCTGGTGGCGCAGTGGTTGAGAGTCCACCTGCCAATGCAGGGGACACGGGTTCGTGCCCCAGTCTGGGAGGATCCCTGATGCACAGAGCGGCTGGGCCCGTGAGCCATGGCCGCTGAGCCTGCGCGTCCGGAGCCTGTGCTCCACAACGGGAGAGGCCACAGCATTGAGAGGCCCTCGAATCCCCCCCCACCAAAGAAAAAATCAGTAGACTTGGTGTCCAAAGCAAGTTTGTGTGCCTGACACACTGTGAGGCCAAACAAACTGAAACACTGGAGTTTGGAGCAGAGAAAGGTTTATTGCATGACCAAGCAAGGAGAACACATGGCTCATGCTGAAAAAATCCAAACTCCCTGATGATTTTTCAGGGCAGTGTTTTTATAGGCAAAACTTAGGGCAAGGGCTGCAGGGTGTGTGACTTTCTTCTTATAGGTTGGTGGTGAGGTAACGGTGGTATTCCAGCAATCCTGTGCTCAGCATGCAGTTACCATCCTCCACCTGGGTGGGGGCCTTAGCGCCTGTAGAAGAAGAACTCAAAGATAATTGTTATGGATATCTCTTTAGGAGGAGCCAGGACCCTGCTTTATTGCTGCACTATTGTTTCTTGACTGCTCCTGCTTTCTGCATTCCCTCCCTTCCCTGATTAGTAGATGTTTGAATCTGCCCTTTGGAACTCAGGGAAAATCTAGGAGGCTGAGCCTTTTCCCTACAAACAAGAAACAGGGTACAAGGAAAGGCTTTTGTACTTGGGAAGTTCCCACAGAGTCCTGCTCGGTTTCAGACTGTGTAAAGCAGATTACGTACCATAATGTGGATGAATCTCATCCAATCAGTTGAAGGCCTTTTTAGAAAAAAGCAACCTCCCGGAAGATGAGGGAATTCTGCCAGCAAGCCTTTAGACTTGAACTGCAGCTATACCCTGGGCCTCCAGCTGGCAGCCTACTCTGCAGATTTTGGACTTGCCAAACCACCACAATCACATAAGCCAATTCTTTAAAATAAATCTTTGCCTATGTATATACAACCTGTTGGTTATGTTTCTCTGGAGAACCCTGACTGACATCATTCATACAGGCAGTTTCTGTTGCCTGCTTTTTCTTCAGTGCATGGGACATACTTTCCTGTTTCTTTGCACGTCTCATAATTTTTTTTGGAAATTGCACATTGTAGATACTATATGGTAGCAACTCTGAGTACTACCCCCCTACCCCCACCCCCGACCGATCCCAGGGGTTTGTTATTGTTATTTGCCTGCTTACTTGTGTGTAGTGACTGGCTGGACTATTTTGATGATGTCTGTTACCCCCCCTTCTCTTTTTTCCCCATCCCCACAGGGGGAAGTCTATAAGGATGCTCCTCAGGGGACATTATGTATATGTACCTTATGTAAGGCCACAGTCCCCCCTGGGATAACAGTGGTTTTGGCAGTCTTTATTTGACTATCTTTTTTCCTGACTATGCCCAGCTATTACAAAGATTACTCTATTGTTTTCAATGATGTCCTGGGAATAAATTGCCTTATAGACTAATCCAACCAAATTCAGACTTCTTTTGTGAGGGAACAGAGAGTAGAGGTGGAGAGAAGTGTGAAGATTCGGATACCTTCACTTGCCTAGTGAGGAGCTAGAGGATGTTGTCTATGGTTAGTGAAAAGCTTTAAGTGTATTGATTATTACTGCTGTTAGATATAATTGAAAACACAGTTAAAACACAGCTAAAAGTATCAGTATAACTATATAGGAGGTAGTAGTGGTGAAAGAACCTAAATTCTCTCTATTATTATAGTAGGAAAATAACCAATGTCTATTGGTTAATCAAGAAATAGTGATTTGACCTAACCAAAAGATATTGAGGTGACCATAAAAGAATTGAAATCAGAACCAGTTACCTCAAAGGAGCAAGTCTAAAAGGCAGGGAAAATCATTTAGAGGCCCTCACTCCCTCTCCCTTTCTTCTCTCCCTCCCTTCCTCCCTTTGTCCTTATACCTCTCCCTCTCTCTCCCTCTTTTTTCCTTTCCCTCTCTCCTTCTTGCTCTCTCTCCATCTTTTTTTAAACTCTCTCTCATTAGCCTTTCTGTACTATTTTATATGTTAAACATGTGCAGTTATTACTTGCATTACAATTTCATTAAAATATTTAAAGATTTGCTAAGTAAACATTAGAAATTAGATTACTCAAGAGAACAAGAAGTTTTTTTTTTTTAAGTACTTGAGGGTCACTCAATTATTAAGTGATATGCAAGTTATACAACATTCTTATCTATTTATTAAGGCATGTCCCCATGTACCTTAGGATATTCTCAATGTGAGTCATTATAGACCATTGTCTGCCCTTGGAAGTGCTAAAATTGCATTCTTTTTTTTTTTTTTTTTTTTTGTGATACGCGCGCCTCTCACTGTTGTGGCCTCTCCCGTTGCGGAGCACACGCTCCAGACGCACAGGCTCAGCGGCCATGGCTCACGGACCCAGCCGCTCGGTGGCATGTGGGATCTTCCTGGACCGGGGCACGAACCCGTGTCCCCTGCATCGGCAGGCGGATTCTCAACCACTGCGCCACCAGGGAAGCCCTAAAATTGCATTCTTTGAGATGATCCACCCTGCAAAAAAAAACCCCCAATCCCCAAAGCAACTCTCCCTCCAAATCAAATTCGGTCTCCTTTGAAGAAATAGTTCCCAAAGTCAGTGTTTGAAATTTGTTCTGACTCCAGAGAGCTTCTTCACAGCTTTCTCTTTTCCTGTTCTCTCTGTAAACCAGTGGACCTCTAGTTTAGTCTGTATCTCCAATGAATACATTATTTACTTCCCAGCTACCTTTCACCACAACCTTCACTGTTTTTAGAACACCCTTAGGTTTAAACATTTCTCACTCTGTTGCAAATGAAATCAGTTCCTTTGGGAAGATATTTGGAGCTCTCTGTTCTGTGGTTTGCTTCTTTCTCTGTTCTCCGGTATGATTCTCCCCCCAGGAAAAATCTCTGAGCAGTGACTCTGGTGCTGGAGGTGGGAACAATGTCAGGCTTGTCTCTGAGTGACACGCTTGCATTAGGAGCTGAGTGCTCATGGGAGTGGTGGGCAACAGTCTCAGAACTTTTCTTGCCTCTCTTGGCATGGAAACTTGTTCCATGAGCTGGTTAAGGGGTGATCAGGGCCCCAGTATTGGAGTATTCTCAAGGTAGAGCATCCATCCCAGGAGTGTTGGTTGTGAAGAAGAAGGGAACCCCTACCTTTCAGCCACACTCCCCTGGAACTTATCCTTAGCAAGAAGAGGCCAAGGGCAGGATGAGAAATGTTGACTTCTGCCTCTCCCAAGAGGACAGTCCTCTGACTGGGAGGAAGGGTGAGAAGGAGCTCTGTGTTCTTGGCTGTAACAGTATGGAGTAAAGTTTCCATCTCACTGAGCTGGGAGAGGGGATGAGCATGGATTTTGGTTCAAATAATGTTTCAACTCTTTTTACTGAATTTTAGTAGATTTTCTTGAATAACTTTTAAAATTTACTCTATGCCCTTAGGACCATGTGCAGAGACTTACATTGAAAATGTAGTAATTTTCAGTAGTTGACTGGTCTGCAGAGCTTTTCACACTGTTGTGCTAGAAGTGGAACTCTCACCCGGGTGCCACTTTAATTTGTTCTCAGAAGTACCCAGAGCCTGCTGGAGCCAGGGCATGCTGATGATATGTGAGTTCAGAATTAAACCACCATTTCCTGTTGTGGTTATTTATGTGGGAAAGGATGGTGTAGGGAGAGTCTTGCGTGACAGGTGACTCACACCCATGTGCATTGTCTCCTCCCTCCCTCCCTTAGAGGGTGGGCAGGGACCAAACCTCCTTCATTCATTTCTGTCCAGATAATCCAGTCTGAGTCCTAGATCATCTTTCAGTTTGAGATCATCTCCCCTCACAGCACACAGACAGGGACAGCCCTTAACACTCTCCTCAGAGACTTCCATCTCCTGTTCAGCTCTCTCTCTCTCTCTAAACAGCTTTTGTGACAGAAATGCGTCAGGGCTGTTTGGTGTGGTAGAGAAAGAATGTGTCCAAGGTCAGAAGGTGGAGGTGTAAGCTCCTTCCCCTTCCAAGTGTGTGGCCCCGGACACCAAATAAGGTCACACAATACCCTCAATGTCCATTCATGTCACCACAAATGGCAGGATTTCCTTATTTTTAATGGCTGAATAGTATTCCTATATATATAATATATTATATATCTCATTTTCCTTTCTTAAATGAAGTGTTTTATTGAAGTGTAGTTGATGTACAATATTATGTTAGGTTCAGCTGTACAACATAGTGATTCAACAATCAAATACAGTATGGAATGATCACCACAAGTATAATAACCATGTGTCACCATGCAAAATTATTACAGTATTATCAAATATATTCCTCATGTTGTACATTACATAACTATGACTTATTTATTTTATAACTGGAATTTTTTTTTTTTTTTTTTTTTTTTTTGGTGATACGCGGGCCTCTCACTGTTGTGGCCTCTCCCGTTGCGGAGCACAGGCTCCGGACGCGCAGGCTCAGCGGCCATGGCTCACGGGCCCAGCCGCTCGGCGGCATGTGGGATCTTCCCGGACCGGGGCACGAACCCGTGTCCCCTGCATCGGCAGGCGGATTCTCAACCACTGCGCCACCAGGGAAGCCCTATAACTGGAAATTTTTATCTCTCAATCCCCTTCACCTATTTTGCCCAACCCCTACCCCCTTCCCCTCTGGTAACCACCAGTTTTCTCTTTATCTATAAGTCTGTTTCTGTTTTGTTTTGTTTGTTTCATTTTAAGTGAGATCATATGGTATTTGCTTTTCTTTTTCTTACTTATTTCACTTAGCATACCCTGTAGGTCCAACCATGTTGTTACAAATGGCAATATTTCATTTTTTTAGTGACTGAGTAGTATCCCATTGTATATATATGTACCGCATCTTCTTTATCCATTCATCTGTTGATGGACATTTAAGTTGCTTTCATATCTTGGCTATTATAAATAATGCTACTATGAACATTGAGGTGTATGTGTCTTTTCAAATTAGTGTCTTAGTTTTCTTTGAGTAAATACCCAGAAGTAGAATTGCTGGATGGTATCATAGTTCTATTTTTAATTTTTTGAGGAACTTCCATACTGTTTTTCATGGTGGCTGTACCAGTTTACATTCCCACCAACAATGCATTAGGGTTCCCCTTTCTCCAAATCCTCATCAATACTTGTTATTTGTCGTCTTTTTGATGAGAGCCATTCTGACAGGTGTGAGGTGATATCTCAATGTGGTTTTGATTTGCATTTACCTGATAATGAGTGATATGGATCATCTTGTCACGTATGTTGGCCATCTGTATGTTTTCTTTGGAGAAATGTCTATTTAGTTAATCTGCCCATTTTTTTTTTTCTTGGCCATGCTGCACAGTTTACAGGATGTCAGTTCCCCAACCAGGGATTGAACCTGGACCACAGCAGTGAAAGTCCAGAATCCTAACCACTAGCCTCTGCCCATATTTTAATTGAGTTATTTGTTTTTTGATATTAAGTTGCATACCACATTTTCTTTATCCATTCATCCATCCATGGACACTTAGGTAGTTTTCATGTCTTGTGATTGTGAATAACGCTGCAGTGAATATGGGGGTGCACATATCTCTTTGACACACTGATTTCATTTCCTTCAGCTATATACCCAGAAGTGGAATTGCTGGATCATATGGTGGTTATCTTTTTAATTTTTTGAGGAACCTCCATTCTGTTTTTCAGAGTGTCTCTACCAATTTATATTTCCAGATAGAGCACTTTCATACAGGAATGAGTGTGTCTCTGGGGGAGCAGTGCTTGCTGCTTGAATGGGCACCGGAAAGGACAGAACTGGAGAGATCTGGAGAGGGGGACTGGAGCACAGAGAGTGGGGAAACCCGGGGGTTATGTACATGTTATGTGTTGAATTGAGTCCTCCAAGAACGATATATTGAAGTCCTAACCCTTTACACCTTAGAATGTGCTCTCATTTGGAAATGGGGTCATTGCTGATGTTACTAGTTTAGTTAAGATGAGATCATACTTGAATAGGGTGGACCCCAATCCAGTATGACTAGTGTCCTTATAAGAAGAAGAGAGAGACATACACAGGAAGAACTCTATGTGAAGATGAAGACAAAGATTGGAGTGATGTATCTACAAACCAAGGATTGCTGCAGCCACCAGATGCCAAGACAGACATAGGACAGACTCTTTCTCAGAGCCTCAAGAAGGAACCAACCCTGTTGATACTATGGTTTCAGACTTCTAGTCTCCACAACTTGAGAGAATACATTTTTGTTGTTTAGGCCACCAAGTTGTTGGAACTTTGTTATGGCAGCCTTAGGAAACTAAGACAGTTACCTTCATAGTTTGAACCCAAGATGCCTTCCTGCTTCTTGCCTTCATACACCCACCACCCAGTCCAAACTTGTCCATTCATAGTCCCCACATAGACCTTTTAGTTTTGACATCTAGACTTACTCCACCATCTGGAAAACTTCCACATCTCCAACCTAACTCTCTTTCAAGTCCAGTTCAAGTCACCTACCTCACTTCAGCTCCTTGCATGTTTATGATGAGAGCCAGAAAACACTTTCTCGCCCTGTGAATTAGTCAGTGGGGAAAAGTGCTTTGAAGCCAGTAGTGAGAAACAGCAGGGGTGACATTTTCTCTTTTACTCATCTCCTCTCATGTCCTCACAACAGCTGGATCCAGAGTCTCGGCTTCTGTTGAGGAAGAGTCTCAGGGAAGCAGACTGATATGGGGCCCAGACTCCAGCCCAGACCTGCACTGTAAACTTGGTCCTCTAGGTTCTCCTTGCAGGACTGCTGCAAGTGTCACAAGATAAGGCACTATGCCCTGCACATCAGGCCCTGCAGCCCTGCTCCTTCCCACCAGATGCTCTGCCGTACATCCTTACTTTGACTCGCCCACTTCTCAGATGAACAGATGTGGGCCATGGGATGAAACCTCACTCCTAGCCCCCAAGCTGTAGCTTTTGATAAATTCCGTCTCTACCTCTTGAAAAAAAAAACTGGGACTCAGGGATGGGATCTTCATGGTTGGTCCAGTGGTTTCTTCACACATGACAACTGCCTCTTTATTTTCCCTCTAGGTCCCTGGAAGTAGGACTTCCACAGACCAAGGGCCCATGGCCCCATCTGAATCTCACTTATTCCAAGCCTCAGACTCAGACCAGTCCTGCACATCTGTGTTCCTGGCTTATGAGCTCCATGGGAAATGATGGGGGAGAGCACTGTGGCAGCAGCTGAAACTAAACCTTATTCAGATCTAGTCTTGCAGGTGCTGTTCTAGCTCCTTTGAACTCAGGTGCTCTGGCTCCAGAGTCCAGGTAAGAAAACTGTAAACTTTTATATTTTCCTTATGCCCAGGATCTTACAAAGGGCATAATAGATATTGGTGGTCCACCAGGATCCCAAAGATGAGGGGGAGCTGCATAGTTGGTCACCCTTCTCTAGGGTGGATACGGCCTATGCTCAGCCTGACTCTATCACCTCTGGGCCCTTACCTGGCTCCTTGAACTATGACCCAAGTCATTTTTCACCCATTTTACATGTTCAGGAAGAGCGGGATTTTGATGAGTTGGACAGCTGCCAGGTATATAAATGGGTACCATAAGGAGAGATTGAGTATGTTTGTGGAGCCCTTATTTCCTCCTCCACCTTCACATGACACAGATCTGTCCTTGAAAGAAATGCAAACACCATCTGGCTCTTGTCAGCAAGGGGCAGAGGCCTTGGATACTCTAAGACCCTGTTCTCCTGGAGACAAGCTGCCAGGGGTTGTGCAAGTGGTGGGTGGTCCCAGGTCAGGACTGGACAACTTGACACCATCACATCTCTTTGATAGGTGTCTACCCACATGTTATCAGGGATAGATAGAAATAAAACCCCTGCCTGAGATGATAGTCAGTGATTAAGAAACTTATTTTCCCCTACCCTGGCTTTCCTCCTCCCTGTCTTTCTCTTTATGTTGAGAAAATTGGATGCGACACCCTGTCTCAAAAGACTCTCTTCTGAAGAAAATCCTTTCTCAACAGTCTGGAGGATCAGTCCTTTCCAACATGCCCACGCTGATGAATGCACTTATTCAGTTGTATGTATTTGCCCTTGCTTTTCAGCTATTTCCATTCCTGGTCTCTATCCTGCATCTTGAGATTTTAGAGGGTAGAAACAGTATCTTCTACTTTTGTTCAGGTCAGATGTTATGGCACGGAATCTTCATGGTCTTTAGACAGCAATGTGGATAGCAAGTTTGAGATGACAGTGTGTCATCCTGTGTATCAGCCAGGAGAGGTTAGGTACTGCTGGTGTAACAAGCAACCCCAAGATGCCGGAAGCTACAACATCAAAGATGTATTCCTTGCTCACTCTATCTGAGTCAGTTGCGTTTCCTCTCCATGTCATTTTAACCTGGGACCCAGGCTGATGAAGAAGATCATATTTAAAGAATTGCTGGTTGTCATGATGGAGAAAAAAGAGAGCATGGTGATTAACACCACTGGACTGTGCAATTAAAAATGGTTAAGAAGGTAAATTTTGTTATGTGTATTTTACTACTACAGAATATGAGAGAGAGAGAGAGAGAGAATGGAAAACTATTACACACTAGCAAGTCATATGACCTGCCATCAATGAGACAGGGGAGTATAATCTACCCCAGGGAGGGTCCGTGAACCTCTGGAAATATTAGTACATTCTCCCAGACCCTACTTGGATGCAAGAGCAAGCTTTTGGCTATCTATTCCTCTCAGAATTGGGGAAGGGGGGGCAGCTGCAAGGTAGAGTGAGGCTTCTCTGGCTCTCCTGATGTTGATGGCAATTAGTGGTGGGGACGATGGGCATTAGAGGGAATCAGAAGACCTAAATAGCTCTCTTTCAGCATCAGCCAAGTTTTGTATCTTCTCTGAGCCTCAGATTCCTCATCTGAAAAAGAGGAGATTGGACTAGACGAGCGCTAAGTCTGTGTTGGCTGCAGCTGATTGCAACTATGTGAAGAGCCAAGATCTGTCAGGGGAATGATTCATGGTTTGCCCTGATGTAGCAGAGTATAGTGTGAAATAGCAGGAACTCTTCTCCAGGCCCTCACCAGCACATGACCCTAAAGTCTCCACCTGTTTTCATATCTTGGCTTACTTTTCCCCCAGCTTGCCACTAATTCCCTCTTCTTTATTCTCTGCTTCCTCAAAATCTGTTTGTATCCCTCCTTAGAGAAATTCTACTCTCCCATGGCAGGGAGAGTGTCTCACAGTTTTCTGGTTCACGCACTCATGTCTTATCTTCCCAACTGTCTATAACCTTCTTGAAGTTTACATCTAAGTTTTGTACTATTTTTCTTGAGCTCCTTCTACCCTGCTTCTTCTTCTTCTACCCACGTCCTACCATATCTTTCACAGAGCTGGACTCAATTACAGTTTTTAAAGCACCAACTATGGTTTGCATACATTACCTCATTTTGTTCTCATAACATTACCCTAAGGAAGATATTATTTCCCTCATGATAACATCCGACTCATAGCTCTTTTGTCAATCCAGTGAAACGTAAACTATTTAGTGCCATGTTTGGTATGTAGTGAATGATCAATAAGTAGCAGCTACTGCTATTATTGTTACTACACTGATGAAAACATTGAGGTTTGGAAAGGCCAAATCATGAGCTCCTATTGCACAGTTATGGACTGAGTTTGAATTCAGATTCTTTTGATTCCAAATCCAGTGACTTTATTTCTGTTCTAGCCCTCCTGGGTATATGTTGGATCGACCTTCCCCACTCTGTGCAAGGTAGTATGACCATGAATCCTTGCTTTGGTAAGAGGTGACATTTGTCACACTCTGCTGCCCCCGTGAAGCATGGACATTCAGTTCTCAGAATCAAAGGAGAAAGCATTAGTGATGGGCTCACTGTAGGGCTCAAGTAACATGAACACTGATGTCTGTGTGTTTATTGTTTCAGGAAGCTTTTCCATCTCCTCATCAATGGCAGTCTCTCCTGTCATTATCATCACGGGGCACACATCAAACCATTCACAGCTCTGGTTCTCCACAGTTTACAAAGCACTTTGTCAGCCATGTACTGTCTCTTCGCTCTGCCCAAGCCTCCTGCAAAGCGTGTGCTTCTCCCTGCACAGTGCCGCTGGGTGCTGCTGCCTGGCCAGGTGAGGGGGTGTGCCTCAGGCTATGATCAGGGAGTGAGAACAGGCCCCTGCCTCTGCCTCTCAGGGCCTGGGCCACACACTGTGTCCCTCTGTATCCACCTCATGGCATACTGCTGTGTGCTGGCCTGGATCAGTCTCTCCTGGAGGCGGGAGATGGGAGCCCCTCTCTCTTAGAAACTTCCAAGCCGGAAGTCCATAGTGACAGGTGAGGCTTCACATGTGCAAGTCCCTGGGGCTGCGGGGAACTCAGCTGCTCTGATTCACAGTGGTGTGAATGCAGATCTCAAGTTGCTCCCAAGAGCAGTTTTGGTGGGAAGAGAGAGGTTAGAGAGCTTCCATGGATGGGTACCCATGTGGGTGCAGCCAGCAGGAAGGGTTGTATTTGGGTGCCGACTATGGGGAGCATAAACTGGAGGCCCTAGAGACAGGTTGTTTGACTCCACGATGATACCCCTTCTGGCTGAGCCTTCTCTTACAGATGGGTGCCTGGAATTTTCTTCCCCTGTTAGATTGTAGCTTGTGCTCACTTTGGACACAGCTGTCCTCACCTTAATCTTCCAGGCTGGAAGCCCTGGCAGGCTACATGGGTACCCACTTCCCAGTGTGAGTAACTGGCCAGCATGGGGATTATTGCTCCTCAACTAAGTCTGAGCTCATGTCAGAAATGTGGGGCCGAAGGGGAGGTGGAGGGAGTGGGACTGAAGGTGAAGAGGGCACCACAGAGTGGGTGTGGAAACCAAGAAGGGGACAGATATGTGCTGGTCCCCTTTGGTGCTGGAGAGGAGCTCTTTGATCTTCTTCCCTCATAAAGAGGTAAACCTCAACTGAAATTAAAACTGTGGGCTGGTGAGCTAGCTTGGGACTGTGTATGTCCCAGTTAAGAGGTCAGACACATTAGTAGGAGATGGAACAATTTAAGGTGACTCTGGTTTCTGGAGTGGCTGACTGGCTGGATTACAGTACCACTGCCTACAGTGGGAGAGGGAATAGGAGAATAAACAGGTTTGAGAAGCCAAGTTGAGCTTAGCTGGAGTGGTGTTGCATTTCGGTTCCCCATCAATATCCTGGTTGAGATGGAGACACCAGAATGGCACTCTGGAGAGGGAGAGTTCTGGACCTGAGGAAAAGGTGACCTTGAGTCCTCTTCAGTGGGCGGGGTGGGGGGCGGTTCTTCAGTTATTATTTATTAAAGTTTGCTTTGGACACACCTCAAAGCTCATTGGAAACCTGTAGAAAACACCATGTTTGAGAGGGGGTCCCCTGGGGGAAGGCTTAGTTTTTTTTGGCCTAATGTGTGTGTTTGTGTGATGTTAATTTTTTTCTAGCTTATGGATGTCAAACCCAGCTGAGAGCAACTTTTCCCTAAAGAACAGTTGGGAGGACTGACACTCCTCCCACCCCTCACCACTGTGACTGAGGAAGCTGTGTTTCAACCAGGGCTCTATAATCTGATTGCAGGCTGTTGCCAGGAGCTCTCTGGAGATGGTCTTCTGTATACTGAGGCCCATGAGTTTCACAGTAACTCCATCATAAATGTACAGGGAAATGCTATTAATGATTAACCTGCTCCTTTACCTGCCCTTGGCTTTTACTGTAAGCAGATGCCACCCATATGGAAATGGTGGGGGGAGGGGATGGGGGGGCCTGATGTGCTTCGTGAGATCTCCAGAGTGGCCTGAAATCTATGCGAAGGGTGGATAAAACATGTGTTGGGACCACTGTAGAATGTTCTGGGGATCCAAGCTGTGTCTGCCAGGAGCATGCAGGAGCAGGACGGGTGATGGGGGCAGCTGTGGTCTTGGGGTTGGTTTGGAGTCAGTAGCCTTGTTGCTGAGTCCTACCTCTGCCCTTCACAGCTGCAGCGAGCTCTGGAGGCCCCAAGCTGCTGCACATGGAGCAGACGGGACATGATATCTTGGATTTGATACCCCCACCCAGCTGCCTTGCTCTTTGAACTCAGATGGAACCCCAGGAAGAATACACCGTTGAGAAGTTGCTGAGTGGGAATTAGGGTTAGGGGCAAAGAGGAGAGGCAGCACTTGGGACCTGTGCACCTCTCCCCACTTGCTCTACCTAGAGAGAGAAACAAACAAAAATCCAGTGTTCCACCCTCCTACCTACCCCACCCCAAGTAAGGATCGATCCTGGTTCCGAGGCTCTCTCCTCTACCCGGTCACATTGGCCATTGCCTGGGTGTGGGGCTAAGTACAGATAAGCCTTCCATTCATCCTTTCCCATCAGAACTCTGGAAGCTCGCTTCCTCCTCCCAGCCTGTCTCTTTCCAAGAAGGAAAAATTAAAGTTGTGCATCACACCTCACACCTCCTAGAGTTCATCAGTGGAGAGGATAATTGTGTTTTGTTTTGTTTTGTTTTGTTTTGCTTTGTTTTTTTTAGAGCTGTAACAGAACTTCATTCATTGGATCCTGGGCCAGACAGACCCCTCAGGGAGCTGCATGCCTCTCGGCCCTGGCCCCTTCTGTATTTGGACCCTAGTGAAATGTGCACAGTCTGCCCTCCCCGATGCCAGGGAGAGACGAACAGAATGCCGTTTCATTCTGCGATGTGGAGAGTGAAAGGGATAGGAGTAGAAATCTGGCTATCTCCCCTGTGGTTCCCAGTGGTGCTGGGGTGTCAGAGGACACATGGTCCCAAAGCCGGGTGCAAACAGACCCACACCTGGGGGTTAATTCTTATCCCAGCTGTTGGGTCAGGTTAGAAGGGAGCCTCATAAGATCATGACTGGTAGAAGTAGCTCTAAGGGCACCTGAGAGAACCTACCCCCAAAGCCTGCCCCAGAGCACAGGGGCTCCAGCTGAAAGCAAATGCTCAAGATCATTCCAAGGCCCTTGAGTTGCAAAAACACCCAAATGACACTGATGTGTGTGGCTGCAGAAGCGGGGGAAGAAGTGGGAAGGGAGCAGGGAAAGAACCTGCAAATCCCCAACAGAACAATCAGAGGCGGAGAGGGGGAGCCCCAGACGCGGGCATCTGGGTGGGCCCTGGCAAGCTGGAGGGGATCTCACAGAGAACAGTCTCAGGGCCTCGCAGAGTGACACACTCACCACCCTTGGCATCACAGGGACCCACTGGGTAAGGATAAGCTGTAAACCTGCCCCCAGCCAAGCCACAGTCTTCCAGTTTCCCATCTCCACGTCCTGGACGTATGGCTTCGAGGCTCGGCAGGACGGCCATAGGGGCAGGAGGGGCTTCAGGCTGGGACCCAGAGATCAGGTGTGAATGCTGTCCTAGCGCAGGTGGCTGCGTGGAGCGTGGAGAGGTGGGCAGGCGGGGAGGGAGTCTTCAGAGATAGACATTGAGGGTCTGCAGGATGCCCCGGCGGCACAGTGGGCAGTTGCGGTGGTAGACAGGGTGGCGCATCAGGCTCTCAGTGCAGGCCTGGCAGAGGCACAGGTGCCGACAAGGCAGAGGCACCACTGTCTTGCTCTGGTCCTGGCAGATGACGCACTTCTTCTGCTCCTCTTGCTCCTTCAGTAATTTCCATGGGTCTTGCCCAGCTACAGGCTCCTCCACATTGAGCCTCTCCTGCCCCGGGCAGCTGTCACTCTGGCCACCTCTGTATTGCCTGAGGCCCGACACATGCTATTTAATACCCATGTCACTAATCTTATGCTAACAATTAGCCTTTTTTTAAACATAGCAAGAAATCAACAATCATCTAAATATCTGTACTTGGGTTTAACAAATTACATTTCCCCAAATGCATTAACTGTAAAATGAACAAAACACTTCCATATGTTGAATTAGTCACAGCCTGATGTGTCAGCTGCCTGTGAAATACTTTAATCCTTTTCGTGCACTGAGGAGGTACGCGCAGCTTTATAGGATTACAAAGTCCACCATTGTGGGGACACCAGCACTGCTTCTAACTGCTCTAATGCCGGGAATTGATGAATAATTGTTTACCTTTTCTTCCTTTTTGTCCTACTCTTTCTTAGGGTTTGCCTAAGAAAGGAATATCACTATTCTTACTCCTCCCCATCATGCTGTAATCTTACCAGAACTTTAAAGCAGAAATGGTATCCTTCCAGCCACGTCCTTGGTCTGGGTAACTGAGCAGGCAGCTCTCACTGAGTCCTGCTGACATATGTATGTAGTTCCAGGTGATTCAAAACTACCTCTCCTGAAGTGATCTCCATTAAACATGTCAGTAAGACTTTAAAGTCCACACTGTTCTCATAAATTTTTGTTTTGTCTTGTTTTGTTTTTACAATGTGGTCTTTCCCCAGTTGTGTTCTCTTGGTGTTGACTTGGCCAGCGCTGTGTATCTAAGAGCCTGATCAAGATCAATGTGGCATGGAGACTTGACCTGCTAGCAGAGCTAAACACCATGGACTCCTCCTCAGTGTTCTGTTATAATCAGTGGGCCCTGGAGGATCCAATTTCCAGGATGTGTGGGAGTCAAAGATAAAGAAACCTGGACTAGCTAAAGTGGTAAAGACAGATTTTAATGAGTAATATACAATTTCTGTAGGGAAAAGAGTCCAGCATGAATTGAACTCAACTTTGATTTGTACAGGGGTGACAGGAAGTTTTAAAGAGAGAATGAGGGACTAGGGAAGGGGAATTGAGGGGTTCAGGGGCTTGAGCACAAACAGGGAAGTGAAAAATTACAAAAATAGTGAAGAGGGGAGAAGCCCATCTGCGTTAGCTAACTGGTACTTATAGAAGTTAGGCTCCTACCTTCCCACACAGGCTGGGAAACAGGTGTTGGCTGGAACAGTCAATACTTCTGGCAGCCTTGAGTTTTCTCAGTAGAGATTTTTAAGTTGAGGTCATCCTAGGGTTGTGACCTTGAGCCATTAGAAACTATGTTGGGGTTTTGTGCAAGTCTATATAGGCCAGGGTGAGGTCCAGTGGAGAAGAGGAGGCTGGCTAGAATTTGGTCAGGGAGAGGATCTTTGTTAGGGCATTGAATCTAGGTGAATGAGCTTTCCTTTAGGAACTTGGCTCCTTCTTCCCTGTGGAACACACTCTTGAACCCCCTCCTCCTGGTTCATTGTTTTATCTGCTTCTATTTGGTACATTTAGAGTTAGATCCTAATCTTTTCCCCTCCTCCTGCTTACACAGAAAAAGACATGTGCAGATTTTCCTCAACTTACAAGGGGTAAGTTCCAATAAACCCACTGTAGGCTGAAAATGTCATAAGTAGAACATGCATTTAATACATCTGACCTACCAAACATCATAGCTTAGCCCAACCTACCTTAAAAGTTCTCAGAACACTGGGACTTCCCTGATGGTCCAGTGGTTAGGAATCCACCTTCCAGTGCAGGGAACGCGGGTTTGATCCCTGGTGGGGGAACGAAGTTCCCACATGCTGCGGGGCAACTAAGCCTATGTGCCACAACCACTGAGCCCATGCCACAACTAGAGAGAAGCCCACGTGCTGCAAGGAAGAGTCCGTGCACTGCAAAGAAAGATCCCACATGCCACAACAAAGATACCACATGCTTCAACTAAGACCTGATGCAGCCAAATAAATAAATATTTTTAAAAAGAAGATGCGATATATATATATATATATATATATAATGGCGTACTACTCAGCCATAAAAAAAGAATAAAATTTTTTAAAAAGTTTTCAGAATACTAATATTAGCTTAAAGTTGGGTAAAATCAAAGAACACAAGATCTATTTTATAACATGTTGAATATCTCTTGTAATTTATTAAACATAGCACTGACAGTGAAAAACAGAATGGTTGTATGGGTACAGAATGGTTCTAAGTGTATTGGTTGTTTACTTTCATGACTGCATGGCTGACTGGGGTCTGTGGCTCACTGCCACTGCCCAGCATCATGAGAGAGTATAGTACCACATATTGCTAGCTCAGGAAAAGATCAAAATTAAAAATTCAAAGTATGGTTTCTACTGAATGCGTACTGCTTTTGCACCATTGTGACGTCAAAAAACCATGAGTCAAACCATTGTAAGTCTGTACTTAGCAGAAGAAGCAAAAACCCATTTCCCATGAACACTTCCTGTATCGGCTTTCTGTGGCTGCTGTAACAAATTACCATTCAGCTGTGGCTCAAAACAATGTAAATTTATTCCTCACAGTTCTGGAGGCCAGCAGTCTGAAATCAGTTTCACTGGACTGGAATCCAAGTGTTGGTAGGGTCACACCCCCTCCAGAGGCTCTGGGAGAGAATCCATCTCTTGCCTCCTCTTCTGGCTTCTCCTGATGCCTCTTCCGGCATCCCTCGGCTTGAGGCTGCATCCCTCCAATCTCTGCCTTCATGATCACATCACCTTCTCCTCTTCTCTGTGCCAAATCTCTTCCTGCCTGTATCTTATAAGGACACTTGTGATGGCAATTAGGGTCCACCCACATAACCCAGGATCCCAATGCAGGATCCTTAACTTGATCACATTTGCAAAGTCTTTGCTATCTAAGGTAACATTCTAAGGTTCCAGGGATTAGGAACTAATATCTTTGGGGCCTGTTATCCAGGCTATTACCCTTCTCTACTTGGTAAACTGGAAAGAAATGAAACATATTACCTTCCACTGGCTGAACTTTTTTCTTTGAGGGTCACTGTGAACTCATGGTCTTTCAGAGTCTTGCTTATGTATTAATATTTGCTGCTCAGATGGTCACATCATGGCCAGTGGGCCCTTGTAGGTTGGCTCCTTGGTCCTTCGTATGTGACACTGACATTTGTGAGAAAATTTCTGCTTTCTGGACGACAGAAGTAATCCCAGGGCTGTTAACTTTCCTTTCTGACACACAGAATGGCTACCTTCATGGACTCTTGCTTCCTCTGGGTCAAGCCAGCATTAGATTCAAATGCCTGGGCACTGGTGAAGGGGGTATGAATCAGGGGTGTGCGAAGCACTGCTGCTGGGGCCAAGGGGCCACTTTCAGGAGTGTCAAAGATGGAAAAGATGCAATTTTTTAAGGTTCTGCCTTCCCACTGGTTTTTCTACTGTCACATGCAATGTCACTAACACCTTACTTTTCTCGTTGCGTGAGGTCTCATCAACACTGCAGCCTTCTCTGAGCCGATGTCAGCAGTGGTCCTTGGCAGGGGCCCCTACAGAATGGCTCTTTGGCCCCTAGCCTTCTCCATTATGATAAGGCACCCCTCTTCCTGGAAAGAAAGTGAGAGCACTTCAGCAGACTTGCTCTTCCCTGACTGTAGGCTCCCAATTCTCTGTCTCTGGCCCTAGTTAGCAGAATAAGGAAATCTTGCCACTGACATATCCCCCTTTTATGTTATCATAAGGAGCAGCTTCTTCTTCACCAATGCAGCCTCTCTATTCAGTGCGCAAGGATTGAAAGGTAGCAGATGGTCCTAAGGTGTCCTGGTAAGCTGTGAATCACAGAGAGGGGAGACTACCATGACGTGAGGGTGCAGACAGCCTGGTGACGTCTGTGTGACAAGGTCCAGCTCTGCTGACTCCTCGCTTGGGAGCCTGCTCACACTGGTTGCAGACACTGCCCTCCTTGGGTGCTGTGTGGCTGGGCAGCCTATTCAGATCTGAAGGTCTCAGTCCAGGTTATAGTATAGACTATGGTTTCTTAACTACTGGCTCTGACCTGTTACTGGGTGATAAAGTCAATACAGTGGGTCTTGACGAGCTTTGACAAATAGTAATTATTGTCACTGTACAAACATGTAAACATCCCTCACTGTCAAGCTCTGTCTGAAGTGCTCTACATGTATTTCCTCATTTAATCTTCATGTCCACCCTATGAGTAGGGCTATGGTTATTTCCAGTTTTCACAAGGGGAAACTAAGGCACAGAGCCCTTAAGTCACAGAGTTAATACCTGGCAGAACTGGGATATTTATTTATTTATATTGAAATATATTTGACATATAATATTTTATAAATTTAAGAGTTACAACATTTTCATTCTATACATTGATATGATTTCTATTGTAAGGACAATTAGCACCTCTATCACATTACATAATTATCCTTTCTTTTAAGTAGTTGGAATAATTGAGTCCTGGTCTCTTAGCAAGTTTGATGATTATAATACAATATTGTTGTCTATATTCACTGTATTGCACATTGTATCTCTAGGGCTTATTTACTACTTGCAACATTTGTCCTGTCTCTTCACCCCCCAACACCCTGGTAACTACCATTTTATTCTCTGTTTTTACAAGTTAGGTTTTTAAAATTTTTACATATAAGTGATATCATACAGTATTTGTCTTTCTCTGTCTGACTTATCTCACTTAGCATAATGTGCTCAAGGTCCATCCATGTTGTTTTTGCAAATGACAGGATGTCCTCCTTTCTCATGGCTGAATAATACTCCATTATGTATATATAATATGTATATAATATCCATTATATATATAATATTTCATTACATGTTTTTTATATATATATATGTATAAAACATCTCCTTTATCCATTCATCTATTGATAGGCATTTAGGTTGTTTCCATATCTTAGCTTTTGTGAATAATGCTGCAATAAACATGGGAGTGTACATATATATTTGATATCCTGTTTTCATTTATTTTGGGTATACATCCAGAAGTGGAATCCTGGGTCACATATGATATATCTATTTTTAATTTTTTGAAGACCCTTCATATTGTTTTCCATAGTGGTTAAACTAATTTACATTCCCACTAACAGTTTATAAGGGTTCCCTTTTCTCCATGTCCTTGACAACGTATCTCTTGTCTTCTTGATGATAGCCATTCTAATAAGTGTTAGGCGGTATCTCATTGTGGTTTTGATTTGCATTTCCCTGATGCTTGGTGATGTTGAGCATATTTTCATGTGCCTGTGGCAATTTGGATGTCTTTTTAGGAAAAATGTCTATTTAGTTCTTCTGTCTATTTTTTAACTGGATTTTTTGGATTTTGAGTTGTATGAGTTCTTTATATATTTTGGATATTAACCCCTTATCCAATATATGGTTTGCAAAATTTTTCTCCAATTCTGTAGGTTATCTTTTTATTTTGTTAATGGTTTTTGTTTGCTTTTTGCTTTGCAAAAGCTCTTAAGTTTTATGTAGTCCCAATTGCTGATTTTTGCTTTTTTGTGTGTGTTTTTGGTGTCATATCCTAAAAAATCATTTCCAAAACCACTGTCCAGGAGTAGTTTTTCTTTCCCTACCTTTTCTTCTTGGAGTTTTATAGTATCAGGTTTTATGTTTAAGTTTGTAATTCATTTTGAGTTAATTTTTGTGAGTAATTTTGTAGGGTCCAATTTTATTGCTCTGCACGTGTTTATCCAGTTTTCCCAGCATTTGTTAAAGAGGCTATCCTCTCCCTATTGGATGCTTTTAGATTCCTTGTTGAGTGTTAGTTGACTGTATAAACAGGAGTTTAATTCTGGGCCCTCTATTCTGTTCCATTGGTCTATGTGTCTATTTTTGTGCCAGTACCATACTGTTTTTGTTACTGTGGCTCTGTAGTATAGTTTGAAATCAGAAAGTGTAATACCTTTGGCTTTCTTCTTTTTTCTCGGGATTGTTTTTGATATTTGGAGTTTTTTGTGGTTCCATATAAATTTTAGGACTGTTTTTTCTATTTCTGTGAGAAATGTCATTGGTTTTTTGATGGAGATTGCATTGAATCTATAGATGGATTTGGGTAGTATGGACATTTTAACAATATTAATTCTTCTGATCTATGAACACAGGATGTCTTTCCATTTGTTTGCATCTTCTTTGATTTCTTTCAGCAAGTCTTGTGGTTCTCATGTACAGATATTTCACTTCCTTGGTTAAACTTATTTTGAAGTATTTTATTGTTTTTATATTATTGTGAACAGAATAGTTTTCTTTATTTCTTTTTCAGCTATTTGATCCTTAGTGTATAGAAATGCAAATGATTTCTGTTTGTCAATTCTGTATCCTTCAACTTCAGAAGTAGAATTTGAACCCAATTGGGCTGTCCCTAGAGTCTGTGATCATAATTGCTATACTTTCTGTCCCTCAGTATAGAAAAAACAAAACAAAGCAAAGCAAAACAAAACAAAAGAGGAAATAGAATAGAGAATATTAGATTGCTTGTACTAAGGATTAAGTATTATTTTATGAAACTTATTCCAGTTGTGTTATCACTGAACTGAAGTTGAGTCTGCTCACCTAACATGGAGCAAAGCCAATCTACTGACATCAGGTTGTGGTGAAGGAAAGTACAGGGTGCCAAGCAAGGAGAATGGGTAGCTCATGCTCAAAAGACCCAAACTCTTCAATGGCTTTTAGGAAAGAGTTTTTTTTTTTTTTTTTTAACATCTTTATTGGAGTATAACTGTTTCACAATAGTGTGTTGGTTTCTCCTTTACAACAAACTGAATCAGTTATACATATATATATGTTCCCATATCTCTTCCCTCTTGCATCTCCCTCCCTCCTACCCTCCCTATCCCACCCCTCTAGGTGCACACAAACCACCTAGCTAATCTCCCTGTGCTATGCGGCTTCTTCCCACTAGCTATCTATTTTACATTTGGTAGTGTATATATGTCCATGCCACTCTCCCACTTTGTCACAGCTTCCCCTTCCCCTCCCCATATCCTCAAGTCCATGCTCGAGTAGGTCTGTGTCTTTATTCCCGTCTTACCCCTAGGTACTTCATGACCATTTTTTTTCTTAGATTCCATATATATGTGTTCGCATATGGTATTTGTTTTTCTCTTTCTGACTAACTTCACTCTGTATGACAGACTCTACGTCCATCCATCTCACTACAAATAACTCAGTTTCATTTCGTTTTATGGCTGAGGAATATTCCATTGTATATATGTGCCACATCTTCTTTATCCATTCCTCTGTTGATGGACACTTAGGTTGCTTCCATGTCCTGGCTATTGTAAATAGAGCTGCAATGAACATTTTGGTACATGACTCTTTTTGAATTATGGTTTTTTCAGGGTTTCTATCCAGTAGTGGGACTGCTGGGTCGTATGGTAATTCTATTTGTAGTTTTTTAAGGAACCTCCATACTGTTCTCCATAGTGGTTCTGTCAATTTACATTCCCACCAACAGGGCAAGAGTGTTCCCTTTTCTCCACACCCTCTCCAGCATTTATTGTTTCTAGATTTTTTGATGATGGCCATTCTGACTGGTGTGAGATGCTATCTCATTGTAGCTTTGATTTGCATTTCTCTAATGATTAATGATGTTGAGCATTCTTTCATGTGTTTGTTGGCAATCTGTATATCATCTTTGGAGAAATGTCTATTTAGGTCTCCTGCCCATTTTTGGATTGGGTTGCTTATTTTTCTGGTATTGAGCTGCATGAGCTGCTTGTAAATTTTGGAGATTAATCTGTTCTCAGTTGCTTCATTTGCAAATATTTTCTCCCATTCTGAGGGTTGTCTTTTGGCTTTTTTTTTATGGTTTCCTTTGCTGTGCAAAAGGTTTTAAGTTTCATTAGGTCCCATTTGTTTATTTTTGTTTTTATTTCCATTTCTCTAGGAGGTGGGTCAAAAAGGATCTTGCTGTGATTTATGTCATAGAGCGTTCTGCCTATGTTTTCCTCTAAGAGATTTACAGTGTCTGGCCTTATATTTAGGTCTTTAATCCATTTTGAGTTTATTTTTGTATATGGTGTTAGGAAGTGTTCTAATTTCATACTTCTACATGTACCTGTCCAGTTTACCCAGCACCACTTATTGAAGAGGCTGTCTTTTCGCCACTGTATATCCTTGCCTCCTTTATCAAAGATAAGGTGACCATATGTGTGTGGGTTTATCTCTGGGCTTTCTATCCTGTTCCATTGATCTATATCTCTGTTTTTGTGCCAGTACCATACTGCCTTGATTACTGTAGCTTTGTAGTTTAGTCTGAAGTCAGGGAGCCTGATTCCTCTGGCTCCATTTTTCATTCTCAAGATTGCTTTTGCTTTGGGTTTTTTTGTATTTCCATACAAATTGTGAAATTTTTTGTTCTAGTTCTGTGAAAACTGCCAGTGGTAGTTTGATAGGGATTGCATTGAATCTGTAGATTCCCTTGGGTAGTAGAGTCATTTTCACAATGTTGATAATTCAAATCCAAGAACATGGTATATCTCTCCATCTATTTGTATCATCTTTAATTTCTTTCATCAGTGTCTTATAATTTTCTGCACACATTCTTTTGTCTCCTTAGGTAGGTTTATTCCTAAGTATTTTATTCTTTTTGTTGCAGTGGTAAATGGGAGTGTTTCCTTAATTTCCCTTTCAGATATTTTATCATCAGTGTGTAGGAATGCAAGATATTTCTGTGCATTAATTTTTTATCCTGCTACCGTACCAAATTAATTGATAGCTCTAGTAGTTTTATAGTAGCATTTTTAGGATTCTCTATGTATAGTATGTCATCTGCAAACAGTGACAGTTTAACTTCTTCTTTTCTGATTTGGATTCCTTTTATTTCTTTTCTTCTCTGATTGCTGTGGCTAAATTATCCAAAACTATGCTGAATAAGAGTGGTGAGAGTGGGCAACCTTGTCTTGATCCTGATCTTAGTGGAAATGGTTTCAGTTTTTCACCATTGAGGATGATGTTTCCTGTGGATTTATCATATCTGGCCTTTATTATGTTGAGGAAAGTTCCCTGTATGCCTACTTTCTGGAGGGTTTTTATCATAAATGGGTGTTGAATTTTGTTGAAAGCTTTCTCTGCATCTATTGAGATGATCATATGGTTTTTCTCCTTCAATTTTTTTTTTTTTTTTTTTTTTTCGGTACGTGGGCCTCTCACTGTTGTAGCCTCTCCCATTGCAGAGCACAGGCTCCATGGCCATGGCTCACGAGCTCAGCCGCTCCACGGTACGTGGGACCTTCCCGGACCAGGGCACGAACCCATTTCCCCTGCATCGGCAGGTGGACTTTGAACCACTGCGCCACCAGGGAAGCCCTTCAATTTTTTAATATGGTGTATCACGTTGGTTGATTGGTGTATATTGAAGAATCCTTGCATTCCTGGAATAAACCCCACTTGATCATGGTGTATGATCCTTTTAATGTGCTGTTGGATTCTGTTTGCTAGTATTTTGCTGAGGATTTTTGCATCTATGTTCATCAGTGATATTGGCCTGTAGTTTTCTTTCTTTGTGACATCGTTGTCTGGATTTGGTATCAGAGTGATGGTGGCTTCATAGAATGAGTTTGGGACTGTTCCTCCCTCTGCTATATTTTGGAATAGTTTGAGAAGGATAGGTGTTAGCTCTTCTCTAAATGTTTGATAGAATTCGCCTGTGAAGCCATTTGGTCCTGGGCTTTTGTTTGTTGGAAGATTTTTTATCACAGTTTCAATTTCAGTGCTTGTGATTGGTCTGTTTACATTTTCTATTTTTTCCTGGTTCTGGCTCAGAAGGTTTTGCTTTTCTAAGAATTTATCCATTTTTTCCAAGTTGTCCATTTTATGGGCATATAGTTGCTTGCAGTAGTGTCTCATGACTCTTTGTATTTCTGCAGTGTCAGTTGTTACTTCTCCTTTCTCATTTCTAATTGTATTGAATTCTCTTAGCTTTTGCATGTCTGTAAAAGTTTTTATTTCTCTTTCGAGAATGAATGGAGATCCTTGCTGGGTAAAGTAATTTTGGTTGTAGGTTTTCCCTTTCATCAGTTTAAATATGTCCTGCCACACCCTTCTGGCTTGCAGAGTTTCTGTGAAAGATCAGCTGTTAACCTCATGGGGATTATCTTGTATATTATTTGTTGCCCTTCCCTTGCAGCTTTAATATTTTTTTCTTTTTATTTAATTGTTGATAATTTGATTAATATGTATCTTGGAGTGTTTCTCCTTGGATTTATCCTGTATGGGGTTCTCTGAGCTTCCTGGACTTGATTGATTATTTCCTTTCCCATATTAGGGAAGTTTTCAACTATAACCTCTTCAAATATTTTCTCAGTCCCTTTCTTTTTCTCTTCTTTCTCTGAGACCCTTATAATTCAAATGTTGGTGCATTTAATGTTGTCCCAGAGGTCTCTGAGGCTGTCCTCATTTCTTTTCATTCTTTTTTCTTTATTCTCTTCTGCAGTCGTTTTTTTCCACTATTTTGTCTTCCAGGTCACTTATTCTTCCTTCTGCTTCAGTTACTCTCCTATTGTTTCCTTGTAGAGAATTTTTTATTTCATTTACTGTGTTGTTCATCATTGTTTGTTTGCCCTTTAGTTCTTCTAGGTCCTTGTTAAACGTTTCTTATACTTTCTCCTTTCTATTTCCAAGATTTTGGATCATCTTTACTATTATTACTCTGAGTTCATTTTCAGGTAGCCTGCCTGTTTCCTCTTCATTTGTTTGGTCTGGTTGGTTTTTACCTTGCTCCTTCATCTGCCGTGTGTTTCTCTGTCTTCTCATTTTGCTTCACTCACTGTGTTTGGGGTCTCTTTTTTGCAGTCTGCAGGTTTGTAGTTCCCATTGTTTTTGTTGCCTGCCCCCAGTGGCTAAGATTTGTTCAGTGGTTTGTGTAGGCTTCTGGGTGGAGGGGACTGGTGCCTGTGTTCTGGTGGATGAAGCTGGATCTTGCCTTTCTGGTGGGCAAAACCACATCCAGTGGTGTGTTTTGGGGTGTCTCTGATCTTATGATTTTAGACAGTGTCTCTGCTAATGGTTGGGTTGTGTTCCTGTGTTCCTGTCTTGCTAGTTGTTTGGCTTCTTCATGTATGCTTTAGGTACACATCTGTTCATAACTATTATATCTTCCTGATGGATTGATACTTTTATCATTATAAAAGTCCCCGTATATCTCCAGCAATATCTTTTCATTTTAAATCCTTTTTGTCCAATATTAGTAGAGCCACACTCCAACTTATGGTTGCTATTTGCATTATATATATATATATATATATGTATATACAATTTCAGAGATTTTTTACATGGTTATATATTTAATAATGCTCATCAGTTATGCTTATTTCGTTGGGGAGGGGATCCACAGGGCTTCTAATGTTGACATGACTGAAGTGGAACCCAGTTTTTAAAATGTGCGTTTTCTTTTGTCAAGGATTTTGTCTTTATTTTTCCCTTATGAACTTTTCAAATACATTTTAACTTATGAGATAGTTTTAAAAGGCTTTGTGTGATGGGTTTGCACATGCTCTGCACTAAGGTCAGTTTGCCCAATCTCAAGAACCATATTTGTACTCAGAAAATAGATTCAAATTCTGGGGACTGAAGCCTCAGAGCAGTTGGTTCTGTTAAAATAATACAATTGACACTAGACTGAATTCTGGACTTATCAGTGTCTTTCCTGAGGCACATATGGGGGAAAGACTTTGACCAAAATCACACAGCCTATGAAAAGCAGAAATAGAAACCAGCCTTATATTCCATACTTCCTTATTGCCACCAGCGTCAGTATAGGCCTTTCACTCTGTCACCCTTTAAAAACTCATTTTTTATTTCTGAAATAGCATGGTATTCCCTATAGGAGTATACCATTTGAATGAGTCACAAAGGCATGGAAACTTGTCCCTGTACCAATAAGCATATAGATGCAGACTTGTAAGCAAGATGCAGGAAATAGCCTTATGTGTTGTCTGTCTTCAGCTGCCCTTGTACTTGTTTTTTCTTCCTTTAAGCTTGCCAGTTCTTCTTAGCTCTTCACCATTCTAGCTTCTGACTTTAGGACAAACTGAATAAAAGAATGAATTGTCTGCCCACCCCCCCCCCCCCGGTTTCCCAAGCAAATATTTGAAGCTGCCATAGATTTTCTAGATTTTATGTTGAAAAGTAACAAACAAAAACAGCACTACCATCTGTCATCAGAGTGATGAGAAATGGTTGTCACACCTCTCTGAAGCAGGGCAGTCTTGCCCACTGGTGGAGGTACCTTCAGTGACAGGTTGTTGGGTGCTGTAGACCGATACATCCAGAAGGAGCCTGAGTCAACTCACTTCTGTCTTGGGTCTCACAGAGGAAGCAGAAGGAGGGAAGGAAGGTCCTGGATGATTCTTCTTTCTTCTGGGTCTACCTCTTCTCACTCCTCCCTGATTTATCTCCCTTTGTTTCCTATGAAGCCTCCAGTATTATCTCTGCTTTCCCTCCTTCCCACTCCCCAGGGAAACTCAACTCCACTGCATCCCTAGAGACACAGAATCCCATCCCTTGTTCCCTTCTGGAATCTGACCAATGCCATCACCTTGGGCTCTGGCCAGCTGCTAATGGAGACTGTCCTTTGCCCGGGGTTGCTGGTTCTGAAGAGAGGAAGAATGAGCTATGGAGTGGGGTAGGGGGTTAGCTGAGATCAGTTCAGACTCTTCAACAATGGGAAAAATGCAGGTTACCTCACTCATTGCCTAGAAAGCACAGATGAGTCTTAATTTTCTTCTCAAGACAATGTAATTCAGTCCTATATTAAGAAAGTATAGTCTCCCAGTCAGCATGACTTTGACTCTGCTCCAAATGGACACAATAACCTTGACATGGAGGATGGAGAGAAGATGGCGGAAGAGTAAGACGCGGAGATCACCTTCCTCCTCACAGATACATCAGAAATACATCTACACGTGGAACTTCTCCTATAGAACACCCACCAAACGCTGGCAGAAGACCTCAGACCTCCCAAAAGGCAAGAAGCTCCCCACGTACCTGGATAGGGCAAAAGAAAAAAGAACAAACAGAGACAAAAGAATAGGGACGGGACCTGCACCAGTGGGAGGGAGCCGTGAAGGAGGAAAGGTTCCCACACACTAGTAGCCCCTTTGCGGGCGGAGACTGCGGGTGGCGGAGGGGGAAGCTCCGGAGCCGTGGAGGAGAGCGCAGCACAGGGTGCGGAGGGCAAAGCGGGGAGATTCCCGCACAGAGGAACGATGCCGACCGGCACTCACCAGCCCGAGAGGCTTGTCTGCTCACCCGCCGGGACGGGCGGGGGCCTGGGAGCTGAGCCTCGGGCTTCGGTCGGAAGCCAGGAGAGGACTGGGGTTAGCGGCGTGAACATAGCCTGAAGCGGTTAGTGCACCACGGCTGGCCAGGAGGGAGTCTGGGAGAAGTCTGGAGCTGCCAAAGAGGCAAGAGACCTTTTCTTCCCTCTTTGTTTCCTGGTGCGCAAGGAGAGGGGATTAAGTGTCCCGCGTAAAGGACCTCCAGAAACTGGTGCGAGCCGCGGCTGTCAGCGCAGACCCCAGAGACGGGCAAGAGACGCTAAGGCTGTTGCTGCCTCCACAAAGAAGCCTGTGTGCGAGTACAGGTCACTCTCTACACCTTCCCTTCTGGGAGCCTGTGCAGCCCGCCCCTGCCAGGGTCCCGGGATCCAGGGACAACTTCCCCAGGAGAATGCACGGCACGCCTCAGGCTGATGCAACGTCACGCTGGCCTCTGCCGCCGCGGGCTCACCCTGCACTCCATGCCCCTCCCTCCCCCCGGCCTGAGCCAGAGCCCCCGAATCAGCTGCTCCTTTAACCCCGTCCTGTCTGAGCGAAGAGCAGACGCCCTCGGACGACCTCCACGCAGAGGCGGGGCCAAGTCCAAAGCTGAAGTCCAGGAGCTGTGCGAACAAAGAGGAGAGGGGGAGGTCTCTCCCAACAGCCTCAGAAGCAGCGGATTAAAGCTCCATAATCAACTTGAAGTGCCCTGCATCTGTGGAAAACCTGAATAGACAACGAATCATCCCAAGTTGAGGAGGTGGACTTTGGGAGCAAGATATATACTTTTTTTCCCCTTTTCTCTTTTTGTGAGTGTGTATGTGTGTGCTTCTGTGTGAGATTTTGTCTGTATAGCTTTGCTTTCACCATTTGTCCTAGGGTTCTGATGGTCCCTTTTTTTTTTAATTTTTAAAATTTTTCTTCTTAATAATTATTTTTTATTTTAATAACTTTATTTTGTCTTCTTCCTTCCTTCCTTCCTTCTTTCCTTCCTTCTTTCCTTCCTTCCTTCCTTCCTTTCCTTTCTATTTTTTCTCCCTTTTATTCTGAGCCGTGTGGATTAAACGCTATTGGTGCTCCACCAGGCATCAGGGCTGTGTCTCTGAGGTGGGAGAACTGACTTCAGGACACTGGTCCACAAGAGACCTCCCAGCTCCACGTAATATCAAATGGCAAAAATCTCCCAGAGATCTCCATCTCAACACCAAGACCCAGCTTCACTCAATGACCATCGAGCTATAGTGCTGGACACCCTATGCCAAACAACTAGCAACACAGGACCACAGCCCCATCCATTAACAGAGAGGCTGCCTAAAATCATAATAAGTCTACAGACACTACAAAACAACCACCAGAGGTGGACCTGTCCACCAGAAAGACAAGACCCAGCCTCACCCACCAGAACAGAGGTACTAGTCCCCCCAACAAGGAAACCTACTCAACCCACTAAACCAACCTTAGCCACTGGGGACAGCCACCAAAAACAACGGGAACTACGAACCTGCAGCCTGCAAAAAGGAGACCCCAAACACAGTAATATAAGCAAAATGAAAAGACAGAAAAACAAACAGCAGATGAAGGAGCAAGGTAAAAACCCAGCAGACCTAACAAATGAAGAGGAAATAGGCAGTCTACCTGAAAAAGAATTCAGAATAATGATAGTAAAGATGATCCAAAATCTTGGAAATAGAATAGACAAAATGCAAGAAACATTTAACAGGACCTAGAAGAACCAAAGAGGAAGCAAGAAATGATGAACAACACAATAAATGAAGTTAAAAATACTCTAGATGGGATCAATAGCAGAATAACTGAGGCAGAAGAACGGATAAGTGACCTGGAAGATAAAATAGTGGAAATAACTACTGCAGAGCAGACTAAAGAAAAAAGAATGAAAAGAACTGAGGACGGTCTCAGAGACCTCTGGGATAACATTAAAGGCACCAACATTCGAATTATAGGGGCCCCAGAAGAAGAAGAGAAAAAGAAAGGGACTGAGAAAATATTTGAAGAGATTATAGTTGAAAACTTCCATAATATGGGAAAAGAAATAGTTAATCAAGTCCAGAAAGCACACAGAGTCCCGTACAGGATAAATCCAAGGAGAAACATGCCAAGACACATATTAATCAAACTATCAAAAATTAAATACAAAGAAAACATATTAAAAGCAGCAAGGGAAAAACAAGATACAACACACAAGAGAACCCCCATAATGTTCACATCTGATCTTTCAGCAGAAACTCTGCAAGCCAGAAGGGAATGGCAGGACATATTTAAAGTGATGAAGGAGAAAAAGCTACAACCAAGATTACTCTACCCAGCAAGGAGCTCATTCAGATTTGATGGAGAAATTAAAACCTTTACAGGCAAGCAAAAGCTGAGAGAGTTCAGCAGCAGCAAACCAGCTTTACAACAAATGCTAAAGGAACTTCTCTAGGCAAGGAACACAAGAGAAGGAAAAGACCTACAAGAACAAACTCGAAACAATTAAGTAAATGGTAATAGGAACATACATATCGATAATTACCTTAAATGTAAACGGATTAAATGCTCCTACCAAAAGACACAGACTGGCTGAATGGATACAAAAAGAAGACCCATATATATGTTGTCTACAAGAGACCCACTTCAGACCTTGGGACACATACAGACTGAAAATGAGAGGATGGAAAAAGATATTCCATGTAAATAGAAATCAGAAGAAAGCTAGAGTAGCAAGTCTCATATCAGACAAAATGAACTTTAAAATAAAGACTATTACAAGAGACAAAGAAGGACACTACATAAGGATCAAGGGATTGATCCAAGAAGATATAACAATTGTAAATATTTATGCAGCCAACATAGGAGCACCTCAATACATAAAGCAAATATTAACAGCTATAAAAGGGGAAATCGACAGTAACACAATCACAGTAAGGGATTTTAATACCCCACTTTCACCAATGGATAGATCATCCAAAATGAAAATAAATAAGGAAACACAAGTTTTAAATGATACATTAAACAAGATGGACTTAATTGATATTTATAGGACATTCCATCCAAAAACAACAGAATACACTTTCTTCTGAAGTGCTCATGGAACATTCTCCAGGATAGATCTTATCTTAGGTCACAAATCTAGCCTTGGTAAATTTAAGAAAATTGAAATCATATCAAGTATCTTTTCCAACCACAATGCTATGAGACTAGATATCAATTACAGGAAAAGATCTGTAAAAAATACAAACACATGGAGGCTAAACAATACACTACTTAATAACGAAGTGATCACTGAAGAAATCAAAGAGGAAATCAAAAAATACTTAGAAACAAATGAAAATGGAGATAGGATGACACAAAACCTATGGGATGCAGCAAAAGCAGTTCTAACAGGGAAGTTTATAGCAATACAATCCTACCTTAAGAAACAGGAAACATCTCGAATAAACAAGCTAACCTTGCACCTAAAGCAATTAGAGAAAGAAGAACCAAAACACCTTCAAAGTCAGCAGAAGGAAAGAAATCATAAAGATCAGATCAGAAATAAATGAAAAAGAAATGAAGGAAATGATAGCAAAGATCAATAAAACTAAAATCTGGTTCTTTGAGAAGATAAACAAAATTGATAAACCATTAGCCAGACTCATCAAGAAAAAAGGGAGAGGACTCAAATCAATAGAATTAGAAATGAAAAAGGAGACATAACAACAGACACTGCAGAAATACAAAAGATAATTAGAGATTACTACAAGCAACTGTATGCCAATAAAATGGACAATCTGGAAGAAATGGACAAATTCTTAGAAATGCACAAGCTGCCGAGACTGAACCAGGAAGAAATAGAAAATATGAACAGACCAACCACAAGCACTGCAATTGAAACTGCCAAACAAAAGCCTAGGACCAGATGGCCTCACAGGTGAATTCTATCAAACATTTAGAGAAGAGCTAACACCTATCCTTCTCAAACTCTTCCAAAAGATAGCAGAGGGAGGAACACTCCCAAACTCATTCTATGAGGCCACCATTACCCTGATACCAAAACCAGACAAAGATGTCACAAAGAAAGAAAAGTACAGGCCAATATCACTGATGAACATAGATGCAAAAATCCTCAACAAAATACTAGCAAACAGAATCCAACAGCACATTAAAAGGATCATACACCATGATCAAGTGGAGTTTATTCCAGAAATGCAAGGATTCTTCAATATGTGCAAATCAATCAACGTGATACACCATATCAACAAACTGAATTAGAAAAACCATATGCTCATCTCAATAGATGCAGAGAAAGCTTTCAACAAAATTCAACACCCATTTATTTAAAAAAACCTTGCAGAAATTAGGCATACAGGGAACTTTCCTCAACATAATAAAGGCCAGATATGACAAACCCACAGCCAACATCATCCTCAATGGTGAAAAACTGAAACCATTTCCACTAAGATCAGGATCAAGACAAGGTTGCCCACTCTCACCACTCTTACTCAACATAGTTTTGGAAGTTCTAGCCACAGCAATCAGAGAAGAAAAAGACATAGAAGGAATCCAAATCAGAAAAGAAGTAAAGCTGTCACTGTTTGCAGATGACATAATACTATACATAGGGAATCCTAAGGAAGCTACCAGAAAACTACTAGAGCTAATCAATGAATTTGGTAAAGTTGCAGGATACAAAATTAATGCACAGAAATCTCTGGATTTCTTATACACTAATGATGAGAAATCTGAGAGTGAAATTAAGAAAACACTCCCATTTACCAATGCAACAAAAATAATAAAATATCTAGGAATAAACCGACCTAAGGAGACAAAAGACCTGTATGCAGAAAATTATAAGACACTGATGAAAGAAATTAAAGATGAAACAAATAGATGGAGAGATATACCATGTTCTTGGATTGGAAGAATCAACATTGTGAAAATGACTCTACTACCCAAAGCAATCTCTAGATACAGTGCAATCCCTATCAAACTACCACTGGCATTTTTCACAGAACTAGAACAGAAAATTTCACAATTTGTATGGAAATACAAAAGACCCTGAATAGCCAAAGCAGACTTGAGAATGAAAAATGGAGCTGGAGGAATCAGGCTTCCTGACTTCAGGCTATACTACAAAGCTACAGTAATCAAGGCAGTATGGTACTGGCACAAAAACAGAAATATAGATCAATGGAACAGGATAGAAAGCCCAGAGATAAACCCACACACATATGGTCACCTTATCTTTGATAAAGGAGGCAAGGATATACAGTGGCGAAAAGACAGCCTCTTCAATAAGTGGTGCTGGGTAAACTGGACAGGTACATGTAAAAGTATGAAATTAGAACACTTCCTAACACCATATACAAAAATAAACTCAAAATGGATTAAAGACCTAAATATAAGGCCAGACACTGTAAATCTCTTAGAGGAAAACATAGGCAGAACGCTCTATGACATAAATCACAGCAAGATCCTTTTTGACCCACCTCCTAGAGAAATGGAAATAAAAACAAAAATAAACAAATGGGACCTAATGAAACTTAAAACCTTTTGCACAGCAAAGGAAACCATAAAAAAAAAAGCCAAAAGACAACCCTCGGAAAGGGAGAAAATATTTGCAAATGAAGCAACTGACAACGGATTAATCTCCAAAATTTACAAGCAGCTCATGCAGCTCAATATCAAAAAAACGAACAACCCAATCCAAAAATGGGCAGAAGACCTAAATAGACATTTCTCCAAAGATGATATACAGATTGCCAACAAACACATGAAAGAATGCTCAACATCATTAATCATTAGAGAAATGCAAATCAAAGCTACAATGAGATAGCATCTCACACCAGTCAGAATGGCCATCATCAAAAAATCTAGAAACAATAAATGCTGGAGAGGGTGTGGAGAAAAGGGAACACTCTTGCCCTGTTGGTGGGAATGTAAATTGACAGAGCCACTATGGAGAACAGTATGGAGGTTCCTTAAAAAAACTACAAATAGAACTACCATACGACCCCGCAATCCCACTACTGGGTAGAAACCCTGAAAAAACCATAATTCAAAAAGAGTCATGTACCAAAATGTTCATTGCAGCTCTATTTACAATAGCCAGGACATGGAAGCAACCTAAGTGTCCATCAACAGAGGAATGGATAAAGAAGATGTGGCACATATATACAATGGAATATTCCTCAGCCATAAAACGAAATGAAACTGAGTTATTTGTAGTGAAGTGGATAGACCTGGAGTCTGTCATACAGAGTGAAGTAAGTCAGAAGGAGAAAAACAAATACCGTATGCTAACACATATATATGGAATCTAAGAAAAAAAGATGTCATGAAAAGACTTCGGGTAGGATGGGAATCAAACACAGACCTACTAGAGCGTGGACTTGAGGATATGGGGAGGGGGAAGGGTAAGCTGTGACGAAGTGGGAGAGTGGCATGGACATATATACACTACCAAACGTAGGATGGATAGCTAGTGGGAAGCTGCCGCATGGCACAGGGAGATCAGCTCGGTGGTTTGTGTGCACCTAGAGGGGTGGGATAGGGAGGGTAGGAGGGAGGGAGACGCAAGAGGGAAGAGATATGGGAACATATATATATGTATAACTGATTCACTTTGTTGTAAACCAGAAACTAACACACCATTGTAAAGAAATTATACTCCAATAAAGATGTAAAAACATATAAAAATAAAAAGTAACCTTGACATTGTCTGTAAGGGATATGTCTTGTTTCTGAGCCTGTGCTCACCTACCACATTCGTTAGGAATGATGAAACCAGTGACAACTTTATTGTTTCCCATTCTATTTCATTAATGAAGGGCAGTGAGTCACCATCCATTTGCTCCCAGGTATTACTAATTTTATCCTTTTATATAAGGAAATTGTGACTCATGGATAAAAGTTAACACCTGACTAGTAAATTTCAAAACTAGGTTTTGAAGTCTCATTTTCTGTCAAAAAGTCTGGTGCTCTTTGCACTTCCTCGAAGCTGTTTGTGAGAAGAACCAACATAAAATGTTGAAATGAGCTCAGAAAGGTGTGGATGTAACCTTGTGATTCTTCAATACACTGGTGTGCCTCTTTGCCAGTTCCTTCAGCAAGGCATGTTCTTCACTGAGGAACCTTTATTGCTTATGTTTTTTGTTCTATTCTGGGAGACATCGACCTCCCTCTTCTCTTGCCTGTTTCCTTCTCACCTTTTGGAGAGGTCTTCCCGCCTCAACCCTATTCTTTCCTAACTCAGTTACCATTTTGTTTCCATAACAAATCTTCAATTTGCAATTATCTTTATTTGCCTGTTTACTTAAAAAAATGTTTCCTTGTTAGTTTGTAGTTGTTATTAGCTTAAAATTTTAGGGATGGCGAGGAACTCTTATGTCTCATTAACTTTGTAACCACACTACCCAGTGTCTGGCATAGAGTAAATGCCCAAACACATATTTGTTGAATAAATGAGGACATTTAAGGTTCAATTGTCAGAGAAAGGATGGGGGGAAGGCAGCTGCCATTCTTTGTGTGTCAGCCACCATGTGAATGAGCAACCATGAACATCTCTGTCCCTTCGTTTTGATGGAGATACTGAGAATCCTAAACAGGTTACACAGCTAATGACTGGTGTAGACAGGTGTCAAACCAGGTCCATCTGTTGTTTTTTTGTCCTTTCTCACCAACCCAGTGGAAGTTCACATTAGTAGATCAGGCAGACAAACTGGTTTTATAATGTCGGATGCAATAATTCTTAAAATATATTTAGAGCCTGGAGTTTTTTGAGAGATGGTCATATTGAAAATGTCCTGAGATGATTACTGATTTGGTCCTAGACATTGATTTGTTGCCTGCCACAAAGAAAGCCCAGGAAAACTGTCAGTGACTGAGTTGATGGTAAACATAGCAAAATTTCCTTGGACCAAATTTATAATAGTGTATGCCCCGTGCAAAGAGCGCCATGTGTTTCCACTTAAACTTTATGAAAAGTTGGATATTGTGGATGCTCCTTTTCTCTCAGGTGAGGAAACTGAGACTCAGAGAACATGCAACTAATGGTACAGGCTCAATCGATTTGTAGGTGGCAGCAGCGTGCTCTGAGTTCGGGCCCCACCTTAACCCCTGCCCTATGTGACCTGGTGTGTCCCCCTAGGCTGTGGTGTCACTGGTGCAAACTCTAGGAGCAGTGACTGTAATGGGAGTAATCATTTTTTGGAGACCCTACAACATGATGGATGTATACGAAGTGTCTGTCCAAGTGATCTCTAACTCTCAGAATTACTCTTAAGGAGTGAATGGCAATGCTTTTCCCATTTGACAAAAGGGGAACTCAAGACTCAGAGGCTTACCATCTTACACAGAGCATGGACTATTCGGGAGCATGCACTATCTCTCAGGTCATGCACACTTCTCCTGCACGGTGCCTACCGTTAGGGACAGTAATTTCATTATTTTTAGCCTGTTCTCACGTTTCCAAGGTGGAGGAACAAGCCAGTCACTGAAAGCTCCCAGAAGCAAACATAGATGGAGAGCAGATGAAGCAGGGGTGGAGGTTCTCGACTGAACCCTTTGCTTAGCTCTCGGCTTGGACACCTGTTGGAGTTCCTGCTCTGGCCATCCTGCCTTGATCCTGCACACCTCTGCATGTTTATTCCAAAACAGAGTGGACTCCTCTAAGAACTCACCTCAAAGCTTTGTCTGCTAATGATCGAGATTTCCCACTGTGGTTCTGGTTCACACCCTAGGATAACTCTCCAGGATCCAAGTGAGTCCCAGATTGCCCCACAGAGCGGTCATAAGGACAGCCAGCCTTGTCCTCTTCTAAGGGGATAATGGAGCCAGGGTGACGGAGGTGTCCCCACTGTCCTTAGTTTAAGAGCAAAAGTTGGGATGTGTGTTGAGACCCTGTTTCTATTGGGTCCCTGGACTTCTTGGCTAGTCAGGAGGGTTTCCTTTAGCAGGGTGTTTTCTTATAATACCTTGTGACTGATCCCAGCCCTTGGACCCTGATAGCCCCACAGTGATGACAGAGAGATGACCCTGGAACAGGGAGGAGGAGAGCTGGGTAGATGTTCCCAAGTCTATGGGCAGAGGCTGGTCCCACATAAGCTGTGTTGGAATAGAAAGATTGTTGGCCCTGGTAACCGAAGACCTGGAAGAGAGGCCTCTCTGTGGCTCAGTCTCCTCATCTGTCAAAGGGATAATGATACTCATCTTGCCCAGGGCTTTGGGAGGGGCAGACCCAGGCCTGCTGTGAGTGGTCATGCACAGCCCAGCTCAGGGATTGCCATGCTTCTCCATGTTCAAATGCCCCCATGGCATTACTGTTAGATGACACTGGAGAAAACACAATGGAACAAGGTAAGGATTCCAGGAGGAAATCATCAGCAGGTGTTTCTTCAGTCTGGGGTTCTCTTTTTACAGATGGGGAGCTCTGGACCAGCAAGCCAGGTTAGTAAGTAACTTATGGGACATGAGGAGCAAAGTCTGTATTCAGACCCAGACCTTCCTGGGTATCTGGTGCCTTCCGAAAAGAATTAACATTGATCAGATTGATTTTCCTGTCTGTCCTTGGCTAGACACTGGAGCACACCCTCCCCGCCCTGCCGGCCGCCACCCCCCCCCCCCCCCCCCCCCCCCGCTACACACCCAGGGCTGTTATCTCAAAGGCAGCATATGTGGGCTCTTCAACTCCTCTATCCTCAGATCCTCTCCCATCCACATCCCATTGGCTGCTCCTGCTTCCACTTCCCCCACTGGGCCCTGCCAGCTGGCTATGGTGAAGACTGAATAGGATTCTGTTAGGGAGAGAACTACCTTTGTTTTGGAAATTGCTGTTGTAGTCAGACTGATGAGAGAAGAGGAAGAAAGGAGAAAACAAGAGATGACCAGAGGCTCTGCTTATAGAAATGACCCAAATTTTGCCTTCCCCATGAGACCAATGCAGACCTCTCTATTTTAAATGGAATCATGTGCCCCCTTTTCTCCCAGCATGGTTGATCCCTCACCTTTGCTCTTCTCTGTCTCTCAGTCACCACATTCTAATCTACCCTGTAATTTGCTTATTTATCACTTCATTTATGTCATGTCTCCCCCTCTAGACTACACTCCAGGAAGGCAAAGTCTCTGTCGCTTTGCTCAAATACCTCCCACATGCCTGGAGTGGGCCTGATGCATGGTGGGTCCCCCAAAAATATTGAATAAATGCATGAGTTTGGGGAAAGAGGGAGAGCTGAGCCACAGACCAGCACAGAGAGAGCAGCAATGAACGAGGAGTATTTTCAAGAGCAGGGACTCTAAGGTTTAACGGTAGGCTGGAGGTGTTGGTGTGATGCGTACCCCCAACCCCTGAATCCTCAGTTCCCCACCCATCCCGTGTGTGTGTGACAGTGTGTATGAGTGTGTGCATGTGCCTGCGTGTGTGTGAGTGAGTGTGAATATCTGAAGTGGCAGGAACGGCAGGAGGGAAGGGAACTCAAATCCACATTCAAAGCCAGGAGCACCCACAGCACAATGTGAGGGCGGGGCTGGGAGAATCCTGGGCTGACCTGAGCTCTCTCACCAACAGTGGCTGCCCAGACAGCACTGCCAGACAAACTGCCTGGGGTGTGGGAAGCTGCAGCAGCTGTACCTGTAGGCCCCTCACTGAGGTGCACAGGGCATCCTGCAGGCAGGGGCTTTGTGGTGCCTCTACCCTGTAAGGTTACACAGTGAGTTTATCTTCGTCTTGTCTGCAGGACCCTGAGACTTAGTGAAGTCCAAACACTTTCCCAAGGGGACCTGAGACCCCTCCCCGAACCACACAAACCCCATGTAACCTGATTCTGAGTTCTGACTCTGTCCCAGCTGTGTAACCTTGGGGCAAATCTGTTATGTTTCTCTTACGTGTAAATGGGCTAATCAAGGTGAGAGTTTTACCAGGTTGGCATAAGGGGTTGCTTGTGACACATTAACCGGTCATAGAACCCATCTGGTGGGTGACAGCCAACATGAGGCAGTGCCAGGGACACACCTTACTCCCTTGCACATTTTGCCAAAGGCGGGTCTTGACCAAAGTTTCTCCCAGTTCCTGGAGGCTTCAGAGAGTTGACCAATGTCACAGCTGCCTAGGGTTAAGCCACTTATATCCCTATGGTTGAGCAGGGCCCAGTCTGGCCCAGAAGCCCCTCCCTGTAGGCAGCTGTGCTTTCTGACTATGCAACCACCTGCTATATAAGGGCCCTCACACACCTTCTCCAACCTTCTGCCGGGATCCACCTTCTTCAGGGCAATCTCTGGGCCAGACAGAGAAGGTAAGGGACTGGGGCTGGGCTGGGAGACAGGACCCAGCCTGGGAGAAGCTGAAAGCAAGGGAAGGGCATTCATTGCTGGCTGGGGTCCAGAGCATTCTCCTGGCATTCTCTTGCTCCTCCAGCAGTGCCCGGGAAGGGGAAGGCTGGAGTGGAGAGATGCTGGGTTTTGCTCTGTGTGTGTGTGTGTGTGTGTGTGTGTGTGTGTGTGTGTGTGGTGCTGTGTCCTTCTCACAGCGTCTGTGAGCTCTTGCTCCTCTGTGTAAGATGAGAACAATTGAGGTAAGGCCCTCTCAGACAGCTGAAAATATCCAACAATAGGATGAATAGGAAGGACTTTGCAAAGGGGTGTACAGATGCACTTGGTCTCATTTTTCCTATGGGCCCCTGCCCTGACCCCCAGCTCACTGGCTCCTCTCTCCTGCAGAGGTTGTGCACAGGGCCCTGGGTCCCACCACCTCCAAGATCTGCCTCTCTGCTACATGTCCCTAGGTAGAGTCCTGACCTCTCTGGGCCTCCATTATTTCCCTGTGAAAATGAGGCTAATCATCAGGTCTGTACCACAGGGCTGAGGTGATTTGTGCACTTAATTGGTGTGACTGCTGTGGACTCTTTACCTTCATTTCTTGCCCTCCCATCTCCTCTTCCTTTATACCTACAAGGCTTGAGGGGCCCTTCCCAGGAGGCCCAACCCCTGAACCTCTCTCTCTACTGGTGTTCTGGGCCTGGAGTGGTGACTGGGCATTGCAGGATGCAGGGTGCAATGCACAGAACATCTGTCACAAGCTTCAAACCAAACATACTTTATTTTTCTCCTAGGATCTCTAAATATTGGGGCCATTAGATAATTGATGGGCTGTCTGTCTCCCTCCATTGGGGCAAGTTTCTCTTTCTTTTCACCGACTCTTAATCAGTTAACTAGAGGATCATAGTGTTTGTTTGTGTGTGTGTGTATGTATGTGTGTGTGTGGTGTGGTGTGTATGTGGGGGAACATGTGTATGTGGTGTGGTGATGTGAGATGCGGGCGGTGGCCTGCAACGCCGCAGTGAAAGTCGGTTGCTCCTTAGTAAGTGGCAGCTATTATGGTACAACTCGGCTTTGGACCTGGAAGGACCCTGAATGGAGTCCCACTTTTTGCCTTACAAGCTGGGTGAGCTTGGGCAGCTTCCATTATCCCTCCGTCTGCAGTTTTCTCAGCTGTGGAGTGGGCAAAAATCTTTGCAGCCTCACTGTGCCCTGGGACTTGTTCCATACTTGCACTGACCAATACAGTAGCCACCAGGCACATGTGGCCACTGAGCACTGGAACATGGCTGGTGACTGAGAAACAGTATCTTTCCTTGTTATTCCTTCAATGAATCCAAAGGTAAGTAGCCACATGTAGCTCCTGGTTACTATTCATAGTAGAAATGAGCTCATGATGAATAAGGGTTCAGTGCAGAGCCAGACATTTCCCTTCCATGCTGCTTTGATACACGGGCAAATTAAAATTCTAGGAGCTCTGATTCAGGATCTTTTTTAAAAAAATTGAAGTACAGTTGATTTACAATGCTGTGCCACTCTCTGCTGTATAGCAAAGTGACTCAGTTATACACACACTTTTAAAAAAAATATTCTTTTCACTTCATCCCAGCTGGCATGGACTTATACACACTACCAAATGTAAAACAGATAGCTAGTGGGAAGAAGACGCATAGCCCAGGGAGATCAGCTCGGTGCTTTGTGACCACCTAGAGGGGTGGGATAGGGAGGGTGGGAGGGAGACACAAGAGGGAGGGGATATGGGGATATATGTATATGTATAGCTGATTCACTTTGTTATAAAGCAGAAACTAACACAACATTGTAAAGCAATTATACTCCAATGAAGATGTTAAAAAAATATTCTTTTCCATTATGGTTTATCACAGGATATTGAATATACTTCCCTGCGCTATACAGTAGGACCTTGTTGTCTATCCATCCTATATATAATAGTTTACATCTGCTAACCCCAAACTCCCAGGATCTTAATAAATACAGCTAAACCTTAGCTATTTGATGACTTTCATGTGCAGAGATTGAAGACAGGCCAGTCAGAAGTGTGCTGGGGCTTCTGATTGAGCTCTGTAGGTTGAGTGTGTCCAGGTCTGGGGCTTTGGGAGTCAAGTGTGCTGGAGGCAGTGCGGATAGAGGCCTGAGCCAAATCCAGCTCTAACCCCTCCCAGGAGTGCAACCTCAACTTTGAGTGCTTTACTTAACCTCTCTGGGGATGGATTTCCCCTTTGAAATGAGGGTGATGCTAATAATAGTACCTGCCTGCTGGGTGGAGGAATTACATGAATTAATGCACATAAGTGTTTGGAACAAGAGTAAGTGCTCAATACGTGCCTGCTTGTTGGAGTGGCGGCGGCAGAGACAGAGCTCCTAAGTGCATCATGTGAATGTGGCAAGATACCACCTACAGGATGAACATTATGCTCTGGGACATGAGAGCCCAGCTTTCTTCTTGGACTCCCATCCTCAGTGGGGTTGGCAGTCATCTTTCTACCCCATTTTGTACCCATAGTGGCTCTGTAGGAAATACCCTGGACTGTGTTTTGTACCTGTGTGTGGATGCCTTTGCAGGCATCTAGGATTGGGAAAACCCAGACTTCTGTGTATAAGGACAGGGTGGAATCTGCATCTTGGCTCGGTGCTCCCAGCTGAGGATGCTGATTTCTTCTGTCACAAGGATGGGCTGGGTCTGTTGAAGTTTGATTGCAACCCTAGGGGCTATCACTCCCCAGCAGCCTTCGGATTCCCCAGACCGCCTTCTTTGTGTCTCTTCTGGCTTAAGGCTCTGCGGCCCCAGTCTTCGTCCTCAAGAGCCATATGTCCAACACCATGAAGGGCTTCCTCTTCGCTGGTATCATTGTCATGCTCACGGTTGCAGCTGTAGGTGAGGGAAACCACATGGCCCCCTGTCGGGATGAAGACCCCTTTTTCCACCTCCCCATGGTCTTCTCACTCTTGGTGCCCTGGGATCCCCTCATGTGACCTCTCATGTCAAGGTGTGGGCAGTGGAGGCTATGAGACCTCTCTGGGCACACTGCCCCCTGTGGTACCACTCAGTGCTGTGGGTCAAGGTTGGATCTTCCCACTGGGGAATGGTGGACAGTGGGGATAAACTGAATGGGGGTGGCTCCACCTCACAGCTTAAAGTTTGGGGGACCCCAGAGGGAAGGGATGCCATCTTGGCTATTCTTTTACCCTGAGGTGAGTACAGTGCTTTGGCCAGAGCACACGCTATATAAATGTCTCCCGAATGTTGACGATGCCGAACATCTTGTCTTCCCAGAATCCTTGAGTTGTGTGCAGTGTAATTCGTTGACAGACTCCTGTGTTGACAGAAATGCCACTGAGTGTCCCACAAATGCCAGTATCAGCTGTACCACTTTCTTGGTGAACTTTTCTCTAGGTGAGCCTGGGGGATGCTCATTATTCCCATTTCTGGAACTTGCACAGGGCAGGTGGCTGGAGGGGTTGGCCAGGAAAGCAAGGCTAAGGCTGGGCTGTGCAAGGAGAGAGGGAGTCATGAAGGCACCTCTCAGGAGAAGCAGCATGCAGGAGTCAGTAACAGTGGTAGAGCCCAGCAAGCAGACAAGCTCTGTGGCTCCTTGGAATTGCTGCCCCTGACTCAAACTTCATGCTAGACCTGTCTTAGTGAACGTGAGAAGCAGGGGCAGCTCTTAGCTAAATTACAAAGCAGGCAATTTTTTCTAGGTGTTTTCATGTTTCCATTTTCTTCCCCGCTTTCCCTCTTCTCAGTGTTCCTTCCTGTTCCAGGTCCAACACATTTTCACTCAGACTTCCTTCCAGGGTGTTCTGCTGGCATGATTGTTACCTCTCTCTCAGAGCATGTTGACTTACTTTAAACTTTTTATTATGAACTTTTCAAACATACACAAAAGCAGGAAGAAGACTATAATGAACTGGTGAAACCACCATCCTGTGTCAACAATGAACATTTTGCTATTTTTTCCCCATAATATTTTAGTTTTAAAATTTTTATAGAAATAGAGTTGATTTACAATGTTGTGTTAGTTTCAGGTGTACAGCAAAGTGATTCACGCACACACACACACACACACACACACACACACATATGAATTGTTTTCCATTTTAGGAAAATGGATTCTTTTCCATTATAGGTTATTACAAGATATTGAGTATGTTCCCTGTGCTATACAGTAGGTTCTTGTTGGTTATTTATTTTATATACAGTAGTGTGTATATTTTAATCCCAAACTCCTAATTTACCCTCTCCCCATAATATTTTAAAGCAAACCTAGAGAGCATGTTATTTCCCCTATAAACACTTCACTATTCATCTCTGATAAGAACTTTTTCCTCCTTTTTATATAACTACAATACAATTATCACACCTAAGAAAATTAGCTATAATTTTAAAATTTCTTGTAATACCCGGGCCACCTTAAAAATGTTCCAAGGGTTTCAAAGACGTATTAATAGCGGATGCATTGGAATTTGGATCCAAACAAAATCCTCACATTGCATTTTGCTATTAGGTCTATTGTGTCTAATTTGTTTAATAATAACGAATATCACTTTCTTTGCTCAATCCCATTGATTTGTTGGAGAAATGGGGCCATTTATCCTGTAGCTGTCTTATATTCTGGCTTTGATTGCTTCTTTGTGATGTCATTTCATTTGTTCCCCTACTCCTGGTAGTTCCTGTAAACTGCACTCATGCTGTTCAGTAGAACTTTCTTTAGTGATGTTAGTTAATGTCTATGTCAGTGCTGTCCTATATAGTAGCCACATGTAGCTACTGGTCACTTGAAATATGGTTAGTGTGACTGAGGACTGATTTGTAGGTGGCCACATAGAGCTAGGCCTGCCATATTGGATAGCTCTGGTCTAGAAGCTTGATTAACTTCAGGTTCAACAGCGTGTTGCACATAGACCAATCACATGTACTTGGCTATATTTAGAGATGCTAAGACTGTTTAGTGGGCTCTGGGTGTGTCAGACTGAACCACCCACTTCTAAGCTCCCCATCAGCCTTTCACCTGGAATTTAAGCTGCATCTCTGATAATGTCCTGCTAAACAAAGGAACTACCTCACGGAGAAGGATTTTTCTCTTTGCAGGAAACCCTCTCCAGGGTCCCCCAAACTGCATTGAGCTGAGGGTGTGTTTTCTGCCCTTGCCTAAAGCAGTTGCTCTTCAGGACCTTTACCCTCCCTGAACACTCTGTACCCAGGACTGACAGTCTGTGTTTGCCTTTGTGTAGGAGAAAACATCACATTGTACGAGTATAAGGCCTGTTCTGTGTATAATTGCAGCGAGGACATGGTTGAGACCTTCACAGTCCACATATCTGCTAATGAAAGCTTTCATTTTGCAAGCCAGTGTTGCCAAGGAAAGGCGTGCAATGACATCAATGACACCAAAGGTGGGTGCTTGCCACATCCTTCCTCTGTCCTCCCAGCTCCGTCCCTTCCTTCACCACCTATGGTTCTCACTCTTGGGTGGACATCTTAAGTCTAGGCACTTCAGTGCATACTTGGGTAAATTTAACAACTGACATGCAACAACTACTTGAGAAACAAATGAGGAAAACCAGCGCTACTACCATGCTTTCCCCTTTCGCAGTAAGGACAGAAATCACAGCACTCTGAGATGTGTGGGAGGGTACTAGATGCTCATTAGTAGCTTTCAAATTGTGTGGCCTCAGGACCTCTTTCAAGACTCTAAGTCTTAAAAATTATTGAGGACTCCAAATAAAGTTTGTTTCTGTGGACTATATCTATCAATATTTACTATATTAAAAATAAGGCTAAGAAATTTTAAAAATTAGTTCACTAAAAAATAATAAAACTCAATACATGTTACCATTAATAACATTTTCTTTTACATAGAAATAACTATTTTCCAAAACAAAAAATATTTAGTGGGAAGAATAGCATTGCTCCATGTTTTCTCAAAGCTCCTTAATTTCTGGTTTAATAGAATACAGCTGGGTTCTCAGATTTGCTTGTTCTCTTAGTCTGTTGCAATCTCACATGTCATGTAGCCTCTGGAAAACTCCATTGTATTTTCATGAGAGAAAGAGAGTAAAAGAAGCAAAGAACATCTTAGTATTATCATGAAAATGATTTTGACCTAGTGAACTCCCTGAAAGGGTCTCAGGGATCCCCAGGAGTCCCTGGACCACCATTTGAGAACTGTTGGCTTAGATCAAAGCCTTCTTTTTGAAGAGGAGAAAACGTGGCCATAGTCATAGAGCATGGTTTATTAATAGCAGAGCTGAGTCTCGATATAATTTTTTTTAATCCAAGTCACAATGTTAAATAATGGCCTGTGTTCATTTATTCAGAGCTAGATTTAGTCATAGTCACACACCTGTTGGCTAATGTTCAGAATAGCTGGCTACTGTTGACATTAGCTATAGGTAGGTTTTAGCTCAAAATCTTACCTTTCCCTTTCTCATCCTAACACTCTCACTGACCACAGTTCTTGAAGACTGGATGGTCTGTAAGGGCAGGTCTGTGAGGTTGTGTGCTGTAAATATTTTGGTGGGACATGGGATGGGATGACTGGTATTTTTATGGCAGGATCTGAGATTCCTGAGCATGCAGAGAGACCCTGAGAGGTCTCTCTGGCTAGCGTCTTTGTCTGCCTTTCCCCTTCCACCCAAGGCAGTACCGTGATATTTGTGATAACACTGTTCTGAGTTAATGACTCTTACTCTACCCAGATCCCCCACAGGAAGAGGTGTCCAGCAACACAGACTGCCTTGCATGTTATGGATCTAATGAAACTTCCTGTAATGAGACAATCTGGAAATGTTATAAAGAAGAAAGATGTGTCCATCTAATCGTAGAATTTAAGAATGGTATGTCATTTCCTTTTTATGGGACTTGAGTTTAAAACATGTCATGCCTTGGATCATAAATTTTGGATTAACAAAAAAAGGCCTGGAGGAGGTTAGTAGGAAGATGCAATAAGGTCAGGATGCCTTTGTGATAGTGAGGCTAATGTAGCTTTGAGCTGGTTGCTATTTCTACCACCTCAGTCCAGAGTTCATTTCTCCTGGGCTGTCGTTCTCTTGAGCCCTGTTCTCTTATGGCTTGTAATCAAGCCAGTCTCGTTTAAGGGCATCATGTCACTCCTGGCATTTATTTCTTTACCAGGGTGACTGTTCTGTAGGTATGGGTAGGTCTGACTTTTATTTCCTTTTATATGTACACTTCCCTTCTCTGCATGTCACTGAGAGGTACTGGCTTATGACAGCTTGAGTCACCTGGAAGGAAGAGTCAAACAGGGCTTTAATACCCAACCAATTGAAAAAAGAACAACAACATCAAAATAAAAAAATTCTATTTAACATTTTAGCCATGATCTATTCCCCTGTGGTGATGGTAAACAACCAATACAGCACTTCATACTTTAAAAAAAGTCATTGTAAACTTGAAAATGAACCATACTGATGATCTCTCTCAAAAAAAAATCCAACCAACTGTTCTTTTCGACAAAAGTAATTTGATATTAACCATTATGAGATACAAATTAACCATCATACAAGATAAAACCAATAAATATTATTCCTTAAATAGCCAGGCAAATATTACAGCTGAATATTTAAATAATACATTTATTAATTAGGATAAGTTAATTACTGTTAAAGGGCAACCTCCAAGTCCTATGGCTCAATGCAACATATGTTTATTTCTTGCTCATGGTGCAGTTCATTGCAGAGTCCAGGGCCCTGGGTTCCTTCCATCTTGAGGCTCTGGCCCCTACCCACTCAGGACTTGGCAGTTCTCTTCTGTATCCTTTACGTCTCTCGCCACCAGGTGGGGGAAGAGAAGGAGTGGAGAAAGCAGGAAGGTTTTTACAGGCAACTCCTAGAAGTGAGTACAACACTCCCTTCCACTTTCTGTTGGCTGGAACCCAGACCTAGCGGTGGCCCAGCAGGAAAAAAAATGAAGCTAAAATGAACAGCCAGTCAGTCTCTGCCACAATATGACTTAGATTAATGAGTTTAAGAGCACTAACATCCAGGTACAATTTGATTTCAACTTTTGTTAAATGGCAATTATAGTATCAGAAATCGATACTTAATTGCTTAATTGCTTAATTGCTTAATTGCAATTGCAGATTTCTTAGTGGGGCCAAGCATCACACTTCTGAACTTCTTTTTACTTTTAAAAATATAGACTTTATTTTTTAGAGCAGTTTTAGATTCACAGGAAAATTGAGAGGAAGATATAAAGATTTTTCCTATACCCCTTTCCCTTACACATATATAGTTTCCCACTATCAACATCACCCACCAAAAAGTACATTTGTTACCATCCATGAGCCTACACTGACACATTGTTATCAACCAGAGTCCATTAGGGGTCACTGTTTGTGATGTACCTTCTATGGGTTTCGACAAAAGTATAATGACATGTATCTACTGTTATAATATCATACACAGTATTGTAGTTTCACTGACCTAAAAATCCTCTGTACTCTGTCTATTCATCCCTAACCACTGGCAACCTCTGATTTTTTTACTCTTTCTATAGTTTTGCCTTTATCAGAATGTCTATAGTTGGAATGATATCGTTTGTAGCCTTTTCAGAGTGACTTATTTCACATAGTAATAGACATTTAAGGATCTTGATGTTTACACAGCTCTGATGTTTAATTCCAAAGGTGTGTCTGAGGGCAACAATGGCATTGAAGGACATGTTCTTTCTGCTCACCCTATTCCCAGGTGTCTGCAAATTCCCAGGCTTTGACTTAATCTGAAAGCCAGACAGATCAAAGCCATCATAATTGTAGGATTTTGTTTTTGCCCAAGCTGTATGGCACAGGGAGATCTGCTTGGTGCTTTGTGACCACCTAGAGGGGTGGGATAGGGAGGGTGGGAGGGAGGGAGATGCAAGAGGGAAGAGATATGGGAACATATGTATATGTATAGCTGATTCACTTTGTTACACAGCAGAAACTAACACACCGTTGTAGAGCAACTATACTCCAATACAGATGTTAAAAAAATACTGTAGCCATGTGCCAGGCAACACATCTTCCTAACACACTCTAATTCAACCTCCAGCACTGATATTTGCTCTAAAGCAGCAATGAATTGCTTTCTTTACTGGGATGTGGCAGTTTCCCCCTCCTTCTCAGAGCACGTATGGAGTCAGTCTTGAACTCAAATTGCAGCCCTGCCTCTAACAAGTAGCCAGTCACCTCCTCCAGCCCCTTCCTCCCCTGTGAGCTGCCCCTCCTCCAGGGCTGTTTGACTTGCAGCCTACAGAGCAATACTGGCACATAGTAAGTACTCAGTAAAAGGTAGCTGCAATCACAGTCACATCTTCTTTGCAAATTCCCTAGTCTTTTCCTAGGACCTGCACCTTAAAACAGGGTCAAACACATCACAACACAGATTTAGAGTTAAGACACAGGGGTCTCTCTGCATCCCCTCTGGCTGTTTTTCCCTCTTCTCAGGGAAAACTCAGGCAGAGAGAATTCAGGTCCAGAGAGGAGTGGGGATGGAAAGCAGAACCTAGAGGAGGGGATGTCAGGAGCAGGTCTGAAGTGCTGACTCCCTCCTGGATTGAGAGCAGAGGACTACGGAGGGTCTGAGCCTGTCCCTGGATTTCACCACCTGTCAGCTACTCAGGAAAACACTGAAGAGTTCAGTCCCAGGTCCAGCTCTACCCCTAACCTATGAGCTCAGGTTCACATCCACCTCCAGGAGCCTCAGTTTTCCTCCAGGACTGGTTGAGAGAGGGTATCTAGGCCCTCACCTCCACAGCCACTCTGCCATCACCATTTGGTGTTCTTGATCCTGGGCTCCTTCTTCCAAGCTCCTGTGTCAGGAACAGACCTGTTTCAGCTCTTGCAGGTCACTGGGGAGGAAGGACGAAGGGGCTGTGAAGTCCTTACTGTCTCTTTTGTATTCACAGAGATGAAGCTCGTGCTGCTGAAAGGCTGCTCCAATGCCAACAACTCCACCTGTGAGTTCCTGGTTACTGAAAATTGGACGGTTGGAGGAGTCACTTTCCTAAAGTTTGAGTGTGGAGACAGCTCCGATGCCTCCTCAACACCCACTCCCGCTACCCTGAGCACCACCCCTGACACTGGCTCTAAAGTCTTCTTCACACCCTTGACCCTTGCCAGCCTTCTCCTGCTGGGCTTCCTGCTCTGAGATCTGCACCCTCAAACCCTCCCCTCCCCTGTTTAACTGCTCAGTGAGTAGCAGTAGCAGTCACAGCCTTCCAAGTAATGCCCTGTGATAGCCACATTATTCTTTATTATTAAAGCGTTGGTTCACTCAATGACCAAATCTCTCCTGATATGTTCTGGGCTGGGCTTCCTTCAAGCCACTGTCCAGCACCACTTCCCAGTTACTTGCCTTTGAAATCCTTGCACCTTTGTGTGTGGGCTCTCAGGACCTCCCTGATCCCTGTCTAATTTGCTTCTGAGAAGCAGAGCCTTCCACCTTGCTGGCATCTTTTGCTTACAGCCCTGCCCTTCTGGGGATCAACATGCCACTGTCCCCATCCTCACACTCATGGGGGGCCCCAGCCATAATGCCCTGTGTTGACCCCAGCACTGATATCTGGCTCTTCAGCAATCGTACTGGCTGTAGTCTCAGGCCCACAGTGACATTGTCTAGGACACTGTCACCGCAAGAGCCAAAAGGGGTGCACAGGGGTTGCTGAAATTTGTCAGATTCCCCTGCTTAACCTCCCAGGCAGGGGCATAATGCTGTCAGTGCCCTGCTGACCAGGTGTCTCTTAGCCTTGTGCAGAATGGAACATGGCTACAGAGGCCCAGCCCCTCCTCTCAGAGAACTACTATCAAAGGCAGGGTCCTCAACTCCATAGCAGATACCCAGGGAGCAAGAAAACCATTCAATCCAATATGCACAGAAGCCCAGTTTTAGTAAATAAGGGGGGCCTTGAGCTGGACTCGGAAGAATGGGGTTTTCTGTAACAAAAACTTTGAAAGGTGTGACCCAGTGTGGGTCTTTATTGTCCAGGCTTGCTGCTGATGATTAAGACCAAAGCCACCAGAAAGGCCATCTGATGGTAGCTCATCACCACGTTCATTGTCATTTATTTATTTAAGTTTTTTATTTTGAAATAAATTTAGATTTCTCAAAGTGTTTCAAAAATAGTTCAGAGAGTTCTAGTACCCCCTTCACCCACCTTCCTCTTACATTCATATCTTACATAACCACACTGCAATTACTAAAACCAGGAAGTTAGCATTGAAACCATACTGCTAACTAACAGACCTCATTTGACTTTTGCCAGCTTTCACTAATGTCCTTTCTCTGGTCCAGGATCCAATTCTCTGAATTTAGTTGTTATGTCTCCTCAGTCTCCCACACTCTGTGACAGTTCTGGAGTCTATTTTATTGACCAGTTATTTTTCAGAAATTAGAGCATGTCTGAAGTTTTCTTATGATAAGATTGAGGCTATGTCTTTTTGGCAAGAATACCACAGAAATGATGTGTCTTGTAGCCTTGCATGAAGAGGAACATGGGTACAGATCCCCAGTGCATCTTATCAGGAGTTACATGATGTCGATATATCATATCAATTGGTGATGTTAATATTGATTGCTTGTTTAAGGTCATATCTGTCAGGTTTCTCCACTGTAAAGTTACTGTTTTTCTCCTTTGCAATTAATAATAAGTTAAGTTGTGCTGCTGTAACAAATAGATCTTACTAAAAAAAAAAACTTCGGGTTTTAATACAAGGAAAGTTGATTTCTCAGTTATTTAAACCCATATAGATGTTCCTGAAGGGGCAGCTATCCTGGGCAGCACCCCTCTGAGAGTGAGGAAGGGGTCAGACTCCTTCTATTCCATGGTTCTCCCATCCTCTGGGATTCTTTGGCTCTTAGTTAAACGTTCTGCATCCAGCTGGCTGACATGCAGAGAGTCTAGAAGACCATGCAGCATGCCCCAGGGACCAGGACTCAATTACATGGCCTGGGAGGAAGTAGTTTATCCGCATGCACCTTGCAGGATCAAGGTGCCAGGATCAGAGCCAGTATGGCTTGGTGGTAAGGGCCATGGCCTCTAGAGCCAGAGGCATACCTTCAAATTCCAGGCCTGGAACCTTGGGCAACAGATGTCATCTCTCTATGCCTCAGTTTCCCACTACTACTAGAGAGATACTGATAAGGTCTGATGCCTGTGGTTATAAAAGCTGCCAACATAGTTCCCCTTGTCAAGGAGTAAATACTAGTCTATGCAAATGACCCCAGTTTGAAAGCAGCTCTCCCCATCCTCTAGGGAGAAGGTGGACTACCAGAAAGAGTGATGTGGAAGGTGCAGCCCTGGCCCACTTCTCTCAGACCATGCTGGCCTCATTGAGGTTATAGCTGCTTCTGTGTCTCAGGATTCCCTCTCCCTTTTCATCCCCTCCCCAGATCTCCATGGCTGCTGCCACCATGACTGCATAGGCCACAGCACAGCTTGCTTACATCTTCACGTGGCTGCTGACTCCAGGCAGCCAAGGGCACCACCAGAGCTGACCTGCTCTTAGAACCTCCTGGAAGTTCCCCTGCTCAGGTTCGATGAGAAGAAGTGGTACTTTTGGGGAATTGCAAAGAGTCACACAGGAATGGAAATCAGGGCTGAGGACTGGGAATGCAGCTGGAAGGTGAGCAGGGCTAGATCCCAGGAGGTTCCACACATTGGAAAGACTTGGGCTTTAGACTGAGGGCTGAAGAGGGCCACGGCAGAGGTAAGCACAGAAGTAGGAGTAGGATTGGTTTTCCGTTCTGGGAGGTTCCAGACTGTAGGGTACAGGTAGAAAGATAGCAGAAAGACAGTACAGGGAGGGAGGTTAAATGGAGAAGTAGTAGGGACATGCCCAGAGCAAATGCTCTGTCCGGCTGCTGTAATTGAGAGTAATTCACACCATTCTATGCACTTCTATTTGCACTGTTGGCTCCTGCCTCCTCACCCAGAGTAGGGACCAGGGCAAAGCACCACTCCTGTTCAATGTCTACATTCCTTTCCTTGGCTGTCCACACTTAACTCTGGATTCCTGTCTTCTGGGCAGGGTCTAGGACTTCCCACCCAGATAAAGCACCTTGCTGCCAATTCTTCCTTAGTCCCAGCCTGGGCTCCAGCCTAAGCCCTGTGTCTGAGGAGGTCCACAGAATTCTATACTCACATTGTGCAGTTGGACAAATCATGAATCACTGATTTTCACAGCTCTTTACAGTTGGTAGAGCTCTTTTGTCCAGGTTATTTTATTTTCTTTAGAATTAGCTTCATTCATATATTGTGTGATTTACATACAGTAAAATGTATGTGTACCAACTAGTGAGTTTTGACAAATGTGCCCATGTAACCACTCCTCCAGTCAAGATATAGAAACCCTCTCCCCTCAGACCCCCAAGGTCTCCCACTCTCCTTGGAATCCACTCTACTCCAGCCCCAGGTTCCCACCTGCATCTCCACTGTCCCAAACTGGAAGTGACAGGTAGCTTTTCTGCTCATATTCCATTGAGCTGAGCTGCTATTTGGCACCACCTGGACACAAGGCTATGGCCAACATAGGCCCTGGGGAGGTCAGTTCTTCCCAGCAACATCTCCCAGTCAGAAACAGTCAGGGGACTGTTTCCATCAGGTTCCAAGCCCTTCCATTCTGCCCTCCTCCCCACACCAAACTCACTTCCTGGGCCAGGAAGACAGAAGGAGGGTGTGGGGTTCTCTTTTTTGTGGACTGGATATAGCACCTGTCGACTGAAAGAAAATGCACAACCTAAAAGCTGAGAATTATGTTTTATTGGGCAGACTTACTGAGGACTTAAGCCTGGGATACAGCCTCTCAGATCTCTCTGAGGGACTGTTCCAAAGAGACAAGGGATGTCACCTACAAATTGGCACTTGCCATCTACCTTTACAAGGATCAAATTATGAGCTGCTGCAGCTGCTGACCTTCAACATCCCCTGAAAGGAGTTCAGGGTGGAGATCAGGAATGAGGCCCTCTGTACTCTGGAAAAACTGGCAGAACAAGTCTTCAGATAGTTAGATATTTTCAAGAGACGATTTTATGAGCCCAATTCTTGCATCTCCTCATAACCAGAAAAGCACTAAAATCCTTCATAGTGACGTCTGCTCCTTGTGACTAGCAATAACTTTCATGGGACTAGCAGAAAGATTCTGCAAAAAATATGTGCTTGATTGCACGTACTTCCCCTTCACCAAAATCACATATATATTGACCTTCCCCCCACCTCTTGGGAGCAGCCTCTCAGAGCTATCTGAAATGCTGTCTCCTGGGCTATAGTCCTCATTTTGGGCCCAATAAAACTTAACTCACAACTCTCACATTGTGCATTTTTTTCAGTCAACAGGGAAGAGCCAAGATATATTGGAGTTTTTGCTGAAATAAAACTGTGTAGTGGGACATCAAAAGATTGCTGCTAATCACAAAAAACAGACATCTCAAGTTAATGATTTTGCTGCTTTTCTATGTATGGGAAGATGCAACAGTCTGGGCTCACTGAAATTATCCCTTTGATAGACACCTTAACTATCTAGGACCAGAACCCTGTTTTTCTCCTTCCTGAATTCCCCTCAAGATACACTATGGCAGGCTGAGGTGGTGGGGATGGGGAGAAGGGTGGGTGCAGTGGCTGATGGCTTTATGGTCACAACATACTTTGTTAACTGAAGTGACAGGCAATATTCTTTGTTCACACACCTCTCAGTTGAACTACGATCTGAACTAAATCTTCAAATAATTATTGATCTGAACTATGAACTGAAACAAAGCTAAAACCACTAATCACTATGAGTCTTTTCAATATCTGTTTTTAACTGGATGAGTGAATATGCCCCAGGGGACTTGAGAAGAATGCTGGTCTTGATATATTCTGCAGGGGCTTTAAGCATCCAAATGTGACTGTAGATGTGAGCATGGGAGTGAGGAAGGTTGAGAGAAGGGAGGACCCAAGCAAGATGGGCAGTGGACTCAGGACATGGTTGCTCTTATGCTGGGGAGACCAGCTACTTGGGTCAAGTAATTCCAGGGGTTCTGGTGTCCCCAAAAGTGCTCCCATCAGGGGTGGAGTCAAGATAGTGGCAGGGGAGGATGTGGAGTTCCCATCTCCCCACACCTAGGACACCTGCTGGACACTGGTGAGGGACCACCACACCCAAGGAGATGGTAGTAACCCCCGAGCAACTGGGTAGGATGAGTGGGGAGTGAGGAAGGAGAAGAAGTGGAGGCTGGACAGGACAAGCAAGCGCCCCTAAGGGGTGGCTGAGAGGGGGGAGGCGTTCCCATGTCTGGACAGGCCCTCAGGGACTTGGAGGATCATAGGGGAGTGCACCTAGCATCTCCCCTGCCCAATCAGGCCCCAGAAAGCCTGCAGGGCTCCTGGGCCAGGTCCTCCGCCCTCAGAGGCCCCTTCCAGGATGCACTGGTCCTAGGGGCATAGGAGAGAGGCGGGGGAAGAAGAGGAGAGGTGGGGGGGGCTCTCTGGGATTGGAGGATCAGGGGAGGTGCAGAGGATGTTTCCCCCACCCACTCAGGCCCAAGGAAGCCTGCTGTGCTCCTGGGCCTGGTCCTCTGCCCTCCGAGGCCCCCTCAGCTGTGGGGATCCTAAGGGTGTAGGAGAGAGGGAAGAGGGGGGAAGAGGAGGAGAGGTGGGCAGCAGGGACCATCTGGGGTCAGGGTATCAGGGAGGTGCCTTGGGCATTTCCCACACCCACTTGGCCCTGTGAAGCCTGCTGGGCTCCTGGACCTGGTCCTCTCCCCTCCAAGGCCAGAGGCACACCTGGTTCCCTCTGGCTGCATTGAGCTTAAGCCCCACCCCTCACCCCCTCAGGGTCTTTTCTGGCCCTGTGGTTCCTAAGCATAGGCCTCATCCACCAGCTAAACCCTACCCCTACTTAGGCCCCGCCTCCCCACCCCCCACAGCCAAGGCCTTTTTTCCTGCTTTTTTCTTCTTTTTCTTTTCTTTTTTTTTTTTTACTATTGTGGTTCTGTTTTACCTTCAAGTTGTTGTTTCATCTATATATATACTTTTTTATTCTTTCTAACATACATGTTTGCTTTCTAATTTAATTTTATTTCTTACTTTTGTTATTGTTCTGCTCCTTTTCTTTTTTCTTTTTTTTTGCTGCCCCATGCACCTTGTGGTATCTTGGCTTACAAGTCTGGGGTTGGGCCAGAGCTCCTGCAGTGGGAGCTCTGAGTCTGAACCACTGGACTAACTGAGAACCTCAGAGCCCAGGGAATATTCATTGGAGTGAGGTCTCCTGAGGTCCTCATCTTGGCACCAAGACCCAGCTCTACCCAACAGCCTACAAACTCCAGTGCTGGAAACCTCAGGCCAAACAACCAGCAAGACAGGGACACAATCCCACCCACCAAAAAAAAAAAAAAAAAAGAAATGACAAAAATTATGTCACAGATGAAGGAGCAAGGTAAAAACCTACAAGACCAAATAAATGAAGAGGAAATAGGCAACCTACCTGAAGAAGAATTCAGAGTAATGATGGTAAAGATGATCCATAATCTCAGAAATAGAATGGAGGCACAGCTTGAGAAATACAAGAAAAGTTTAACTAAGATCTAGAAGAACTAACAAACAGAGATGAACAACACAATAACTGAAATGAAAAATACACTAGAAGGAATCAATAACAGAATAACTGAGTCAGAAGAAAGAATACGTGAGCTGGATGACAGAATGGTGGAAATAACTGCCAAGGAGCAGAATAAAAAGAAAAGAATGAAAAGAATTGAAGACAATCACAGAGACCTCTGGGACAATACTAAACGCACCAACATTTGAATTATAGTGGTCCCAAAAGAAGAAGAGAAAAAGAAAGGGTCTGAGAAAATATTTGAAGAGATTATAGTGGAAAACTTCCCTAACATAGGAAAGGAAATAGTCACGCAATTCCAGAAAGTGCAGAGAATCCCATTCAGGATAAATCCTAGGAAAAACACAGCAAGACACATATTAATCAAACTAACAAAAATTAAATACAAAGAAAAAATATTAAAAGCAGCAAGGGAAAAGCAAAATATAACATACAAAGGAATCCTCATGAGGTTTTGAGCTGATTTTTCAGCAGAAACTCTGCAAGTCAGAAGGGAGTAGCAGGATATACTTAAAGTGATGAAAGAGAAAAATCTACAACCAAGATTATTATACCCAGCAAGGATCTCATTCAGATTTGATGGAGAAATCAAAAGCTTTTCAGACAAGCAAAAACTAAGAGAATTCAGCACCACCAAGCCAGATTTACAATAAATGCTAAAGGAACTTCTCTAGGTACAAAATGCAAGAGAGAAAAAGACCCACAAAAACAAACCCAAGCAATTAAGAAAAAGGTAATAGGAACATACATATCAATAATAACCTTGAATGTAAATGGATTAAATGCTCCAAGCAAGAGACACAGACTGGCTGAATGGATACAAAAACAAGACCCATATATATGCTGTCTACAAGAGACCCACTTCAGACCTAGAGACACATACAGACTGAAAATAAAGGGATGGAAAAAGATATTCCATGCAAATGGAAATCAGAAGAAAGCTGGAGTAGCAATACTCGTATCCAATAAAATCGACTTTAAAATAAAGACTGTTACAAGAGATAAGGAAGGACACTACATAATGATCAATGGATCAATCCAAGAAGAAGCTATAACAATTGTAAATATTTATGCACCCAACGTAGGAGCACCTCAACACATAAGGCAAATGCTAACAGGCATAAAAGGGGAAATCGACAGTAACACAATAACAGTAGGGGATTTTAACACCCCACTTATACAAATGGTCAGATCATCCAAACAGAAAATAAATAAGGAAACACAAGCTTTAAATGACATAATAGACCAGGTTGATTTAATTTATATTTATAAGACATTCCACCTGAAAGTGGCAGAATACACTTTCTTCTCAAGTGCACATGGAACATTCTCCAGGATAGATCACATCTTGGGTCACAAATAAGGTCTTGGAAAATTTAACAAAATTGAAATCCTATCAAGCGTCATTTCTGACCACAACATTATGAGATTGGAAATCAATTACAGGAAAAAAAAACTTAAAAACACAAATACATAGAGGCTAAACCGTGCACTACTAAATAACCAAGAGATCACCAAAGAAATCAACAAATAAATTTAAAAACACACAGAAACTAATGACAATGAAAAGAAGATGACCCAAAACCTAGGGGGTGCAGTGAAAGCAGTTCTAAGAGGGAAGTTTAGTTCAATCTCACCTCAAAAAACAAGAAAAAACTTAAATAATTAATCTAACCTTACAACTAAAGCAACTAGAACGAGAAGAACAAAGAAAACCCAAAATGAGTATAAGGAAAGAAATCATAAAGATCAGAGCAGAAATAAATGAAATAGAAATGAAGAAAACAATAGCAAAAATCAGTAAAACTAAAAGTTGGTTCTTTGAGAAGATAAACAAAATTGATAAACCTTTAGCCAGACTCATCAAGAATAAAAGAGAGAGGACACAGATCAATAAAATTAGAAATGAAAAAGGAGATGAGACAACTGACACCGCAGAAATACAAAGGATTATAAGAGCCTACTACATACAACTATATGCCAATAAAGTGGACAAATTCTTGAAAAGGTACAATTTTCCAAGATGGAACCAGGAAGAATTAGAAAAAATAAAAAGGCTTATCACAAGTAATGCAACAGAAACTGTAATTAAAAATCATCCAACAAACAAAAGTTCAGGACAAGATGGCTTCACAGGCGAATTCTATCAAACGTTTAGAGAATAATTAACACCTATCCTTCCCAAACTCTTCCAAAAAATTGCAGAGGGAGGAACACTGCCAAATTCATTCTATGAAGTCACCATCACCCAGATACCAAATCAGACAAAGACATCACACACAAAAAAGAAAATTACAGGCTAATATAGCTGATGAACATAGATGCAAAAATCCTCAGCAAAATACTAGCAAACAGAATCCAACAACACATTTAAAGGATCATACACCATGATCAAGTGAGATTTATCCCAGGAATGTAAGGATTCTTTAATATATGCAAATCAATCGATGTGATACACCATAGTAAAAAATTAAGGACAAAAAAATATGATCATCTCAATAGATGCAGAAAAAGCTTTTGACAAAATTCAACACCCATTTATGAAAAAAACTCTCCAGAAAATGGGCATAGAGGGAACCTACCTCGACATAATAAAGAACATATATGACAAACCCACAACAAACATCATACTCAATGGTGAAAAACTGAAAGCATTTCCTCTAAGATCAGGAATGAGACAAGGATGTCCACTCTCACCACTATTATTCAACATAGTTTTGGAATTCCAGCCATGGCAATCAGAGAAGAAAAAGAAATAAAAGGAATTCAAATTGGAAAAGAAGTAAAACTGTCACTGTTTGCAGATGACATGATACTATACATAGAGATTCCTTAAAATGTCACCAGAAAACTACTAGAGCTAATCAAAGAATTTGGTAAAGTTGCAGGATACAAAATTAATGCACAGAAATCTCTTGCATTCCTATACACTAATGATGAAAAATCTGAAGAGAAATTATGGAAACACTCCCATTTACCATTGCAAAAAAAAGAATAAAATACCTAGGACTAAACCTACTTTAGTAGGCAAAAGACTTGTACTCATACAACTATAAAACACTGATGAAAGAAATCAAAGGTGACATAAACAGATGGAGAACTATACCATGTTCTTGGATTGGAAGAATCAATATTGTTAAAATGACTATACTACCCAAAGCAATCTACAGATTCAATGCAATCCCTATCAAACTACCAATGGCAGTTTTCACACAACTAGAACAAAAACTTTTACAGTTTGTATGGAAACACAAAAGACCCCGAATAGCCAAAGCAATCTTGAGAAAGGAAAACTGAGCTGGAGGAATCAGGCTACCTGACTTCAAAGTATCCTACAAAGCTACAGCAATCAAGACTGTATGGTATTGGCACAAAAACAGAAATACAGATCACTGGTATAGGGTGGAAAGCCCGGAGATAAACCCACATACATATGGTCACATAATTTATGACAAAGGAGTCAAGAACATACAATGGAGAAAAGACAGCCTCTTCAATAAGTGGTGCTGGGAAAACTGGACAGCTACATGTAAAAGGATGAAATTAGAACATTCTCTAACACGATACACAAAAATAAACTCAAAATGGATTAAAGAGCTAAATGTAAGATCAGAAACTATAAAACTCTTAGAGGAAAACATAGGAAAAAACACTCTTTGACATGAACCCCCATAAATTATTTTTTGACCCACCTCCTAGAGTAATGAAAATAAAAACAAAAATAAACAAATGGGACCTAATGAAACTTAAAAGCTTTTGCACAGCAAAGGAAACTATAAACAAGATGAGAAGACAACTCTCAGAATGGAAGAAAATATTTGCAAATGAAGCAACAGACAAAGGATTAATCTCCTAATTATACAAACAGCTCATGGAGCTCAATAAAAAAAAAATCCAATTAAAAAATGGGCAGGGTCTTCCCTGGTGGTGCAGTGGTTGAGAGTCTGCCTGCTAATGCAGTGGACACAGGTTTGGATGCTGGTCTGGGAAGATCCCACATGCCGCAGAGCACCTCGGCCCGTGAGCCACAATTACTGAGCCTGTGTGTCTGCAGTCTGTGCTCTGCAACAAGAGAGGCCGCGATAGTGAGAGGCCCGTGCACCGCGATGAAGAGTGACCCCCACTTGCCACAACTAGAGAAAGCCCTCACACAGAAATGAAGACCCAACACAACCATAATAAATAAATAAATAAATATTTTTAAATAAATAAATAAATAAATAAATAAAATTAAAAATGGGCAGAAGACCTAAATAGACATTTCACCAAAGAAGACATACAGATGGCTAAGAGGCACATGAAAATATACTCAACATTACTAATTATTAGATAAATGTAAATCAAAACTACAATGAGGTATCACCTCACACTGGTCAGAATGGCCATAATCAAAAAATCTACAAACAATAAATGCTGGAGAAGGTATGGAGAAAAGGGAACCCTTCTGCACTGTTGGTGGGAATGTAAATTGATACAGCCACTATGGAGAACAGTATGGAGGTTCTTTAAGAAGGTAAAAATAGAACTACTATATGAATTCAGCTATCCCACTACTGGGCATATGCCCTGCGAAAACCATAATTCAAAAGGACACAGGTACCCTAATGTTCATTGCAGCACTATTTACAATAACCTGATCATGGAAACAACCTAAATGTCCATCCAACAATAGATGAATGGGTAAAGAAGGTGTGGTACATATATACAATGGAATATTACTCAGCCATAAAAAGGAACGAAATTGGGTCATTTGTAGAGATGTGTATGGACCTAGAGTCTGTAATACAGAGTGAAGTAAGCCAGAAAGAGGAAAACAAATATCATATATTAACACATATATGTGGAATCCAGAAAAATGGTACAGATAAACTTATTTGTAGGGCAGGAATAGAGACATAGATGTAGAGAACAGACATGTGGACACAGAGGGGGAAGGGGAGAGTGGGACAAATTGGGAGATTCATTTTAACATAAATACACTACCATGTGTAAAATAGATAGGTAGTAGAAACCTGCTATGTATCACAGGGAGCTCAGCTCGGTGCTCTGTGACAACTAGATGGGTGGGATCAGGGGTTGGGAGGGACGTCCAAGAGGGATGGGATATAGGTATACATATAGCAGATTCACTTCATTGTACAGCAGAAACTAACACAATATTGTAAAGGAATTTTGCTCCAGTAAAAAAAAAAAAAATGTTCAAAAAAAAAGTGCTCCCATCAGCCAAGTTACCAAGAGAAGTAAAGTCATGCACAGCATCCCAGGAAAGGGAATAGTGACCATTTGGATCTCTGATGCCAGGGTCTCACAGTGAATCATTCCCAGAAGTGGTTTTTCATTATTATTTTTTATTGAAATATAGTTGAGGTACAATATTATGTAAGTTACAGGTGTACAATGTAGTGATTCACAATTCCAAAAGGATGAGGTGGGGAGGCTTCCTTGAACATCAACCCTGAAGCTGGAGGTAGGTCCCTGACCCTGGCTTCAGAGGTGGAAGTCATATGCAGATTAATAGTGGTGGCAGGGCTTGGCTGACACAGAGAAAGCAGGGTCCCCTGCTGCCCATATTTCCCCAGGGACTGTCACAGTCTCAAATTCCAGCCACTCTCTTGGTGCTAAGAGCCACCTATTTCCCATGAACTAATTGTAATTACCATCACTTTACACCTTATTGGAGATGCTACCTAGATGTGGAGATTGTGAGGAAGTTGAACCAGATGGTAGGTGAGAAAACGAGCAAGAGTCTGTGACAGAGGTAGATATGAAGACTAAATCAGGGGATCGACGGTCCCTGGGACACATCAATAAGCCCAGGCCCCACTTCTGTGTGATTTGGCATCAACTCAATATCAGAAACCACAAGGAAGGTAACAGTGGTGATGATACGGAAGTCAAAGCTCCCTCTGAGCAGCTGGCTTTGTGTCACACTTTATTTTCAGGACGTAGGGTATTATTATAACCCTGTTGTCCAGCTGAGCAGACTGAGGCTTGCAAAGGCCAGATGCCTTACACACAGCTATCTACATAGGTCCTGGGATCGGATCAAGTTCTCCCTGACCATGAAAATTGAAAATCAAGGAAGAGCCAAGTTGAGCTGTTACTGCTTTCTTACTGACTGGGTGTGGGTGGCTGGGTTCCTGAGCAAGTCGACTTTCCTGGCTTCAGGATCCCTCAGATTCCTTCCCATCTGTGTCGTTTTAGAACGTTATATCCATGGTGAGGACTTGGGTTCAGTCATCATCCTCTTCAGGCTTCAAGGCAGGTGTGAAGGGGCAACACAGAACTTGGAAGAACTTGAGGTCTCAAGTGAGCACACTGGCCTGGGAGCCTGGACAAGGCCAAGCTTCTTCCTCAACTGAGGGGCCGGCTTGAGACCCAGTGCCCCTGCCCTGGGGCACTCAGTCCTGGTGTCAGCTAAGAGCATACTCCCAGCTGTCTTTCTTCCTGCCTTCAGCTCTTCGTTTCATTTTTGGTCTTTTTTCTTGGAGTTCACTGTGAAATTTGTGTCCCCCCAGCCCATCTCACTTGCTTCCACTTTTTCTTCCCCTCTGAACTGGACACAGGACAGAACTAAAGTTTAACTTTTTCATTTCTTCTACTGAATAGTTTCTATGGTTTCTCTGTAAATTATTTACTGTTTTATCTGGATGGATTAAGCTTTTATTTGTTTGTTTGCTTGTTTATTATTTATTTTCCTCCTGAGGGTCAGAGACCTTCTTGGCAAAAGGATTCCCTGTCCCCCCACCCAAACACCACCCCTTTTGAGACCCAAGCACACCCGGGAGCATGGAAATGGTTCAGGATGAGCTACAGAGGCTTTGTGCTCTGCTTGAGGGCCCAGGGTGCTCTTCCAGAAGAAGCCTGTCTGCACTTTGGAGGGGGCACAGTCTCCTCCAGTGAAGGACCTCCTTGGGGACTGAGGCCTCTCTTGGACCTGTCTTTTGTCCACGGCACCCCGTCTGGTCATCTTGGCTTAGTAGACACCAACCAGTTAAGAGCCGCCCACACAGAGCAGCCTATTATAAATTACTTTTCTGCAACTTTGATTTTCTCACCTCACAATATATCCTAGAAATCGCTCTGCACTTGTTCATGGGGTCTCCCCATCCTGTTTTAGGGATGCTCAGGATTCCAGAGTGTGTCTTTTTAACCTCTTCATGCTGTATGGGCATTTAGGTTGTTCCAATATTTTGAAATCACAATGTTTCAATGAATACCTTTGTGCATATGTATTTTTATATTGTTAGAGGTACATCTTCAGGGTAGATTCCTGGAAGTGAGTCAAAGAAACGTAACTGCGTATAATAGTTTTGTTAGGTTTACTGAATTCTGCTCTTGAAGAGCTGTGTTATTCTGCATTCTCACCAGCAGTTTATGAGGGGATATGTTTCACCACGGCCTCGCCAAAGAATGTGTCTTACATTTTAATGTTCACTAGTCTACAGGTGAGAAATGGTATCTCAGTGGTGTTTTAATTTGCATTTCTCTAATTATAGAGTTTGAATATTTTTTCAAATGTTTAAAGACCACTAAGATTTTATATAGATCTCACATATTTTGTCTGTTCATGTCCTTTATCTACTTTTCTAGGAAATTTTGTTTCTTTGTCTTTAAATTGTTTTTTTCATTTTGATTTAATAGGTGTAGAAATAAATTTTATAATCATATCAGGAGTATGTCTTTCACCTCTAAGTTTACAAAAGTACAGTAAATATTTTATCTCATTCAATCTTCATAAGATGATTGTGATATACAGTTAATAAAAATTCTACATTATTGTGGATTTGTGAGGATTAAATGAAAAAAGCACAATTGGTCACTAATCTGCACAACTTAACAAGCTACTAAACATTAAATAAATGCCAGTAATGGTCAATTTAATTATTATAATATTAATATTTCTAATAATCTTTTAGCAAAAGGTAAACTTTGGGAAATTAGAATATTTGTGTTTTTAACATCCCATATTATGTGACTAATTTGTTTCTATTTTTTTAAATACTGTGTTTTCCTAATCAGTTAAATGAGAACTATGGTTCTCTTTCTATAACTAATGTAGGAATAGATATATGGATAAAATCCTATAGTCAAGAACACTGCATTAACACATTTTAAAAAATTAGACATTGTAGCTAGTGCTATTAAGTACATTCACAATGTTGTGCAACCGTCACCACTATCTAATTCCAGAATACCTTCATCATCCCAGAAAGAAAGCCCACACTCATTAAGCAGTCATTGCTCATTCTCCTCCTTCCCTAGCCACTGGCAACCACAAATCTACTTTCTGTCTCTATGGAGTTGCCTATTCTGGATATTTCATATAAATGGAATCATTTACTATGTGGTCTTTTGTATCTGATTTCTTTCACTTAACATAGTGTTTTCAAGATCCATCTATGTCATAGCATGTACCTGTGCGTCATTCTTTTTTATGGCTGAATAATATTCTGTTGTCTGGTTATAACATATTTTGTCTAGCCATTCCTCTGTTAATAGACATTTGAGTTTTTGCCACCTTTTGTAACTGAGCAGGACCCTAAGAGGCTTTTCTGAGACAGACTACCACCCACCCCCGCCAAATCCTCTGCCTTCCTCTTGTTTGTAGAAAAGCTGTAGTCTCCCAGGCCTCCCCTGAGTCACCAAAGCCTGGCTCAAGAATTAAAGATTGGGGCTTCCCTGGTGGCGCAGTGGTTGAGAGTCCGCCTGCCGATGCAGGGGACACGGGTTCGTGCCCCAGTCTGGGAAGATCTCACATGCCGCGGAGCGGCTGGGCCCGTGAGCCATGGCCACTGAGCCTGTGCGTCCGGAGTCTGTGCTCCGCAATGGGAGAAGCCACAACAGTGAGAGGCTCGCGTACCACACACACACAAAAAAAAAGAATTAAAGATTGAACGGATGTGAATATGTAGTGACAAAAATAGCTGTTGGGCCAGGAGAATTGGTGACAATTTAAACAGTATATCAGCCATATGGGAGTCACAGAATCTTTAGTTTCTCCGTGAAGTACATATATAACAGTATTTGATGCACTTTCCTGACTTGTTTTTCAGATACTACAGCCCCTACCAAATGGAAGAAGTTAATTGCATGATGCCCATGAACACATAGCCCCCAGACTGCCTGGAGCCTGAGAATAGATAATGTTAATCCCTGTGACACCACCCTGTTACCCCACCATCAGCCAATCAGAGAATTGTGCATAAGCTGATCACACACCCTGAGACTCCCCTCCCTCACCTTGCCTTTAAAAATGCTTCCCTGGGGGCTTCCCTGGTGGCACAGTGGTTGGGAGTCTGCCTGCCAATGCAGGGGACACGTGTTTGAGTCCTGGTCCGGGAAGATCCCACATGCCGTGGAGCAACTAAACCTGTGCACCACAACTGCTGAGCCTGTGCTCTAGAGCCTGTGAGCCACAACTACAGAAGACTGCAACTACTGAAGCCCATGCTCTACAGCAAGAGAAGTCACTGCAGTGAGAAGCCTCAACTCTGTAATGAAGAGTGGCCCCCAATTGCCACAGCTGGGGAGGGCTCTCACACAGCAGTTAGGACCCAGTGTAGCCAAAAAAAAAAAAAACCTTCCCTGAAACCCACTGGGGAGTTCAGGTCTTTTGAGAATCAGCTGTGTGGACTACTTGTTTGGTGCCTTACAATTAATGCTGCACTTTCCTTCACCATAACCCGGTGTCAGTAGATTGGCTTAACTGTGCATGGATGAGTGGACCCAAGTTTGGTTCAGTAACACTTATGACTATCATGGCAGTGTTATTATGCACATATCAGGCACAAGTTCAAACCCCTGTTTTTAATTCTTTATGGTATATACCCACAAGGGGAATTTCTGGGTCATATGGTAATTCTATTTTTAACTTATTGAGGAACAACCAAACTGTTTTCCACAGTGACTGCACCATTTTACATTCCCACTTGAAACATGATGTTTCAACATTCTTGCCAATACTATTTTTTTTAAATTATGGTCATTCTAAGTACTAGGTATGTAGTAGTATCTCCCTGTTGTTTTGATTTGCATTTACCTAATGATTAGTGATGTTGAACATTTTTTCATGTGCTTGTTGGTTATTTATATATCTTCTTCAGAGAAATGTCTATTCAAGTCCTTTGCTCATTTTTAAATTGTGTTGTATTTTTGTTGTTCAGTTGTAAAAGTTCTTTATTTATTCTAGCTATTAGATCCTTAACCAGATATGTGATTTACAAATATTTTCTGCCATTCTGTGGGTTGTCTTTTCACTCTCTTGATACTGTCCATTGATGCACAAAAGTGTTTAACTTTGATAAAGTCCAATTCATCACCTTTTCCTTTTGTTGTTAGTGCCTTTTTGTCATATTTAAGAAACCATTGCCAAGGTCATGAAAATTTACCCCTATGTTTTCGTCTAAGAGTTTAATAGTTTTATCTCTTATATTTAGGTTTCTGATATATTTTGAGTTAATTTGTGTATAAGGTGTGAGGTAGGCGTCCAACTTCATTCTTTTGTTTGGGTTATACAGTGATCCCAGAACCATTTGTTGAAGAGACTATTCTTTCCTCATTAAATAGCCATGTCAAAAACCAAGTGACTATAGTTTATGGGCATATTTCTGGACTCTCAATTCTAATCCATTGATCTATATGTCTATCCTTATGCCACTACCATATTGTTTTGATGTGTAGTAAGTGGCAATAAGTAATAGCTTTGTAGAAAGTTTTGAAATTAGATAGTGTGTGAGCCTCCAACTTTTTTTTTTCCAAGACTTCTTTGGCTATTTGACTCTCTTACTACTTCAGATGAATTTTAGTATTGGATTTTCCATTTTTGAAAAAAAAGGCTGTTGGGATTTTGATAAGAATTGCACTGAATGTGTATATCACTTTGGGTCTTAGTGCTATCTTATATTGTTTTCCAGTTCATGAACATGGAATGTATTTCCATTTATTAGGCCTTCTTTAATTTCTTTCAGTGATATTTTGTAGTTTTCAGTGTGCAAGTCTTATTCCTCCTTGCCTAATTTATTCCTAGGTTTTTTGTTTTTTGTTTTTTGGTGTTTGTTTTTGCGGTACACATGCCTCTCACTGTCACGGCCTCTTCCGTTGCAGAGCACAGGCTCCAGATGTGCAGGCCCAGCAGCCATGGCTCACGGGGCCAGCTGCTCCGCGGCATGCGGGATCCTCCCAGACCGGGCCACATACCCACATCCCCTGCATCAGCCTGCAGACTCTCAACTACTGTGCCACCAGGGAAACCCTATTCGTAGGTTTTTAAAATAATTAATTAATATTGAAAAATAGTTGAGTTATAATATTATATTAGTTTCATGTGTACAATATAGTGATTCAAAATTTTTATAGATTATACTCTATTTAAAATTTTTGTAAAATATTGCTTATATTCCCTATGCTTGACAATATATATCCTTGTTGTTTATTTATTTTATACATAGTAGTTTGTACCTTTTAGTCCTCTATCCTTTTCATGCCCCTTTCATCCTCCTTCTCCCCACTAGTAACACTAGTTTGTTCTCTATATCTGTGGGTCTGTTTCTGTTTAGTTATATTCACTAGTTTGTTTTATTCTTTAGATTCCACATATAAGTGATAACATATGGTATTTGTCTTTCTCTGTCTGATTTATTTCACTAAGCATAATACCCTCCAGGTCCATCCATGTTGCAAATGGCAGAATTTCATTCTTTTTTATGGCTGAGTAGTATTTCACTGTTTATCCATTCATCTGTTGATGGATACTTAGGTTGCTTCCATATCTTGGCAATTGTAAATAATGCTGCTATGAACATTGGGATGCATGTATCTTCTCGAATTAATGTTTTTCTTTCCTTTGGATATACACCAAGTGATAGAATTGCTAGATCATATGGTAGTTCTATTCTTAGTTTTTTGAGAAATCTCCATACAGTTTTGCATAGTGGCTGCACCAATTTACATTCCCACAGTGAACTAGGGTTCCCTTTTCTCCACAGCCTTGCCAACATTTGTTATTTGTAGACTTTTTGATGATAGCCATTCTGACAGGTTTGAGGTGATACCTCAATGATGTTTTGATTTGCATTTCTCTGATGATTAGCAATGTTGAGCATTTTTTATGTGTCTATCGCCCATTTGTATGTATTCTATGGAAAAATGTCTATTCAAGTCTTCTGCCCATTTTTTTTTTTTTTTTTTTTTTTTTGCGGTATGCGGGCCTCTCACTGTTGTGGCCTCTCCCATTGCGGAGCACAGGCTCCGGACGCGCAGGCCTAGCGGCCATGGCTCACGGGCTTAGCTGCTCCACGGCATGTGGGATCTTCCCGGACCAGGGCACGAACCCGTGTCTCCTGCATCGGCAGGCGGATTCTCAACCACTGCGCCACCAGGGAAGCCCTGCCCATTTTTTATTTGGGCTTTTTTTGATATTGAGCTCTGTGAACTCTCTATATTTTGGATATTAACTCCTTATCGATCATATCATTTGCAAATATTTTCTCCTATGTGGTAGGTTTTCTTTTTGTTTTGTTGATAGTTACTTTTGCTGTGCAAATATTTTAAGTTTAATTCAGTCTCATTTGTTTTACTTTTGCTATTGTTTCTTTGCCTTAAGAGACAGATCTAAGAAAATATTTGTACAATTTATGTCAAAGAGTGTTCTGCCTATGTGTTCTTCTAGAGTTTTATAGTTTCTGGTCTTACACTTAGGCCTTTAATCCATTTTGAGTTTATTTTTTGTATATGGTATAAGAAAATGTTCTAATTTCATTCTTTGTCATGTAGCTGTCCAGTTTTCCCAGCACCACTTATTGAAGAGACTGTCTTTTCTCCATTGTATATTCTTGCCTCCTTTGTCATAGATTAACTGACCATAAGTGTGTGAATTAATTTTGGGGCTCTCTATTCTTTTCCATTGATCTATGTATCTGTTTTTGTGCCAGTATCATACTGTTTGATTACTGTAGCTTTGTAATATAGTCTGAAGTCAAGGAGTATTATATCTCCAGATCAGTTTTTCTTTCTCAAGATTGCCTTGGCTATTCATAGGTTTTTAAAACTTTTTAATGCTGTTGTAAATGGAATTGTTCTCTTAATCTCTTTTCTTTTCTTTTAGATTGCTTTCTGCTAGTGTGTAGAAATACAATTGATTTTTGTATGTTGATCTTGTATCCTGCAAATTTGCTGAATTCATTTATCAACTCTAATATTTTCTTTTAGTTTACAGTTCCTTTGAAATTTTGACATTCTCTGCCTTCAAGTTATGCTGATGGCATGGTTTTGTGTAGATTTAATTTTTTCTTTTTTTGTGTTGATTCAGGAAGATATACTAGGAGACACCTAGGTAGGTGGCCTCACTGTCTTTAGTTATACAGAAGTCTGTATTATTTTTTTAAATCAACATTATTAAATTATACTTTGCATACAGTGAAATGAGATACACAGTTCAGTGAATTTTGACACGTGTTTATAATTGTGTGATGACCACCACAATCAAGAAGTGAAATATATCCAGCACCCCAGAGGGGATCTTGATGTTCTTTCAGTCAATCATCAACCCACACAACCCTGATTTGCTTTTTGACACTATGGATTAGATTGGAGGTCTCAACCTCACACTATTGATATTTGACGCTAGATGAATCTCTGTGGTAGGGAGCTGTCTGGTTGTCTAGTGTCTTTTAGAATATTTAGCTGTATCCCTGACCTCTTCCCACTAGAAGCCAGTAGCACCCCCAGTTGTAATAACCCATAATATCTCTAGACAGTGTCACATATCTCCTGGGGGGCCAGTTGTCCCAATTGAAAACAACTGGATTAGATAGATTGGCTTGGTTTTGGTCTTTATATAAATGACATCATACATTGTGTACTGTTTTGTGTCTGGCTTCTTTTCTCAGTATAATGTTTTTGAGATTCATCCATGTTACTACATGTATCAGAGGTTCATTCATTTCATTATACAGGGGCACACAATCATTTGTTTATGGTATATTATTTTTGACTTTTGATCAGTAGCCAACACACTTGGATTTTGGGGTGTTCTGCTCCAGATTTCCCTCGAACAACATTATTGGACATGATAATTTTATGATCAAGTGTCTGCTTATGTGAGCATTTTGTTTCCCTCCAGGCAACCCTGCATTTCCATACTTACTGAGCCATCGATCTTGTTAACTTGTTGCTGCCTTTGGCACACACTCAGGGGTGTGGTCTTATTGTCCATGACACACAGTAATTTATCTTATCACATACAATCAGCGAAAGTCAGTCAGACATATGGCTGCAGTCTGAACTCTTTGCTTTGCTCTCCTTCTTGGTAGGGAGGCCAGGGACAAGACCCTAACTCTGCCTCCCTTCTCATTTGTGAGGGGCTCCCCATCCCTTGCTATTGTGGATGGACAAATAGGGAAAGGAGTGGGGTCTGTCCTTCCCACTTCTCCTCCAGCAAAATATGTATCTTTTCTGCTACCCACACTTCAGAGCATTCAAGGGATTTGGGGCTGATCAAGGAAAAAGGTGACCATGGGGAAGCAGTAACACATAAAATGTTTTATTGACAGTGGATGAATAGGGCCACATGCAAGGGGAAATTTCTCCCAGTATGAGGTTGTCCAAAGGCTTATGGCATGGGGGCCCCTATCCAGAAGGGAAGGAAGAAAAAAGAACTCCTGGGGGGAAGGGGAGCAGAGGAGGGACTTATGTGTTTAGGTGATGTCACTTAGCAACATGATGGAGAGTCTCTAGGTCAGAGGACTCTGAAGGGCCTTAGTAGCTTGGGGTCTTATAACTGCAAGACCTTATCTAAATGATGTTGGATGAAGTTTCAAGGAGGTACACAAAGGCAGTCTCTGAATGTCTAAAACTTTGCTTGTTTGGGCTATTTTTAAAATAATTAGAAATTTGAATTTCATGGTCATGGGCTTTTAAGCTATGGGTAGCAGCCTGCTGTGAAGAAATAAACAATCTAGGGGCTGATACACAGAGGCCATCTTTGGCTCATTTATATAACACACACCAAACCCTAAAGTGCTCCTTACTGGGTGCATTTGCCCTCCACTGTCTTCAGGGATTTGTTCAGTGAGACACAAAAAGATGTAGTCATCACCTTCTGCTGAGATGCCTTGGACACTTTTGTTTCCTTTGTATCCTTTGGACACTTGGTGAAAGCTGAGGTAGACAGAGGCCAAGAAAGGAGATGGGACCCAATGATGGAGAGGAAGTTCCCAGATTCTTGGTTTTAGAGACCAGTAAAAAGAACTTTGAGGAAGAGCTGTAGGGAAAAATAAAGAGTGAGAATGTGGTGCCAGATCTCCAAGACTACCCACCTAGATTCTCCATGTGGCTCTCTACCTGAGAGCTCAGCAAGCCCATTCCACAAATAGTCAGGGCCAGCTGGAAGTGCTGGGAACTTCATATTGAGACCAGCCTCCATTACTGTGGGATGAGAGCTGGTAGAGAAGTACCCCTCAGTGGGCCTAAGTCTCAGGTGGGCTTTGTTGAGTAGTAGCTGGCTCAGTAACCCACACTTTACCATGACTTTCCCTTCCCTGTGTTACTCCTGCCTTCTCCCACTGGTGTTTCCCAATGAATGCATATCAGGGTCTGCTTGTGCCATCTGTTAGAAACTCTATCATGTACTAGCTTCATAGCCTTGTAACTTCTCTAGACTCATTTATAGAATGTGAGTCACAGTAGAACCCATCTAATAGTGTTAATGTGAGGATTAAAGAAGTTAATACATGGAAGTGTTTGGAACAGTGGTTGGCATGTAACAGATGCTCAATAAATGTTAACTGTGAGAATTATTATTAATTTACCAACTTTTTGTTTCACCAAGTTAGGGCATTAAAAAACAATGACCTTTCCATTTGCCATCACCACCTATCCTCTCACATGCCTTTCCTCCTGCAATCCGTTCTGCATAGACACCCAGATCCTTCTAAAGCCTCTGGTCATCAGGGACACTCCCTTGCTCAAAACATCCCAGAGATTCAAAATAAAATCCACAGCTCCTTCCTTGGCCCATGTGGCCCTCCACTGCTGCCCACGAGTCTCTCTTAGATCACACCTTGCCTCACCCCACTCTGCCCCAGTCTTCCTGACAGCTCCAGAACACACCACGCTTGCTTCCTCCTCAGACCCTCTATACTCACAGTGCTTCTGCCAGAACATTCTTCCCCACGTGTCTGCAGGGCTCACCTCTCCATTTCTGTAGGTTGGCTCTAATGTCCCTTTCAGAGAGGCAGGGACAGAAAGGGGATTGTCCAGGGGACCCCCTCCCCCCACTTCCCTCACTCAGTTTCCTTCCCCTGCACTGGTCAACCTCCAGTGTATCAGGCATGCATTTGGTTCTGTGTTCATAGCCTGAGCTCCACTATCCCTGGGGTATGTCTGGCCCATAACAGGTAGGAGGAATGAATATTGAATGAATGGACACCTAGAGAAAAGATAGCACATTTTACTTCTCAAACTCACAGAATAAACCATGGACTTGAAACAGAGTTTGTTATTTATCCCAGGAGTGGTGCCAGTGGGTACCGGAGAACCCTGCTATTGTCACTGCCCATGGGAGAGTCTGGTGGAAGCCAAGCTTCCAGGGAGGGGGAAGGGTAAGCTGGAACGAAGTGAGAGAGTGGCATGTCTCTAGGTATTTGTTGATTTCCTCTTTGATTTCTTCAGTGATCTCTTGGTTATTTAGTAGTGTATTGTTTAGCCTCCATGTGTTTGTATTTTTTACTGTAATTGATATCTAGAGTCATAACATTGTTTTGGGGAAAGATACCTGATATGATTTCAATTTTCTTAAATTTACCAAGGCTTAATTTGTCACCCAAAATATGATCTACCCTGGCGAATGTTCCATGAGCACTTGAGAAGAAAGTGTATTCTGTTGTTTTTGGATGGAATGTCCTATAAATATCAATTAAATCTGTCTTGTTTAATGTGTCATTTAAAGCCTGTGTTTCCTTATTTATTTTCATTTTAGTTGATCTGTCCATTGGTGAAAGCGGGGTGTTAAAGTCCCCTACTCTTATTATGTTACTGTCGACTTCCCCTTTTATGACTGTTAGCATTTGCCTTATGTATTGAGGTGCTCCTATTTTGGGTGCATAAAGATTTACAATTGTTATATCTTTTTCTTGGATTGATCCCTTGATCATTATGTAGTATCCTTATTTGACTCTTGTAATAGTCTTTATTTTAAAGTCCATTTTGTCTGTTATGAGAATTGCTACTCCAGCTTTCTTTTAATTTCCATTTGTACAGAATATCTTTTTCCATCCCCTCACTTTCAGTCTGTATGTGTCCCTAGGTGTGATATGGGTCTCTTGTAGACAGCATATATACATATCTTGTTTTTGTATCCATTCAGCCAGTCTATGTCTTTTGGTTGGAGCATTTAATCCATTTACTTTTAAGGTAACTATAGATATGTATGTTCCTATTACCATTTTCTTAATTGTTTTGAATTTGTTATTATAGGTCTTTTCCTTCCCTTGTGTTTCCTGCCTAGAAAAGTTCCTTTAGCGTTTTTTGTAAGGCTGGTTTGGTGATGCTGAATTCTCCTAACTTTTGATTGTCTGTAAACATTTTAATTTCTCCGTCCTTTCTGAATGAGATCCTTACTGGGTAGAGTAATCTTGGTTGTAGGTTTTTCCCTTTCATCACTTTAAATATGTCCTGCCACTCCCTTCTGCCTTGCAGAATTTCTGCTGAAAGATTAGCAGTTAACCTTATGGGGATTCCCTTGTATGTTATTTGTTGCTTTTCCCTTGCTGCTTTCAATATTTTTTCTTTGTATTTAATGTTTGATAGTTTAATTAATATGTGTCTTGGTGTGTTTCTCCTTGGATTTATCCTGTATGGGACTCTCTGTCCTTCCTGGACTTGACTGACTATTTCCTTTCACATATTAAGGAAGTTTTCAACTATAACCTCTTCAAATATATTCTCAGTCCTTTCTCTTTCTCTTCTTCTTCTGGGACCCCTATAATTTTAATGTTGGTGTGTTTAATATTGTCCTGGAGGTCTCTGAAACTGTTCTCGATTTTTTTCTTTCTTTTTTCTATGTTCTGCATTGTGGGAATTATATCCAGTATTTTATCTTCCAGGTCACTTATCCATTCTTCTGCCTCAGTAATTCTGCTATTGATTCCTTCTAGAGAATTTTAAATTTCATTTATTTTGTTCTTCATCACTGTTTCTTTGCTCTTTAGTTCTTCTAGGTCCTTTTTAAGCATTTCTTGTACTTTCTCCATTCTATTTCCAAGATTTTGGATCATCTTTACTATCATTACTCTTTACCTTGCTCCTTCATCTGCTGTGTATTTCTCTGTGTTCTCATTTTGCTTAACTTACTGTGTTTGGGGTGTCCTTTTCACAGGCTAAAGTTTCATAATTCCTATTATTTTTGTTGTTGACCCCTAGTGGGTAAGGTTGTTTTGGTGTGTTCTGTAGGCTTCCTGGTTGAGGTGATTGGTGCCTGTGTTCTGGTGGCTGAGACTGGATCTTGTCTTTCTAGTGGGCTGGACAGTGTCTGGTGTTGTGTTTTGCAGTGTCTGTGAACTTATTATGATTTTAGCCAGCCTCTCTGCTAATGGGTGGGTTGTGTTCCTGTCTTGCAAGTTGTTTGGCATAGCGTGTCCAGCACTGGAGCTTGATAGTCGTTGATTGGAGCTGGGTCTTAGCATTGAGACAGAGATGTCTGGCAGAGCTCTCACTGATTGATATTACATGGGGTCGGGAGATCTCTGGTGGTCCAATGTCCTGAACTCGACTCTCCCACCTCAGAGGCTCAAGCCTGACACCAGGCTGGAGCACCAAGCCCCTGTCAGCCACACGGCTGGATGCAGTCAGTGGCAGCAGAAGTGGTTTCATGAGCATGGCAACGGCTCCTGTGCAGGGATGGCAGTGGCAGCAGTGGCCCATTGTATGCCTTTTGATTGAATAATTTATTCCATATACATTTAAAGTAATTATTGATAGGCCAGGACCTACTAATTCCATATAATTTGTTTCCCAGCTAATTTGTAATTCCTTTCTTTCTCTCTTATTTTGTAAATTAATGATTTTTAGAGTAGTGTGCTTTTATTCTCTTTTATTTATCTTTTGTGTATCTAATGCAGGTTTTTGCTTTGTACTTACCATGAGGCTTTCATAAAACATTTTATTGATATACAGTCTTTTTTATGCTGATAACAACTTAACTTCAATTGCATACAAAACTCTATCCTTTTATTCCTCACCCCAACAATTATGTTTGATGTCACAATATATGCAATTTTACATTGTGTATCAATTAACAGATTATTATAGTTGTAACTAAAAAAGTACTTTTTGCTTTAACCTTTATCCTATAGTTAAGTGGTTAACAAACCACCATATTACAGTATTAAAGTATTATGCATTTGACCATATAATTACTTTTACCAGTGTGCTTTATGTTTTCATCTTACTTACTAGGTTCCTTTTATTTCAACTTGAAGGATTTTCAGAATTTTTAAAAGGCTGGTTTAGTTGTTATGAACTCCCTCGTATTTTGTTTGTTTCTGAAAGTATCTCATCTTCATTTCTGAAAGACAACTTTTCTGGACAAAGTATTCTTGATTGGCAGTTTTTTCTTTTAGCACTTTAAATATATCATCTTATTCTTTCCTAATCTGCAAGTTTCTGGTGAGGAATCTGCTGGTAGCCTCATGGGGGTTTTCTTGTATGTGAGGAAATTTGTTTTTCCTGCTGCTTTGAAAATGCACTTTTTATCTTTGACTTTAGACAATTTTAAAATAATGTGTCATGTAGGAGATTATTTGGGGTTGAAATTTAGTGGTGGGGGTCTATGAGTTTCATGAACTTTGATGTCCAAATCTGTTCCTAGATTTGAGAACTTTTCAGCCATTATTGCTTTCAATAAACTTTATGTTCCTTTCTCCCTGTCTTCTCCTTCTGACACTCCAATACGCATAGGTTTCTTAGTTTAGTGATATCTCATTTTTCACTATACTTTCTTCACTCTTTTTCATTCTTTTTTTCTTTGGTCTTCTCTGAATGGATAATTTTAAATAACCTGTATTCTTCCTCATAGATTCTTTTCTCTTCTTAGTCCAATCTTTTGCTGATGTTTTCTATTGCAGATTTTATTTCATCTTTGTATTCTTCAGTTCCTGAATTACTATTTAGTTCTTTTTAATAATTCCTATCTCTCTGTTAAAGTTCTTATTTTGTTTGTGTATAATTTTCTTGATTTCATTCACTTGTCTTTCTGTGTTTTCCTGTAGATCACTTAAGTTCCTTAAAACAACTATTTTGAGTCCTTTATTGGGAAAATTACAGACCAAATCATGGATCTCCATTTCTTTCTTTTTGAATTTTTCTTGCTCCAACTCTGTGCTAGAATTTCTCTGCTGGACTCCCAGACTTCCACAAAGGCACTCTTGTCTGTGGGTATTTGTCAAAATTAGTGTTCTTTGAGAGAAGACAGTAGAAAACTTTTATTCTGCCATGGTAATGATGCCACTTCTCCTAAATTTGGGTTTGGTTTTAGAGAACATAGTGAGCCTTTTGGCTCAGAAATGCCTTAGCCGTTCTCACTGCTCACAATAGACTAAGGCTGGGTGATCAAATAAGTAAAGCCAGCACTATTTCAATGATCTCCTTTGCCATATTTTGTGTCTTGAGTCTTAAACAATAGAAATTTATTTTTGCACAATTCTGGAGGCTAGAAGTGTGAGATCAAATTCCTGATTGCAGGGTTGGTTTCTCCTGAGGCCCCTCTCCTTGGCTTGTAGATGGCCATCTTCTCCCTGTGTCTTCATATGGTGGTCCCTCTATGTGTGTCCGTGTGCTAATCTCCTCTTCTTATAAGGACATCAGTCTTGTTGGATTAGGGCCCACTTTAATGACTTCATTTTAACTTAATTATCTCTTTCAAGGCACTATCTCCAAATACAGTCACATTTTGAAGTAATGGGTATTAAGTCTTCAACATATTAATTTTTATGGGACACAACACAGCCTATAACAACTAATAACATACAATTTCCATGCTCCTATTAGTCTAGCCTCATGTTTGAAAATTTGGCCTATGAGCTGCTGAATACACTTTGTCTGTATACAACAATCAGGAAGGTTTAGAAGACTTGAAAGTTCAGAAAGTTCAAAGATTGAGGACACCAATTGGTAAAACTTCAGGTCAGAAACTGCAATTTTGAAAGAGTGCTTTGTGTTGGATTGGGAGACCACTGCTTGAGGAGAAGTTGTAGAGTGGTTGCCCATTATTTGATATTTGGAAGTATTGCAACAAATAAGTGTAGAGTCTGTGATCACTTGCTCAGACATATTTTTGGAGCCAGCAGATGGTCCACATTTTGTAGATATCAGAAGGGTGGGCTGATTCTGCATAACCTGTTCATCTTCTTCATGTCTTTAGCTGAAATATAGACTTTATGTTTAATACGGGACATTGTCTCATTAGTATTTGGGGGACTGGCAGCTATGTAAATAGTTGGCTGATTTCTAGTAAAGTCTGGCTGTCAACAAAAGAGGAAGTGCTGCAGGTTCAAAGCCCAGACAAATGCCATTTCAAATAATTCTTTTTTTTAAATTTTAAATTTATTTATTTTTTAATACAACAGGTCAAAGAATTATTTATTTTCAATTATTATTTTCAACTTGAACCTTCACAAAGGTTCAAGTTGAATTTCAATCTGTTTGGTTTTTTTTGTTTGTTTTTTGTTTTTTGTTTTTGCAGTATGCGGGCCTCTCACTGTCGTGGCCTCTCCCATTGTGGAGCACAGGCTCCGGACGCACAGGCTCAGCAGCCATAGCCCACGGGCCCAGCTGTTCCACAGCATGTGGGATCTTCCCAGACCAGGGCATGAACCCGTGTCCCCTGCATCAGCAGGCGGCCTCTCAACCACTGTGCCACCAGGGAAGCTCTCAATCTATTTTTTGAAGGTTCTGTTGAAATATTCTGAATATTATATTGACTAATGCATAGATGATTGTGACCTACCAGATGAATGAACTCTTTGTGGTTGTAGACTAAATGGTGAGCTGATGGACACAGATGAGAATTCTGGTGGCCTTGCTGACATGGCTGCTGGATTGTTGGGTTAGATGCAGGACAAAATGTCCACACCTCAGGCTGGAAAGGTAGACAGACTTGTTGAGGGTGCATGCAGTTAAACTGAGACACCAGCCAGAATGCAGCTGGTTCTATACAGTTGTGTTAATAAAATCAAATTTCCCTCCATACTATTATCACAGATGGAAGGATAACATCTACGTGCAAATATGTTGGAGCATTATGGTCAGCTGGGATATTTGGGGCTGAAGTTACTATAATGGGATTGAATCAGGGAGTTTGTTGAGGAAGGCTAGATTCTTTAACTGCCTGAGTAAAATCTAAGATAAGGTACCAAATTTGAAGCACCAGGTAGACTGAACATTCTAAAAACCTTAATGCCTTGGGGAACTTGAGCTGCTGCTGTCTGTGGTTCCTGCTAAAATCATTCACTATGGGACTGCCCACCTTGAAGTTGCCTATCAATGATGCTGCATATTCAAATCCTACTTCCTTTTTTCATTTCCTTCTTGTCCATGGTGGTCAGCATTCTGAGATTACATGTCTAGGTTGAGAAAAGTCATGTGATTGTGTAGACCATACATTTCAAAGCCAACTGTGACATATGGGTCTCCTCTACAAACAGGCTAGTTACTTTCCCAAGGGGAAGCCTGGATATTGTCATCCATAACATGCTCTTGGCTACTATAGCCACAGATGCTTCAGAACATTTTGCTCTAGGACCTATAAGACCCAAAGATCAACTTGGTGGCTTTCTGAACCATTTGGATATTGTCTGATTGGACCTAATTGCACAGTGGGTAATTCTAGGCCTCGATGGAAATAGTACTTATCTTTTCAGTCAGGCATTTTCCTCTTTACCAGTCACCTTGCTGGTACTGTGGTCAAGAATAATAGTTGGGCAAGGCTGGTCTTCCTGATGCCTCTTTCCCTCCCTCTGCTTCCACACCCCATCCCATTCTCTTTCATATGTATATATGTTAACATCTCATTTTACATCTCATTATTCCTATTGATTTTCTCTCATCTCATGAAGTTTTCCTGTTTCATAAGGTCTGTTTTCCCTGACTTCCTCAAGCCCTACCTTCCAATTCATCTTCTGACTGTGTATGAGTGTGTGAATGTGAGTGTGCATGAGTGCATGTGAGAGTATGTATTGCCTCTGCTTTCTTATATCTCTATAGAGAGAAGTCTTTCCATGCAGTACCTGAGTTCCTCTGGGTTCTGTGAGGAATAAGGTGGCACCTGCCCTTTTAGATTTTCTAGACTCTGATGAAAGGAGAGGGGAGATTTTAGATTTGTGTGTTTGCTTTGCCAGACAAAAGACCCATCTGTCAGGGGGGTAGGAGTGTGTTTACTAAGGGAATTCAGGCTGGAGGTGGTCATTGGGTAGAGCTGAACAGCTGGAGCTGAACAGTTCTGTGTTTATGACTCTCTCAGGGTAGAAGGAGACCTGGGCCACTTCTATAGTGGATGCAGCCTGGGTTCTACTTACAAAGTCAGGACCTTTAGGGAAAACCTTATTGTAAAAAGGTAACTGCAATCCCTTTCAGGAATTCAGGAAGTTGATTGTATTTTATATTTCTTTCAGAGAAATATCAATGTTTATTAAAGGAAGAAAAGGCTAAATTCAAGAAATGTGGCCCTAATGACATTTGAAAAGTTGAAATCTATCATCACATCATAGTACATGTTTCCCACATGTTTCAAGAATTAGATAGGAAGCATCAACTAATAGAAAATTGGTGTTCTTAGATCAAGAATAACAGGAGCAATCATTCACCAATATTACTGAGCAGTAACCAGGCATTAGCATCAAAGATGCTGAGAAAACAAAAGTGAACAAAGCAGATGGAAATCCCATCCCATGGAGCTTGCAGAAAGGAAGCTATTTGACTTGTCTATGTAACAATTAAAGGCATTGTATGCACAGTAAAGGAAACCGTCAATAAAACAGAAAGAAAACCCACAGAATGGGAGAAAATATTTGCAAATGAAGTGGCTGACAAGGGATTAATCTCCAAAATATACAAATAGCTCATGCATCTCAATATTAAAAAAACAAACAACCCAATCAAAAAATGGGCAGAAGATCTAAACAGACATTTCTTCAAAGAAGACATACAGATGGCCAAGAGGCACATGAAAAGCTGCTCACTCATTATTAGAGAAATGCAAATCAAAACTACGATGAGGTATCATCTCACACTGGTTAAAATGGCCATTATCAAAAAATCTACAAACAATAAATGCCGGAGAAGGTGTGGAGAAAAGGGAACCCTCTTACACTTTTGGTGGGACTGTAAATTGGTACAGCCACTATGGAGAACAGTATGGAGTTTCCTTAAAAAACTAAAAATAGAACTGCCATATGATCCAGCAATCCCACTCCTGGGCATATATCCAGAGAAAACCATAATTTGAAAGGACATATGCACCCCCAATGTTCACTGCAGCACTATTTACAATAGCCAGGACATGGAAGCAACCTAAGTGTCCATCAATGGAGGAATGGATAAAGAAGATGTGGTACATTTATAACATGGAATATTACTCAGCCATTAAAAAGAATGAAATAAAGCCATTTGCATCAACATGGTTGGACCTAGATATTGTCATACTGAGTGAAGTAAGTCAGACAGAGAAAGACAAATATCATATGATACTGTTTATATGTAAAATCTAAAAAAATGGTACAAAGGAACCTATTTACACAACAGAAATTGAGTCACAGATGTAGAAAACAAACTTATGGTTACCAAGGGGGAAAGGGGGTGGTTAAATTGGGATATTGGAATTGACATATACACACTACTGAATATAAAAGATAACTAATTAGAACCTACTGCATAGCACAGAGAACTCTATTCGGTGCTCTGTAATAACCTGTATGGGAATGGAGTCTAGAAGAGTGTGGATATATGTATATGTATGGCTCATTCACTTTGCTGTACAGCAGGAACTAACATAACATTGTAAATCAATTATATTGCAATAGAAAAATTAATTTAAAAAAGAAACTTCTTTTGGACTTCTAGCCTTCAGAACTGTAAGATAATTAATATGTATTGCTTTAAACAAAAAAACAAACAAAAAAAGTTATTGTAATAGGAAAATATTCTCCTAAATGTATTGTTTAACAATAGACTTTGAACCACATAACAGTAATATGATAAAGATCAATATCTTTATGAATTTTATACATATATATGTTTTATGTAGACTGTCATAAACTTTTAGCAAAAATGTCAAGGTGTTAATATATAAATGATCAAAGAGCTTGAAGAAATGTGAGACCTCACAGAACTTTCTTACTGCCTTGACCTGAATATTACTTGTTGATATCTGGCTTTTAGTATCTGAAGAGAACAGGCCATTGTTCAGAACCTACAGGTGAAGCCTCATATGCCTGGGTCATAAAAGGAGAGAGGTGAGAACAGCAGACAGGGGAGGATAGTGGAGACGGGGCCTTCCACAGACCACTGTTTCCAGGATGTCTCAGCTGGGTTTGGCTTTGCTTTCTGTGCTCTCTCAGCTCCTGCATCTGGCTCTAAGGGACCTGCACCCATGAGTGTCCCCATCCCAACCACTTTTCCCAGATGAGGAAGCCACAGGTTTAAAACCCGGATAGTGAATATGCCACTATCCCCACCTGTGTCAGCTCTGGTCTTCCCCGGAGGTCACCTGAGCCCAGTGCTACCTGTGGCTCATCCTGGCCTCCAGACATCCTTGGGCTTGTGGGCAGTAGACAGCAGTTCTCTCTGGGTGCCCTCCTGCTTCCTTCTTGGGGAGGGCTTTGTCAGGCCTCATGGGCCCCATGCAAGACCCACTGCTCCTCCTACCATGCTACCGAGTCCAAACTCATCCTGCTCACTGCATGACAGGTCAATAAATCAGGAGATGAGCTGTGCTGGGTCAAGGAATAATGGCTTTATTCAGAAAGCCAGCAGATCGAGAAGATGGCAGACTAATGTCCTAGAGAACCACCCCAGTTAGAATTCAGGCTTCTTTTATGCTAAAAAGGGGAAGGCAGAGTGTGGGGCGGTTGGCTGTTGCAAACTTCTTGGTGCAGGAATCCTTTGTTCTTGCAGCTGTCCACATAGGTTTTGTCACAATGTTCTTGTAAACCTTTAGCAAGACAAATGTTATTCTCTGTTCTGCAACTTTTTATCTCTATATGAATGGAAAAGTGTTATACTCTTAAAGGTCAAAGCCTTAAGAATAAGCTACCCTGTATATTTTAGGCTATAGGCAACATTCTTTTTTTTTCTTTTAATTAACTAATTTATTTTTGGCTGCGCTGGGTCTTTGTTGTTGTGGTGAGCGGGGGCTACTCTGTGTTGCAGTGTGCGGGCCTCTCATTGTGGTGGCTTCTCTGTTACAGAGCATAGGCTTGTTCTTTCCTGTTACAACCAGGCTTACCCATTCCTGGGCAGTGCCTGGGCTGGGGGAGCATCCTCATCTCCAGGGAACCTCTTCACCTGCTTCCCTCTCCTTCTTCTCTCTTACCCTCCCTCTTTGAAGATAAGGTCTGTGCCCATTCATGTTGCTTAGCATTTCAGACACAAAATAGGTGCTCAATAAAACGATAACATTAGCTGCTCAGTGAAACAGGCACCGTTTGCTCTAAATGCTGTATATATGTTAATTCATGTAAGCTTCACAACCGCCCCATGAGATAATTTCCATATTATCTTTATTTTATAATTGAGGAACTGGAGGCATAGAGAGGTTGAGTCACTAGACTAGGGTCACACAGCAGAACCAGGATGTAAACCCAGATTGCCTGACTCTGAGGTCCTTAGACCAGGAAGCAGGATGGTCTCTGATCTAGATTCTACTGTGGACTCAGGGAGTGGTGAGGGATAAGCAAGATTCACACTTGGGCCTCCCATTCTCATTCCACTCAGCACCAGCCTCATGGCCAGCAGATAGAGACAGGGCTTCTAAGGGCAAATCTCTTGGCACCAAAAGCAACAAAAGTGACAAAGCACCCTGGGTGAATCTAGAAAGCATAAAGTCAAACAGGTCCCAGGTGGTAGCCCTGGAACTCCATCCATCTATCCCCTACTGCTTGGTTGGGTTCTCTGCCATGTTGAAACTCTGATCTTTTGGCAGGTTCCAGCTGCCTCACACAGCTGGCCTCCTCTCTGGGCTCTTAACATGTTCACTTCAGCATTTTCCTCATCAAAGGATCAGATGATACCTTGGAGATCCCCCGAGACTGGAGAAAGAGAAGAAGCCAGAGAATAAAGAATGAGAGCAAGGGCAGTAATGGGAAGAAGGGCAGGCTGGTGAGGAGACATCTGAGGGCTGAGACTGTGTTTACATCTCACTTGACTATGACAATGGCTTCTCATGCATGGAGTGATGGGTCAAACCTGGCTGCCATTTGCCCTGAGGCTCAAGCTCTGGGGGCAGTGGCCATTTGTCTTTCATCACTGTGACCACACCACCCCCACGCTGCCTGACTGCACACGGTGGTCAGCAAGGGGCTTAGGGCTGGGTCCATGGGTAATTCCTCAGAGGGTCACACACTGGAGCTAAGACACCACACAGCAAGACAATACCAAGAAAAAACAAGGTGAGTTGACATCCAGTGTCCCAAGCCTCTGGTCACACCGAGCATCCTTGAGCAATTGCAGATCTAGAAACCAGGAAGGTGGACAGGATGTATGCTTCCTGCTGAACCTGTCCCTCCTCCCAGAACAATGCCCACTCACTCTGCCTGCACCTTGTGTTGTCAGAAGCCCCTTTCCTCCTTAGCTTCTGTCTCTACCTGCCCTGGGCATTTCTATCTCAAATCTTGAAGGCTTAACCAGGGTCTGGGTGCTAAGCCCCTCACTGAACCCAAAGGGTAGAATCCAGCCCAAGTGAAAATAGAGGGTCAACTCCTCTTGGTCAATCACTGACTGGGCTGGTCTCCATGCTCTGCTCCTCCCTCGACCTCTCCTCCAGCCCTCCTTCAGGGTCTAGGTTTTATTTGGAATGGGATGTAGTCACTGCCCCTGTTCCCTTCCTTAGCGCTCAGCCTTGTGGGGAATCCAGGCTTCCACTACAAACTCCGAATGAGCATCAGCCCTTGTCGGTCTCAGCTCTGACGTCCTGACAAGTCAGGTGCCTCTTGGGATGGACCACAGCACTCCCCCTGTCCCTCTGACTCAGACCACTGAGGACTTGTGGCTCGGGTGCCCGGTTCCTCTGACCAGAAGAAATCTCTCAAGATAAGAAAGACTTTATCCCAGGAAGGGGTTTCTTGGGGTTCACTGTGGGCCAGGGTCTCCCCTCCAGCTTGAGGCTCCCACAGCATGTCTGGATAAAGGGGTTGCCACCTTCTCTTCACTGGCCTTGTAAGAGAGGCCGCCCTGTGGCCATGCATCCAACTGGTCTGGTTTGGAGACTTTGACCCCTGGAGCAGTCTAGGGACCTAGTCAGGAAGCAAATGCTCCATAAGAAATGCTGACTGATCTGTGAGAGTAAAGAGAACAAACAAGGAGATACTAGTTGATGCTGGTGTCAACAGCTGTTCTCAGTAGAGTGGACTCATGTCACCCTCACACCAAACTAACCTAAGAAGTAGAGTTCGGTCTTATCCCCACTTTCCAGAGGGGGAAACTGAGGGCCAAAGAGGTGGGTGAGTGGCTCCCACATGTGTATGCTTAGCCCAGCACATGGCAGGGAGAAAAGGGAGTGGGTCCCTCTCAGAACTGTGCCCAGGAGCTGAGCTGATGGGAGGGGGTAATTTCACATGACATGGTTTTTATCTGGGACATGGTACATAACATCATTTCTGGTAACAAGAATGAGCACAGCTGACTTGAGAGAGTGGGCTCTCTGCAAGGAGGTTGGTGGGATGATTCTGAAACCAAGGGTGAGTGGGGGCCACAACTCAAAGATAGTGAACACCTGGACACTCCCATGCTTTAGGAGTTCCCCCCAGGAATGGTGTGCCCTATGGCACCCTCCCACAGTAACCACAGCCCTGAAGGGTTTGCTGAGAACCCACCCTGAGAAGCAGGACATTGGCACAGAGTCAGGTGGTCCCAGGCCTTGCTCTGTCCTCCTGGAGTTGAGAGATGGGGCCAAGGTTCTCCATCGGTGATGACAAAACTAGCTCATTTCACCCAACCATCTCTGCTTTCCTAAGCCTGGCCGGTGCTTCAAGTTCCAGGCCTCACTGTGAGCCAGGCCGATTGCGTGGCCAGCATCATTGAATGACAGCAGGTAGTTGGATTTAACTGGTGAACTTCTAATCCCAGACCACACTATAAGTTTGGTCTCCCAGCCTCACACTTTCTCTGCCAGAAATCATCCTTGTCTCCAGCACCTCAGTTGGTCAGGAATTCATAAGCAAGTAGCATTAGGAGAAAGGGAAAAGTTTGATGGGAAGAGGAAAGAAGAGAATCATAAAATGTACAGCTTTGAGCCACACCTTCTTCTTGGGCATTGGGGCAGAGCTCTGCTTTGGGAGGCAGACGGTACTTTTGCTATTTCCAGAAGTGAGGTGGCAACCGTCCATGACAGGGGGCCCAGGCAGCCTGGTGGAAGCTACGGACCCCTTCTCATGAAAACAATTAAACCACATAGGATTATTATTGTTATTATTTAACATCTTTGTTGGAGTATAATTGCTTTGCAATGGTGTGTTAGTTTCTGCTGTATAACAAAGTGAATCCACTATACATATACCTACATCCCCATGTCTCCTCCCTCTTGTGTCTGCCTCCCACCCTCCCTATCCCACCGCTCTAGGTGGTCACAAACCACCGAGCTGATCTCCCTGTGCCATGCGGCTGCTTCCCACTAGCTATCTATTTTACATTTGGTAGTGTATATAAGTCCATGCCACTCTCTCACTTCGTCCCAACTTCCCTTTCCCCTTCCCCATGTCCTCAAGTTCATACTCTACGTCTGTGTCTTTATTCCTGTCCTGCCCCTAGGTTCTTCATAACCTTTTTTATTTTTATTTTTTACATTCCATATATAACCACATAGGATTATAATTACAGTTGACCCTTGAACAACATAGGGGTTAGGGTGCTGCCTCTCCGTGCAAAAATTTGCCGACAATTTATTAGTTGGTCATCTCTATATGCGATTCCTCCCTATCCTTAGTACTTCCGTAACCACTCTTCCACATCCATGGATTCAATCAACTGCTGATCACGTAGCAAGTACTATTGAAAAAAAATCCTCACATAGGTAGACCTGTGCGGTTCAAACTCCTGCTGTTCAAGGGTCAACTGTACATTGAAATACAATTATATAACTCTACTAATGTATGGAATAGTAGCCAATATGCTTCTTTATTAATGTTTCAGACACCAGGCTCCAGCAGGGGACTGAAAAGGACATAATCTGGAAGTAGTTGATGAAGGCAAAAAATACTTTATGTCTGCAGATGTCATGTGATAGGAAAACCTCAGAAATTTCTAAGGGTGGGTGGTTTTGCTGTGGTTTGTGGACTCCATTTATGGAAGGAAAGGCTAAATTTCAGTTAGAGGATAGTGAAACTAGATGCAATCCTTCTTCCTATCCAAGCATGGGAAGACCCTGTGTTGTACCTCACAGCTCCAGAGTCTAAGACTTTGAGGGTTTCTGGGCATCTGGTCAACCAGAATGAGGTCAGAGGTCATTCTCAAAACAGGTTTCACATATATTTTTCTGTCTCTAAGACTATTTAGGTCAGCTTATGATAATTATGGAAGTCGAGACCTGGAATTCAAAGTGTGAAATAGGTTTTGTCATTTCCTGAAAACCTGCCTTCAGGAAGGAAAAGGTGGAGGAGCCCCAACTGCTCCTTGGTCCTTACACTGTGATGTTTCAGACTTTTTCTCTGGCCCCTGGGAGGACGAGTCTGAAGGTAAGTGGGGCTTGTGGCTCATGATTTCCACAAGACATGGAAGCTGAATTTCCTTCCTAAGTTGGCAAAATTCAAATGGGCTTTTGGAAAGGAGCACTGATAACACAAGTTTAGAAAGAATATCAGGATTCATCTAGCAAATCCTGGCTCTGTCATTTTTTTAGAGAACCTATGTGTCTTGAGGGATGGTAGGTAACAGATGCAGCGGGAACTGGCTCTTTGGGGGAAGGTGACTTTGGAATTGAGAAATCGGGGTCCTTGGCTAAGGGGCTATTTGTCTCAGAGTACGACAGGCTCAGACCTTAGAGTGGTTTCTGCTTCTTGGTCAAATAATCCTATTTCAGTTATGGAGTGAGCTCCAGCACCTTCCATATCCATCCAAGAAAGAAATCCCTCATGTGAATTCTTCTTAAGGAAGGAAGGCCCTTCTCCTGTGGGCCTCTTGATGACAGAGATAGCATCCTTTTCACCTTTACCTCCCCGCAAAGAGGCATATTTGGCATAAAGCGAGGACTTGACAAATTCTCACTTGTGAAACAAATGGATGAATACATGGGCAACCCTGTATAGTGCTTGGGTTGTCTGACAAGAGACCTGGACCCCATAGCCCTGACCCTTGTGCTCTCACTTGGGCCTTCTGCAGTGCCACCATGCCTCTATCTTCAACCCCGAAGAGCCTCCTCACCACCTGTGTCCTCATCACCTTGGTTTTCAGCTCTGTCGGTAAGAATAAACAAATGACCCCTTTCTCTCAAAGACTGGAAGGGTAAGGTGGCAACACAGGAGAGGAATGCCCGCTTAGGAGAGACCAGGTTCAGCTCCAAGTGCAGTGATGAACACTTCAGAGATGGAGACCCTCATTAGCATCCCAGGCCATGGGTAGCTGAGAGCGCCTGAGCCTGTGTAGAGGGTGGAGGGTTAGTATGAGTGAGACCTTATGTGGCCCTGGGGAGGAACCGTAGACTGAGTGGAGGAAGGCAAGCATCCAGTCCCACAGGGAACAGGTTTCATGGCACTTTCACTCTCAGGAATGTTTGGCTATTGGAAACATCAACTATGATTCTTGACAGGTTTCATTCCTGAATTACTTTCTGAACAATTTTAATTTCTTTTTCATAGAGAGTTACCAATGTGTAAACTGCTCTATGTATACATGTAGTACTGACCCACAGACAACTTGTGAAACGTCTCAAAGCTGCTTCAGCCTCAAGCAAGAATTGAAGATATCAGGTATGCTGTGCCAGGCCCCTGCCCATGCTGCTAGGCGTGTGGGACAGACAAGGAAGGTGTTTAGAGTGAGGGAGGTTGCTGTGTTCCCCAGCTTGATGGAGCTTCTCACTTCCCTGTGTTACAGAGTTCAAACATACTGCTTGCCACATGACGGGCTGATAAATCGGGAGACTAGGTGTTGGGCAAGGAATGGTGATTTTATTTGGAAAGCCAGCAGAAGATGGGGACTAGTGTTCCCCCAAACCATCTTACCCAAGTTAGAATTCAGGCTTCTTTTATACTAAAAGGGGGGGGGTAGTTGGTAGCTGCAAACTTCTTGGTGCCAGCCAGACTCTGGAGGGGATATGATGATCCTTTGTTCCTGCAGCTGTCCATGTACGTCTCATGACATGCTCCTGTAAACCTCCAACAAGACAAATGTTATTTTTTGTTCTGCAACTTTTTATCTCTAGGTGAATGGAAAAGTGTTTATACCTTTAAAGGTCAAGCCTGGGAGGCCTTGAGAATGGGCTATCATATATATTTCAGGCTATAGGCGACATTCTTTTACAAAAGGTGCAGAACCAGCATGACCGAACACAGGAAACAGAGCACAAAGGTTAGAGCTAAAGGAATAGATCCAATATGGAGTCAGGTTTGTTTTTCTTTGCTACTCCTGTGCATCTTCTATTTTACCTTGCTTCCTTATGTCTTGCCCTACCAGGATGGGGCTGGAAGTGTGGGGTGGGTGTGAGGTGTCAGGGAGGGAGGCTCCAGGAAAAAGGATAGGCCATCCTGGTTCATCATGAAACTCACTGGTATATGACACTCCCATTCTAACAAATGCTAATGTTACCATGTGCAAGTTCATGTGCCTGACACACAGTGAGGTCACAAAACCTGAAATGTCAGAGTTTGGGGCAGAGGAAAGTTTATTGCAGGGCTATGCAAGAGGGATGGTGGCTTGTGCTCAAAACACTTTGAACTCTAAGAAGGTTTCAGCGAAACATTTTTAAAGGCCCAGTGAGGGAGGGGTATCCATGAGGTATGTGATCAGCTCCTGTACAATTCTCTGATTGGTTGATGTTGGGGTAACAGGGTGGTTAATGTTACCCATCCTTAGGCGCCAGAATGTCTGGGGGCTCATGATCATCAAGTAATTAATTTCTTCCACTTGGTGATGGGTTTTAGTATCTGAAAAACTCGGGAAATATGTATGAGATACTATTATCTGGACATTTCCAAGAGGAGCTACAGCAGAGGATACGGGGGAGAGGTTTGTCCCAGGAAGGCCCCACAGGGTCCTGTTCGGTTACACTAATAAATCATCCCTCCATGTTTCGTTCCATGGACCAATGCAGAAAGACTCTTCTGAAGAAGTGAAAAGACTAAACACAAAGTGATTGGAGGCACAGAATTCTTTAATACTTGCTGTCCATTTGGGCATCACTGTCTCTATGGTTCAGAGGGGACATTCCCTCTGGGATTGGTTCTTTGCAGGGCAGCTCTTACAATCTTTTGAGAGAGGCTGTTCTTCAAGTTCGTGTGTCCCACTGGTCTTCTCAGTGTCACTGGGGGATAATCAAACATTTGGGTACAAGCGCCAGTGCTGCCAAGATGAGCTGTGTAACCAAGGGGAATTACAAGGTGAGTGCCAACACATCTCTACCCTCTCTCCCTTCCCAACCCTGTTCCTAATTCATTGCCTTAAGTCTCTGCCTTCCAAGTACCTTCCTGTGACATGTCTCTCTGCTTCTGAGCTGCCCAGTGATTTTGCTCACTGATTGCCTTTCCTCCCTGTGAAGGGATGGATACAAGCCCTTCTGCACAGGAGACTGAATGGCAGTTAGGTGGCTGGAACTGGTCTTGGGGATTTACTCTAAGTGTGATTCGAGGTTAAATTATTTACTTTCCCATTCCAGCTGAAAAGTTGTCTTTCCTCATCTGTTTAATTCCTCACTCCCTTAACAGTACTTTTTAGACCATAGCTTATCTTCTCTCCATTATCTGAGCACTTTTCTCCAGCCAAGGCAGAGAAGAACAGATAACATCAAACTACTAGAAGATCCTTTTGGCTACATCTTCCCACTTAATACCTACCTCCTCTGCACCCTCCATGCCATCCTAGTTGTAAATAATTTTGATTTTGGCGGGGAGGAATCCTTGAATAACCATGACTCAAGGAGAGGGGCTAATGTTTTCAGTTCTTTTTAAAACTTATTCTTTAAGATGAAAATTTTCTCTTCATTCAGTGCCTCAGAAATCCCCAAACCCCAATGGCATTAAATGTCCTGCATGCGTCAATGTGAATGACCTTTCCTGTGAACCAGTTTTACTCACCTGTACTGGTGCAGAGACAAAATGTGTCAGCATTATTGCCCAAGGTACGGATATTTTGCCAGGTGTTTTGGTGTTCATCTTCTTCAATGTTATATTGTATTAACTATCTATTGCCGTGTAACAAATTACTCCAAAACTTGGCAGCCTAAAACAAAACAATCATTTGAAAAAGGAAAAGAAGAAAGAAAAGGAAGGGGATGTGGAGGAGGAGGAAGGAGGAAAAGGAGGAAGAAGGAGAGAGGGGGGGCAAAGGTGGGTTTTTAAATAATCTAATCTCAGAAGTGACATTATCATCACTTCTGCTGTATCTTGTTGGTTGCACAGACTAACCCTGATACAACAATGGAGGAAACTACACAAGGGCGTGAATACCAGGAAATGGAAAACATTAGGGGCCATCCTAGAGGCTCAATACCATAGACAGCAAGGGCTGGTACAGGGGCAAGTGCTGGTTATCCCTTCAGGCTTTGGAGGAAGCCATCTATCAGGACAGGAGAGGAGAGGATAACACAACTGCTTCCCATAGCAGAGTCTGAGACTTGGGAACATGTCCTATCACAACCTCCTGGAATTGGACCTTGACTCTTTGGCAATGAAGAGGGTGACACTTCAGTTCTGGCTTTTCAACATCACTACCATTATTGCTATTACCAAACAACCATAATCAAACACTTAATTTTTACATGGTGTCATTCTGAAATCTGTAGAGGGATTTGTAATTTTCCTGAGTAGGATAAAAGTAAATCTTTGTGATAAAGAGCAAATGTACCATTCAGATAAGAATTGGGAGAATAACCATAGTATTGGACTGTACAGCTAGAAGGGGCGCCATCAGTTCTTTTCTGATCAACTTGTAAAAGGTTTCATGAAATTAGTGGTATTTTAGGAGATGATTAAATGATGGGAGAGAGAATGTGGTGGGAATGGAGGCAAGTTATGCCTTCCTTTTTTTGAGAAGATTTTGAACGAGGACCTAGGGCTATCAGATGAATTGGAGATGAGTGAGGAAAATGGAATGTCACAAAGGACACAAGGTAGGGCTGGGGCTTTGATAATGGGGCAGTCTCTCTACTCCAACTTGCCATGGAAAGTATAGACATGCAATGAGGTTCCACAATGCTAGCATCCCATTAAATTCATAGCCCTGGGGAGAAGGAATCTGATCCCAAGGGGGATCTGTATTTCTTCCCTTTGGTTTCCTCAAGGAGGCAAAGGTAAGGAAGAAAACAGGCACCACAGGGACATTTTAGCTGAATACATGAGTTCTGACCTCCAGCCTTTTTCCCTAGATCCACCATCTCTCCCCTAGTCAGGACACAGGGGCTCCAGTCTTAGCCATGTGTCTAAGACTGCAGGGGTCCTTCGGGGTCCTTCTTAAACTGGGAAGATGTTGGGGTCAGAGGGAAACAAGTCTTTGTCCCTGAACAGAGCTAGAGCTGTGGTTGTTGCTTCTCTCACAGAGGAAAGAAATCACAGATTCCAGGGCACTCTGACCACCCTTTTCTTCCTCAAGGAATGCAGATAGAATAGGATGTAGGTGAGGAGGTGATAAAGATGAGAGAAGACTAACTCCTGGATCTTTCTCTTGGCAGTTGGTCCTGTTCTTGCAAATCTTGCCATGGGTTGTGCTACTGTAACTGCCTGCAACTTGAAGAATACAAGTTTATGGAACAACATAAAACTCTATACATATTGTATAGAAAGCAATGGGAGACCCCAGGGGACGTCCATCACCTCATCAATCCTGACCGGTCTCTTTCTACTCAAAGTTTTGCTTTGATTTTTCAGGCCTTGCCAAGCCATTTTCCTACAAACCTGAAAAAGTTGGAGTCCTTGGACGGCTCCCCTCCCCAACATTCCCCAAACATTGCAGAATTAAAGGGTTGATACTTAAGTGTGTGGGTAATTACTTGTACTTTAGGGAAAAAAAAATCCTATTCATTCTTCTAAGGGGTTCTTTCTTCACCCAAAGTAGCACATTTCAGAGGAGGTATGAGATGACATCTATAAGAATCACTGTGATCTGACCTATGTCACTCAGTCCAAACCTTCACACACACCCAGAACACACCTCTTTCCTGACAGTCTCAATTTTTACTCCTAATCCTTAACTCCCCATTGCCCCCAACCAATGCTTTTCTTTTTAATTAATTATTTTATTTTATTTATTTATTTTTGGCTGTGTAGGGGCTTTGTTGCTAAGCGTGGGCTTTCTCTAGTTGTGGTGCACAGGCTTCTCATTGTGGTGGCTTCTCTTGTTGCAGAGCATGGGATCTAGGCACACGGGCTTCAGTAGTTGTGGCACACAGGCTCAGTAGTTGTGATTCGCAGGCTCAGTAGTTGTGGCGCACAGGCTTAGTTGCTCCGCGGCACATGGGATCTTCCCAGACCAGGGCTCGAACCCGTGTCCCCTGCATTGGCAGGCGGATTCTTTTTTTTTTCAATGGTTTTTATTTTATTTTTTTAATGATTATTTTTAACATCTTTATTGGAGTATAATTGCTTTACAATGGTGTGTTAGTTTCTGCTTTATAACAAAGTGAATCAGCTATACATATACATATATCCCCATATCCCCTCCCTCTTGTGTCTCCCTCCCATCCTCCCTATCCCACCCCTCTAGGTGGTCACAAAGCCCGGAGCTGATCGCCCTGTGCTATGCGGCTGCTTCCCACTAGCTATTTATTTTACGTTTGGTAGTGTATATATGTCCATGCCACGCTCTCATTTCATCCCAGCTTCCCCTTCCCCCTCCCCATGTCCTCAAGTCCATTCTCTATGTCTGCGTCTTTATTCCTATCCTGCCCCTAGGTTCTGCAGAACCTTTTTTTTTTTTTTTTTTTTTAATAAACTTATCTTAAGGTCAATTGTGCTTAACATCATAATCAGAGAAGTGCTGTTTGGTCACATTCACAGGTTCCGGGAATAAGGTCTGAAATCCTGGAGGCCATTTAAAAAATTCTTTGTGGCTACCAGAAATTCTGGCTTCTGGCATAATGGAATGGAGAGGTTGACAAATCCTCTCACCAAAAAGCTTCTATGAGAGCTGGATGGCGTAAAGCACGTACATACACACACACACCCCCACACACATTTCCACGCCCTGTAATTCAATCAAAAGCACATGACAAATTGATAAGTGTCTACTGGTGAAAACTCCTGAACTCTGGATAAGAATGCTGAGTCTGGGTGGTTTTTGGTTTTGTTTTTTTAATTGAAGTATAGTTGATTTACAGTGTTTCAGGTGTACAGCAAAGGGATTCAGTTATGCATATATATATATACATATTCTTTTTCAGATTCTTTTCCATTATGCATTATTATAAAATATTGAATATAGTTCCCTGTGCTGTAGAGTAGGTCCTTGTTGTTTGTCTATTTTATATATAGTATGTGTATCTGTTAATCTCAAGTTCCTAGTTTATCCCACCGCCCTCCCCCCCCTTTCCCCCTTTGGTAACCATAAGTTTGTTTTCTATGTCTGTGAAGACTGGGTCTTTGTAGCTGGGGTTGTTGCCATCCTCTCCTGTGTGCTGCTCTCCCTACCCCCAAGAAAACATTAAGTTTTACTGCCTCTGCCAGGGGAGGCTCACTTGATTTGGCGTGTAGTCAGGGTAAGTGTGATCTTGGTGGCAAAGAAACAGGGAGCTTCTGGAGCTGTTTGGGGCAAACAGTGGACTGGCAGGTGAACTGGCAGATTTAACACAGAGATCTGGGAGGTGAGATAGTCACAGGGGGCCTGAAAATTTCTCCACACATCTTGGGTTCACTGGAGGCTGTGTGCTTACACGGCAGGCACCAGAGGAATTCCAGGCCACCCTGAAACACATGGCTGATGGTGTCTGCACATGTGAAAGTCAATGCTGGGACTGATTTGAAAATAGCCTGAAGTTTGGGTGTTCTCCCTGTCCACACTCAGATCCACTGGTGGAGAGTGGAAACCTTACCTGCTCAAGGTGTTGGATACAACCTCTGTCCAATCGATGGCTGAACACTAAGCTAAGTAGACACAGGGGTGATCCCTAGGGAATCAAGCTTAAAAATAAAAACAAAATGAACAGAGCTTCCCTGGTGGCGCAGTGGTTGAGAATCCGCCTGCCGATGCAGGAGACACGGGTTCGTGCCCTGGTCCGGGAAGATCCCACATGCCGTGGAGCAACTAAGCCCATGAGCCATGGCCGCTAGGCCTGCGCGTCCGGAGCCTGTGCTCCGCAACGGGAGAGGCCACAACAGTGAGAGGCCCGCATACCGCAAAAAAAAAAAAAAAAAATGAACAGAGATATCAGTGAACACACACTACTAGAAGATGGACTTCATATTATATTTAGTCCAGCTCTTGAGACCTGGATAGAATGCACAGAGCAGATATTTGAAGACTTGAGAAATAAATAATAGCAGGTGGTGTGGGAAAGAAGACCAGAATTTAAGCTAACACTGAACTGATGATGAGTTTACCATTTTCTTCCTCTGGTATCTACTGTCATTGGGCACCAGGATACAGTAAAAATGGCACCAGGAGAAGCTCTTTAGTTCAGGCTCAAAGAACAGGTGGGGACTCCTAGCGCTCAGAGAATGTAGAAATTCCCCCTTCGTTTGTTCTTTTGTGCACCCAAGGAACACCACTGTGACAATGCAGTGGGCCCAGTGAGATCCTGCAGAAGCCAAAACCTTGGGGAAGGGAATCTGTTTTTTTCAATCTCCAGCCCTTCTGGGAGGGGAGAGGGGCTGGAAATGGACTTAATTATTAATGACCAATTATGCCTATGTAATAAAGCCTCCATAACAATCCTAATCAAAGGGGTTTGGAGAACTTCCTGGTTGGAAACATGTGGAGGTGCTGGAGAGGGCATGGAAGTGCCACATGCCTTCCCACATACCTTATCCTATGCATCTCTTCTATCTGGCTGTTTCTAACTTATATCCTTTTTTTTTTTTTTTTTTTTTGTCTTGGGACTATCTTTTTATCTATATTTTTTAGACATGGGAAAGACATAAAAGATTTGGGGAAAGCTCATTTTAAATATCTAGGATTCTGCATTTAAATCACTTTGGAAATCTCTACATTTTTGCTTCACTTTAATAGTTATTGATTCACCAGTTTAATAGTTGCCTACTTCAAAATTGTAATGATCTATAGCACAGGGACAACTTGGACTTTTGATTGGCTTGTGATATGAGAGGCAGTCTTGAGGTACTGAGCCCTTTAACCTGTGGGACCTGACAGTAAGTCCAGGTAGATAGTGTCAAAAATGACTTGAATTATAGGACACCTAGTTGGTGTCTTCAAAGAATGGGAGAATTGCTTAGTGTGGGGAAAAAAAATCACATATTTTACATCAAAACATTCAGTGAGTAGGGAGAAAACAGGAAAGTTTTCCCTTTCAACTGTATACGTGTGTTTCACTGAAATCAGATAAGGCAGCACCAAGTGTCAAGTTTTAGCTTTTCACAGCTATGCAAGGGAGTGAGTTCCAATGTTTCCGTCATTCCAGGAAAAGAGACTAAAATGGAGCAGCCAGTGAGGGAGGGGGAAAATGAGAGAAGTGGGGCGTCAGAGTAGCTGAAAGAGCCAAGTATTTCAAGCCATGGAGAGGAGTTATCAAGATAGTGTTTGTGTCCATGCCAATTCCAAGAGATCCCAGGCCTCACAAACCAGGCTAAGCTACATTAAGAGGAGGATAAAATAGTTTTGTGAAGGAAAATGATGCGAAGAATTGGGAGTGGCCTCAGAAATCTTTTCAGTGTAGCCTTGGGGAAAGAAGAGATTGAAAGATTAAAAGGTCCATATTCTCCAATGCTCAAAACGTAAACTTTGAAATCTTCATACCCTGTGAGCAAGGTCAGAGTGGCTAATATGTCCTCCTTGGAAGTTAAACATAATGCACAAATCATAACCCATTCTTTCAGATACAGCAAAGAAGGAGTAGGAGGGAAGAAGAGAGAATATTACATTCTTCATTTTACACACTGTGCTTCTCCTCTTCTAAGCCCCATGACAGAATTTAAACTTCTTGTTTAAATTCCTTTATCCAGATAGACTGTAAAATAGATTGTAATATCCACAAGGGGTCCATAGACCATGTATTTTGGCATATAGCAGGCATTTCATAAATATATGTTAAACTAAATTGAGCCTTCCTCTTTTCCCAAAACAAGAAGAGAGATAAATCTTCCTATGAGGTTAAGGGAAATAAGAATATAGATGGATATGACCATATAAATGGGGTATTGAAAGCAGATGAATTTACATTTTGAGTTAGAGTCAAGATCAGCTGTTGAGTATGAGAGGGAATTCCCCAGATGATGGGTCACAGAAAGATGGAATGCCTTGGAGAGCCCAGGGAATAAAGGACTAATGAAAGAGCTACCTATTGACTTTTATTTTGAACGTATGTGGGACTGAATATGTCAGAAATACTAGTTTCATTAGGAAGTTTCTGGGAGAGGCATCAGGTGAAAGCTTACTCTTGCCTCTATCATGTGTTACTTTGTCACAATCATTGATTTTCCCTTGCCCACAGAAACCAGTCATAACAGCCTGGTCACTGGTGTCAACAACTTAGTACTAGAGTCCTGATGAAAACAGGCAAATACAGGGCAATGTATGAGCTCCTTGACTCTCTTCTCCTCCAACATCACAGAGATAGTAGAGTATATCTAGGGAGGTGGACTTCTTCCAGTGCTGTTGCTTCCTAAGGGGTTTAAAGGTAAACCTGGACCAGAAGAGTTGCTGGTGAGTCAACCAGAACAATCAACAGTGACTTGTGTGGTGCTTTGGGGTTTATTGGCTCCCCTCTGACCTGTCTTTGAACTTGTGGAGAGTGACAAAGACTAGATCCAGTCTTTGGTCCTTTCCTCCTGCACGGTACCAGACAAAGCAGCTCATACTCCTGGGGTAACATAAGTACACAGGTTAAAAGAAAGAGACACCTGATAACTAAGAGAGAGACAACAAAGTGGACAGCATATACCATTTGACAATAATGACCAGAATAGATCATCAATCTCAGTATCTATCAAAAAAAAATGTAAGGCAAAAATATAAGGAACAAAGAAGGACACTGCACACTAGCATCATAAAACTATTAATTCAGTCTCACAATATATCAAGCAATAATAGATGGAACTGCAGGAGGAAATGAATACACTGACAAGTCTTTTTTTTTTTTTTGGCTGCACCACACGGCATGTGGGATCTTAGTTCCCCAACCAGGGATCAAACCCAGGAGCCCTAACCACTGGACCACCAGGGAATTCCCAGAATACACTGACAACTCTTGTTGAAGATTTTAATCTTAGAAACAGATGGGTCAAGCATGAAAAAATAAGCAGACATATCCAAGACATGAACAGTTAATAATCATGAACTATCAGGCATCAACAGAATATATATAATCAACAAATAGAGGGTGATCTATATTATTCAGGCTATATTTCCCACTAAAATTAAAAGTTAACAAAGCTAGATTTTTTTAATTCCCATGTATGGAAATAGATAACATATTATTAAATCCATGTAAGGGAATCACGAAAAAAAAAAAAGCTCTGCTACCAACTCAAAAAGTTTGAGAGAGATTGATAAACACTAAAAAAAAAAGGAAGGAAATAAAACCTATAAAGGCAGAAATCAGATAGACAACAAAAAATATAGTAAATAAGTAAAACTAAGGTCTTGTTCTTTGAAAAGGTTAACACTTTAAAATTTTGATTAGCAAGACTGATCAAGGAATAAAAGATGTGATGCAAATAAGCAATACACAGAATGTAAAATGGGAAATAACTATAGAAAGGTAAACCAGAGATTAAAATATGAGGGTATTATGAGTAAAATAGGTTAACAAATTTCATATCTTACACGAAGTTAATAAATTCCTAAGGAAACTATAAAATGCCAAAATTGGTTCAAGAAAAGATTTAAAATCAAAATGGTAACTAACCACAGACTTTCACTTCAAAAATTCCAACCCCATAGGGCTTTATGGGTGAATCCAAGCAAATTTCCAAAGAAGAGTTCATTGTAATCGTATTCAAGTTGTTTCAGAAAAGAGAAAAAGAACAAAACCTGTCCACCAAATTTGATAAGGCTATCGTAATCCTGATCCCAAAATCAGATAAGGCAGAAAGAAAAGAAAATTATAGGCTCATTTCACTTGTGCATAGCTGCAGAAGTCCTCAGACAAATAGTAGTTAACGGAATACAACAGTCCATTAAACCTGATAAATCATGATCACCTTTGTTTTGCCAAGGAATGTAAAGATTGTTTGACATCAGAAAAACACTATAAATGTATTTCATGGCACTAATATAAAATAGGAGAAAAATATAATATTTTAATTGTGCAGAAAAATATTTGATAATGTTTAGCATCTATTTATGATTACAAAATCTTCACAATCTTGGAATAAATGGAAACTTCCTTAACTCAGTAAAAACTTATACAATGAATGCTATATAATTAATGGGGAAACTTTAAATCAAGAACAAGATAAAGTTCCCTACTAACATTGGGATTGTTTAACACTGTATGAAGTTCCAAGCAAATGACTTAAAGAAAGAAAAATGAGAGGTTTACATGTTAAAGGAATACATAAAACTCATTGTTTTCAAATGTGCTCATTTACTAAGAAAAACCTGTCAGAATCAACCAAGAAACTGTTAGAACTAATAAGAGTATTCTACCAGGTTTGCAGACCCTAGGTAAATTTACAAAAATCATTTTTTACATACCAGTAATTACCAGTGGAAGCTATAATGGAAAATGTACAATAGCAATAAAACATCTTATATTTAACTTAACCATTTAATAATTTTTATTATGGAAAAATGGAATATGTACAAAATGGATTGAATTGTATAAAGAACTCCCATGTATCTATCAATCATCCAGCTTTAGCAGTTATCAACATATGAAAAATCTTGTTTTATCAATACCTCCACCCGTTGACATTATTTTGAAACAAATCCAATATTATACAATTTAATTTGTAAATATTTCTATTTATATCTCTAAAAAGACTTAGAAAAAAGACAACCACAATACCATTATCATATGTAAAAAATTAACAATTCCTTAATATTAAATATCCAGTCAGGTTTCATATTTCTCAACTGTCTTATAAAAGTGCTTTTACTTCATGAAAGTTTGTATGAGTCAGGATTCACATCAGGTGTACACAATGAAATTGGTTGATACAGTGCTTAAATTTCTTTTAATCTATAGGTTCCTCTCTATCTCTTTCTATTTTTTTCCCCACAACTGTGTTTGTTGAGAAAAGAGTTTTTGTCATAGATGTTCCCACAGCTCAATGATGTTGTTTAATGTTCCTCTAAATTCATGATTTGATCAAATTCAGGCTTTTTTCCTTCAATTTTGGAAGCCTCCTTCATTGGTACTATTATGTTGTTCCATCTAGAGGGACACAATATGTGGTTGCCTCTCTTTGGTACTGTAAGCTGCCACTTAAAATCATTGCCTAAATCCATTAACTCATTAGGTGTACATTTTATCACTTCTTCTTCATTTACTAGCTAGAATCCCTCATGAAGTGAAAGTTCCCTCCATTAGCTCCTTGAGTGGTTACCTAGAGGTAAACTTCATATAGGAAATACAGGTAAATGCCGGATTCCTTTTCTTCATTTTATTTCTTAATTTTCAAATTAATGAGTCAGTTCTTTAGTTTTGTTCAAATATCTTTATGAACTCATCAGCTAACTGATACCACCCCTCCATGTTATCTGCATGCCCATTTTCTGCCTTCTCCAAGCAGACCCCACATACGCAGTCACCTCCCCTGACTTGGATCTAGATCTTGAACTTAAAATTTGAACCTGATTCTCAAATCCACTTGAGAGACAAGGGATTTCATGACTTTCTCTTCCTCAAACCCAATGGAATGAAAATAAAATGAGAAATGAACTGGAGGATCCCCTAGTCCTGCCATGTGGTCAGGGCTTGGATGGGACCCCAAAATGTAGAGAGACAAAGGAGCAGGGAGGGAGCTCGGCTTCCTGGAGACTTGGGACCTGTCATCCCTCTCCACTCTCCTCTCACCAACATTCTTGCTGCTTGAGGGTCATAAGCATCAGGGAAAACCTGTAGATAAAGAATCAATGGGGTGGAATCCTTCCATCAGCATTCTCTGGCTGCGTGAGCAGAATCCTGTTATTTAATGTTCCTGGACCTCAATTGCCTCCTTGTGAGGTTGCAGCTGATGCTTACTTTAGCACTCACTTTTTGGATAAGCTGAATATATGATTTATATTGGGTCTCTTAAACCTGTGTATCCACAGATCTTAAAAATGGTATGAATGAACTTATCTACAAAACAGAAATAGAGTTACAGATGTAGAAAACAAACTTATGGTTACCAGGGGGTAAAGTGGTTGAAGGATAAATTGGGAGATTGGGATTGACATATACATTCTTCTATATATAAAATAGATAATAAGGACCTCCTGTATAGCACAGGGAACTCTACTCAATACTCTGTAATGACCTATATGGGAAAATAATCTAAAAAAGAATTGATATATATATATACACATATATATCGGACACACTTTGCTGTACACCTGAAACTAACACAACATTGTAAATCAACTATACTCCAATAAAAATTTTTTAAAAACCTGTGTCTCCACATTTCCTGGGTCAAATTTATAAACATTATTTTACTTTTGTGTAGGTCCAAATTTCACAAATCTTTCCCTTGAACAACTTTTATTGTCATTTACACACATGTAACCTTATTAATTTACTTTTTTAACAATGACTAAAATAAGGCACAATAACTAGTACTGCAGGTCCTTGCATAATATTGCTTTCCCATGGAGAAGATAGGCTTGCTGAGAGCTCAGTTGGCTGATGGATTACTAGAGGAGCCCCATTACCTTGCCCCTGGGTAGAGTAGAACATTTGTGGCTGAGGGTGGGATTGGTTCAGAATCACTACTTGTATATCAACTCACAAGCAGAGGGACACAGCCAGGACCCACTGACATGGGCAATCCATCCACACATCAGTCACCAACAGGTGTGGGCACAGGTGCATCTTCCTGGGACTGTAGCACCACCATCCCTTGACCAGGGGCCCTTCCCCAGGGCAATCTCTTCTGTCCAGTAAGCCCCTGTATGGAGATTTGGTGTGAACATCAAGGACTGTATGAGCAAGGTTTCCCCTGAGGATTCTATTGCTGTTGTCCATGGGAAAGACCCTTAATGTCAGAATTATGTTAATTCCAGAGTAAAGAAAACCTAGCTAATTCCACAGTTTTATAGAAGCTGGGGTTCAGCACTTTCTTTTTACCTGGGGCTCTTTGTGAAGTTAGAGAATTCAAGAATCAGCGGTGTACATCTGTAGAGATGAGACAGCTTATTTTGCAGGTGGGGTACAGGGCCTAGAACCCTTTAGAATCACTGTTCTAGTTGAGAGCAAGCACGTCATCTCCAAATTATCCAATCTTACTCTAGTTTAGGTACAGCTGAAGAGATTTGGCAGATGTAATCAGTGAATCAAAAGGATAATGGGGCTTCCCTGGTGGCACAGTTGTTGAGAGTCCGTCTGCTGATGCAGGGGACACGGGTTCGTGCCCCGGTCCGGGAAGATCCCACTCGCCGCGGAGTGGCTGGGCCCGTGAGCCATAGCCACTGAGACTACGCGTCCAGAGCCTGTGCTCCGCAACGGGAGAGGTCACAGCAGTGAGAGGCCCGTGTACAGAAAAAAAATAAAAATAAACTTTTTAAAAAAAGGATAATGTACTGGATTAACCTGACTCAATCACTTGTAAGATTTAAGTCCCCTCCCTACCCCCCCCCCCCCAACCTTTCAGGGGAAGATACAAGGACTCAAAGAAAACATAGGATGTGCTCAAGATCACAGAGCAAGTTGGGAGTGCTGAGGCTCAGTACTTTCATTGAAAACCAGAGCCTTGATACCCAGTCCCCACTGTGGGTGGTGGCCAGTTCCTGGGCATTGGGGCCAGTTTCTGCCCTTAGGAGCTCCAGGTCCTGAGATTGTAACTGAGCAGGACCCTATGGGTCCTTCCCAGGACAGAAACGCCCCCATGTTCTCCACCTGCCTCTTATTATCCGTAGAAAAACTTTATCCTCCTAGGCCTTCCTCAAGTTCCAAAGAATAAATTTAATCAGAAGTGAGAGAATGCAGAAAGGAAAACAGTCAATAAAACAAAATAATGGTTTAGCTATAAAAAAAAGTCAAGGACCTTTAGTTCCACCTCAAGGGCTATAGATAATTTCTAAGCCATGTCCTTTATGCTGTTTTGCAGATGCTGAAACCCGCACCAGGTGGAAGAATTTACCTGCAATATATATATATATATATTTAGGTGACATGGAAAGAATCAAGGACGACTCTGGAGCCACTACACACTGTGTTTGAGCTGATTTAAGATGGCACCACTCACTGTATATGCCTCTCCCCTGTCTTGTCATAATCTAAACTCCATAAATCTAAATCATTGGGTAGATTTGTGGATGATTCTTAGATAGTTTTGAAGATTCAAAATTAATTCTGATAAAAATTCTGAGTAAGGTCCATAGTAGCCTAGACTACATCTGAGATTCTGAGGGTAAAAATTTCTAAGCATTGTGTTGCCAGCCTTGTTGGTGACAATCTCAGCACCTTCCTTCTCTCCCATCCTCAGCTGTCCCATCTATAAATCTCCCTCACATTCTCCCTCTGCGTCCCTACTTCAGCATAAACAATTCTCTTCGAAAAACGTTCTCTTATAAAAAGAAAAGCTCTGTTCTCCCCCTCTCCTCCTCTCCCTAAACCCTTCTTTCAAATTAAGTCCTTCATAAAGTGTCCCACATGCATCTCTAGAATTTGTGACCACCCTCACCAGCTGAGGCCTGGGCTCTTCCCCTAACCCTCCACTGAAACCACCCTCTATATGACACACATAGTCCTTGAGCCAAACCCAAAGGGCTTCCCTGACCCTTAGCTCTAACTCATGGAAGGGAGGGTGGTTCATTTGTAGGAAAGTCACAAACTCTCACTTTGCCTTTGAGGACACTGGGGCCTAGAGATCCTTGGAATCAATAATGGAGTTAATCCAGTACTAATCTCTAGTTAATCGTATCCCAGTTATCCAATCAAACGTATTGTAGGTGCTGCATTAAAGGGACTTTTGCAGTTGTAATAAAAGTACTAAATTAGTTTATCTTCAGTTAATCCAAAGACAGTATACTAGGTGTGTCTGATTCAATCACACCCAAGGTATTTAATAGCTGCTAGACCTCCCAAGAGCTTCAGAGACTGCCCGAAGCAGAGAGGAGCAGATACATTTCAGGAGACCACCTAATCTCCTGAATTCCATCAAGGCAGAGAAAGTGCCGGCTCTCTTCAGCTCCTGGATTAGGCCCTGAGGCTGCAGAGAATAACTCAGAATAAAAATGGAGGTAAGTTGGAGGAAACCTGACTCCTGTGTGTTTGTGAGAATATGGCTGGGTTATTTGTCTTTCATTTTATTTCATAAGTACTTTTGCAGCCATTAAAAGGTACACCCACAACCTTCTCTGTTCTTTGCAAATATTCACTCATTTAATCCTCATAGAAAGCCTGATGGAAGGCATTATGACTACACTCATCTCACAGAGAAGGCACCAAGACACTGCATGGCAACTACCCTGAACAGGGACCCACAGTTGTAACTTCAAAGCTAGGAATGAGAAGCCGGCACTGTGGTTCCTGGGTTCATGACCTTCACAGATGTTCTGAGCTGCCACTCCCGTGCTTGATTGGATGTTTCTCACAAATTTATGGTTTTAATGGGATTATGTGTCTACTTTGATATTTCATCTTGATAGAGTATTTCTCATCTCTAGAAGTTCCATTTAGGCTGTTTATACCTTCCTATTACTCCCTATGCTACTGCTTCCTCTCTATGCTTGATCACAAGGAGTCCATTTTTAGTGGCTGCTTTAAAGTCCTTCTCTACTAATTCTGCCATCTGTGTCACTTCTGAGTCTATGGATCAAGTTTCTGCCAGTGACGAATTGTATTTCTGTTTTGTTGCATTCCAGGTAATTCTAAGTGGGAGATCCACATGTGCATTTTGGAGTGCTAGATATTCTGTGTTCCTTGAACTAATGTTGGACTTTGTCCTGGTGCAGAGAAGGTACTTCAAAACTGTTTGAGCCTTTTGAGGATTGCTTTGAATCTTTGTTAGTTGGGACCAGAACAGGCTTCTGTCTGGATAATTTGGCCGCACTACTGAGGCAATACCTTTTCTGAGCAGTCTATGTATGAAAACCTCGGATTAGGGTTCTTGTTTTCACTCTGGCTGCTGGGGACAAAGCTTCTTCTTGGTCTGAGTGACCCCAGCTATTTCCCAACCTGCTCTTTTCCAGTGGCTCTTACACAGTCCAGGCTGTTCCTGCCCACACAGGGCTCATATGTCCTTAGACAGGGGACCTCCCTGTAATCTTTAGAGTTCCCTTCATCTCTCTGTCCCTGTCTGTCTGTCTCCTGTGCAGCTTCCTTGTCCTGTACTTGCCATGGTGATACAGGATATCCAGCAGCATTCACTCCTCCAAGATCTCAGCCTGGACTCCCAGGTCCTGTTTGGATCCCTCTCCTTGCTCTAAAGTCTGGACACCCTGAGGCACTCTGTGTGGCCCTTGTGGATTCCCTTCACTTGTTTTTTTTTTCTTTCAAACCACTGTCCTATGTTCCTGTTGTCCTGTGTCTGAAAACCTTTGGTTCAATAGTTCCTCTGGCTTTCTCCTGGTTCAATGCCAGGGTGCATAAAGAAAGCACTCTGCTTTGTTTTGAAATAACTCATTTGTTAATCGTTTGCAACTAATATTCTCTGTTACTGCAGAATGTTTTCTAGATCTTTTCTTAAGATTTTTACTTTCATTGCTGTGATTGGATAATTATTTAAGCAAGCACAAGTAAGTTGTTAAGAGATTACCTACTGTGTCAATAGTCATTTTTAATTTTATTTTTCATTAGAAAGTGACATTTCAGGCTGAAATTACTAGACACCTCCAGGAAGTAGAGAAGGTAAAAGAAACCCAGGGAGAAGAACTGCCCTCAGGTAAGATGTTCTCAGTCATGTTTAATTAGAGAAAACTTTCTATCTCACCTCCTTCAGTTTCTCAGTCTGAACTGCCCATTTCAGGCCCCAGGGAGGACAGGGCTTCCTCAGAGTCCTGGGACCTCTCTGTCCCTGCCCCCAGCCCTGGTGACCGGAGGCATTGAAAGGCCCCATTGGAGGGTGGGAAGTGAAACCCTCTTCAGGAGAGCCCTCCCAGGAAGTAAATGAACCATCAAAGCCCTGTCAATATTCTCTGAAATTAACTTATGCAACTGGAATAACATCAGGCTCTCAGATGCTTCCTGACCTGTTCCAGTGACTGTGGCTTGGGCATTAGGGCTCAGATTGACGATGAATCCCTCAACATTTCATGTTAGATTTTGTCACCTCCCATTAACTGGACAGAGTCACGTTTGGACCCATCAGTGCAGAGGGAGGGTCTCTGAGAAACCCTCAAGTGTGCATGTGAGATATGCCAGAGCATATCTACATCCCTCTCTCCTTTCCAGACCAGTGTGTTAAACCTTGGAGCAACCATGAGATTAGGAGTTTCCTACAAGAATGGGAACTCCTTGAAAGTGAAGAGTTAAAGAAGAATTATCACATAGCATCAAGAATAATTGCCAGGAATCTCAAGCAAAGGGGCATAAATAAGAGCAGGAGAAAATGTCTCCAGATGCTAATAAACATGCGGGACTTATATTGGACCGTCCATGAAGCCAACCAGAGACCAAGGAGTGAACCCTTGCCATGTCCTTATGGAGAAGACCTTCACAGGATCCTAGAACACAGAAGGGAGAACAAGGACTTCTCAGGTTTGTCTCTTATATTCATCTTCATGGTTATTTAGTAAGTGGCATCAGCTGGCACAGACGTCGCACTGTCTCCTGAGAAGGGCAGCATGGTGGGACTGGTCCCTGCCCACAGGTTACCCCTGCACACAGCACAAAAGACTTGATGTTCTGAGCATCCACCTGCTCCTCTCTCCTATTTCTCCTCTGTCACCAAAACAATGAGGGACTTTACTCATGGCCTGGTTTAGAATAGACATGGCCCCCTGGCCCAGACTAAGAAATAGGCATAGATTCAGGAGGAGGGTAGGTGATGTCCTCATGATGTCATCTCTCTATGTTCTCCCTGTGCAGAAGTGGCTGATGTCCCACCACCTGAGTACCAGCTCCCTGCATGTGCCATCCCTGATTGCTTTGAGGAGCTGCTGTGGGCTCCCCTACATATGATCTACATAGAGGATCCTCAGGTACCCAGATGGGAGCCCTGGAACATGAACCTTCCACAGTCAAGTCCATGCCTGTTTCCTGCATTTATCCCCCTACACCCTGGCCCCCAGCAACAGTGGTCAACTCTCTCTGACACTGAGTCAAGATGGAGAACTTACAGCTGGAACCTGAATCCGTTTGATTCGAAGGACAGACAATGGACTAGCACAATTCTATACACTCATGACTTCTTTTTTTCCTAGCCCAATGTAATGAGGGAAAAAAATGTGAAAATAAATGACTGTGACCCTCATCCCTTTCTGCCTTGTGCTGGATGCTTGGATGGGACCCAGGATTATAGAGAGTCCAAGGGGCAGGGGAGCGCTCACTTTCCAGGTGACTTGGGACCTGTTAACCTTTCTCTCTACTCTCTCCATCCTGCTTCCTGCATGGAGGATCCTTTAACATCAGGGACAACTTAGACATTCAGAGATAGTTGTGCTCAATCCTGCCTTCATCATTTCCTAACTGTGTGATAACAGAACTTGTTTAATGCTTCTGAGCCTAAAATTCTTCCTGTTAAAATGGAACCTGGTGTTTCTTATGTCAGAAGATAGTTTTAGGATATAAACACACAAATGACAAAATCACTTGATGTTCCTTTTTTTTTAAATAAAGGAAACTTTTTATTTTGAGATCACTGTAGTTTCACATGTTGTTGTGACAGATAATACAGAGAGGTCTCAGAGAGATCCCTTGTATCCTTTACTCAGGTTTCCCTCATGGTAACATCTCAGAAAACCAAAGTACAATAACATAACTGGTATATTGACCAGATTCAGCCAAAATACTGAATCACCACAAGATTCCTCATTTTGCCCTTTTATGGTCACACACACGACCCTCCCACACTCACTCCTTAATTAACTCCTGGCAACCACTAAGATGTACTCCATTTCTATCTATCTATCTATCTATCTATCTATCATCTATATATCATTTCAAGAATTTATATAAGTGGAATCATAGAATATGTAACCTTTGGGGATTGGCTTTTTTCACTCATGATAATCTCAGGATTCATTGAGATTTCTATTGCTGAGTAGTGTTCCACTAGATGGATGGATATTGTACCACAGTTTAACCATTCACCCATTGAAGGTCATCTGGATTGTTTCTAGTTTGGAGTTATTGTAAGTAAAGCTGTTTGAAACATGCAGGTAAGGATTTTGCAACCACAAGTCTGTGTGGGATAAATGGAGTGCAACATCGATATGTATGCTAATCACATGCTTAATTTTTTTAAAGAAACTGACCATATAGTTTTCAGATAACCGTATCATTACATGCTCCCACCAACAATGTATGAATGATTTTGTTTGTTTCCTCACCATTATGTGGTGTCACAATTTATATTTTAGCAGTTCTGACAGTTCTTTAGTGAGTGGCATCAGCAGACCCAGCCCATCATAGTGTACTCTGAGCAGAGCTTAGAATGAAGGGTTTGGCCTCTGCCCATAGGTTTCCCTGCATGTCATCCCAAAGTGGTGATATCTCATTGTGGTCTCAATTTGCAGTCCCTATTGACTAACGACACTGAACATCATTTCATGTACTTATTTGTCATCTGTATATCCTCTTCAGTGATAGGTCTCTTCATGTTTTGGGTCCATTTTCTAATTGGATTGTTTTCACTCTTATGAATTGAGAGTTATTTATTCTAGTCTACTACGAGATGTGCCTTGTGCAAATATTTTCTCCTTTGTGACTTTTGTTTTTTTCCTCTGTGAAAGCTCATATGGAGAAGATGAAAAGTTTTAAATTTTGATTAGGTCAAATTTATCAATTTTCTAATGAGTGATGCTTTTGGTGTCAAACATAAGAACATTTTTCCTAGACCAAGTATTTTCTCCTATATTTTTCAAAAAGTTTTACAGTTTTATATTTAAGTCCATGATACATTTGAGTTAAATTTTCATTAAGGTGTGAGGTTAGGTCAAGTTCACTTTTGTGTGTGTTGCTATAGATGTCAGTTCCTCCAGCACCATTTTTGAAGAGATTGTCATTTCTCTTTCACTTTTGTCAAAAATTAGGTGGGCATATTTATGTGAGTCTATTAAAGGGTTCTCTACATTGTTCCATTGATATACATGTCTATCACTTTGTCAATACCACACAGCCTTGATTACTTAGCTATATAATGAGTTATGAAATCCTGTAAATTGATGCTTTCCACTTTAATCTTTGATTTTCAAATATTGAACCAGTCTTACATCCCTGAAATACACCACTTGTTCATCATACAATTCTTTTTACATATCGCTGATTTTAATTTAACAATATTTTGTTAGTGATTTCTGCATTAATATTCAAGAGGGATGCTATTTTGGAGTTTTCTTTTGTTGTACTGTCTTTGTCTGGTTTGAGGATCAAGGTATACTAGTTATATAAAATGAATTGGCAAGTGTTCCCTCCTGTTTTATTTTCTAGAAGATATTGTGTAGAACTGATGTTAAGTCTTTAAATGCTTGATGGAACTCTTCAATGAAACCATCTGAGCCTGGAGATTGATTGATTTCTTTCATCTTTTGAAATGTTAAAATAGTTTTTTCAGTTTCTTTAATAGTATAGGGGTATTTAAATGATCTATTTCATATTAGGTGATTTGTGGTAGTCTGTGTATTTTTTAGGAATTGGTCTATTTCCTCTAAGTTGTCAAGTTTTATGTGTATACAATCATTCACAGTGTTCCATTGTTTCCTTTTTGCTATCTACAGGACCCGTAGTCATGTCTGTTCTTTCATTCCTGCTATTGATAATTTGTCTTGTCCCTTTTTCTTAGTCTTGCTCAAGGTTTGTCTACTTGATCATTTCAAAGAATCAGTTATCTGTTTCATTGACTTTTCTCTATTCTGTTTACAATTTTATTTCTTCTCCTATTATTATTCCCTTCCTTCTGCTTCCTTTGTGTTTAGTTTGCTATTCTTATTCTAGATTCTTCACATGCTAGATTAGATTATTATTTAAAGACTTTTCCTTTTTTCTAATAAATGAACTTCATACCATAAATTTTATTTTCACCACTGCTTTCACTGTGTCCCATGAATTTTAATATGTTGTATTTTTTATTTCAATTTTTAAAAAATTTCTCTTTAGACTTGTTTTTTGACCCATGGGTTATTTAGAAATGTGTTATTGAGTTTCTAAGAGCTGGAGATATTTATGTTGTCATTGTGTTATTTGATTCTATTAAGACCAGAGAACATACTCCATATGATTCAATTTTTAAAATTTGTTGAGGCTTGTTTTATGGCCCAGGAGAGGGTCTCTCTTGCTATATGTTCTGTGGGCACTTGAAAAAAAAGTATATCCTGATGCTGAATGAAGTATTTTATAAATGTTGATAAAGATCCTATTGTTTGATAAGGTTGTTGAGTTCTATTTCCTTGCAGATTTTCTGCCTAGTTATTCTGAGTTCTAATTATTAAGAGGGATGTCAAAGTGTTCATCTGCATTTGTGATTTGTCTATTTCTCCTTTCAGTTTCTACAAGTGTTTTGCTTCCTACATTTTACAGTTCTGTGCCTTGGTATATACACATTTAGGATTGCTATGCCTTCTTGTTGGATTAACGTTTTTATTTTATATAATTTCCCTGTGTCTCAAAATATTTTCTTGTTCTTAAGTCTACCTTATCTGATACTAGTTTCTCCACTCTTGCTTTCTTGGATTAACATTTGCATCTTTTTCCACCCTTGTACTTTCAATCTACCTATATTATTACATTTGAAGTGAGTTTCTAGTAGACAGCATATATATGGATCATGTTTTTAAATCCACTCTGTCAAACTATCTTTAATTGGTTTGTTTAGACCATTTACATTTAATGGAATTATTGTTAGGACTAAAGCCTGCCATCTTAGTTTTCATGTGTTTGTTCTCTCTATTTTTGTTTCTGTTTTCTTTTTACTACTTTCCTGTGGGCTACTTGAACACATTTTTAGAATGTCATTTCCATTTATTTATAGTTTTTGAGTGTATTTCTCTCTTTATCTTTTTAGTTGTACTAGTATTATGTAATATACACAACTTTTCATAGTCTACTGGAGTCACTTTACTTGTTTGAGTGAGGTTTAAAACTTCTCATTTTTGTCCATTTACCCTCTCCTACTTGTAATATAATTATCTTAAAATGTTTTCTTTACATATATTAGGATCATGTCAGACAGTGTTATAATGTTCACTTCAATCATAATTTTAGAAAACTCAAACCAGAAGAAAGCCTATTGTATTTATCCTCATTTCATTCTCATGAAAGTAAATGTACAGGTTCTCATTATGTCTTTGTTGGCATAAGTGGGAGTGCAGACATGGTTTTTTTTCTGTATTTGGAGGACTGGAACAGTCATTGTATAAAAGTTTTTCTATCTGGAAATCCTGCTCGTCCTTAGTCTTTTGACTAAAATAAAAAGACTTTGTTGGGGATTTTCTTTGGTGTTCATCCATTAGTATTTCTGGGTTGCCAACTTCTTTAGCTCCAACACTGGGATATATGAGGCAAAAAGAAAACCCATAGGGAAGACAATTGTAGCTGTATGACAGGAGGAGTCTTAGGAGAGTCTGGTGTCATTGAAAACAAAGTTTATAATAGCATAGTAGCAGTACAAGTGGGGAAGGTGCACTAGGAGAATTGTCCTACTCAGTTGATTCTTTCTGAATGTTGTGTGTGTTTCTGTATGCAAACAGATATCCATACATCCACACATATTTACATAAATGATAGATATGTCATAAATTCATATTACTATTTCCATATCAAATTCAGAGCTACAAGGTATCTATATCATGCCTGCATCTCTTTTTTTTCCTCTAGTGGCTCTATTCCTGGAATTCATAGGGTCCAGAATGCTTTAATGCCTTCAATTATTTCTGTGGACGCTGACTTCACTTACCATTGGACTCAGCAAAGCTCCTCTCAATTCCACCTCTTCCCAAATTGTTCTGTGACTTTCCAGTGACCACCTTGTGGCTGTTTTGGGGTCACTTCTTCCCTTTTCTAAAGTTCCCCAGACAATCCATTGTTTCCCTCTAGTTTCTTCTTCATAGGCCGTGATACAATGCAGGTATTGTGACTGTTAGTGATATGTCCTCATCTACTTGTAGTCTGGGGCTTGTGTGTTGCCTTGTCATCTAGTTTTATTGTAAATGGTGGCCATGCCTGGTAGGTTTTACTTTCTGGTTGCTCTGGCTCTTTTTATGTGACCCTGCTGCCATCTTCCCTGGATCCTCCTCTATATAGTGTTCATTTACATTAATATTATCATCAGCTTCTTTTGTATGTTGGAGGACCATTTTTCCTTGTCATCTTTCTGATCAAATCTTTGCCCATTTTTCTATTAGGTTGTTAGCTTTTTTTCTTCTTAACTTTAAAAAATACTCCAATATTTGGAAGATCAGCCATTTTTGAAAAATGAATTGAAAATATTTTTTCTCAGTCTATTTCTTGACTTTTGACTTTACTTATGGGTAGTTTTTGCTATTCCTAAATAAATTATCTTTATGCAGTTGAGATTATCAGTGTTTCTGTCTGAGCTTTTAAAGTATTTCACTATTCTTTTTTTTTTCTTTTTTTGCGGTACGTGGGCCTTTCACCGCTGCGGCCTCTCCCGTTGCGGAGCACAGGTTCCGGACGCACAGGCTCAGTGACCATGGCTCATGGGCCCAGCCGCTCCGCGGCACGTGGGATCCTCCCGGACCCGGCCACGAACCCGCGTCCCCCACATCGGCAGGCGACTCCCAACCACTGCGCCACCAGGGAAGCCCCACTATTTATTTTAAACAAGAACGACCACAACACCTGTCACACCTAACAGAAATTGAGAGTATGTCCTTCTTTTGTTCAAATATCAAGTCAATGATCAAATTTTCCTCTGTCTCATAAACAGGTTTCATTTTGTTTTTACATCTTGCCTGTGTGAACCAGAATCCAAAGAATGTTCATATGCTGTAGTTGACATATCCCTTAACCTTCTTTTAACCTATAGGATTCCCTTCAGTAATGGACACAGAAATATTAATACATATTATTATTATTATTTATATTATATTATTATATATATTAAATTTATATAATAATAATTATTAATATTATTATTAAATAATCACAGTTATGATTAAATTAGTAGGAAAAGGTCAGAGTGGGATAGACTGAAGAATATGTTTAGAATAAACTCACTATTGAAAAATGTGAGTAGGAGAGCTGTGACCAAAAATGTCAGTACCATTTTCAATTGTTATAGAGGCCATCGACCAACTTACATATACTGCATACCAGCTGTGAATGAGCCACTGAACCCAGAATGATGAGAAGACAAAAGACATCTAAGCCCTGATTCCTGCTAAGACCCTAAAAATCCAGTGGGGTAAATGACATTAAACATTGAACAGTTCTACAGTACTTCAAGAATTAAACATTTTAAGACCAGGTTAAAAATGTTTAAAATTAAACATTTTAAACATGAATGTCCATAGATCACTGGACCATCTGTCATTTTAGATCATACTTTAGTTTTTTCTGGATGTAGACACTATAAGTTCTTTGGAAACAAGAAAATCTAGCCTAAATTCTAATCAGGTAGTCATACCACCTGAGCAAAATAAGTGGTCCATTCAATTGGCCTGCATACTACAGTAACTTCTATTCAATAAGTGCTCTTGGAACAACCTCCCCATGACTTGCACTGGTTAGGTGATGAGAATCCCACCAAGTAATTTTGTAGATATCAACAAACTAATTCTAAAGTGTATGAGGAGTGACAACAACTTTATGGCAGTGTAACACATTCATCCTTTTTGTTCCCCCTAATAAACAAGTAATTCGACATCTGTCTGCAAAGGAACATGCTCCTTTGGGAATTATGGAATCCAGCACCATATGCCAAGGAACCCAGAAAGAGTCTTGCCCACCTGTGCATCCAATAATTGGCAGACAGAACTGAGTACAAGCTGCAGAACCAGTGGAGTCAGAAAACACCTCAACCACTCTCATTCACAGTTGGGAAAAATTTGGAGAATGTTGACTTGGGAAGATACCTATGGATGAGTGAGGCTTTGTGGAAGTCCAGCCTTACTGAAGGGATATTCTAGCACAATATGGAGCAAAACATGTATAAGTATATTATACATTTGTATGTGTATATATACATATACATAAATATATATATATTTGAATGCAATATTTATATATATATTTGAATGCAATGGAGAGGGTAAAAATGAGCTTTGCCAGTAAAAGGGAGAACTTACTATAAGCCAGGCAATCTTCTATGCTTTTTACATTTATTTACTCACCAACTCTAAATAGAATGATTTGAAGTTGGCACTCTTATTATCCCTGACTTACAGAAAAGGACACTGAGGCAGATGTATGTTAAGTAAGTCATCATATTCTAGGAGTAGAACTAATTTTGAAACCCAGGAAATAGGGCTTAGAGTCTTTGCCCTTCACTGCTGATACTGCCTCTAATTCCAATGACAGGAAAAATAAATCACAACCCAACTACTGATTCTTCTCAAGACACAAGTTCTTAAGCTCCTGCTAAAACCTTAAAGGCCCCAAATAGACTCCATGAATAACCATTTCATAGTATTTATATGCAGAATACTTATCTACTCTTTATCTCAAAGACACACTTCACTGATTTGATCATTCTTGAAGTAATTTTAAAGTATCTGAGTAGATAAGTAATGTATGAGATGATAAAATATTACTAAAGCAATATGCACATAAAGTTAATCTCTCCCCCCACCCTCTCTCTCCCTCTGTCTCTGTCTGTCTGTCTGCCTGTGTGTCTCTCTCTTTCAGATAGGCCTGGTACAAAAGAATTTTTTTTTCTTCCAAAATACTATATACTGCTTGAGGGGAAAAAAATCATAAAATTTTACAACGGATAATACAACCTGGATGCAATAATTCACATATATGTTCAGAAACCTCTATTAAATTGCAATTCCAAGAACATATCACATTCAAAGCAAATTATGTTTGAGGACACAAACCACAAGTCTTACAGGCAGTTACAGTGGAGTAGATTGAAAACATCTTGGGCTACAGTCCCAATCTCCCCTGTCACAATCCCTTAGCCAACAAGATACATCATAAGATCTTAGAAAGCTCACTAACGTTTGCATAGTTTTCTTATCTAAAATGATAATAGTCAAACTACTTTACAGATATGTTTTAAAATTTTATTAATATGAAAGAAAGTTGGTAAATATAAAAGTTTATATGTATGTTGCATAAAACTTATATGACATACAAATGGAATGGGAAAATAAGCCCATGAGACTAGGCAGGAAAATTCTGAAGGAAAAAAAAAAGTCTAATGAGGAGAAATTATCCTTAACATATATCCAAACATACACTAAAAATATAATAACTAAAACATGACCATTGACAAGGCATTTGGGGTTGGGGAGTGTGGATCCCTAAATTACTCCATTCACCAAAACTAATTACAAATCAAATACTTAAAAACATTAAAAAATACAGCCACTATAAGAAAGCATGATCATTGTTCAACACACCTTTCTCTCTCTTTCTCTCTCTTTTTTCCTCATCATCTTGGATTTAGGTAGATCTCGCTAGGCAAGTTGCAATTTTTGAAAGCTATGATGCAAAATATAAATAAATTTGATTCCATATTGTTTTTCAAATCTATACTATAGAAAGATGACTAACAAAGTCTAAAGAATAATGTCAGTACTAGAGAAATTCAACATGAAAATTGAAAGGCTACCTTGTTTAATATTTTTTCAAAAATGGCAAGAAAAGGTGTAACAAAATAAAAGAAGGTAATGCTGAAGAGCAGTTCACAGAAAAACAATTATTTACAACAATGTGACTTAAAAACATCAGAATTGTTCTCACTGATGATTGAGTATATAAAATTAAAATGTAAAGATAAAGATATTTGCTTTTTTAGATATGTAAGTATTTAAAGGTATGATATATACAGATCTTGGAAAAGTGTGGGGAAATGAGCCCATTAATTTTTCATAGGAATTTAAATTGGTATCGTATCTTCGACAGGATCTTTGAAAAGATAACTAATTGCAAATAACATATATTTTGAAATTCTTCATGTTATTTTAACAAAAGAAACATCTATCTTCCATAAAATTACATGTTTAAGTTATGTGTTTAAATTACATGGTTTTTTTTGACCCATTAATTCTGCATATTGAACTATTTCCTGCATTTATTATTGTACAACATGTAATATAAATCCTCCATAATCTTCATTATAGCATTGATTGAAATGGATAATACTCAGAAACAATATATATGTTCAAAGATATTGAAATGATTTTATAAACGATTTCATAAATATGCCTTATGAGCTGGAAACAAACAGTGACTAAATGAAAATAGTATATGTTACGTGGCTTCACTTGGAAAATTTTCCCAAAATCTTATTAATTTCAAACAAGGAGAAGGCAAAATATAATATATAGTGAGATTTTATGTAGTGTGATAAAAACGTGATAACCCATGTTTTTGGTCACAGAATCTCTCTCTATATGAATACTTATATTAAAATAGAAACAATATCTAGAAGTATATAGACTGAACTGTCAAAAAGACTCATTTCTAGAGCATGAGATGGAGTTTAAGGGAGACTTTAATGTTTACCTATCCTTTGTTTGTAAAATAGTAATCAATAATCATGAGTCATTAAGAAATTAGAAAAGAATACATATACATGTATGCATATAAGATAATATTTAGGAAATTTCCCTATGAAGGATTTTCTGTCTTTAAAAAAAATCTTTTATATCTTTTTAATTTTGTTATTCCTTCTTTACAAAAATCATTGCCTCATCCCCCTTAAGATTTTTTTTGCAGGGGGGGTAATTATCAAACTGAAAGGGAGAAAAGTAGGAAGAAAGACAGGAAGTTAGGAAGGAAAAAAAGACTGAAAGGAATTTTCAGTCTCCATAATAACACCAGTGTTTTAAAACAAACTGCTGCACAATTTCACAGTCTTAAAACTGTAAATCCCATGAAATACGAGAAAATTGAGAATGAGGAGCTGAAAATGAGCCAAATGCAGTGAAAGGGCGTGAGTCTGGTTTTCAAAAGAACTGGAGTTCCAATCTCCTGACTCGTTTTCACAACTTTGATGTGGAGGTGAGAACGGCTTCTTCATGGGGAAGGTTTGAGACAATTGAAAGAAAACGTTCTTGCTAATAACTCACAGCTTGCCAGGTTTTAACCAAGGTGTTGCCCCTTTTCTCCTCTTGGAACAAGACTGGAGCACTTGTCTTAACCACTGGGGATCTGGGACAGAATGCCCTCAAGCCATGCTTCTAGTACACACCTCTATCCATGGAAGAAACCTGTCTCTCAGATGGGATACAGTGTACCTTCACTTTCTAAACGGCTCTGCGAAGGGACAAATAGCTTCTCCCCTTAAATTAAAACTTTGGAAGGAATATAATCAGTTTTCTTTCCTCTGTTTGAGGTCCTTCTCAGCATACTGTTCCAGTATTAACAGTCTCCCCACCCTTTCCACTTCTCCACCTGCAGTTTACACTTCATAAGTACCTTCTATAGCCCCTGTGAAAATCTTCATGTTTAATTTAATTGGGTACTTGTTCTTGCACACAATGAATTTTACTGTATGTCATGTGGATCTGTCATCACTCTCTTGGTGAGGGGAGAGATCAGGCAATAACCATTCTTTCATCTTATACACATGGGCACAGCTTGGAAGCTCAAAGAATGAACAATTAGGGACTTCCCTGGTGGTCCAGTGGTAAAGAATCTGCCTGCAATGCAGGGGACATAGGTTCGATCCCTGGTTGGGGAACTGGGATCCCACATGCCACAGGGCAGCTAGGCCTGCACACCACAACTACCGAGCTCGTGCACCTCAACTAGAGCCCGCATGCCACAAACTGCAGAGCCCACGCGCCCTGGAGCCTGCGTGCCACAACTAGAGAGAAGCCTGCACGCTGCAACTAAAGAGAAACCCATGCACCACAATGAAGAGCTCGTGCGCCCCAACAAAAGATCCTGCATGCCTCAACGAAGATCCCGCGTGCCACAACTAAGACCTGACACAGCCAAAAATAAATTAATTAAATAAATAATAAATAAATCTTTTTTAAAAAAGAATGAACAATTAATTGCTTAATGTGGTAGTACAAGTCTTCTCAGCCTTGGGGAAACACTTCCTCTTCATTGCTCAAAGTTAGAAAAACTGAAAGGCGGTAACAAGTGCTAAACTGGAGAGATCTGAGCTCTCCCCACACACGTGGGCAATGACTCATGGAAAGGTCAGAAAATGAATCCAATGACTGACAACTCACAGTTTTTCAGATATGATTTTGCATGAGTTGGAGACAGCAGAGCAGATCACCTGCATGAAGACTATTGATTTGTAAAACATTTAATTTGTGTATTTAGGAAAGTGTGTGCTAACAGTGTACCAAAAGGTAAACTTTATTTTCCCTGTAGACACTGGTCAAGGTGTGAGCACTGTTGCCCCCAAATGCACCATTCCACCTCAGGAATGCCCACACTCAAACAACAAATCAAAGAAATTATTTTGCATTGGTAAATTTATTGCCCTCTTGTGATTAAAATATGAGTTTTATGTATGTATTTGTCTATAAATTTGTGTCTTGGTATATCAGTCATATCCATAAACTTTCCAAGAGCAAGGAGGATGTTTCTCATTTTCTATTTCTTTGATGCATTTCCTATTTTTTTTAAACTTAACAAAGCAACAAAGAAGTGCAGACTTATGAGTAGAGCTCCCTTTTTGGAGGTTCTGAGACCCAGTTTCCAACATGGGGGATGGGGAGGGTCCCCACACCAACAAACCATGGACAGCAGCAGTGTGTCTAAGAGTACAACTCAATTCTGACACTAACTACCCAGAGGAAGTATCAGATTCCAACGTTTAAGTGTTCAGTCCTATAAGATTTCCTCAACCCCCTAACCACTTCAGAAGCCAGTTGCAAGCCCAAGCTGTCACCTGTGCTTCTGACCAATTGGCTACAGACTGGAGGTTCCATCAATCTCCTACTTGGACTTCAGATTCCAGCCACAAGTCCAGGTTGTTACCTGTGCTTCTGAGCAACTGGCTATAAATTAGAAGTTCCCATGACCCCCTCCTCAGGTTAGATTAATTTGTTAGAGTGACCCATAGAACATGGAAAAACATTTTACTTACTAGACCACCAGTAATTTTTTTTTTCGGTACGCGGGCCTCTCCCGTTGCGGAGCACAGGCTCCGGACGTGCAGGCTCAGCGGCCATGGTTCACGGGCCCAGCCGCTCCGCGGCATGTGGGATCTTCCCGGACCAGGGCACAAACCTGTGTCCCCTGCATCGGCAGGTGGACTCTCAACCACTGCGCCACCAGGGAAGTCCCCACCAGTATATTTTAAAAGGATATAACTCAGGAACAGCCAGGTGAAAGATGTGCATAGGGCAAGGCATGTTGGAAGGGCATTCTCCCTGTATCTCTATGTGTTCACTGATCCGGAAGCTCTCCCAGTCCTGTCCTTTTGGGGTTTTATGGAGGCTTCATTCATAGATATGATTGATTGATTACATCATTGTCTATTGGCTATTGATTCAACCTCTATCCCCTCTCCCCTCCCCAGAGGTCTAGAGGTGACACTGAAAATTCCAACCCTCTAATCACATGGTTGTCCATCGGCAACAGTCCCCATCCTTAGGTGCTTTCCAAACTCACCTTGTTAATATAACAAAAGACATCTTTATCACTCTCAACACTTAGGAAATTCAAAGGGTTTGGGAGCTGTGAGCCAGGAACTCTGTATGAAGACCAACATATGTGAGAAATATATGTTTGGTCATCTGAATGACCAAACATATATTTCTTACACGTCGCAATATCACAGCTCCTAAATCCAGAAATCTACTCACCATGGCATACTTGTATGCCACCAGCTATCATTAAAAATCAAATGTCAAAATGTGTGGATCTAATGAGAGGATTTCCGTGGGATTGTGTGATCTCTTCTTCCCTCCTGTGTGCACACAGGTGGTCCAGCCAGGTGCAATTCCAGATGCAGGAGGAAATGAAGGCACTTCTCCTGGTCTTGGCCCATTCCTCTATAAATGAAAGGCACCATGATATTTGTGCAGAGGAGCATATGGCAATGACAGTAAAATGCAGCTCTCCTGAGGAAAGACTGAGAGAGACCCTGATGGTGGTCTGGGTTTCTCAACAGCCCCAAGCTCTGGTGAAACTTCTAAACCCACAGGGTCATTGGCACATACACTGAGGTGTGCTGTAGGTATACATCACAGCAAACTCTATAATCTCCCATAGGGTCCAGACAGAAAATGAGACCCATGAAAATTTGTCCCTTGATATGGAAAGAATTTATTACTTCATGTAAGTAAAATCAAGGATTCAATCCATTTTTGTTCTATAAACATAAATACTGATGGATCATTTGCTTCCTTCCTCTGTTCCCAAGAATTATTATGTAACTAAAAAACAACTGAGGTATAATCAGTCCCATCGCACTTGGAAAGAATCACTTTTTTTTCCCCTTAGACCTACTGAAAATGGGGCAGAAGTATTCAGACATTGTTTTATCAAGAATTTTATGTAGGGGCTTCCCTGGTGGCGCAGTGGTTGAGAGTCTGCCTGCCGATGCAGGGGACACGGGTTCGTGCCCCGGTCCGGGAAGATCCCGCATGCTGCGGAGCGGCTGGGCCCGTGAGCCATGGCCGCTGGGCCTGCGCGTCCGGAGCCTGCGCTCCGCAATGGGAGAGGCCACAACAGTGAGAGGCCCGCGTACCACACACACACACAAAAAAGAATTTTATGTATGAAAAAGAAAGAATCCATTGTCCTAGATAGTTGAAAAATTGTTTAGGTGCATTGATCAACTGAAAGTTTATTACTAATTTAAGAAACTGACAGGGAGAACAATTTTGCTTTATTTAGTTATTTATTTAGTTATTTAGGATTTATACTTTAGTTTCAAAACCTAACTAGGGGGAAATTGAGCAAGTATCATGAACTCCTAATTTATTAGACTGTGTATATATGACTGTGTTTTTAATGCTCTTACAGAGGCATGTCAAGGCTGAAACAGAAAACTAATAATAATAGATAAATGAATACAAATTGAGTCCCTGCAATCAGCCATGCAATATCAGAGAAAATCAGGCTAGCTTGAATCAATTGGCTAAGAGATTTATCAAAATAATTATTGGGTTCTTTGGAATACACACAGTTACAGAGTCAAGGAGTAAAGGAGTAAAAATTTACCATATAGGTAAATGTTTAGAACTTGTAGATTTGTAGAATATGTTTTTTTATACAGACATATATACATGTATGTGTTTATATGTCGACCACCTCCATCCTTCCCTGTTATAATAAAAGAGTAAATCCACAGAAGACCCCAGAAGCACACAGAAAACATGCATGGAGGGGTTGGTTCTTGGAGAGCAGACAGATTTAATAAATCCCAGTGTTCCCAGTTTCTCTGCCCTTTGGGACAATAAGTGTCAAATCACCGCTGTAAATTAGCTCAGTTCCTTCTGCTTGCTGATGAAGCTATTTTACTTCCTGTTCCCAGCCAGCCCCACATATCACCCTCCTCCTAGTTCCCTTCCTTCAGGGCCTTTCCATCATGCTAGGATAACTAGTTTAGTTAGTTAATACGCTTGACAAATCAGTCACATGATTGGGTGGTGGGGAAAATAATCAAATTAGTTATTTGAATAAGTCAGCCAGTCTTTTGGTAAACTATAAACATAGCTCTGGAGAGTTACAGCTTCGGAGAAACTAATGTTTGAGAATGACTTTTTAATCATTCTTTATGATTTTAGTCATTCTTTATAATGATTTGTGCTGGAAAAAAGTCCAGCTGTAACAGAGGAATGCCTGGCAGAAGGGGAGCAATGGTGGGGAGAGCAGACCAAAGACATCCTGTAGGGAGAGGAGGTAGCTCTACCTTGCAGTTAAGATGAAGAGGGGTTCATAAAGTATGAAAGAGTCAATTTCTATAAAATTTTTATTCCATAGTTTTATATAACGTTCCCCACATTCTTAGTGAGTATGAGAATTTGTGTATGGAGTGCATACAAGGCAATGTATGAGTCAAAGGTGTCATATTGTCACAGGGAATCAAAGCTACAGGAGGCTCAGTGGAACCATGCCTGGGCACAACAATTCATCATGTCACGAGAATCATTACCTCTATTCAGTTTCCTCTATTCAAATTTAGCCTTCTATTCAAATTTCCTCTACACTTAAGCATTGATTTTACTCATTTAGAACTTGACATTAAGCTTTATGTCAGTGGTTGTCTAGTGATAAATTAATAATAATAATACCACTATATTACATTTCACAAAATATTTTCAGACCCAGAATTTAATTCTGTCCACCAAAAGTTAATCATTTATTTATTCAACAAATATGCATTGATTGATAACCACGTACAAACCAGTTCTTGAGGTGTTTGAGATATGTCAGATATATCAATACCAATAGACAATGATCCCTCCCCTCAGGATGCTCACATTCTATCCAGAAAAGGCAAAAGCAAAAATAAATAAATAAATAAATAAAAATAAACCCAATAAATAGGATAACAATAAAATATATTAGAAGCTGATAAGTACTATATTGAAGAAAAGAGCCTCCATTGGGCCCGGTGAAGGGGAGTGGGAGGGTAAGCTCTGGGTGGGTTCTGGGGTAGGTCAGGTTGTATGGTTCTCACTGAGAAGCTGGATTTGAGCAGGCTTAAAGAAAGAAAGGGAATGAATTAAAGAGGCATCTGGGAAAAGGAAATTGCAGGTAGAAGGCACAGCTGGGAGAAAGACCCAACAGTAGGAAGTGCCTGGTGGTATAAACCCAGCCAGGAGGCCAGAATAGATGGAGAAGAATAAAAGGGGAAGTAAGGGGAGGGAGTCAGAATCAGAGTAGGAACTTGTGCTCAGATCTTCTAGGGTCTGAGGGTTTGTTGTAAAGATTTTGGCTATAGCTATAAGTTGAATGGAAGGTAACTGCAATGGTACTACAATCTTGGGTGCTAAAAGGATCAGCCTGGCTGCCGCATTGAGAAAGGACAGAAGGGGCCGAGGTAAAGCCAGGATTATTATTAGGAAACTAATGTAATAACCCAGAGGGAGAGAATGGATGTTAAGATGATGGTTATAGTAGCAGAGTGGTTAGGTTAGCTCTGGCCGAACTCTAGATATATGCTGAAGGTAGAGCCAACAGGGCTTACTGATGGGCTAGATATGAGAAAGTAAAATCAAGAAAGGAGTTAGCCAGATTGTTGGCCTGAGTAACTGAAAAAATGGAGTCTTTATCCACTGGAAAAATTCTGTGTATTGTGTATGAGTGTGTGTGTGTGTGTGTGTGTGTGTGTGTGTGTGTGTGTGTGTGTGTGTATGGAATTGGGAAGGGAAGGAGTAGGGATTATAATAGGAGATGCACAAAGCTTTGTGAAACTTGGAATGCAAGGGATGAAGAAAGATTTAAGTTGGTTTAGTAACTAACATACATCATGGTAAGATGCACATTGAGATAATAGGATTAAAGGGTGGCAGTGGAGACTAGGATGCCAGCTTTCTTGGTACGGAGGAGGCATTCTTGGGATTCCCTTTTCACCCCTTGAAGAGGGTAGCAGGCCTGAGGCCATGAGGCTTCCTTGTCCTGGTGAATGGGTGGAGCCCCCAGGGGTGACATGATCTTAGATCAGTGACCCTGTCCCTCTTGAGCCCTATGGGGAAGGGGCTCTATTGCTCTGAGTGTATGTTCTCTGTCATTACTCCTGTCATAATTGCTGGGCTTATAGTGACATGAACACTCAGGTGTTACAATAAGTTGCCATGCCTCATTTAAGTCCTGATGATGGGGTAGCATGAACTGAGACCCACTACATGAGCCAGTTTCTACTTAGTTCATGAATAGAAAAGGCCTAGAGAATTCATGGTACATAAAATATCAACAAGAGGTATGTAAGGGTACATTATTATTACCTCTGTTTCCAAAAGAGACAAAGAGGGGAATTGTTTGTTCATGATCAAACATACATGTATCAAATATGAATATACAGAAATCTTTGTTTAATACAAGTCCTCTTCAATAAAATATGTAGAGCCATCTGGAAATACAGTTTGATAAAATTTTGCTATTTCTAAAATTATTATACTCCATAATGTTCCTCCAAATGTAAAAAGTCTGAAAAGAAATATATTTTAAAAGCATAGAAGGAAAACTATATTAGTAATGTTATTGCAAAGTATGTGAAAGATTTTAGTCAAAGAAATCTCTCTAGATGAGAAAAGCTCCTTAAAAGTAAAGGTAGAGGGCTTCCCTGGTGGCGCAGTGGTTGAGAATTTGCCTGCCAATGCAGGGGACACGGGTTCGAGCCCTGGTATGGGAAGATCCCATATGCCGCGGAGCAACTAGGCCCTTAAGCCACAACCACTGAACCTGCGCGTCTGGAGCCTGTGCTCCGCAACAAGAGAGGCTGCGACAGTGAGAGGCCTGCGCACCACGATGAAGAGTGGCCCCCACTCGCCACAACTAGAGAAAGCCCTCGCACGGAAACGAAGACCCAACACAGCCAAAAATAAATAAATAAATTAATTTTTAAAAAAGAGTTAAAGTAGAGGATTAAAGTCTTGGTGGATTATTATCAGGATAAGGTTATCTAAATTTTCTATTAATTAATAATTATTTAGCATTTAAGCATTTTAGCATTTGATTAGCAATTATTTTTAGACAGATATAGAGAAAGATGGTAGCAGAGTTAGCTTTCAATAATTTTTAAGAATTTTGTTGGAAATGTACAGAATATACTTTTAAAATAAGTCAATTATTATTATCATTTAATCATTCTGGTCATTTTTACATTGTATTTAAGTAGTAAAGTTGAATTTAAACCAATCATATAAATCACAACCTTACTTATTTCCCAAAACGTTGGGAGGTCAATATCTTTGTTCCATGTACAGGAATCATAATAAGTAGCTGATACTGAGAGAGAGAGGTTGCTTGTTTGAAGTCTTACAACTAGTAAATGACTAGGTCAAAGAACTAGTTGAATTAGAATTCTGAGAAATTTCTACTCTAAAAATGTATCGATGTTGTACACTTGAAAGTAACACAATATTGTAAATCAACTATGCTTCAATTTTTAAAAATGTATCCAAAGATAAAGGAAAAAGTTGTAAGGGATAAGGCATGGGGCTCAGTGATATTAGAATCAGAGGAATGAATTTCATCATTCTCAAAAATTGACCCCTGAGTGAAGAGGATTTAAAGAGTAATTGAATAGTCACAGGAATCATGAATATATAAAAGAATGGTTCTAAATATATTACTCTAGAAGGAAATGGAAGGTTAAACAATAAGAGGTATAAAGCAAGAAAAGAAGTAAGAAGCAATAAAGAGCAAAAGTGAGAGAGACAGAGACAGAAAGATGCAGAGGTAGAGAGACAGAGAAAGAGGAGAGAATAAGAGAAGGAAAATAAGGAGGATGAAAAAGAATTACGGAGCTGATGCTAGAACAATATTGGACTATTCTGAACCAATTTAAGAATTGCCATTTCGAATTCTTAATATCTGGAAGATTGGAATGAAGAGATATTAAAAGGAATGAGACATTAAAATAAATGCATAGATATCTTTGCTTAATACGAGGTCCATTCATTTGAAGAAAACACATCAAGAAAGTATGTGGAGCCATTTGGGAAAAGAGTGGTAAAACTGCTCCATTTCTAAAATTACTATTCTATACAATCTTTGTCCAAACACAAATGTTTTATATTTTCTCTTTTGCCCCTATGGGAAAATGTCCATTGTGACAAGGAATGAAGTGCTGACCTAAATGGGGACATCTGTTGAGCCTTCACATATGTATACCCTCCATTCTACTCCAGGAAACTTTGCTAGGCTTGGGGTGTATCTTAGCAACAGAATTTTAGGAAGGATTGTCTCTAATGTTAGAAGCAGAGTGAAAATGACCTCTGGATGCTCAATTTTCTAACTTAACTCCACTTCTGTCATAGGTGGTAAGATAAGAGGAGTTGTGTCACAAATGAAAAAATAAGGTCGAAGAAAACCAGAGAAAAGGTGATTGAACGTGTAAATATAAGACCCATTTGTGATGTTGTAAAAGGAGATTTCACCTGCTTCATAGTCCAAGAAAATCCCAATGCAGCGAGGCCGTTCCAGGTGGAGGAGAGGAACTGATGGAGAGGCAAGGACCATGTACTCACTCCCTTTCAGTAGCCACATGGCCCAGACCCCGTTCTCAGGAGATGGCGTGGTTTCCCCCTTTCTTGACACTGAGTCTTGACAGACACCTAACCCCCATTCTGCTCTTTCTCCCACCATGACTTCCCAGTAATGCCTCCCTGATGAGAAGTTCTGCAAACCCAGGATACAAGGCCATGTGTCAAATCGCTCAGGGTTGTTGGGGACATTCCTCCATAGTTCTCCATCCTGCACACTGCGCAGGTCAGCAGTCAAGAGGAGGCTAGGATGTGCTGTGGTGGGATCCAGTTTTATGTCAACTGCAGAAAGAATTTTGTGGAACATGTAAAAGAACAGAAAAGACTGGTGAAAACTTAGGAAGCCATGATATTGAGAACTGTCACGCCATTCCTCATTCTCCCTCTAATAACTTCTGGAGATAACAAAATATGTATTTCACCTTGCAGGTCAATGAGTATATGCTTTATTGCTTTTGAGTGTATTCCACTGCTATGTCTGCATAATCCAGGACTCATTACTGCCCCAATTCAAACATAACCATTGATTATAAGACAAACCATGTGCATAACGATTTAGATTCCTTTTATCTCTATCCAGAGCACTTTGGAAGATCTTTGGTGCTCTTTGGAAGATCTGCATTTAAAATAAAATTTACAACTCCCTTGGGATTTTTTTCTCCTCAAAGCCTATAGGAAAAATTCATTGGTATAAAACCCACCACTTTCAAAGCTATGTTACTATGGTAGGAAGAATTCTAAGATGAGCCTCATGACCTTCAGACCCTGGTGGTACTCTCATGATTCTGTTATATTATGTGACAAGAGGGAGATTATCTGAGTGGGTCTAATAAAATCACCTTTTAAAATCAGAGAGGTGTCTTTGGCTATAAGGCTGCCACCAGAAGTGAAAATCAGAGAGATTTGGATTTGATGTGTCATTGCTGCCTTTGAAGATGGAGTGGGCCACAGCTGAGGAGAAGGGTGAGTGACCTCCAACTGATAACCAGCAAGGAGATAGACATCTCAGTCCCACAACTGCAAGGAACTTCTTTACGTCAAAAACTGAATAAGCTTGCAAGTGGACTCTTCCCTGGACCTTTTAGAGAAGCCCAGCCCGGACAACACCTTGAGTTTTGATCTTATGAAACCTCAAGCAGAGATGCCAGCTGATCCCATGTGGTTATTTGATCTGAAGTACTGTGAGCCAATAAAGGGATGTGGTTTGGGGTAGCTAAATTTGTGGTAATTTGCTATACAGCAATAGAAAACTACTACTGATACTGTGAAGTCCCAGTGAAATTGATATGAAATTTTATTTGTACATATAATTAATAAATACATCTACAAATGAAATGACCTCAGTGAAGAAGGGAGGATGTAAAATATTCAGTGTCTTTTTTTTTGGTAAATATTCAAAAATAGTAAATTTCATTAATCATATTTTAAGTTTTAATATACTAATAACAAATACTCATATGCTGACTGTTATTCTTATTTGTCTCTAAACCACTTCTAGCTATCTTTTATTGATACTCAAACCTGAATGGGTCACATAAGTAGTACATCATCTATACTATCCCATGGAACCACCCTCAGGGGTGCCACTATCATCCTCATATTGTAGATGAGGAGACTCAGAGTCCAAGAAATTATGTGATTTTCCCAAATTATATGATTTTCCTGTCATAAATAATGGGAATTGAAAAGTGGGTCTCCGTGGAATTGTTAGGCCTATTTAACAGATGTTATGTCATCATGCATCATTCCCACTCCAGCACACTTATTTGCTCTATTTATAAGAAAATAAATCTGTGAAATAGTTGTTAATACATCTATCTCCAGTTCCTCTCCCTACCTCTTCTTTCTTAAACTCAGTTGCTCACCAAGATAGAATAATATCTTAAGCAAACTATTCCTTCTTCTCAGTGCCCCAAGCATTGATAAATGATCAGTCTTTAAAGTTCACCTTAAATGACTTTCCTGTAGCACTCAACACTGTTGAGAATCCTTTTGTCCTGGGAAACTTCACTTCTCTTTCCCAAAGACACCAGTCATCATGCTTTCCCTCCCTCTCCACTGGCCTCCCCCTTCTTGGTCTCCTTTGCTGTTTTCTCCTCTTCTCCTCCATCACTGCTATTCAAGAAGCCAATGGTCTCAGGACTGGGACCTCTTGCCTCTTTCTCAGATCACTTCTGATGTGTTCTGGGGCTGGCAGGCACATTGCATTAATTAAATTCCATTCATATGCTTACTAGTTCCAAATATATATATCTAGCCTAGACTTTTCTCCTGGAACTCCATATTTGTAAACTCATCTGTGTACCTAACATCAACATTTGGATATTTAACATTCATCACAGCATTGATGTGTCTAAAACCCATTTCCCTTTTTCTGCCTCGCCTGCAGTTTTAGCTGTCAATGTAAACAGCAATTTCATTACCCAATTCTGGAGATTTAAACCTTGGAATCATTCACGACTTTTTTCCTTCTCTGACACCTCATATCTCATCCAACAGCAGATCTTGCCAACTTTGCCTTAAAAATACCAAGATTCTGTCCATTTCTCTGCACCTCCAATACTACTACCCTTGTCCAATGGACAATCGTCTCTGATTGAATTATTACAAAGGATCCTAACTGGCTTTCCCACATCAAGACTTTCCCCTCTGTAATTTATTCTCAATAAAGCACACAGAGTGATCACCACAAAACATTAATCCAATCATCCTATTCCTCCATTTACAACTTTTAACTGATGTTCTTTTTCACTTGGAGGTAAAGTATTGCTCACAGTGGCCTGCCTGTTGGGTCCTGTGCTACTTGGACTTTTCTTGGCCTCCCCAGCTCTCCTCTCACTCACTCCACCACAGCCGCACAGAACTCCTCATAGCTCCTGGAATGCATCTTCCATACTTCCATCTCAGGCCTTGGCACTCATTTCTGATTCCTGGAATGCTTTCCTCCAGATCAGATATTTGCTGAGTTATCCCGTACTCAGTGACGTCTTCCTTGATGATCAAATTCCAAATTAGATGCCCTAACCCCAGAACTTCTGGCCACTCTTAATTTATTCTTTTTTTCAATATTCTGTATCATCTTCTAACATTCTGTGTATTTTGCATAATTTAAGCAAATATATGCAACATGAAGCTGTAGATTTGTAAGTTGATATTACTGTTCAATTTTATATTCTAATGTCTAGAAGAGTAGCTGTCATAAAATATACAATATTTGTGGAATTGATTAGTTAATTCAGTAAAAATAAGTGGGAATATGGAGACACTGATTATGAGAGTGTAGTAACTTGCAACATTTCATGCAGTTAGTACATATTACTTTGCCCATCAGAACATTGATTAAATCATTGAACAGTACTGATAAGATAGGTTTTCTCATCATGGGACAAAGTGGTTTCCCTGTAAGTAATAAAGCCACTATTTAACCACTGTCTGCTTTCATTACTTGGTATAAATTGAATATAAAAAAGAAATTAAAAGTATTGAACCGTTACTGTTTTAAAAAACAACATAATAGGACCAAACAAACTAATTATAACACCACAGAGCCTACACAGAGAGTACTTAAATATAATTGACTGAATATTTTTTGCTTTATTAACTATCTAATTTAAGAAATTCATCAAATTGCCAGATAATAAAATAATCCAAACCTTATATTATTTGATACACTGCAATGCTTTCATATATTGATGATTTTTTTGTTTTCAAATATGTTTCATTCTGTCCTCCAAACAATACAATTTTTTATAAACAAGGAAATGGAGATTGATTAGAACTAATGTTACTTATATCACAGCTAATATCATTTTCAAGCCCCATTCTAACCAAATGTAGCTTATAGGGGTGTCAGTGACTCTGATATTCTTTCAGACTATTCACAAGTATTCCAACATTCTTTTTTTTTTTTTTTATTCTGAACACGGTGCTCTCTCCCTTCCTCCCTTATAGTTTGGCATAAACGTGTGACTCACTTCTATCAATAAAATCTTCAGGAAAGCGATGTGTGCCACTTCAGAGGACTGCATGATTCATCATAATCTTGCCCTTTTCCATGGCTACCAGCAACAAGAAAGAGGTGGGGCTCTGTCTGCACGGGTTCCCAGAGTGAGATTATATGACATTAAAGCCTCCACAATCTAGTAATCAACCTAAAACATGATCTTGAAATAAAACCTTTGTGATTTTAGCCACTAAACTTTGGGTTCTGTTTATTACTATAGTCTAACTGGTACAGTAACAAATTGCAACAAGAGCCAAATTCCAGGTGTCATAGTTCCTCAAGCTCTAAAATGCAGCCTACCTTGGAACTTTCTCAACATTTCCCTCATCCCAGGGATGCGACACATTGTCTTCAGCTCCATGGGGATGGTCTCCGGATCCAGCCGTGTGACACTCTTACTTCTGAGAAGAACGCAGAACCCACAGTTCTCAGTAGGGTTATCCACCAACCTCCCCAGTCTCTCCCAACCCATTCTTTGATTCAGAAAGTAAACATACCGGCTCAAGACTCCTCCCGCACCCTGAAAGTGAAAGAGAAACACAAGTAGGTGTGATTTAGACCTCTGAACTGCTTTTGACAGACTGGGGACACACCATGAACATCTCTTTAGGGATTATTGGAAATCATTAACTATTAAGGTAAAACTATAAGAGACATGACTCTCTCTTAATAAAAGCTAATTTTGACAGGGCATAAAAACAGGGAAATGATTAGCTTTACTTTTCATCGGAATGACAGGCCTTGTTTTTGGCCGTTGCAGGTGAAATATAGCTTACTGGTACTGAGATAGAAAGGGAAAAGAGGATATAAAAATGAAACTAAATTATTTGAGAATATATTCTCCTTAAGATTTATATTATAAGACATTTTAACATTTCTTCAGTGCTAATAAATGATAACTTTATATACATTGTGTTTTGAGAAATGGTAAGATGAGACAATGAATATTATCGAAAATGCCAGAGTTCTTGTGTTTATTTACTGTCTGAAATTTAGAAAATTTATTCCTTTCTGACAGTTTGCTCACTAGGAAGTGGGCATAGCAATACTAATAAAAATAATAATAACAATAACACAAGGTTTCTTTTTGTTTTTTGCGCAGGCTCAGTAGTGTGGCTCACGGGCCCAGCCACTCCGCGGGATCCTCCCGGACCGGGGCACGAACTCGTGTCCTCTGCATTGGCAGGTGGACTCTCAACCACTTGCGCCACCAGGGAAGCCCACAAGTTTTACTGATATATAGATATATTGAAGACAAAATGGGACAAATTAAATAAAAATGTTTTGTAAATGCATTCATTTAATGACCCCCCCACTCTGTAACCAGTGCTATTTATCACAGTACTTGTATGAGGATAGGAATTACTTAGTTCAGAAATCCCTAAATGAGGCACTGGGGATGAGATACAATGAAGCGTGCACAGAAAATTTCTATTGCAATGAGTTCTATCATGATAGCCTGCATCCAGCAACAACGATGACTTTCTCAATTCACTTGGGATTTAATGCCTTCAAGGAGGATTAAAAGGAAATATTTCCTTTTCCCTGTTATTTGTCTCTTTGCTCTATAATCTCAAATATATCGTGAGCAAGCTGCATGGAGCCCAGGTAATCTCTCCCTACCACACCTGGAATAGTCATGAAATATGGGCTAGAAAATTAGCATTTGTCTTAAAAGTTAACATGTAAATTTCAAGGTGGACAATTTAAAATATTACTCATACTTTTGGCTATTGACATTTAAATGGGTTAACAAGACTTCTTTGGATTGGTCATCACTGAAATACAGCAATATCATCATTGACCGATTTTGAGGTTATAGATTGTCCTTTTTCTGTTTAATCATATGTAAATAATTAAATTGATTTTAGTTTTAAAAATATTTAAGTTTTGTCTTTAGTATGAACTATTTTATATTATTCTCTAGGGTTCCTTCAGATTCGGATGCTAGGATTAAGAATCAAGATGCTTTCCAAGTAAATTCTAGGGTGCCCTTTTCCTAAAGATCATAAATGCTTAAGCTGTTTGTCTCTGAAAGCTGCTATCTGTCCCCTTGTTCTCAGGTCAGCCCATCCCTCCCCTCCCAGGCACCCAGTCCCACCTCCAGCAGACCCAGGGCTGGGCGCTGGCACCTCTCCTCCAGCTCCTCTGCCAGACCCTTCAAGGCCCTGCTCTGCTGAACCAGACGGTTCTTGCTCTCCCGCAGTCTCTGCAGGGTGGCTCGCTCCTCCTCCTCCAGTCTTCTAAGCTGCACTTGCTCCTCCAGGGCTAGTAAGCCACGATACTTTTCAAACTCCAACCTGACGCGTTGCCTCTGCGTTTCCACTTTCTCCTAGAGTGACACAGTGCATCAAATGATCAGCAGTTGGGGCAGAGCATTTGGCTTCCACCTTCACGGATGGGATGACGAAGCTGGAGAAGGCAATGTCTGGAGTGATCTCATCTTCATAACTCTATGAACGGACCCACTGCATTTTAACAACATGCAGAAGCCAGAGACTACTCATGAGAAGTGGCCTGCTAGAGTTTTCAAACTTAGAGTTTGAGAAATACTGTTGGATTTGGGATCCCATTTCCATGGACTTGAGGACAAGGCACTTTCATATTCAAGTTTCAGTAACCATATATAAAATGGGAGAAAAGAAGTGTCTGGGAATTAGAATTAAATATCAAACTGTTGGGCACAGTGACTGACATAGAGTAGTTGCTCAATAGAAGTTAAAGTTTACTATTAGTCACTGGAATGAGAACTGTGTGGAAATGACTGAATTATGAAGAGAGATTAGAGAGACCTGGATTTGTAAATGTGAATAAGAAAACGTTTAGAGATTAGAAAATATTCCTCAATAATGTGGTAATCATGAAACTATAAGGCTAACATTCTCTGCAGAGCCAAGAAAGAAATAAGCTATTCTCAGGCCACTTATTGCAAAGGTTCAGGGAATTCATCTTGATTTCTACCCAAATCTCACCTCTATAATTGTTTAATAGACCTAAGGAACACATTTTGATACAGCATTAATATATCTAAATTTTATTCTCTGGAGACTGGTATGTGGAAAAGTAGCTTTAAACTAAGAATAAGAGGCAAATTGCCGTCCCATAGTCTCTTCACATTTTGAATTCTCTGGTCCATTATTAAACATTATACCATTTTGGTTCAATTTAAGAACACAAGCTAGTGCCTTTAAAAGAATTCTAATAACGGTTTTCCTCAAATTTCATAAGACTCAACTCTTTCCTCCAATTTCCTATTTCTACCTCCTTCTGCCACCTTCTAAACAACTAGATTCATATAATTCTGATCTCTTTAAAGTCAACCAACTGTGAATTCCATATTCTGATCTGAAAGGTACAACTCATTGAATTTCTCCCCCATTCTCCACGTTGGAGGTTGTGCTATTGAGGAGTGGTGCTAATAACTCAGTCATTGAAAAAAAGTGGAATTATATTTGGATCATGAGAGATGACATGGTCCAGAAGGGTTTTAGTTGCAATTCACTGTTCTCTCATATCATCCTTTTGAGTACTACAATTATATCTACAGATACAGAAAGGCTAACTCTAAATTCACAGAATTTAGAGTTTATTTTATTAAGCCCATGCTTTGCTTTTGGCTCATATAGATACATTCACAAAGGTAAAAATCATGCTAGTTTATTTGGCCTAGGACAAGGATCTTAGAATCATCTCTACTTTAGAACAATCAGTGGAGGGTTCAAAAAATGAAGGAACCCATATCTCAGATATGGAATTTCTGATTTTGTCAGGTCAGGATTAAAAACAATTGACTTGGATTGTTAGCATAAAAAGAATAAAAAGTATCAATAAACATCACTATCAATGAACTTTACATATAATATACATAACTATGGGAAAAGATAAGACTTATCACAGAAGTAAAGTATAGCAAAAATAATCTTTATGAAAATATTGTCAGAAAACAGAGCACAAGACAAAATTTTTGAGAAAAGAAGAAAAAAGAATTATAAAAATAAAAGGGTTCCTTGGAGAAGGACAGAGAAGATAAATATTCTATAAAATAGATTCTATATATATTATAATACATATTATATAAATAAAAACACCTATGTAATTTCTATATACAGCTTCTCAATATTGACCCTATTGACATTAGATCAGGTGATTCTTTGCTGTGATTTTTTGGGGTGAGAGGTGACTGTCCTGTGCATTATAGGGTGTCTAGCAGCATTTCTGGCCTCTACACATGAGATGCTAGTAGAGCACCCACCCTCTCCCAGTTGTGACAACCAAAAACATCTACAGATATTACAAAATATCTCTTGGAAGGCAACACTGCGCCAGGTTCAGAATCACTCTGTGTATGTTTGTGTGTGCATATGTGTGTATGTATAAATAGGTAAGAGAAAAAAAGAGCTCATGAGGGGCTTCCCTGGTGGTGTAGTGGTTAAGAATCCACCTGCCAATGCAGGAGACATGGGTTTGAGCCCTGGTCCGGGAAGATCTCACATGCCGTGGAGCAACTAAGCCCATGCACCGCAACTACTGAGCCTGTGCTCTAGAGTCCACGAGTCACAACTACTGAGCCCGTGTGCCACAACTACGGAGGCCTGCATGCCTAGAGCCCATGCTCCACAACAAGAGAAGCCACCTCAATAAGAAGCCCGCACACTGCAACAAAGAGTAGCCCCCACTCGCCACAACTAGAGTAAGCCTGTGCACAGCAACGAAGACCCAATGCAGCCATAAATAAATAAATCAATAAGAGAGCTGATGAGGTATAAAAAAGAGAAAAAATATTTATGGATGAATGAAAAAGACTGAAAATTCAGACTGTCTTTCTATATGTAAGATGATGACAATTCACCTGTATTTCATATATATAAGTGATGTGAAATATTTATTATTTCATTCATTTAACAAATATATATTTTTTAAACTAGTACTGACAGTACAAAACTCTGTTCTAGGTGATGCAGTGAGTTAAGATGAGCAAAATCAAGTGAGTGAGTAAGATCAAGATCAGTAAAGTTTATTTACAACTTGGATTGGGGTAATATTAACAGAGATAAAAAGAACACAACTGTACAATATAATTTGAGGGGATGAGGTGATCCAGGGTGAAACTGAGATTTTTTTCTTGAGTACCCATGTAGATGGAACAAAAGTGCTGGAGTGCTGGTGGCAGAATGATTTAGTGACCCAAATTTGGATCCTTCAAATAGGCTAGCCTCCTGAACCCCAATATTCTCTCACCTTCCAAATAACAGTTTTCTTTCCCACACTGGCCTCCTGAGTCAAGGCTTCCTCCATCTCTTTCCTCACATGTTCCTGGGCCATCTGGAGCTTTACCTGTTTGAGAAGATACGCTGCAGCCGTTACAGATACCCTCATTCAGTACTTAATATTGACTGGGTATGGGGGGAAATACGAAGATCAGCTAAAACAGGCCCTAGAAAACATATAAAAATGTTCAACCTCATTAATAACAGTTAAACATAAATATGTTTTTAAATGTTGATGCCAGATGGAATCACAGGCGTATCTAAAAGTGTGTTCAATGTATTTTAAATAGTAAAACTGTAATTAACCAAAGTGTTAAAAATATGGGGGTAAGAAAATTTTATTTTCACAGGATGGAATTAAAATAAGGCATTGGGGCTTCCCTGGCGGCGCAGTGGTTGAGAATCTGCCTGCCGATGCAGGGGACACGGGTTCGTCCCCCAGTTCGGGAAGATCCCACATGCCGCGGAGCGGCTGGGCCAGTGAGCCCGTGAGCCGTGGCCGCTGAGCCTGCGCGTCCGGAGCCTGTGCGCCGCAACGGGAGAGGCCACAACAGTGAGAGGCCCGCGTACCGCAAAAAAAATAAAAAATAAAAAATAATAAATAAATAAATAAAATAAGGCATTGCAGAATATTTAATGACAAGAAATACAAGTATAAAGAAAATTAAAATAAGTATACTTCATGCAACTTTGCACCAAGTTTGAAAAATAAAAATGCTTATGATGAATATATAAAAACTAGGCAGAAACCAATGAAAATATATTCAATAAACAAAATCTCATATACTAATTCTTGGTTGAAAAGTGATGCTATTCCTTATATCTATATATTTCAACTGCTTATAGTTATTTATTACTTTATAATCAGAAGTGTATTTATTATATTTGGCAGAAGAAAACTTGTAAGTTAATATTTACTAAATGAAAAAGAAATACAGAATGTCATAAATCTTACAAGGGGTAGAAAAATAATTTAATGAAAAGTAAATCTCTTTCAACCCTAGGACCCCTGCTAGAGGTAAACACATGTATTTTATTTACAGAGAACACACACAAAGATAGACACATACACACATTTTGAAACTCTTATCAAAGTCATTCAATAAGTCTCAGAAAAACAAAAACAAAACCAAAAACTAGCAAACAAAAAACGAAATTCTTCCCAAAGTCATTGAACAAGTCCTACACATCAATGTTGTTCTTTTTAAAAGATAATATTCTAAGGGAGAGCACATAAAATAGCAGTAGAATCCATGTAGGAATTTAAAAAGATGAAGAAACTAGCAATTTTTTTAGGGCTTGGAAGGAATAGAATACTTCAACACTTATGGACAAAAGAAATTGTAAGCAAAAGCAAGGAGGTAAAAACCTGTGGCATGTTTAGGGACAACAGTGATTAGGCTAGTTTTCCTGGATCGAATGATTGGTTTAGACAAGAGCTATAGTAAGAAAACTTAGGGCCTTAGAATGTCTTGATTGATAGGCTAAGGAGTTTAGAAAATATTTATTTGGTATTTAGTTGAAGAGCTTCTGAAATAGAGAAAAATTCCTTAGAAATATGACATTATCCATGCAATATATAGTACCTTATGGATTAAAAGAAAAAAAGGCAGGAATATATTTCAAAAGTCTAGCTAGAAAGTAGCTAGAGACTGAATTTTGCAGAAGACCACCAAAATCAAGAAGAAACACTAAGAAAGATATTTCTTGGTAGGTCCAGAGGGAAGTTGAGGGAAAAAAATCACAAACCTTGATTTAGAACAATCAAAGTTAAAATAATAATAATTATTATTATTACTAATTATTTTATTATTATAAATTATAATACATAATATAAATATGTAAATTATACATTATTAATAATAATTTGTTAATTTAATTAATAATTATTATTATTTTAGAAAGTTGATATTTGCACTTTATTTCATTGTGATAGTACTTCAGGTAAAGGTCGGTAAATTAAAGATGACTTTAACCCCCTTTGTGCTAGCAGCCTTTCCAGATAATGAGAATTTAAATGTGTTCAGAATATGTCCAAACATTTTTGATGAGCACTATCAGGGAGAATCTTATTCATAGGGTTTCACAGATGCCACTTTTGTGGGCCAGGTACTCCAATACGAGTCACCTTTTCATTGAGGATGTTCCCATCATAAGTCCACAATCTGTGTTGACTAGAGAAGGGCCTGTGTGCTTAGCTACTGGATTTCTACTTCAGAGTAACATGCATTGGCAGGCTTTAAAGGTGATTAGAGCCCTGTCCCCATCCAGACACTATTCTTAGCAAATGTTCAAACATGAAGGTTGCTTTATGCACCCCAATGTTCACTGCAGCACTTTTACAATAGCTAAGACATGGAAATAACGTAAATGTCCATTGACAGATGGATGGATAAAGAAGATGCGGTACACATATACAATGGGATATTAGCCATAAAAAAGAATGAAACAATGCCATTTACAGCAACATGGATGGGCCTAGAGATGATCATACTAAGTGAAGTAAGTCAGACGGAGAAAGACAAATATCATATGATATCACTTATATGTGGAATCTAAAAAAATGATACAAACGAACGTATTTACAAAACAGAAATAGGCTCAGACTTCAAAACAAATTTATGGTTATCAAAGTGGAAAAGTGGGGGGGGAGGGATACATTAGGAGTTTGAGATTAACACATACACACTACTACATATAAAACAGATAATCAACAAGGACCTGCTGCATAGCACAGGGAACACTACTCAGTATTCTATAATAACCTATATTGGAGAATAATCTGAAAAAGAATCGATATATGTATATATATAACTGAATCACTTTGCTGTACACCTGCAACTAACACAACATTGTGAATAAATCATACTCCAATATAAAATATTTTTTTTTAAATGAAGGTTGTTTTGGTGACAATATTAATTAACATAGAGATAAATACTATGCAGAAGCAAGACATTATACAAATGATAGTTATTAGGAAGTGTTTCCAATAACTATGTGCACCTGTAACTAATAGCCCATTGGACAACACAGCCCTCTACACCAGAGCTCTAGCTGTGGAACCCAGATTATCAACATCAGGAAAATTAAGACCAGCATGCAATTAAATGTCCAGGGAGAAATTCATGGGAGAGGAGGGCAACCTAAAATAATGGTATGTCTGAGCTCCTGAACAGGGGTCCCAAAAGGTGGGGTGTACGCGGAGCAAAGGCATGGAGACCTCAAGGTGAATGTGAGCCAGGAGGGTGGTTGGTGCAGAGGGCACAGGTCATTCAGATCAGGTGGTAGCCTTTGGCTCTGTCCCTAGCAAGGCACTCTTCACACCTCTGACTCAGTGGGCTCCTCTGTTACAGATCAGCATTTCCAGACCCAGGAATCGTGGCCCTCCACGTGCCGTGGTAACACCTCTCACCTGGTAGCTCCTGGCGGCCTCCTGCAGCGGTGTTGTGTGGTGGCTCCTGTGCTCTGGGGTGGTGTCACAGACCCAGCACAGAGCCTCCTGGTCTTCCTCACAGAAGCGGCTCAGCTCCTCGCCGTGCCTCACACACAGGCGCGCCCCCGAGGGCCCCGCGCCGAGCCCCAGCTGCCGCACGCTGTCCACCAGGCTGGCCAGCTGCCTGTTGGGACGGAAGCTCTCCAGCCTGAAGGGACCCCGGCACTGCGGACAGGCATAGAGGCCGCTCTGTGCACTGTCGGACTTCTCGCAGAACTCGGAGATGCATCTGAGGCAGAAGCTGTGGCCGCAGTCCACGCTGACCGGTTTCTGCAGGAAATCCAGGCACACTGGGCACCTGGCCTCCTCGCACAGCCGCTCCCCGGGCCCCCCAGAGGCCATAGCCGGCCGGGCCTCGCCTGGCCCTGCTGATAGCAGAGCTGCCTTCCCCAGCTGCCTGCGCTATCTCCCCTGGTGGTCTGGCACAGAAGGGAGGAACCCCACAGCCTCATGAGAAGCAGACCCAAGATGGGTTTTATCCGCTGGCTACAGTCCAAATGAGCTACTCCCAGGGAAAAGTTGTAACTCAGGCACCCTCAACCACAAGGATAAAATTAACATTCTAGTTAACCTAGGCTCCTAGGAAACTGATCATTTCTAACGGAATCCCTCATAAGTATACCTTATTGGAACCCGAATTCTCATGTTTTCACTGTCAGTAAATTTGGAGAACTGCTTAGCTCCTTCCTTCCATTATTTTCTAAACTACCCCATGACCTTCTTATCCTTATACAGCATAATGATTTCTTAAAGTTTTGGGGTTTTTTTCCAAACTTTATTTTTTCTACCTCCTGTTAATTAGCCCATGATAAAAAATTTAGGTAGATGGGTTGATAGGGAGATCCAAAAAAAAAATGTGTGTATAATAATGATGGGTCTATAGCCCAACAACAATGCAAAGCATTTAAATAAATACCTGGCCCAGTTCAGAGAGTCCTATAATGACTGCACACATGTTGTGATTGTTGCAAAGCATATCTCGGAGGTGGCAAAGCTGTAGGTTAAGGCATTGGTTAGAAGAAATAATTCAAACATATGTGGCACCTGTGAGGTGGTGAAGGCTGAGAAAGATATAGGAGAAGAGAGATGATTTGACAGAAAGGATGTGATCCCTACTTGGGATGAATATGGTGAGGTCATTAGGTCAGCCAGAAAGTAGACAAATGTGGAAAGTGTCTGTCATCTGAACCAAATGTAATTTTCATTTTGTTGAGTTTGAAGCAATGATGGGCATGCCTGTAACAAATCCTTCAATCCTTCAATATGTGTTCCTCAGCACAAACTGCAAGTCTCGGACACAAGGGTCAGCAAAAGACAAATGACCCAGCTCTCACGGGAACCTTTAGATGCATCAGGAGAACTCATACAACTAGAAACTAACACCTGGGAGAAAGGACACTCACCAGTGCTGCAAGAATACAGCAGGGCTTTGAACTAGCCTGTGGGGTTGGAGTTTGGCCCTTGGGAGTCTCTAAGTTAATAACTGAAGGGTGACTACAGGCTGAGCATAGGAAGGGGACTCTGTCAAGCAGAACAGTCAGAGGGCACAGGGTACACAAGATGAACTGCTGCTGGAGGGAGCAGGATGCGCCCCAGGACATGAGGCAGCCAGGCAGCCTGGTATGTGTGCAAGGGGAGGATGAGTGGCAGTAGATAAGGTCCCAGTGAGAGGCAGGGACAGATGACTCAGGTCCTTGCAGCTCCTGTGTGGTTTGTGGGCCCTTATTCTAAGGCCCAGGGCTTGGCCTGGAGCTTTGGTGGAGGGCAGGGTCTAAAGGGTTTTGAAGTTGTCTACCTAAAGGTTAGGTGGATAATTAAAACAGAGAGATTCTTTGAGAACAAGAAGAGACAGTTATGAGCAGAACATCGAAGATGTGAATTTAGAAAAGAAAGGAAAAGGGCAAAAGTCTCAACAATAGAAAAGCAGACCCTGGTCCCAGGCTGAAGACTGTGCCACTTGCTAGATAAGGGGCTTTAGACAAGTTTCTGTACCGAACTTCCTTTAAAATATGAGGACATTGTTAGTGCCACTCCTGCAGGGCTGTTCAGAGGATTGAATAAACTAATAGATGTCACACATTTGATACAGGTTCTGGCATGTAGTAAGTATTTATATTTAATTAAAGAAGAGAAGAAATAGCAAAATAAATCGATAATTAGAATGTAAGCAGGAGACTTTTATTTTTTCCTATTTTCTTCAATATTATATCCCTAGTAACTTGAAGAGTAACTGACACATAAGACACCCAATGAATACTGGTTGAATAAATGAGTGTGGGAATGAATGAACAGAATCAGTACAGTTTATCCTAGAAGCTAATGGAGGGTAAAATTTCAGTGACTATATTATGTCAAATGTGAGATCCATATTTTTCTACATTTTACATGTATGATTTTGACTTATATTGCTGTGACTCTCGAAGATGCTAGAACACATTTTTATGTTATTTGGAGACATAATAAAGCAACATATTGCTCAAATGTATGGAGGAATTAATAGCTCAGCTCACTTGAATGCAGATTTCCTAGTGCCTAAAAGGCTAAGGGAAGGTCACTGGATGTGGGGGTCAAAGTGGTTTTCAGGAGGGTGAGATGAAGTGGGTGAGTTGACATTAGATGGCACTTCTTCCCTGACTGGTTCTAGGGTCACTGAATTTAAGCTCGGCTTTGTCTCTAGCATTGGGAGGCTAGGAATGACCTCTGTACCATTGTTCTTAAAAAAACAAATTTTCCTTACAGTGCATTTGTGCAGGTAAGTAGTGGACTGGATTATAAGTAGATGTCAATGTATTTACAAATGTTATGTGAAATGCCTTCCCAAGTACTTTCTTGTTTAAGAGGATTGGTCTAAATTAAATTTGTGTTTTCTCATGATCATTCTTCTGAGGTGAATGAAACACATCTTAATCACATTTTGGTGCACCCACTCTTGGATCCTTACCCTGACTCCTTTCTCCGATTCATTTGCAGATTGCATAGTTCTAAATCTTTTAGTCAATATCCTCACCCCTCGCCATCATCCTTCTCTAATACTCCACTTCATGTGTGTTCTGCCTTCTCTGACAATACAGGGTTCTCCTCCTCTGACCATTCCTCCCTGCTCACCTTTCCTAACCACTTTGACATGGTGGCTTTGGGCTCCTGAACCATCTCTCCAGGACATTCTTATTTTCTTTCCTAGCCCGAGTCTTTTTCAACAAGGTTCTCAGATCTTTTGACCACACCTTTGCCTCAGCTTCGGGAATTTATCGTCTCCTAGCCCCAAGCTCAGCCTACTCTGTAATGAAAACAAACAAAAAAACCAGCCAGCACAAACCTCAAAAGCAACTGACACAGCACTTTCCTTCCTGCTTGTGGTTTTTAAAAGGATCCCTATTGGTTGTTTATTTTTTTCTCAGTTTTTCCTCTTTTTTATTGTTTTTTAATTGAAGTATGGTTGGTTTACAGTGCTGTGTTAGTTTCTGGTGTACAGCAAAGTGATTCAGTTATACATACATATGTGTGTCTATATATGTATATGTATATACATATGTATTCTTTTTTATATTATTTTGCATTATGGTTTATTACAGGATATTGAATATAGTTCCCTGTGCTATACAGTAAGACATTGTTTATCTATTTTATATATAGTAGTTTGTATCTGCCAACCCCAAACTCCGAATTTTTTCCATCTTTCCCCTTGGATAACAATAAGTTTATCTATGTCTGTGAGTCTATTTCTGTTCATTTGTATCATTTTTTATTTTTATTTTTTTGTGGTATACGGGCCTCTCACTGTTGTGGCCTCTCCCGTTGCGGAGCACAGGCTCTGGACGCGCAGGCTCAGCAGCCATGGCTCACGGGCCCAGCCACTCCGTGGCATGTGGGATCCTCCCGGACCGGGGCACGAACCCGTGTCTCCTGCATCGGCAGGCGGACTCTCAATCACTGCGCCACCAGGGAAGCCCTGTATCATATTTTAGATTCTACGTATAAGTGATATCATATGGTATTTGTTTTTCTCTGTCTGACTTACTTAGCCTGATAATTTCTAGGTCCATCCATGTTGCTATAAATGGCATTATTTCATTCTTTTTTATGGCTGAGTAGTATTCCATTATCTGTTGGTTTTCATTTCAGCAGTTGTATCCTGCATTTTTATTGTTCCTTTTCCCCTAAGTCTATATTGATAATTCACTGAGCTTAAGGTTGTCTAGCTTAAGGTTGCATCTAGAACACAATATAATATCTTAAAGCATTAGGCTTTAGAATTTAATGTTCTGGTAATTCCTGAATTTTAACAAATCTCTCTATTGTCAAATAACACATCTAAATTGACTGGTGAATTAGTAAAACTAATATCTTAAATAAAAAACATTTAAAGGATGATAATGCTTGCCTTTGATTAAATGAAACTACTCTAATATTCAGATGTATGTGAAAAATAACTAGTAGATCAATTATTCTAAAGATATAGACCTCTCTGTGTATGCATGTATAAAAATGTAAAATATTTTCTTATTAAAAAGTAGGCTGCTAGATATGTGGCATCATCACCATTTTCATCATCATTATGCAAAGTGAGCAGGTACAGGAAAGTTTCATCATAATCACTACTTAAAGCTTGACTTCAAATACCTTTATGATCTTCTATCAGTATCAAATATTCTAGGCCACTGAACTTGATAAGATTCAGTTATGGCAGAATGTCATATGTCTTCTTGTCAGGGTCCGTACTTTTCCTTGACTTTTTACTGGTGACAGCGATTGCAGGAAAAAGACAGCCTCACTGGCATGGAAGAGGGCAGAGATAAACATGTAGAGTAAGTTTATCAACAAAAGTTTAGAATGAAAGTTCTTCCCCACAAGTGCCATTTGCACTAGTGTTTTATTTCACAGAATTTCTGATATCAGCTATAACATTTCTTCTAGTAGAAACTTGTGGCACCTGATCTGATGGGGGAAACTGACACATTTTTCAGAATTCAAGAAAAGTACTACTTCTCTTACGTAGAGAATTTGCAAGCTTCATCAAGGCAACTTCCACCTAACCTCACATGATTTTGCACCAGCCGTGAGTTCCTGGTATTTATTATCCCCCTAAATAAACACCAACGTCCTCCTCGGTAAATACATTCTGTGAATGGAAACGTTCTCTTTCTGCTTTCCATCTGCCTTCATTCTTGTCCATGTTTTCCTGTATTCCCTTATTCCCCCTTCCTCCCTTCCATGCTTTCTCCTTCACTCCTTTCCTTCTTAATTTTCTCTCAAGTCTCCCAGCATCCCTTACATGTCTCTTGATCCTCTCTTCTAAGAAACATGCATCATGAAATATTATATAAGAAATGAAGATAATATCATATATACCTGATAATAATAGAGTACCTGGACAAAGTAAACCTATTGATTAATGAAGGTATCAGATCATGAGAAATTGGAAAATAAGGAAAAACTGAAGTCAGTTTCCCTGGGAAGCAGCCCCTGATATGGAGATTTGCCTTCAGGTGTTTATTGGGGAGTGCTCTAAGATTAATCCCTGTGGAGGGGTAAATGAAGGTGAATTGGGCAAAGGGGGAAGCTAAGCTACAACACTGAAAATTTAACCAATCCAATAGTCAGGTCTGGATCTGGGATGGCTCTTCAGAGGGATCCCAAACTGAGGCTTGAAGAATGGACATTTTGCCCTCCAACGACCAGCTGTTGGGAACCAACTGTTCTCAAGTAGGGGCAAAAACTTGTTCCCTCATGTAAAGCATTCTTTTCGGTCAAAGAAAATTCCTGGAGAACAGGCATCAGCTGAGACCTGTCAGTTACCAGCATTTCCAGCAGCTGGAGGAATGGATGCTTCAGTTCTGGGAACCTAGGTGTGGATAGGCACTATAGCATCCACTGAAGCAAGAAAAAAATAAAAGTAAAAGGAAAACAAAGCAAACAAACAAAAAAACCCCAACCAAACAAAAACTTTCACTGTTAACACCATAAAAAATGAAACCACACAATTCTAGTGGCTAGAATTAATGAAAAAATTAAAAGAAAAATTAATTAATTAAAAATTAAAAGAAAAATTATAACTGTATATTTGTATAGCTTTTGGTTCCATTCTATGGAGTCTACTAAAAATATCCAGTGCTAAGTATCTGTTACTCTTGAATGAACTCTCAAGACATTCCTGAGAATATTGGCCACCATTTTCAGATGCTCAATTGCATCACTTATTTTCTTTGATTCAATATGATCAATGTGACTTTAATCTGGGGAAAACCTATATTAGATTCTGAAAGAGTTAAGGAACACATCATAGGTAGCCTCTAGAATCTCAGAATATAGTAGAAGTTGTTAGATTCACAAGACGTATTCACAAAGCAAAATGATGATTGGAATAGTGGGAGGTTGATCCACAGCACTGCGTAATCAGTAGAGAAGGTGCTTAAACAACAGAACAGATAACACTTCAGTTGAATCAAGTTGATAGCTTGATTTAGTATCTAGTGAAATAGCAAGGCACTTAATGTAGCAAAAATATTATTGAGGATATTATATAGTATAGAGGATGATACAGCTTAATAAGTTAACTTGAACGTGAGCAATGTAAATTATTTTTAATGGATTGCACAAGCCACTATGTGTTTATAAACAGACAAATTCAATTTAGAATCTAATGGGCTACAAAAAATAATCTGATCCTCTAAATAGCCTTTGCTTTGGGTGACCCCATAGTGAGGATCAGGATTAAAACACTAGCATATATTTGTTATTAATTTGGGAAGAGAAGGCATGTGGTCAAATAGATGTTAAGCAATTGAATGGCTCTTCCTGAACACCTATGGAGAACTCCTATGGCTTGACCATGTCTGTTCTTGCCACTCTTTGCTCAGATTCTGATTGGGAAATCTTGTGTCAAAAATTTTTCAAAAAATTGTGAAAAATCTTACCTACTTTCAGATCAGATCAGATCTTTCAATTTATTAGGAACTTAGGAACTCTTTTAATATCTTCAAAAATGATAAGACTTCTATATTCTCCATATTTTGTGGATCTCATTCGTGCTCTATGACCAACAGGATAAACATCAATCAGCTCTTTAAAAAATGTGATAACTGCTCTATTTAGGCTACATTTATGACAGATTCAAATCAGTGATGGGGTGAACCATAATTGTCACATGCAGTTTGGATCTATAAAGCTACCCATTCTATTTTGTTTAACGGCTAAATAATTACAAGGACATCTTCAAAAATTTGAAGTAGTTTTACTTATAATAATATTGGCAATGGGATTGTGAAGCTATTCTATTTTAGTATAGTCAAACAAGGAATTACATTAAGAGTTGTAGGAAGGAAGATTTTTGTAATAAGAAGAAAAAAGAAACAAGCACACATGATCAAAGAAGGTAGAAAGAAATCCTATCTTAAATTCCAACTGGAAATATTAATGAGAATGTATAATAACTGTTATCTTCAAAAACACATATTTCCTAGTTTCATTAACTGAAAAGCTTAAAAGCAAAGACAATCTAGTAGCAGTAGGGGAGAAAAAAATAAACATACACACGCACATACACACACATAACAGTGCAGATTAAAATCTCAAAATTCCATCTAATCCTTCATAAAAAATAAACAAAAGAAATTTGCACAAACACAAAAAATGGCCAATTCCATGTCTGAGGAAGGGAAGTGCAGAACGAGCCTGGGATGTCTTGTTATATAGCTGGTAAGGAGCTGTCAAAGGCAATGGAATTGAGGCAGGAGGTAGATGCCCCCCCCCGCCCAGGGTAAGCAATTGGAGATTCATTCCCTGTGGACTAATACTCTGAGATGAGAATAGCAGGACAACTGAGAGAGGAGGCTGGGCCCTGCCCAGATAGAAGATAAGAGACGACATATTTCTTATTCTCGAAGTCAAGGAAACCTTCCCCAAAAGAAAGCTCCTTGGAGGTCAAAAAGGGAGGGGACGCCCCCCCCATAGTAAGTGATGCCAACTACCCATAGGCCTCTTTGGTGGAATCCATCTGGGCTGAGAGATGCACACACACAGAGAAGGATCCTGAGCTATACCAAATACGGACTCTGAACCAAGCAAATCAAACTTATTGGCCAAAGGAAACCTGGAAGAAATGCCCCATATAAGTGATTTAAACCACCATGAGGGTGAAACTCTCTCTCTGAGTCTGCCCATGTGTCTATCCACACATACTCTACTCTTTTTTTTCCTCCTAATACACACTTTACTTGTTTCACTACTTTCTGTCTTTGTGGGAATTCTTTCCTGCAAAGACAAAGGACCAGGGCCTTGTCACTGACCACTGGTCTAGTGGCTAGGATTTGGTGCTCTTACTGCTGAGACAAGACCTCAGTCTCTGGTCGGGAACTGAAACCCTGCTTCAAGCCGCTGCAGTCTGAGGCCACCTGAGATCAGAATCATGTTTAAAAAATATATAAATACTACTGGAAAAATACTGGACAATTTGAGCATCAAAATAAATATTGAAATAACTAAATATATTAGATGTCCATAAATTCATAATGATACTAAAAATGTGAGGTAGAAAAAAGATATCTTACTGGATGTTCCTTTGATATAAGCTCATTAGTCAGAAAATTTATTATTAAAGGAAATACTAGAAATATAGAGTAAATATAGAACTAAAAGGTCAAAATCTAGAAAACTGAACTATTAGGGTATTAAGTAACAGCCAATTTTTTATATATTGCATTTACAAATAGAGACATAATTTGTGATTTGATAACAGAATTTATAGTGGATTGAGAAAGGAGGATTCCACATTACTGAGAACTTAGATGAGGAAATGGGGGCAGACAGCAGATAGTGTATGCAAAGTTTTCTTGCAGCTTGTGAGGGGGATTGCAAAGCTATCCAGAGGATTCAAAAAAATGTCACACAACGGAATATTGCCTTGTTTTGTTCTGTGATGTTTTTCAATTAAGTTTAGAAAGCTTAAGTGTGTTGAAATGCTGATGGGACAGAGCCAGTAGAGAACACGATACTAGAATAAAGAAATAAAGTTGATGTGGCAGCAAAGCCCCTGAGGAGGCAGAAGGAAACTTGTCCAAGAATACCCATGGAAAAAGTAGTGACCCCTTTTATGAAGGCAGGATGTAATACAAGGTACAGACACAGAAACACATGTAATTTGAAAGAACGTAAATGAGAAGAAATCCCTACCTCTTGTACTTCTGTTCATTCTTTTCCCTGTGAAACAGGAGATAAAAATCAATCTTAGGGAGTGCTTCCCTGGTGGCGTAGTGGTTGAGAGCCCGCCTGCCGATGCAGGGGACACGGGTTTGTGCCCCAGTCCAGGAAGATCCCACATGCCGCAGAGTGGCTGGGCCCGTGAGCCATGGCCGCTGGGCCTGAGCGTCCGGAGCCTGTGCTCCACAATGGGAGAGGCCACAGCAGTGAGAGGCCTACATACCACAAAATAAAAAAAAAATCAATCAGGGAATAAACAGACAATGACGGGGGGACTGTTTGTGGACAGTGGTGAAAACCTAGAACTTCTGTTAGGGGGATGTTTTAGAGGTAACAGGAGCATAAAGATTACAGGGCACACTGAGAGCCCAACCGGAGTAGGAGATCATATATGGGAGTAGCAACAGTCTTTTCTACTGTGTGATTTTTTTCCTGTGTTGCTTACCCAGGTAGAGGAGTCAAGAAGACTATGACTCAAGTGCAATCCAGAGCAACATCATACGTTAGGCAGACAGCTGATTTCTGTCTATGAAATCTATAATACATATGGTGAGAGGTCACATATGAATAAAATCTGGGAGTGGACAGGTCTGAGTGTGTTTGTTGAGTGAGTAGAAGCTGCCAAATGAGACAAGAGTGAGGATGGGTGACTTTGTATCTGCCTTCAGATACTGACACATACATTTGGTGTGAGTCCAATAGCTTCAGTAGCTCTACCTACATTTCTTGTATCTCTGTCAGACTTGGGGGCACAAAAAGTTTTTCTTCAATTCCTCTTCAAAATGAAGGAAAGGAAATTTTCTCATTTTTGTGGGAAACGAGTATGAAAATTGAAAGAAATTAACTATATTGGGCACTGCAGTATTTGCATTTTTTAATCACAGTAAGAGACACTTCTGATGATATTTGACTCCCCAGAGGGCACCAGGAAACGTAACAATGATGAGAAGATACATATCTTCATGTGTGTCTCACCTATATGTATACACACAGATTTCTGCATACAAACATGTGCCATGGTGATATATCTTGAAGAACAGGAGGAGGCAGTCTTGGAAGAGATTTAGATAGAGAAGTTTTGCTCTTTAGGTAGAGAGAGTTGTCATACATGGTAGTAACAAAAACTACCAGCATTTATGGAACATTGAGGTACTCAGTGTTTGATAAGAGTAGAAAATCTGGAGTGACAAAAAGCCCTTTAAAATTGCCTTGCAAGTAACAAACCACTATTATACGTAAGTATAAATAATTTAAAGATAAAGACATTTCTTTGGCTAGCAGGAGGATCATCTCTCAGTTACCTTCAGCTCCAATCAAACAAATCAAGATAACAAGCCATCCTTAATTATTTCTTCAAGACTGTGATGAAAATTGCAAAGTCTAGGAAATTGTCCTTCAAAGAGCTGTGTATCCTGTAGAACATTTAAATTTTTGGACAGATGCTTCCTGGACATTTTTGTCTTTTCTATGTGCATCTTATCTCTCATGGTTTTATTCCACAAGGCTTATTGTATTTGTATCTATAATACCTTTTAAACTCATCTCTTCTCAATTCTCCTTGTCCAGGACACTAAGCCTTTCATTATTTCTACTGGACTGTTGTTATATTTTGCTCAGTCAGATAGAATGAGTGCAGCTATGTATAAAAAAGAGCATCCAAATAAAGATGGGTAAAATATAAAAAAGTATTTAATACCTTCATTCGGGGAAGTTTTCATGGTATGTTAATTTAGAGTCTCAAAATTGAACCTTCATAGTTGGCATTTCTGGGATTTTTTTTGCTTTCTTTCATATTGGCACATATCTTGGCATCACCTCAAATATTGTACTGTATGTTCATGGACAGAAAGTCTCAATATTGCCAAAATGTAGTTCCCAATTTGCTCTATAGAGTCAATGTAATCCCAATAAAAATTCCAGCAAGTAATTTTGTGGATATCAATAACTATTTTTTAAAGACTATATAGAGAAGCAAAAGACAGAGAGTAGTCAACACAATATTGAAGAAGAACACTGTTAGGGGACTGACACTACCAAACTTCAAGTCTTATTGTAAAACTACAGTAATCAAGACAGTGTGGTATTGGTGAAAGAGTAGGTAAATTGGTCAGTGGGATAGAATGGAGAGCACAGAAAGAAACTCATATAAATAAAACCAGCTGATCTTTGACAAAGGAGCAAAGACAATACAATGGAGCAAAGATAGTCTTTTCAACAACTAATACTGGAACAACTGGACATCAACATGAAAATAAAATGAATCTAGACACAAGCCTTCAAAAATTAAATCATAATGAGTCAAAGCCGTAAATTTGAAAGCAAAATCATAAAACTTTTAGAAGTTAACATAAGAGAAAATAGGATACCTTGGACAAACCAATGACTGTCTAGATACAATACCTAAGAAATGATACTGAAAGAAATAATTGATGAACTTCATTAAAATTAAAATTTCTGCTCTGCAAAAGACACTTTCAAGATAATTAGAAGACAAGCTGAAGCCTGAGGAAAAATATTTGCAAAAAACATACCTGAAAAAGGATTATAATGCAAAATATAAAAGGAATCTTAAAACACAACAATAAGAGACTGAACAACTTGATTTAAAATGGACAAAAGTCCTGAACAGACACTTCACTGGAGAAGATACACAGATGTCAAATAAGCATATGAGAAGATGCTTCACATTATATATCATTAGAACACTGCAACTTAAAAGAGCAATAAGATACCACTACATGCCTATTAAAATGGCCAAAATTCCAAACATCAACAACCTCAAGTGCTGATGAGGATATGAACTAATAGGAATTCTCATTTACTGTTGGTGAGAATGCAAAGATGGTACAGCCACTTTGGAAGACAGCTTGGCAGTTTCTTATAAAACTAAAGATACCCTTACTATACAATACAGCAATCACTTTCCTTGGTACTTACCCAAAGGAGTTGAAAAATTAAGTCCTGCACACATGTTTATACCAGCTTTAGTCATAAGTACCAAAACTGGGAAGCAACCAAGATATTCTTCAGTAGGTGAAGGGATAAACAAACTGGGATGCATCCAGACAATGGAATATTGTTCAGTGCTAAAAGGAAAAGAATACTATTAAGAAAAGAGATGGCCCTGCGAACATGGCACTGCGAGTGGCGCGGAGCGTGCGGGCTGCGGTCTGCAGCCTGTGAGCCATCTCTGCGCCCAATGTGCCCTGCTCGCCGCAGTCCTGGGGACTGCGGGCGGGCGCCGTCCGGGCGCTGCGCACCGGCCCCGCTCTGCTGTCGGGTCGTAAATTCACAGACAAACATGAATGGGTAACAACAGAAAATGGTGTTGGAACAGCGGGAATCAGCAATTTTGCACAGGAAGCTTTGGGAGATGTTGTTTACTGTAGTCTGCCTGAAGTTGGGACAAAATTGAACAAACAAGAGGAATTTGGTGCTTTGGAAAGTGTGAAAGCTGCTAGTGAACTCTATTCTCCTCTATCAGGAGAAGTAACTGAAATTAATGAAGCTCTAGCAGAAAATCCAGGACTTGTCAACAAATCTTGTTATGAAGATGGCTGGCTGATCAAGATGACACTCAGTAACCCTTCAGAACTAGATGAACTAATGAGTGAAGAAGCATATGAGAAATACATAAAATCTATTGAGGAGTGAAAATAGAACCCCTAAATAAACTAGTTTGAAACAACTTAATCTAGTATAGTTGTCTTAAATTAGTGGTGGATAGATTTTTTAAAAGCAACTTTTAGCAAAAGAAACTACTTGCAACAATGTTGCCTGAAGAAAATACCCCTTAACTTTCTAATGATTTCATATAAACACTATGCATCTTTTTCACAACACCTTGTGATTTTTAGGCTAGTCTCCAGAATTCTCAGAATTCCTGAAATTATCTGTGGTAAAACTAGTTATAAAAATTATGTAATTCAAGGATAACATTGTTATCTTAATAATATTGTAACTTGCTTACAGCCATCCCTGGATTTGGGCAAAATACTCAATGAACTTGCCACTGGAAATAAATGACAGTGGAGAAAAGTTTATTAGTTGTATGGTGTCCAGTGAAGAACATTACTATTTTAATTTTGCAATATACTGTGTTTGCTGGTGCTATTTTTATACAGTGAAGCAACAGCCTTGCAGGAAAATAAGAAACAGTTTAATAATAAAATATTCAACTTCTTAAAAAAAAAAGAGAGATGGAGGAACATTAGATGTATACTATTAAGTGAAAGAAACCAATCTGAAAAGGCTCTTACTGTATGATTCCAACTACATGACATTATGGAAAAGGAAAACTCATGGAGATAGTAAAATGACCAGTGGCTTCCAGGGTTAGGAGGAGGGAAGTATGAATAGATGAATGACAGAGGATATTTTAGGGCAATGAAATTATATTCTATGATACCATCAAGGTGGATTCATGTCATTATACATTTGTCAAAACGTATAATATGCACAACATCAAGAGTAAACCTTAATTAAAGTGTGGACTTTGGATGACAGTCATGGTCATTGTAGGTTCATGTTTGTAACAGATGTATCACTCTGATGGGGGATGTTGATAATGGGGGAGGCTATGCTTGTGGAGGAGAAGGAAGTATATAAGAACTCTGTAGTTTCTGCTCCATTTTGCTCTGAACCTTTAACTGCTCTAAAAAAATCTATTAAAAAAACACTTAGAGATGATTGAAGAGGAAAACACAATATACCAAAACTTATGGGATAAGTTTAAGTCATTGTTAACAAGAAAATATATAGCTGTGAATGAATACACTAAAAAAGAAGAATCTCATTTCAATAGCCTAATTTTACACCTTGAAGAAATAAAATTTTTTTTAAAAAATCAAATAAACCCAAAGATAGCAGAAATAAAGGAAATAATAAAGTTTAGAGTGGAGATAAATAAAATGAGAATCAACGAAACAATAGAATCAACAAATATTTAAAATCAGAAATGAAAGTGGAGATTTAGTACTAAATTTACAGAAACAAATGGGATTATAATAGATTACTATGAACAAAAAGCTATCCCAACAATTTAGATAACCTAGATGCAATGGACAAGTTCTTGGAAATACACAAATTCTGAAAACTGACTCAAGGTGAAATGTAAAATATCAACAGAACATTAATAAGAGATTGGATCAGTATTCAATCCCCTGGTGGAGGATGTTGATAATGGGGGAGGTTCCCAATTAAAATAAAAAGCCCAAGGAAAGATTGATTCACTGGTGACAACTATCAAACATTTAAAGAAGAATTAACACCAATTCTTCACAAAAAGTTCTACAACATTAAAGAGGAGGAAAAAATTCCTAACTCATTCTATTAGGCCAAATTAATTCTGATATCAAGGACAAGTAAAGACAAGGAAAAAAAAACATAGACCATTATTCCTGATGATTACAGATGCAACAAAAGAATAGCAAACTGAAACCAACAGCACACTAAAAAGATTACACGTCATGACCAAATGCGATGTATCCTACACATGCAAGGATGTTTTGACTAAAAAAATCAGTCAAGGTAAGGTATTATATTAATCGAACTAGTGAAATAAATACGTTCTAAATTGACATTGAAAAGCATGTAACAATATTCAATGCCCTTTTGTGATATAAACACTTAGAAAACGAAGACTATAATGGGTCTTTTTCAACATAGTAACATCATAAAGACTACATATTGAAAAAGAAATAACTAACATTACACTCAATGATGAAAATTGAAAGCTTTTCCCCTAAGATCAGGAACAAAATATGGATGTTCACTTTTGATACTTTTATTCAATGTAGTATTGGAAATATCAATACTAGTCAGAGCAATTGAACAAGCAAACAAATAAACAAAGGCAGCCAAATTGAAAAGGGAGATGGAAAACTATCTAAACCTGCAGATATTAACTGATATAGAGAAAATCCCAAATAGTACATTAAAAAGTTACTAGAGTTAATAAACAAATTCAGCAAATGTGTATGGTACAAGAATCAGATATAAAAATTGGTTGTGTTACTATACATCAGCAGTGAATGATCTGGAAAGGAAACTGCATGGCTAATTTTATGTGTCAGCTTATCCGGGCCATGGTGCAAAGCTATGTGGCCAAACATTATTCTGATGTTTCTATGAGGGTGTTTTTGGATGTTAATCTTTAATTTTTAAATCAGTGGACTTGGGAAAAAGCAGATTTTTTTCTATAATATGAATGGGCCTTAGGCAATCCTTTGAAGGTGTGGATCAATCAAAAGACTAATGTCTCCTGAGAAAGAGAGAAATCAGCCAGCAGAAGGTCTTCCAACATCAACTACAGCATCAACTCTTCCTGAGTCTCAGCCTGCAAGTCTATCCTGCTCTGGGTTTATCCTATTTTGGGTTTAGATATTTGGACTTTGATTATCTATCTATCATCTAATGCTGTTGTATTAGATGTATAAGTCCTATAGGCAGGCTGTATCAGTACCACTATTTTTCTGAAGTGGAAAATAGTAGTTAGGTAATATGTCAAAAATTTCTCAGGTAAGAAGTGGTAGAGGAGGAGCTTCAAGATGGCGGAAGAGTAAAACACGGAGATCACCTTCCTCCCCACAGATACATCAGAAATACATCTACATGTGGAACTGCTCCTACAGAACACCCATTGAATGCTAGCAGAAGACCTCAGACCTCCCAAAAGGCAAGAAACTCCCCATGTACCCGGGTACGGCAAAAAAAAAAAAAAAGAAAAAACAGAGACAAAAGAATAGGGGACGGGACCTGCACCAGTGGGAGGGAACTGTGAAGAAGGAAAGGTTTCCACACACTAGAAGCCTCTTTGCGAGTGGAGACTGCGGGTGGCAGAGGGGGAAGCTTCAGAGCCACGGAGGAGACCGCAGCCAACAGGGTGCGGAGGGCAAAGCGGGGAGATTCCCACACAGAGGATCGGTGCCGACCAGCACTCACCAGCCGAAGAGGCTTGTCTGCTCACCCGCCGGGGTGGGCGGGGGCCAGGAGCTGAGGCTCGGGCTTTGGTCGGAAGCCGGGAGAGGACTGGGGTTGGCGGCGTGAACACAGCCTGAAGGGGTTAGTGCACCACGGCTAGCCGGGAGGGAGTCCGGGAGAAGTCTGGAACTGCGGAAGAGACAAGGGACTTTTTCTTGCCTCTTTGTTTCCTGGTGCGCGAGGAGAGGGGATTAAGAGCGCCGCTTAAAGGAGCTCCAGAAACGGGCGTGAGCCGCGGCTATCAGCACGGACCCCAGAGACGGGCATGAGATGCTAAGGCTGCTGCTGCCACAACCAAGAAGCCTGTGTGTGAGCACAGGTCACTGTCCCCACCTCCCCTCCCGGGAGCCTGTGCAGCCCGCCACTGCCGTGGTCCCGGGATCCAGGGACAGCTTCCCCAGGAGAACGCACGGCGTGCCTCAGGCTGGTGCAACGTCACGCCAGCCTCTGCCGCCGCGGGCTCGCCTCGCATCTGTGCCCCTCCCTCCCCCCGGCCTGTGCAAGAGCCCACGAATCGGCTGCTCCTTTAACCCCGTCCTGTCTGAGAGAAGAAGAGACGCCCTCAGGCGACCTACACGCAGAGGGGGGACTAAATCCAAAGCGGAACGCCGGGAGCTGTGCGAACAAAGAAAAGAAAGTGAAATCTCTCCCAGCAGCCTCAGGAGCAGTGGATTAAATCTCCACAATCAACTTGATGTACGCTGCATCTGTGGAAAACCTGGATAGACAACGAATCATCCCAAATTGAGGAGGTGGACTTTGGGAGCAAAGACATATGTATATATTTTCCCTTTTTCTCTTTTTGTGAGTGTGTATGTGTATGCTTTTGTGTGTGATTTTGTCTGTATAGCTTTGCTTTTACCATTTGTCCTAGGGTTCTGTCCTTTTTAAAAAAAAATTTTTTCTTAATAATTTTTTATTTTAATGACTATTTTATTTTATTTTACATTATTTTATTTTATCTTCTTTCTTTCATTCGATTTTTTTCTCCCTTTTATTCTGAACTGTGTGAATGAAAGGCTCTTGGTGCTCCATCCAGGCATCAGGGCTGTGCCTCTGAGGTGGGAGAGCCAAGTTCAAGACACGGGTCCACAAAAGACCTATCAGCTCCACGTAATATCAAATGGCAAAGATCTACCAGAGATCTTCATCTCAACGCCAAGGCTCAGCTTCACTGAATGACCAACAAGCTACAGTGCTGGACACCCTATGCCAAACAACTAGCAAGACAGGAACACAACCCCACCCATTAGCAGAGAGGCTATCTAAAATCATAATAAGGCCACAGACACCCCAAAACACACCACCAGATGTGGACCTGCCCACCTGAAAGACAAGATCCAGCCTCATCCACCAGAACACAGGCACTAGTCCCCTCAACCAGGAAGCCTACACAACCCAGTGAACCAACCTTAGCCACTGGGGACAGACACCAAAATCAGCAGGAACTATGACCCTGCAGCCTGTGAAAAGGAGACACTAAACACAGTAAGTTAAGCAAAATGAGAAGACAGAAAAACACACAGCAGATGAAGGAGCAAGGCAAAAACACACCAGACCAAACAATGAAGAGGAAATAGGCAGTGTACCTGAAAAAGAATTCAGAATAATGATAGTAAAGATGACCCCAAATCTTAGAAGTAGAATAGAGAAAATACAAGAAACGTTTAACAAGGACCTAGAAGAACTAAAGAGCAAACAGTGATGAACAACAAAATAAAGGAAATTAAAAATTCTCTTCAAGGGATCAATAGCAGAATAACTGAGGCAGAAGAATTGATAAGTGACCTGGAAGATAAAATAGTGGAAATAACTACTGCAGAGCAGAAGAAAGAAAAAAGAATGAAAAGAACTGAGGACAGTCTCAGAGACCTCTAGGACAACATTAAACACACCAACATTAGAATTATAGGGGTCCCAGAAGAAGAAGAAGAAAAAGAAAGGGACTGAGAAAATATTTGAAGAGATTATAGTTGAAAACTTCCCTAATATGGGAAAGGAAATAGTTAATCAAGTCTAGGAAGCACAGAGAGTCCCATACAGGATAAACCCAAGGATAAACATGCCAAGACACATAATAATCAAACTATCAAAAATTAAATACAAAGAAAAAATACTAAAAGCAGCAAGGGAAAACCAACAAATAACACACAAGGGAATCCCCATAAGATTAACAGCTGATCTTTCAGCAGAAACTCTGCAGGCCAGAAGGGAGTGGCAGGACATACTTAAAGTGATGAAGGAGAAAAACCTACAACCAAGATTACCCTACCCAGCAAGGATCTCATTCAGATTTGATGGAGACATTAAAACCTTTACAGATAAGCAAAAGCTAAGAAAATTCAGCACCACCAAACCAGCTTTACAACGAATGTTAAAGGAACTTCTCTAGGCAGGAAACACAAGAGAAGGAAAAGACCTACAATAAAAAACCCAAAACAATTAAGCAAATAGTAATAGAAACATACATATCGATAATTACCTTGAATGTAAATGGATTAAATACTCCAACCAAAAGACATAGACTGGCTGAATGGTTACAAAAACATGACCTGTATATATGCTGACTACAAGAGACCCATTTCACACCTAGGGACACATACAGACCGAAAGTGAGGGGATGGAAAAAAATATTCCATGCAAAAGGAAATCAAAAGAAAGCTGGAGTAGCAAGTCGCATACCAGACAAAATAGATTTTAAAATAAAGACTATTTCAAGAGAAAAAGAAGGACACTACATACTGATCAAGAGATTGATCCAAGAAGAAGATATAACAATTGTAAATATTTATGCACCCAACATAGGAGTACCTCAATACATAAAGCAAATACTAACAGCCATAAAAGGGGAAATCAACAGTAACACAATCATAGTAGGGGACTTTAACACCCCAATTTCACCAATGAAGAGATCATCCAAAATGAAAATAAATAAGGAAATACAAGCTTTAAATGATACATTAAACAAGATGGACTTAACTGATATTTATAGGACATTCCATACAAAAACAACAGAATACACATTCTTCTCAAGTGCTCATGGAACATTCTCCAGGATAGATCATATCTTGCCTCACAAATCAATCCTTGGTAAATTTACGTAAACTGAAATCGTATCAAGTATCTTTTCCGACCACAACTTTTTGAGACTAGATATCAATTACAGGAAAAAATCTGTAAAAAATACAAACACAGGAAGGCTAAACAATACACTACTTAATAACCAAGAGATCACTTAAGAAATCAAAGACGAAATCAAAAAATACCCACAAACCAATGACAATGAAAACACGATGACTCAAAACCTATGGGATGCATCAAAAGCAGTTCTAAGAGGGAAGTTTATAGCAATACAATCCTACCTTAAGAAACAAGAAACATCTCAAATACACAACCTAACCTTACACCTAAAACAATTAGAGAAGGAAGAACAAAAAACACCCAAAGTAAGCAGAGGGAAAGAAATCATAAAGATCAGATCAGAAATAAATGAAAAAGAAATGAAGGAAATGATAGCAAAGATCAATAAAACTAAAAGCTAGTTCTTTGAGAAGATAAATAAAATTGATAAACCATTAGCCAGACTCATCAAGAAAAAAAGAGAGAAGACTCAAATCAATAGAATTAGAAATGAAAAAGGAGAAGTAACAATTGACACTGAAGAAATAGAAAGGATCATGAGAGATTACTACAAGCAACTCTATGCCAATAAAATGGACAACCTGGAAGAAATGGACAAATTCTTAGAAATGCACAAGCTTCCAAAACGGAACCAGGAAGAAACAGAAAATATGAACAGACCAATCACAAGCACTGAAATTGAAACTGTGATTAAAATCTTCCAAAAGGGCTTCCCCTGGTGGTGCAGTGGTTGAGAGTCCACCTGCAGATGCAGGGGACACAGGTTCGTGCCCCGGTCCGGGAAGATCCCACATGCTACAGAGCGACTGGGCCTGTAAGCCATGGCCGCTGAGCCTGCGCATCCGGAGCCTGTGTTCTGCAGTGGGAGAGGCCACAACAGTGAGAGGCCCGCGTATCGCAAAAAAAAAAAAAAAAAGGATGGTTTTATTAATGTCATAGGTTTCTAGGGAAGGTCTACTCAATAACTAAGTCTAGTTTCAGTTACAAATAAATTATAATGTAACTTTGAATAAATTAAGCTCATCATAAAGGAAGGATACTGATAGTTGCTACTACCCCTTCACTGAGGGGCTCTTGTAAAACACTAAATAAAGTAACAGAGGTGTATATGCGTGCATATATTTTCAATGATATTTGTACACATTTAAAAAGACCTCTACAGAATGCATTCTAAAACTCTTGAAGCTGTGTGTCCCTAGTTCCCAGGTCTCTCATTAAAACTACTTACATGAACAAAATCGTATCTATTAGGAGAGCTATCAGAGTGCTCCAAATACTACTTCTTGCACTACCTGTCCCAACCCGTTGCCTTCCTCTTCCCATTAGTCCTCAATTTAGAAACCCCGGAAATGTGTTCATTAATTTATGAACATATTTCTTCATTCAGCCAAGAAAACTGATTGATCCCTTCCCAAATTGCAGGCACCATTCTTCACTATGTTTCATAGGCATGTTCAGGAAACACAGCAGTGATGAACACAGATGAATAAACCCTCTCGAGCTGAGGGGGGAGACAAAAGTCAAGAAGCCAATATAAAATCATAAGTATACATATGTAAATAGAAATTAAATAAATGGATAGAATAACTAGTATATCAGGGAAGTGCTGGAGAAAAACAGCAAGCAGGGAAGGGAGATGGAGATTGTTAGCTGGTAGGAGGAGGCTGCGATCTGAAACGAAGTGATCCATGAGGGCTTTCTGGGGAAGATAAAATGTAAGCGGGAACTTCAGGTTGTGAGAGGGAGCAAGGAGCGCATGCACCTGGGAAGTGAAGAGTCCAAGCAGAGGGAACAGGCAGACGGAAAGGCAATGAGGAAAGGGTGGGCTTGGAGGATCCAAGCAGCAGAAAGGATGTCAGAGTGTGGAAAACACAGCGAGCAAAGTGGAGAGGAGAAGGAAATAGTCAGAGAGCAAACAGAGGTCCAGATTTCTAGGGCTGTGGAGGCACTTTGAGGACTTTGCTTTTTCTGTGAAGAAGCCATTGAAGAGATGTGAGTGACATGAACTGACTTATGTTTTAACAGGATCTCTCTGGATGCCATGTTGATTAGAGACTGTAGGAGAATAAGGACCAGCCCCAGAAGACCAATAGTTGAATCAAAGAAGTGATTACTCAAAAATGCGCTTCCTCCTCAGTGAGGACGCAGAGCAGGGATCCGCACATAATGGCCACAAATCATATCAGGCGCTCAGCCTGGATCTGTGGGACTGTGAGCTAATAATGGTTCTCATGCTTAGAAAGCTTGTTGAAGAAGAAAGAGGACGAGAAGTTACAGAAACTGTATATGGCTCACAAAGCCTAAGATATTTAAAATCCAGAAAATGCTTTCCAACACCTGATGTAAAGCATGTGGCTGGTAGGAGGCGCTCAACAAAATTCGGAAGAGGAATACGAGTCAATTAGTGCCTGAAAACATTGTAAAGTGATAGGTGTCAAGAAACATTTATGCCGAAGACGGCTTAAAGATGGCGGAAGAGTAAGACGCGGAGATCTCCTTCCTCCTCACAGAGACATCAGAAATACATCTACACGTGGAGCTTCTCCTGTAGAGCACCCACCGAACGCTGGCAGAGGACCTCGGACCTCCAAAAAGGCAAGAAACTCCCCACATATCTGGGTAGGGCAAAAGAAAAAAGAATAAACAGGGACAAAAGAATAGGGACGGAACCTACGCCAGTGGGAGGGAGCCGTGAAGGAGGAAAGACTCCCACACACTAGAGGCCCCTTCGCGGGCGGAGACTGCGGGCGCCGGAGGGGGAGGCTCCGGAGCCGCGGAGGACAGCTCAGCCACAGGGGTGCGGAGGGCAAAGTGGAGAGATTCCCGCAGAGGATCGGTGCCGACCGGCACTCACCAGCCCGAGAGGCTTGTCTGCTCGCCCGCCGGGGCGGGCGGGGCCGGGAGCTGAGGCTCGGGCTTCAGTCGGATCCCGGGGAAAGGTCTGGAGTTGGCAGAGTGAAGACAGCTTGAAGGGGGCTAGTGCGCCACGGCTGGCCGGGAGGGAGTTCGGGAGAAGTCTGGAGCTGCCGAAGAGGCAAGAGACCTTTTCTTCCCTCTTTGCTGCCTGGGCGCGAGGAGAGGGGATTAAGCGCCCCGCTTAACGAAGCCCCAGAAAAGGGCGTGGAGCTGCCGAAGAAACAAGAGACTATTTCTTGCCTCTTTGCTTCCTCGGGTGTGAGGAGAGGGGATTAAGAGCACCATGTAAAGGAGCTCCAGAAACGGGCACGAGCCGCGGCTGTCAGCACGGACAGTAGAGACGGGTGTGGGACGCTAAGGTTGCTGCTCCCGCCAACAAGAGGCCTGTGTGTGAGCACAGGTCACTCTCCACACCGCCCCTCCCGGGAGCCCGTGCAGCCCGCCACTGCCGGGGTCCTGGGATCCAGGGACAGCTTCCCCGGGAGAACGCACGGCGCACCTTGGGCCTGTGCAGCGTCACGTTGGCCTCTGACGTCGCGGACTCGCCCCGCCCCCGTGCCACTCCCTCCCCCCAGCCTGAGTGAGCTGGAGCCCCCGAATCAACTGCTCCTTTAACATCGTCCTGTCTGAGTGAAGGGCAGTCGCCCTCGGACAACCTACACGCAGAGGCGGGACCAAGTCCAAAGCTGAACCCCAGGAGCTGTGCGAACAGAGAGGAGAGGGGGAGGTCTCTCCCAGCAGCCTCAGAAGCGGCGGATTAAAGCTCCACAATCAACTTGAAGTGCCCTGCATCTGTGGAAAACCTGAATAGACAACGAATCATCCCAAGTTGAGGAGGTGGACTTTGGGAGCAAGATATACTATTATTTCCCCCTTTTTTTTCTTTTTGTGGGTGTGTATATGTGTGCTGCTGTGTGAGATTTTGTCTGTATAGCTTTGCTTGCACCATTTGTCCTAGGGTTAGACCGACCCATTTTTCTGTTTTTTTTTTTTTTTTTGTTGTTGTTGTTGTTGTTGTTGTTGTTGTTTTTTAAAGGAAATTTTTCTTCTTAATAATTATTTTTTATTTTAATAACTATACTTTATACTACTCTGTCTTCTCCCTTTCTTTCTTCCTTTCTTCTTTCCTTTCTTCCCTCCTTCCCTCCTTTCTTCCTTCCTTCCTCCTTCTTTCCTCCCTTCCTCTCTTCCTTCCTCCCTTTCTTCCTCTGCACCTTCCTTCCTTGCTTTCTTGCTTCCTTCCTTCATTTCTTCCTTCCTTTCTTCCTTCCTTCCCTCCCTCCCTCCTTCCTTCCTTTTCTTTCCTCTCTATTTATTCTACCTTTTATTTTGAGCCGTGTGGATTAAAGGTTCTTGGCGCCCCAGACAGGCACCAGGGCGGTGTCCCTGAGGTGGGAGAACCAACCTCAAGACACTAGTCCACAAGAGACCTCCGAGCTCCACGTAATATCAGACGGCGAAAATCTCCCAGAGACCTCCATCTCAACACCAAGACCCAGCTTCACTCAAGGACCAGCAAAGAACAGTGCTGGACACCCTATCCCCAACAAAGAGTAAGACAGGTCTACAGCCCCATCCATTAGCAGAGAGACTGCCTAAAATCATAATAAGGTTACCAACATCCCCAAACACACCACCAGACGAGGACCTGCCCACCAGAAAGACAAGATCCAGCCTCATCCACCAGAACAGAGGCACTAGTCCCCCCAACCAGGGAATCTACTCAACCCACTGAACCAACCTTAGCCACTGGGGACAGCCACCAAAAACAACAGGAACTACGAACCTGCAGCGTGCAAAAAGGAGACCTCAAACACAGTAAGATAAGCGAAATGAGAAGACAGAAAAACACACAACAGATGAAGGAGCAAGATAAAAACACACCAGATCTAACAGATGAAGAGGTAATAGCCAATCTACCTGAAAGAGAATTTAGAATAATGATGGTGAAGATGATGCAAAATCTTGGAAATAGAATAGACAATTTGCAAGAAACAGTTAACAGGGACCTAGAAGAAATAAAGAGGAAGCAAGCAACGATGAGCAACACAATAAATGAAATTAAAAATACTCTAGATGGGATCAATAGCAGAATAACTGAGGCAGAAGGACGGATAAGTGACCTGGAAGATAAAATAGTGGAAATAACTACTGCAGAGCAGAAGAAAGAAAAAAGAATGAAAAGAACTGAGGACAGTCTCAGAGACCTCTGGGACAACATTAAACGCACCAACATTCGAATTATAGGGGTCCCAGAAGAAGAAGAGAAAAAGAAAGGGACTGAGAAAATATTTGAAGAGATTATAGTTGAAAATTTCCCTAATATAGGAAAGGAAATAGTCAATCAAGTCCAGGAAGCACAGAGAGTTCCATACAGGATAAACCCAAAGAGAAACACGCCAAGACACATAATAATCAAACTGTAAAAAATTAAATACAAAGAAAACATATTAAGAGCAGCAAGGGAAAAACAACAAATAACACACAAGGGAATCCCCTTAAGATTAACATCTGATCTTTCAGCAGAAACTCTACAAGCCAGAAGGGAGTGGCAGGACATATTTAAAGTGATGAAGGAAAAAAACCTACAACCAAGATTACTCTACCCAGCAAGGATCTCATTCAGATTTGATGGAGAAATTAAAACCTTTACAGACAAGCAAAAGCTGAGAGAGTTCAGCACCACCAAACCAGCTCTACAACAAATCCTAAAGGAACTTCTCTAGGCAAGAAACACAAGAGAAGGAAAAGACCTACAAGAACAACCCGAAACAATTAAGTAAATGGTAATAGGAACATACATATCGATAATTACCTTAAATGTAAATGGATTAAATGCTCCCACCAAAAGACACAGACTGGCTGAATGGATACAAAAACAAGACCCATATATATGCTGTCTACAAGAGACCCACTTCAGACCTAGGGACACATACAGACTGAAAGTAAGGGGATGGAAAAAGATATTCCATGCAAATGGAAATCAGAAGAAAGCTGGAGTAGCAATTCTCATATCAGACAAAATAGACTTTAAAATAAAGACTATTACAAGAGACAAAGAAGGACACTACATAATGATCAAGGGATCGATCCATGAAGAAGATATAACAATTGTAAATATTTATGCACCCAACATAGGAGCACCTCAATACATAAGGCAAATACTAACAGCCTTAAAAGGGGAAATCGACAGTAACACAATTATAATGGGGGACTTTAACACCCCACTTTCACCAATGGACAGATCATCCAAAATGAAAATAAATAAGGAAACACAAGCTTTAAATGATACATTACACAAGATGGACTTAATTGATATTTATAGGACATTCCATCCAAAAACAACAGAATACACATTTTTCTCAAGTGCTCATGGAACATTCTCCAGGATTGATCATATATTGGGTCACAAATCTAGCCTTGGCAAATTTAAGAAAATTGAGATCGTATCAAGTATCTTTTCCGACCACAACGCTATGAGACTAGATATCAATTATAGGAAAAGATCTGTAAAAAATACAAACACATGGAGGCTAAACAATACACTACTTAATAACGAAGTGATCACTGAAGAAATCAAAGAGGAAATCAAAAAATACTTAGAAACAAATGACAATGGAGACACAACGACCCAAAACCTATGGGATACAGCAAAAGCAGTTCTAAGAGGCAAGTTTATAGCAATACAATCATACCTTAAGAAACAGGAAACATCTCGAATAAACAACCTAACTTTGCACTTAAAGCAATTAGAGAAAGAAGAACAAAAAACCCCCAAATTTAGCAGAAGGAAAGAAATCATAAAGATCAGATCAGAAATAAATGAAAAAGAAGTGAAGGAAACAATAGCAAAGATCAATAAAAGTAAAAGCTTGTTCTTTGAGAAGATAAATAAAATTGATAAACCATTAGCCAGACTCATCAAGAATAAAAGGGAGAAGACTCAAATCAATAGAATTAGAAATGAAAAAGGAGATATAACAACTGACACTGCAGAAATACAAAAGATTATTAGAGATTACTACAAGCAACTGTATGCCAATAAAATGGACAACCTGGAAGAAATGGACAAATTCTTAGAAATGCACAGCCTGCCGAGACTGAACCAGGAAGAAATAGAAAATATGAACAGACCAATCACAAGCACTGAAATTGAAACTGTGATTAAAAATCTTCCAGCAAACAAAAGCCCAGGACCAGATGGCTTCACAGGCGAATTCTATCAAACATTTAGAGAAGAGCTAACACCTATCCTTCTCAAACTCTTCCAACAGATAGCAGAGGGAGGAACACTCCCAAACTCATTCTATGAGGCCAACATCACCCTGATACCAAAACCAGACAAAGACGTCACAAAGAAAGAAAACTACAGGCCAATATCACTGATGAACATAGATGCAAAAATCCTCAACAAAATATTAGCAAACAGAATCCAACAGCACATTAAAAGGATCATACACCATGATCAAGTGGGGTTTATTCCAGGAATGCAAGGATTCTTCAATATACGCAAATCAATCAATGTGATACACCATATCAACAAACTGAAGGAGAAAAACCATATGATCATCTCAATAGATGCAGAGAAAGCTTTTGACAAAATTCAACACTCATTTATGATAAAAACCTTGCAGAAAGTAGGCATACAGGGAACTTTCCTCAACATAATAAAGGCCATATATGACAAACCCACAGCTAGCATCGTTCTCAATGGTGAAAAACTGAAACCATTTCCACTAAGATCAGGAACAAGACAAGGTTGCCCACTCTCACCACTCTTATTCAACATAGTTTTGGAAGTTCTAGCCACAGCAATCAGAGAAGAAAAAGAAATAAAAGGAATCCAAATAGGAAAAGAAGAAGTAAAGCTGTCACTGTTTGCAGATGACATGATACTATACATAGAGAATCCTAAGGATGCTACCAGAAAACTACTAGAGGTAATCAATGAATTTGGTAAAGTAGCAGGATACAAAATTAATGCACAGAAATCTCTGGCATTCTTATACACTAATGATGAAAAATCTGAGAGTGAAATTAAGAAAACACTCCCATTTACCACTGCAACAAAAAGAATAAAATATCTAGGAATAAACCTACCTAAGGAGACAAAAGACTTGTATGCAGAAAACTATAAGACACTGATGAAAGAAATTAAAGATGATACAAATAGGTGGAGAAATATACCATGTTCTTGGATTGGAAGAATCAACATTGTGAAAATGACTATACTACCCAAAGCAATCTACCGATTCAATGCAATCCCTATCAAATTACCACTGGCATTTTTTACAGAACTAGAACAAAAAATTTCACAATTTGTATGGAAACACAAAAGACCCCGAATAGCCAAAGCAATCTTGAGAACGAGAAATGGAGCTGGAGGAATTAGGCTCCCTGACTTCAGACTCTACTACAAGGCTACAGTAATCAAGACAATATGGTACTGGCACAAAAACAGAAATATAGATCAATGGAACAGGATAGAGAGCCCAGAGATAAACCCACACACATATGGTCACCTTATCTTTGATAAAGGAGGGAAGGATATACAGTGGAGAAAAGACAGCCTCTTCAATAAGTGGTGCTGGGAAAACTGGACAGCTACATGTAAAAGTATGAAATTAGAACAATCCCTAACACCACACACAAAAATAAACTCAAAATGGGTTAAAGACCTAAATGTAAGGCCAGACACTATCAAACTCTTAGAGGAAAACATAGGCAGAACACTATACGACATAAATCACAGCAAGATCCTTTTTGACCCATCTCCTAGAGAAATGGAAATAAAAACACAAATAAACAAATGGGACCTAATGAAACTTAAAAGCTTTTGCACAGCAAAGGATACCATAAACAAGACCAAAAGACAACCCTCAGAATGGGAGAAAATATTTGCAAATGAAGCAACTGACAAAGGATTAATTTCCAAAATTTATAAGCAACTCATGCAGCTCAATAACAAAAAAACAAACAACCCAATCCAAAAATGGGCAGAAGAACTAAATAGACATTTCTCCAAAGAAGATATACAGATTGCTAACAAACACATGAAAGAATGCTCAACCTCATTAATCATTAGAGAAATGCAAATCAAAACTACAATGAGATATCATCTCACACCGGTCAGATTGGCCATCATCAAAAACTCTAGAAACAATAAATGCTGGAGAGGGTGTGGAGAAAAGGGAACCCTCTTGCACTGCTGGTGGGAATGTAAATTGATACAGCCGCTATGGAGAACAGTATGGTGGTTCCTTAAAAAACTACAAATAGAACTACCATACGACCCAGCAATCCCACTACTGGGAATATACCCTGAGAAAACCATAATTCAGAAAGACTCATGCACCAAAATGTTCATTGCAGCTCTATTTACAATAGCCAGGACATGGAAGCAACCTAAGTGTCCATCAACAGATGAATGGATAAAGAAGATGTGGCACATATAGTCAATGGAATATTACTCAGCCATAAAAAGAAATGAAACTGAGTTATTTATAATGAGGTGGATGGACCTGGAGTCTGTCATACAGAGTGAAATAAGTCAGAAGGAGAAAAACAAATACCGTATGCTAACACATATATATGGACTCTAAGGGAAAAAAATGTCATGAAGAGATTAGTGGTAGGACGGGAATAAAACACAGCCTTAGTCGAGCATGGACTTGAGGATATGGGGAGGGGGAGGGGTGGGCTGTGACAAAGTGGGGGAGTGGCAGGGACATATATACACTATCAAATGTAAATTAGATAGCTGGTGGGAAGCTGCTGCATAGCACAGGGAGATCACCTCTGTGCTTTGTGACCGCCTGGGGGGTTGGGATAGGGAGGGTGGGAGAGAGGGTGATGCAAGAGGGAGGAGATGTGGGAGCATGTGTGTATGTATAACTGATTTAGTTTGTTGTAGAGGGAAAACTAACACACTATTGTAAAACAATTATACTACAATAAAGATGTTAAAAAAAAAAGAATTAGTGAAATAAAATTGTGTTAAAATCCAAAAAAAAAAAAAAAAGAAACATTTATGCCTTCAACATTAACCTTCACAAATGATGCCATTTCCATTGAGCTTTTGAAAAATATATTCTGGCTTTCAAAACAATAAACCAGAAGGCATTTCCTCACATAAGCAAGGTCATAAACAACTGTCACGTAAAGTTGAAATAGCAACAAATCAAATAATAACAAAAACATTTTTATACATTTTTAAACCTTACAAAGGTTTATTTCATGTTCATTATCTAATTTAATCCTCAAATCAACGCCATGAGATAGTTATTACTTTCCCATTAGAAACAACCACATAGTAAATCCTTAGTGATTGCTCAAGAAAAGCTGAAATCTGGAGTGTTACATCTATTAATGCCCAGGTTGGGTTTTTCCCATGGGAACATTGGATTCTAAAATCAACAGGGATTTTCAGATCCAGATGGCAGGCTAGGAAACATCTTTACTTTCTGTTCCTCCTGAAACCATATTGAAATAAAACTGTAGAAATACCAAAATTAATCAACCAATAAAAGCCAAGGGCTTCCCTGGTGGCGCAGTGGTTGAGAATCCGCCTGCCGACGCAGGGGACACGGGTTCGTGCCCCGGTCCGGGAAGATCCCACATGCCGCGGAGCGGCTGGGCCCGTGAGCCACGGCAGCTGAGCCTGCGCGTCTGGAGCCTGTGCTCCGCAACGGGAGAGGCCACAACAGTGAGAGGCCCACGTACCACCAAAAAAAAAAAAAAAAAAAAAAAAAAAAAAAAGCCAAGACACTTTGGAAGTCATCAACCACAGAAAGATGTCAACACACTTCGACAAGGCAAACAGTGAAATGGAGGAGCCATGAATAAAATAATGAAGAAAAGACTACCCTAAGTAAGGTCTGCACAAAGCCAGTCAGCTTTTGCTGAGCTCTGGTTATAGTAAAGGGCAGAGGAAAGAAGAGGGGCTGAAAACAAGGAGAAAAAAGTCATTTTAGGAAAAAAAGTTCATTTAATGAGCTCCAGGCAACACTCAGCCTGCTGCCATACTAACTCGTGAATTACAATGCATTGTTGGTAAGCAAGACAAGAAAACAGGGAACAAACAAAACAAACAAAAATCAAGACACTGTTTCTTACTGAACTCTTCCCAAATGAGATCAAGGAATGATGGTTCAATGCCACAGCTGTAAATCATTTCTGCTCTTGGGGAGCTTAGAAAGGGCTTAGAATATTTACCCTTTCTTTTCAGACAGAATTTAGGTCTGAGCAAAAGCTTTTGTGGCCTCCAACCCTACAGTTTATTGGGGATGGAAGTCCAAATTTGCTGTGACATACCATAAAAAGAATCTCATGAACAGAGGGTCACACTAATTTTGGAATATATGAATTATGCCCAGTGTTACTTTAAATAGATTTTAAACAAAAATATATAAATACATTTTTGCTCATCTATATGATTCTGGGTTCTGAAACTTCTACATGTCACATGTGTGATATATAACACACAATGTCAGCCCCAGGAGGCAGAAAACACTCCAGTGAAGCAAGGCAAAGAAATGAGTTTTATTTATTTATTTATTTATTTTTTTGCGGTATGCGGGCGGGCCTCTCACTGCTGTGGCCTCTCCCGTCGCAGAGCACAGGCTCCGGACATGCAGGCTCAGCGGCCATGGCTCACGGGCTTAGTCGCTCCGCGGCATGTGGGATCTTCCCGGACCAGGGCACGAACCCGAGTCTCCTGCATCGGCAGGCGGATTCTCAACCACTGCGCCACCAGGGAAGCCCAAGAAATGAGTTTTAAACAAGGTAAAGTGCTGTGTAGACCAGGATTGTTCAATTCTTTCCTGTCATGCTGAAGCTTCCAGCTCCTGAATAACAACACATGTTTCCCTTGTCCTAGACACCCAAGAGTACGTCTCCTCTCTTGGGCATAAGAATTTCTAGAGTTACATATGTGTAGTCAAGGGTGGACCCAGCTGGCAGACTCACAATGACCAAATTGTGTTGATCGTACTTTAAACTTTCATAGCTCGACGCTCAAGTTGCAATAAATGATATATTTGCTTTCTAGACATGAAGGAGATGCCTTACTGGATATACTCCAGGAAGGCCAGAGAAACTGGTTTCTAATCCAAATGGAAAAATTCACTGGTGAATTTCTTTCAGGATACCCCATGATTTATCTAGAATATAATCTTTACATATCTGGATCCTTCAAACTAGACAAAAGGAAAATCCTAGCTTCAATCCTCACTTAGAAATGTGGAATGGTGCTATGCTCACAACTGGTGGTCCCTGACCTGTATCTTCTGAGATTAGAACCCAGTGTGATGGATAACCAAGTCATGCATTGAACAAAAGAAGACCTCCTACAGGGCAGTGTAGCTGTTCCTTACAGGTATGGCACTTAGGGCTAAGTACCATAAGGACTACAAGAAAAAAAGGAAAACAAGTAACACATGAAGCATATATGATAAGGAGGCACCACAGTCCAGAGCACGAGCTCTGGAATCACACAGGCTTGGTTTGAATCCCGGCTAAGCCACTACCATCTGTATACCCTGAAGAACAGTCGAAGGTTTAAATGTTGTTTTACCAAATGTCAAAAAAGAAGTGAAGAAAGAACCTATCTGCCAGGAAGGGACATCGTGGGGTGCAGCATGCAGTCAGGTCAGGCTCTGCATCCCCTGCTCAGAAACCTTCACCGCCTGGCTCATGGTGATGCTGTTAGCTGAGCAGCCCTGGAGGAGGTGCTCCAGTCTCCAGGCCTCGCAGAGAAGCTGGGGAGGTCCCCGGAGGAGGCTGGCCACACCCTGGCAACTCTGGGTGCCTCCTGCCCTCAGCTCTGAGCAGGCTCTACTCTCTGGCCCCGTGGTGGGGAACGGCTGGCCGATACATACGCAGGGCTGAGGGGCCTGCAGATCTGGTGCCCAGGCAGGGTGAGCTCTGGACGAGAAGGCTTCCACAGTCCCCAACAGTCTCTGCACGGTGGCCCGTCCGGTGCTAAACACCTGCCACCCACAGCGAGAAGTCCCAGCCGCTAGAAAGTCCAGAAGGGGCCCCGCCCTTTGCCCTTGGGCCGGGGTTTCTCCAGGGGCTGGGTTTGCATGTGCTCCCCCACCCCCGCCTCACCCCCTGCCCCGCCCACCCTTTCTCTGTGATGCGTACAATGGACATGTCACAGAGCCAGGCTGAGCCTTCCAGTGTCCAGTGCGTGCTGGATCTTGAGAAGAGTTAGAAGCTAGGGAGAAGCTCTTCCACTTTTACTCTCTGCTCTCAGATCAGGCAGGCAGCAGCTCTGATATGGAAGCGATGGACACCACACCTCCTTCCCAGGCTATTATTTTCCATTCCGCTCCTGTTTTCCCCAGCACCCCATTTATGGCTTTGGCGGGCACCGATGCCTCAGCAGGCAGCATCTCTGACCCCGAACCTATGGACACCACACCTCCTTCCCAGGCTTTTATTTTCCATTCCGCTCCTGTTTTCCCCAGCACCCCATTGACGGCTTCGGCGGGCACTGATGCCTCAGCAGGCAGCACCTCTGACCCCGAACCTATGGACACCACACCTCCTTCCCAGGCTTTTATTTTCCATTCCGCTCCTGTTTTCCCCAGCACCCCATTTACGGCTTTGGCGGGCACCGATGCCTCAGCAGGCAGCACCTCTGACCCCGAACCTATGGACACCACACCTCCTTCCCAGGCTTTTATTTTCCATTCCGCTCCTGTTTTCCCCAGCACCCCATTGACAGCTTTGGCGGGCACCAATGCCTCAGCAGGCAGCACCTCTGACCCCGAACCTATGGACACCACACCTCCTTCCCAGGCTTTTATTTTCCATTCCACTCCTGTTTTCCCCAGCACCCCATTTACAGCTTTGGCGGGCACCGATGCCTCAGCAGGCAGCACCTCTGACCCCGAACCTATGGACACCACACCTCCTTCCCAGGCTTTCATTTTCCATTCCACTCCTGTTTTCCCCAGCACCCCATTTACGGCTTAGGCCGGCACCGGTGCCTCAGCAGGCAGCACCTCTGACAGCAAAGCTATGGGCACCACACCTCCTTCCCAGGCTGTCATTTGCCAGTCTGCCCCGTCTCCAAGGAGAACCACTACCCATTTCACACCGCTGTTCCAAGATATGAGAACACACCACCCAGTGGTAGCAATGCCTCAGCCCATGCCTCGACTCATTTACCTGCAACACCGGACAACAGATAGACCAACACTTCAAAGTTATGACAGAAAGTTGAGTAAGTTATACACTTGCAACTTCATTGATTATTATTAACGAGCACAACTGTAGTGCTTAGACTGTAACAAGTACTATTCTAAGTGCTTAGCAAATATTAACTCACTTGCCTCATAATGGCAACCTTATAGGTAGGTACTATTCATAATATTCACCTTTTTGGGGGGAAACTGAGGCCCAGACAGGCTGAATAGCTTGCTTAATGCCACACAGTAAGTTGGTGGCAAAAACCCAGGATTAAAACCAGACCGTCTAGACTTTCATCACTTTGCGGTGTCCCCTTCTTATAAGTTGTGGTTAGGGAAGGGACTAAATTGACAAGACTCTGAACTAAAAGGAGAAGGGAGAAATGAGAAAGTGAGTGATCCTAGAAACTAGAGAAGATTTAGCCTCAACGGTATTTAGTTCAATGGTATTATTCAGTCTACTACAAGGGAGATACTATTATCTTTCTCAGATGCAGGAAATGAAGTTTAAGGAAGAATTTGTCTTAGGTCTACAACTGCCAGAGTAGAGATTTAAATTCTGCCAGTGAGACTTTAGGACACACTCTAAACAACTTTAATCTGTGTCCTTAACTACTGCATAATCCTTGGTTAAGAGTCACACTTAGGTATCAAGACCCAATTGAATACAACACTATGTACTGTCTCCTCTTTCACTTTATTTGCCTGGTGTGTTCATGAATCTTGCCAGGAGCAGAAGAGTTCAGAAAATGGTTATGCACGTTTGCTAACAGAAAGCATTTACTGTTTGATGTGCACGGAATAACGGAAGGCTTTTTAAAATAAAATATGCCACCAAGTAGTCAAGTGTCACGACAGAGCTAGCCCCGTGGGAGTCATGAGGAGACTAAAATTATCTCCAGTTGTGCAGGTAAGAAAAGTTTAACTAAAGGCAGGTGTAGTTGAGCCAAGCCCTACAGCACAGAAGTAGGAATTTGGATATGCACGAATGGGACAAAAGACATTTGAGGCATGGGAAACAGTTTAATGCAGAACGGATGAGAAATATGCATTAGACCTATTCTACATCAACTGGCTTATTAACTCAGTAAATCAGATTTAGTCAGTCAAAGTAGCTTGAGCTGATTACTTATCCAGGGGATAGCTGTTCAGAGTAATTTTTGTCATAGAACAGGAAATAAAATTGTTGAACTACAGCTTTAGGCTTGCTAAGTGAAATAGATTGCTCTAGATGATTTTCAAGTGACTTACTTGGTACTATTCACAAAATTGGGGGTTAACAATTGCTTAAGAAAACAAAGAGAATTGATTTGAAATAGTACTTGAAGGAGTTACTGTGTAAAGTATCTGTTCAGTAGCTCATAGTAAATGGATGTTTATAATCTCCATTGGACAACCAACTACCTTTTTGCAAGTGGTAATGTGAATTGCTGTTGCATACACTATAGTAATGACCACCTATCTAATTTGCTGTCCAAACCAGAAATCTTCTAACAATACTGGTCTCCTAATAAAAATAAGCACGGAGGTAACACACACTGGGTGTCTCCCATGTGCCTGTGCATGCATCTATATCTCACTGAACCCCCAGAACAGCCCCCAAGAGAGGGACTCCGAGTGTCCCCATGCTGCTGGTGGAGAAACAGGCACAGGAAGGTTCAATAGTCTATCTAGCTGAGATCACACAGAGGGTGGGAGAGCCCATTTTTAAACCATCTGCCTCCAATTCCAGGTGCCAGGAGCCAGACTCAGCCTACAGCTCTCTTCTGCTCGTCTGGAGGTGAAACCATGTGTCATGATTAGTCAAATCCTGTCTTCACTCATCAAAGTAGCTTGAACACTTGCACGTCCTCCAAGTAGCATGTAGCATAAGCAATAAGATGTTTGCCCCAGTATTGTCCAGGAACTTGGAATCAGCTCTGCCTAGTTAGGCTGAGCCTGTTAAGACTGGAGAGGACCACCGATCTTCCCCCTGGGCAAGTGCCTTTTGACCTCCTGCCATCAGAGGGCCGAAAACTCCAGCCAGAGAATGTGCTGAGCCCTGTTGCCTAGTTACGCCAGCTCAGAACGATGATGAGCACACCTTTTTCCAATCACCTTTCCTCATGCTCCCCATGCCTCATACTGCCCTGCCTCTTTATTCTTTGTCCCATAGATACCCCAAGCCCCTTGCCTTTGGGGAGGCGGATTTGAGACCTATTCTCACGTCACTTCCTCACTTGGCTGCCTCGTGAATAAAGCTCCTCTTTGCTGCAAACCTCAGCATCTCAGTATTTTGGCTTGCTGTGCCTCAGACAAAATGGTTGGGAGCAGTGGTAAAGGTCCCTTGCCTGTGAAGGAAACTGGTTACTAGTGGTCATGCTGCTGATGTTTTCTCCTCCCGGGGGGGCAGACGTCCTGCTATTCCGGAAAGGGAGGAAGGCAGGAGCTGGACCCTTGCTCTCAGTGTCACCGTCACGTAGGAGCTCGTTAGAAGCACAGAATCCAGGCCCCACCCAGAACTACTGAATAACAGCCTGCATTTAACAAAATCCACGAGAGGCATACCCATATTCAAGTTGGAGAGGCTCCAAAGCTGGAGTCCAAGGAGCTCACCCCTAGGGTCATCCCCTCCTCTGCAGCCAATGAAAACCAAGCAGAGATTCATCCCGAGTGTACTCTGCCTCAGTCACTTGGATATCACGTGAGCTCATTTAATCCTCCCCAGAACCTGCAAATGAGACTGAGGGTCAGAGTGGTCAAGCACCCAAGGTTCCATAAAAGAACATGACCAAGGCTCACTGGAGCCCAGACCTCCAAAGAAGGCCCTCGGGCACAGCATGGCACCACAGCAGCCCAAACCGTGGGCCTGGAGGGTAGGACATGGTCCCCATGCACAGTTCACACCATTCGACAGATGCCCACAGCAGACCACAAGGCAATATGAGAAGTAAGTTCTGATTGTGGAATGTCTGAATTTTGAGATTTAAAGAAAATCTCTGTTTTGGGGGGCTGGTTAAAACAGTTCTACAAAGGAGTAAAGAGAAGGAATCTCAAGGCCCCTTCTGGACTTAGAATTTAATGCCTATTTATTGAGAACCTCTCCGTGCATTTGCTCAGTCCTACGTCAAGACGAACGTCTCTGAGCCCTAGAAGCTTAGGTTCTAAAAAGGCCACAGAAATGGGTGAGACCTAAAAAAATGCGAGAACAATGCAACGGCCTTAATCAGACTGTCTTTGCTTTGCTTTGCTTATAAGTCACTGACTTTAAACTGAATATGGTGTCATGTCTTTATTTTTCTTGAAGTTTTTTTTTAAAGATTTTCTTCCATGGTAAGACTTTTATATTGTATTTTTCTTAAAGTGGAGTGTGGTACATTTACCCTCCAACAGATGATTGCTTATAACTCACCTCGCTTTATTAAGTATACCGCTAGAGGCTTCTATGCCCCTACTAAGAAAAATGCATTTTCAGGCCCATTCAAACCAATGAAAATCCAAGTTTTCAGAGCACAAGGTAATGAAAATTCTCTCCATCGGCATCTTTTACTACTTTTAATCTGTTGACAGACCCTAAGTGTCTCAGAGGAAAGGTACTGTAGCGGGAATTGTCATCGTTAACAGCATTCCATACAGGTAACTCTTGACTGTTCCAATTTCCCCCAAATTTGGACACATTTACTCCCTCTATAACATCTCTAGGGTGTGCGAAAGAAAAAAAAGAGGCCTGTACAATTTATGTCTCAAAATATACACATAAATATTTTGCACATACAAACAGGGAAACCTTATAAATAATGGATGGGGAGCGATGTAATGTGGATAATGGAACTACTCATTTCGAAAGAGAACACTGTCACCAAGTGTCCCCTCACCAAAACTGACTGGGAATTTTTAGGGGCCGCCAAAGCAGAGGTGGAGATTTATAGGAACCTGGGATGTTTGAAAAATGGTTTTGTACGACCTCCTTGAGGAAGGCACCAAGCACCATCCAAAATTGCAAAAATGGCTCCAGGTTGACTCCTTGTGTCCTCACTCTTTGCAATGTGACATTCCAACTTCTCCCATCAAGAGGCAGAGTTGATTTCTCCACCCTTGAAGTTAGGTGATGTGCCATGGCCAATAGAAAGCAGCAGAAACAATGGTGGACCAGTTCAGAGCCAGGTCCCTCTGGGCTTCTACTCTCCCTCTCGGAGCCCTGCTGCCCCCGTGAGTACAAGCCCCAGTTACTAGCTGGGGCCTAAGAGGCATGTGGCCCAGTCAGGCCCCAGCTGCCCCCACAGGTGTAGCAGCAATTCCAGCCATGATAAGCAGGGTTGTGAGGAAGAATTAAGAGCATAAGCCTATGCTATCATCTATAAACCACTCTGTCAACCTATGACATTATTTTTCAAAAGCATTTTCGTTATTTTGAATCCCTGCCTGGACATATTGAAAACAGCACTTCAATGACTGTTGGAGAGCAAAGGATGCAACCTGAAATTGAGAGTCAAAGATATTAGTTTATCCAGATTCAAAAATTTGTATAAATTACTAGAAAATCATCTGAAGAAAAATAGACACGAATGAAAAAACAGTCCAAAGAACACGGGTGAAGAAACATGTGCATTTAACACCAACTAGTACATCAAAGATGTAATGGAAAGTATATGTTTGGTTCTCTGTATAATGCTGTATAATTTTCATCACAAAAGCATTACTTGATTTGTACATACTTGGAAGCAAACAAAGCATTAAGATTATCTGCTGGGGTGCAAACTGGCCCCTATACACAGAGGACAACGAGAGACTGAAGAAAGAGGCAGCCCACTCCAGACTAGTCAGTGGCAGTTTCAACAAGCAAGGGAGCCTGCTTACAAAGCTTGCCTTGGTCAGCTGAAAGACAAACAGATCTCAGCACCCACGCACCAGAATCTTGAGTTTACACAGAGATCTTAACAGGGTTCAGTCACATATACTGTCCACATGGTCTCAAGAACACGTTCCTCTCTCAAGGCTGAGTTTTTGAAAAGGGTTCCCACTGTGGGAACGGTGGGCAGAATGTATATTCCAAGGTCGGGGGAGGGGGTGAGGAGTCTCTGATTGCCCGGGTCCAGCTCTCGGGTCAACCGGCGGTTATGCCCTCTCAGTGGCGTCCTCTGACATTTCAGCAAGGAAGGACGCCAGAAAAAGAGAGCCTAGGGCAGAAACCACTCAACTTCTTGTCACGAATGCCAGGGCAACCCAAGCAAGTGGATATACAAGCCTACGTAGGGCCTGGAAGTAGGAAGCATTGGGGGACTACACCTGGGCCGGTACTGACTTCCCTCCCCAAAGGGACAAGGAGAGCAGAAACCTGGATGGAGTCAAGAGAGAGAACCAAGAAAGGCAAGGCTGGATATGGAGCAACATGTGGATTCAGGAGCATGTGTCTCACAACTGCCAGGGCTCTGCACACCAGCTGCATCCCCGTTCTCCTTGACCCTCATTGGTATAATTAACTCAGGGTGGGCTCATTCCGGCTGCCAAGTCATTTCCACCTGTCCATGGAGTTGACAGTTACTTGCTCACAGTGAACCAACCTCCCTGGACCTAACAGCTACCGCAGGAGGCGGTAGTGCAGAGCAAGGTGACGACAACGACCAGATGCGAAGGAGGAAGAGACGCTCATTGGACCGACTGGGGGGGTTGATGGTGTGGGGTTAAGTCTGCAGAGCTAAAGGGGCCAGATGTAGAAAAGGGAAGGGGAATTGTGAGGATATAGTCAAGCCCCATCGTATGGATATTTCATCCATATGTTGTATACAAATTCCATTAAATTTGCTCTGAATGAAAAAGAGAGAAGAAAGTTATCCTTTCAACCGTGTCAGTGACTTCATTTACCATCTCATTGGATGAGCTCAGAGCCCAGGGTCAGAGGGAAATGGGAGCTGTGAGTCTGCCATCTCTCAGGAAGTCTCAGGCCTCAGAGCCAAACTACCTCACCTTTCGCACTTTGCAAGCAACGTTACTCCTAAGTGCGAGTCACCCTCTTCATCGGGTTCTCCAAGAAACAGCAATCTCTCCCAATGAGAGAGGAAAAATGGGCTACTTTGGCTTTTTGAGGCACAATATGTAGTTCTCCAAAATGGTACCTGCCTGGGGGGGTTTTCTAGAAAATTAACCGTCAGTAGTGATTTGTTTGTCTTCACATAACGTACCCAGATGTGCTGAGAAAGAAGAAAGGACGAACGAATCAAGGGCAGCTGATCCAAGGAGGCAAGGGGCAACTTCCACAGCCTACGTGGAAAGCTAGAGAAAGGGAACGTCCAGCTGGTGGGAGCTGAAGACAGAGGCCAGTCCTCCTTGGGCTCGGGATGCCACCCTCTCTTCCTACATCTTCACGCTCTCCTTCTCTGTTGGCCCCTCCCAGCCAGAGTTAAAGAGCCACAAGGAAATGCCCTCCTCCACTCTATTCTCCTGTCCTTCTATCCACCCCTCCCTTCTTTCCCTTTGCCATCAATTTCTTGACTTGCCCCCCATTGCTCCCCTCCCATCTACACTGCGATCTGGTTTCTGCCCCACTACTCTCATGAAACGAATCTCCTTGAAGCCCCCAATGATTTCTCCGTTGACAAGTCCAGGGGACTACTTCTCAATCCTTATCTATGTGACCGCCAAGCCAAGTTATATCTTTATTTTATTCTATTCTATTTTATTTTATTTTTTTGCGGTACGCGGGCCCCCCACTGCTGCGCCCTCTCCCATTGCGGAGCACAGGCTCCGGACGTGCAGGCTCAGCAGCCATGGTTCCCGGGCCCAGTCCCTCCGCGGCATGTGGGATCTTCCCGGACCGGGGCACGAACCCGTGTTCCCTGCATCAGCAGGCGGACTCTCAACCACTGCGCTGCCAGGGAAGCCCCCGACTTATATGTTAAACAACGTCTCTGTCTTGAAAATCTCTTCCCTTGGCTTCTGCGCCATCCAACCCTCCTGACCGTTTTCTGTCTCTTGGCACCCTCCCAGTCTCTTGTTGAGCTGATCTTCCTTGGGGTATTTCTCAGGGCTCTGTATTAGGCTCTCTGCTCTTCATCCTCTATGCCATCTCCCTCAAGGACCTCATCCTCTCCCCTAGTTTCCATCACCAGCTAAGTCTGTCTCCATCCAAGACCACTCTCTGCACCTTTCAATCTATATATGACTTCCTGTTAAACGTCTCCATTTAAATGTCTCATAAGGCACCTCAAATCCAACACGTCCATATTACTGAATGTCCACTCAGAAAAACAGCCCGTGACAGGTAATTCAATACGACAAATTTCACATGGTGTTGAAAAAGCTAAAAGGCCAAATGGGGGCTTCCCTGGTGGTGCAGTGGTTGAGAGTCCGCCTGCCAATGCAGGGCACACGGGTTCGTGCCCCGGTTCGGGAGGATCCCACATGCCGCGGATCGGCTGGGCCCGTGAGCCATGGCAGCTGAGCCTGCATGTCCGGAGCCTGTGCTCCGTCCGCAACGGGAGAAGCCACGACAGTGAGGCCCGCCTACCACAAGAAAAATTTAAAAAATAAATAAATAAAAGGCCAAATGGGATGGTGAGACATCCCAGAGTCACAGCAGAGGAAACCACGCCCACCCCACTGCTCGGCTGGGGGGCAAAGAAGGAAGTGGTGTTGCCACAGCTGCCAGGCAGGAGCTGGCAGCCCAGAGGGAGGGGCTGCCTGGTGGGGCAGCCACTCAGAGCACAGCGGCCACCAGCCCTGCTGCGGCTGCCCCAACAGAGAGCGGAGGGCGGAGGGCGAGGGAAAATACGTTGGCTTCTCCCATCGCCCTGCCCTCCAACCTCCGGCCAATGCTCTCCATTGGCTGAACCTACTTGGAAAAGAGCTGGTGAGGAAATCTGGGCGATGGGGTTTGCAGGATCAGCCCTGTGACACGGAGCAGAGCAGTGGACAGGCAGGGAGCCGGCCTGAGGCAAACAGGTAAAGGGCAGCGCAGTGCCCACTTCTCCTACCTCTCCTGTCCCACTGAGGGGAACCACCTTCATACGCGACCTTTCTCTTCCCTCATCTCCCGCATCTACCCATCCCTCCTCTAAGTAGCGCATCCATTCCTCTCTCTCCCTCACAGCCACGGCCATCACTCACTCTCGTTACTGCAGCAGGGCACCGCTCTGCCTTCTCCTGTCTCCAGCCCCCCTCTTCGAATCAGTCACTACACTCCAGCCACAAGGAGTTTTCTCCAATGCGTATCTGACGTCACTCTGCAGCTTCAAGTCCTACAATGGCTGGCCCCTTGTGCTTAGGATCCAGTCCACATTCCATGGCAGGACTTCATCGCGTCTCCAGTCTCCCCTCCCCTGACATACTCCTCCACCCTCCATATTCCCACATCCTGAACCTCAGGCCCCTGAATTTCCTGGGGCACCTATCAAGTCAGGGCCTTCACACGTGCTATTCTGTCTTCACAGAGCCCTCCCCTATCCTCCACCTCTTCTGGCTTAACCCCTCTCATGTTGGCCTCAATGGCAGTGCTTCTACGAAGACTTCCCTGGTCCTCCTCACCTGTGTTCCCTTGCACCCAACACTTTCCCCGGTGCTAGGGTTATCAGATTTAACAAATACACCGTGCAAGTTTAACCGGGTGTCCTGTATTTTATCTGCAACCCTACCTGATAGGCACTTGTCCCAGAGTAGGACAACTGCATGTTGGCATTTGAATTTCCCTACTAGGCTCCAAATCGCTTAAGGACAATGATCTTGCCAATACGATTCCCCATTTCGCTAACTAGGTAAGGTTGGATGAATGGATCAGTGACTTGCGGATGGGAGTTTTTACTTGAAATCTTATACAAGTAGACTTCAGCCCTAAACAGGAGAGATGCTTAAGAGACTAAAAGGAGGCTAACGACAATGACTCACCCAAGTGGCGGCTCCTCGGTTAGTTCTGGGCCAGCCTCTCAGGGTGTAAGAGAAGAACCTGGAGGTGGAAACGGTACACTAAAGGGAAATGACCAGAAGGTATGACTGGAAATGCTTACTTAAAGCTTTCAGCCTGCACAAAGCTAACAGACTAACTTCAGCTGGTTTGGGGATGGCTCTAGCTCAGTTCTGAGTCCTTCACACAGCTGGAAAGTTTATGCTCCTGCTGCTGGGGTTAAAACAGTGGAGAAGGCCAGAAGCGTGGTGCCCAGGACCATCGTCCTCGTTTTACCTTGCAATGGTTTTGCAATAGAAAGCTCAAATCTCGCTATTTTCAGACCCGGGACCCCAGGGCAAGTAAGGAACAAATATGAAACGGTGAGAAAGGTGGAAGAAAAGCAAATTAGAGCACACCATCTAAAGAGGCAGCCTCTACTGGCTGCAGACAAACCTCCATGCTGAAATGCAGGCCCACATTTTCTCCCCCTTCAAGAAAAGACAGGAATCAAGATGTTAACGCTTCACCTCATGATTTTTGTTTTAACGTGCCCATTAAGTCAATAAGTATTACATGGTTCAAAAAGAGCACAACTATACGTTTATTACTCCGTGTGGGCTTCCAACACTGTACCGTGGAATCAACATGTGTCTCCAGGCTGAGATTCCCCTCAACCTGCAAACCTCAGGCAGATGCTGATTCAAATCCCAGAAGCCTCGAGATGAAAATCACCATCTGAGATGCTCTGCGGAGTCTAGGGAAGCATTTGCTAATTTGCTCTGGGGCGAAATCTTCTATCAATATCAATCAGGCATGAATGCAGATAATTTTCCCATGCTATCAATATAGCCATCTATATGTTTAGTCAACATTTATTGAATATCGCATAGGGACGGTTTGGTGGTCAGTAAGTAGTGGAAAGAGGCCCGGAAAAAAAGGGGGTACACTCAGGCTTGAAATCCAGCAGGTACGTGCCTCTGCTGCCATACCAGTTATTGATATACTTATCTACGACTTCCATCCTAGTTGGTTAACAGTCTCCGCCCCAGCCCTAACCCTGTGGGCCTCAGACCCCAGCAGTGGGCCACTCATCTGTGGCCACCTACAGCGAGCTGCTGCTTTCCTGCAGTCATCCTCTTTTGGCCACTTGTAATTTTGCCCTCTTTAGGGGACCATACTAGTTGTTCAATATTTTGAGCATCACACACCAACTCTCCTAAGAGAGAGTAAAGTGATAAATGTTCCCCCAAATGCTCACGTGGCCTTTGTCTCTCCCTAACCTCTTTTCTTGATTAACTCCTGCTCAACCATTCAGATCTCAACTCAAATGTCACTTCCCATTCCGCTGTCTGGACTGTGTCTCCCTGACATTTACTCTCACAGCTCTGTTCTTTCACTTCGTATCTTGTATCCATTTGCTTATTTGTTTGTCTGCCTCCCTGATGAAGCTGTAAGCTCCATAAAGGCCACAAAAAGCAGAACTTATTTGGCAAGCTGCACAGGCTCCTATATGGTTTAGGTGGGACTGGCCAGCTACCCAGCTCCAAGGATGGGTCCTGTTGTATTCCAGCCAGTTAGCATGTCCCTTCCTCCGGGTCCTACTCATGGGCACAGGGACGAGCACCTGACCTAAGGCACCCCAAGCAGAGTGAGGCTGGACACTCTGGCGAGGAAAGCAGAGCTACAGACCTGTTCTGAAGAGGCAATGTCACCAATGTGGTTATCCTGAAGCATGACACGAAGGAGGACAAAGACGCCAAGTCCTAGAAAGGAGGCTCCAAAGAATACACACCATGGGCCTCTGGAGTAAACCAGATCTGGGCTGGCCCTTGTCTTTGGACTGTTCAGTTACATCAACCAATAATTTTTGTTTGTTTGTTTGTTCACTTTAGCCAGTTGGGACCAAGGTTTCTATCTATTGTGACCAACAAAATCCTAACTGATATGTCTTGCCCCTGTATGCACAAGAACCTTGCTCATGGAAGACACCATATCTTGAACAATATGACAATGGGAGAACTGGAGATGGCTTAATGGGGGAGGCGACTGGGTAACATCAGCTGGAGCCTTAATTTGAACATAGTTCTTTAGAAAATATGTTAGACTGCCTAGATTTAAATTCATTCGAAATTCAGAAGTATTTTCCCCAGTGTCTTTTACAGCAGAATTGCTCCTATCCGAGGTTATTAACCTGCTCACCTGTCATTTCCTAAGAACTCCTAAAGATTTCTGCTTCAACCCCTGGACTTTCAACCTAAAGAACCTATGGTTTTAAACTGGAGGAAGGGAACAGGAAAGAATGATTCAGCCTCTAGCCGCTTTTTATTCTGCTGGATAAGATCATTATTTATTTTTCCCCCAGAATGACTTGTAACTTCCTACATTTCTTACGTCTCAACTTCAAGTTTCATTTCTTGGGATGCCTACAGCTTTTCACCTGGCTAGATGGAAGCCAAGATTTTACTTTTCTCTTGGGGCCTATTCTCCTGGGCTAGAGTCATTAGAAGCAACTTTCACTTTAGATTGTTATAGATATATATCACATCTTTTAAAGCATCATCAGGCTATGTGGTTCACGATCTGGTTATTAGATTAAAGGTCTGTGTGGCCAAAGGGCTGTACTTCTACAACTCTTGAGAAATCAACAACCTTGACTAGACAGGGAAGGAAAAGTCTGCAAGTTGGTCCCTATATCCCGATCAGGGGATTCTTTTCCTCCTTCCCTGATTCAACAAAAAGCACACTTGCCCCTACTGTTCACATTCTCAAAATATGTTTGTTACTCTCAGAGCTCCTGGAATATATGTCCTCCAACAGTTGCCTTTTGTCAATGAACTGTGCTGCACACCTCTGCTGCTTATATTTTAGGATTATTTTTTCCTTCGGGAGAAAGAAGAGTGGCTTGTTAAAACTACTAGTTGGAAGTAAGCATTAAGAATCACTTCACCTTCTTCATCAAATAAATCCACCTGAATTACTGGTTCTATGAACCAGATATGTAAGTCAAAAGTTTGATGAAGAACAGAATACTCTGAGTGTCAAACTATCTCTCCATAAATTACTTATTAACTACAAAGGGACAAATAATAACTTGACAGTGGAGAAAGTTCGTGGGCACCACCTTAACCAAGATGCTAATGAGACAGAGGGCCATCAGGTGGCTCCTGTAAGGATGCACAGAGAGACACACTGTCACCTCTGTGGACCCCCATCCAAAGCACATCACATGAAACATCCATGAGGAAACAGTGGACAAACCCAGACCAAGGATCATTCTACACAACAACCAGCCTATACTCGTCACAAACTCTCAATAATAGGAAGAACAAAGAGGCTGAAGAATTACTTCATACTTAGACCAAAGTGACATGAGAACTAAGTGCAGCGCATGATTGTAGACTGGTTCCTGGCCTGAAAAAAATAGCCATTAAGGGTGTTACTGGAATAAGTGGCAAAATTTGAATATGGACGGTACATCAGTCAACAGTATCAATGTTAAATTTCTGACTTAGACCACTGTGCTGTGGTTTGGTAAGAAAATTTTGTTTCATTTAGGAAGTAATCACTTCCTAATGAAGTGAAAAGGGAAAAGGGCACAATGTCTCCTTACCCTTAAGGGGTTCAGGAGAAAAAAAAAACATGTATATATGGAGAGACAGTGAATGCCAAAGCAAATAAAGCTAAATAGTAATAATTGGTGAATCTAGGTAAAGCACATAGAACAGTTCTTTGTACTAATCTTGCAACTTTTCTTTAAGTTTGAAAATATATCTATAACTATATGTCTACATCTATATAGATACATAAAATCAACACACACCATTCAAAATAAAATGCGTCAACCTAAAATCCAGCCTATTCTTCAGGTATTGTTGGCAATCGGAAGAGAAACAAAGGCTAGGATACCAAAAGGGATTGGGTCAGTAGATTCATTCATTAGGAGGACCCTGAGTACATTTCTACTAACTTAAATTATGCTTTCATTGGAATAAAACATTTTGGACTGCCTTCAACTTAGTGCCAATTACTTACACATTTAAACACTCAAAGTGTGAACTCCATACTTTTCCCCAGTGAGGCGCAAGGCTGTCAGTATTCTCGTGTGCTAACAATTAAGCAAGGCCAATTTCTATAACCTAACTATAGGACTTCTGGGTACGTAAACTTTTCTCAGATGCCCAGTTCCCTATTTTCTTAGAAAATCCAATTTGCTCTGGGATTTCAAACACCACAGGCTCTTGTTTTTGTCACAACAAATGAACTATTTTATTCTTTAGATTCTTAAAAAGAAATGCAATGAATCTTTGCTCACTGCTAGTTTTTCTAGCTCTCTCCCAATATCTCTTTGATCAAGCTTTTCCACCCACTCTGGAATAATCCAGGGGTAATTAGAACTTCTTACCTCCTTTATCCCAAAAGGAGCCAATTCATCACAAACTGTCATGGATTCTGATTCTAAATTACCAAGAGCACAATTTCTAACAGAGGCAGGGAATCTTCTTTGCAATTAAAGTGATTGATTTCTTTGCAGACACAGTAGCATTTCACTTTTTAGTTCTGTTCATTCGGATCAAATGTGAGAAAATTCTTCCTCATTTTATTTTCCTTCCAAACAACACGATACAACAAACATTAATCCCAGAGTGATACAAGACCAGACCTGCAAGGGACTTAGGCAGAGCTGGACAACTATCAATGGGTCTTGTCCATTTTACGGGGTCTCAGTGGCTCCTTAAGCTCTAAAGGGGAAAAAAGGGACTAATTATTTGTTACATCACATAGTTCACCTAAGGGCTTGCCAAACCTTCCAGCATCTGCTAAGTTGTGATGAGACAGCATTAGATGTTTAGGTAAACATAGACTAGCACGGAACAGAACAATTTTGTTTCTTGTGCAGGCAAAGAACAGAGCCACAGTGCTGGGGATGAAGCGGTGTGTGGAGGTAAACATAAGCAACGTAGGAGCAAATCTGTTCTTTCTCACTTAGGTGGTAGGATCATGATTATGTGTTGTCACATTGTGAAAGACAAAAATAGTCAAAAGCAGTTTGGGAGAAGGAGGTGGATACTGCGGAGGCTCTAAAGGAACGGGAGGCCACCAAGGCTTACACAGATCTCCTAAGGCCGGAAAGACCCCTGTCTGTCCACTTTGCTTTTACTCTTAAAGACTGGCCAGGGCTTCCCTAGTGGCGCAGTGGTTGAGAATCCGCCTGCCGATGCAGGGGACATGGGTTCGTGCCCCGGTCCGGGAAGATCCCACATGCCGCGGAGTGGCTGGGCCCGTGAGCCATGGCCGCTGAGCCTGCACGTCCAGAGCCTCTGCTCCGCAATGGGAGAAGCCACAACAGTGAGAGGCCCGCGTACCACAAAAAAAAAAAAAAAAAAAAAAAAAAAAAAAAAAAAAAAGACTGGCCAGTTGTGGCTCCCGCAGCCTGTTGACCTGGGGCCTGCATCCTTATCTCCCCTTCCCCTCTCTCCACGTGGTCAGCAGACTGGCGTCCATTCACTCACTTGAGACATACAAAGGTCATGGTTTTCGCTCCAGAGTACCTTCCAGCGATCCGTGCTCCAGACAACAGTGACTATCCTTTGTCCTGGTGTGAATGCAGTGGCTCACCGTTTTCCAAACATTTTCGCACATATGTAAAGAAGAGTATGGGAGCCCTCCATGATTTTAAATTTTAGTAAAAAATGAAATTACATAGTAAGCTTTTGAAAAATTAAAACATCCACGTATGTGAGATTGTACCTCTGCCTTTACTGCAGGCTGTTTGTGAAGTGCAGGAATCCCTGCCTTTCCATTCATTAAACAAACAGTAGTTGAGCAGTTTCGGGCAAGGCAGGGTGCCAGGTGATGGAGGTGGAGAAACAGGGCTTAGTCCTTGCTCTGATGGGGAAGGCACGTAAGCAGACACCCTCGGTACAGGAAAACACAGAATGAAGGTGCTGTGATGAGATAAACGGGTCACGCTTATAAGAACAAAGGAAAAGAGCATCCTTCCAATGCAGGAGACACAAACAAGGGCAGGAGGTTGGCAGGTGTCTTGAAGGAACGTCAGTCTTGCTGAGTCGGGGCAGGAACTCCAGGCTTACCCGACGTAGCATGGGCATATATGCACGCCACATTCCAAGAACGAGAAACACAAGAAAGAAGAAGCCAGACCAGACACCACAAAGCTGTGACTGTTAGGCTCAGAAGTCTGGGCTTTTTTATGCACCAAGGAGGAGCACGAAGGGGAAGTGACCGTCCAACGGGCTGTGCTGGTCGGGGCAGGGAGGGCCAGAGGAGGCTGCTGACATGATCCACGGAGCGCTGACAGAGCTGGCTGTGGCAACGGGAATGGAAATAAGCGGAGATTCAAGAGACTTGGGGCCGGTACAAACCACAGGGACTTGTGACCATCAGATGAATGGATGAGGAAGGAGGCAAAATAGACTCTGAGCACTATTATATGTGAACACTTGGATGGCGTCCATGGACTGTCCGGCTTTTGCTGTTGAAACATTTACTGTGTTTAAACAGTCACATCCTGCACTGAGCCCTTGTTTTCAGCTTTCAAACATCCCCGAGATAAGTCAGGGAGTTATTTCAATCCTCCTTTTTAGAGATGAGAGAACCAAGACTGGCAAGGTTGAGCCCTAAGCAAGAAACGCAACTAACCCAACCAATTGGTGCAGAACTCCGACGAAAGATCAGTATAGTCCTCATTACACAATACAACGAAACACGAAGACAGCTCAAAACTGTCCTAGCGGCATGTTTCCAGTCTAAGTGGGACAAAGTTCATACAACTTTATACCGTGAGCTGTGTTGTAAGGTGGTTTGTGGACAATGTCCATTCCAAAAGCCAACGGAAAGCTACCAGTATGCTGAATCATTAAAACCATGGATGTACAGGATTCAAGTCTTACACCTTTCTGAACAAACTACCCTTCACAGACGCTATTTTTAGACTCACATTTTCCCAACATAAAGTTCATAAAAGAACAATCTGTCTAAAAAGCATGTAAAGAAATTCACTGACTAAGGTTTAGATGTTTTAGGACTTTAATGTCCTTCACAGGGTCAACATAAAACACTGACAATAGGGCTTCCCTGGTGGCGCAGTGGTTGAGAATCCGCCTGCCGATGCAGGAGACACGGGTTCGTGCCCTGGTCCGGGAAGATCCCACATGCCGCGGAGCAACTAAGCCCGTGAGCCATGGCCGCTGAGCCTGTGCGTCCGGAGCCTGTGCTCCGCAACGGGAGAGGCCACAACAGTGAGAGGCCCGCATACCGCAAAAAAAAAAAAAAAAAAAAAAAAAAAAAAAAAAAAAAAAAAAAAAAAAAAAAACACTGACAATGGATAAACAATAGGGGAAAAGACTCTTCAGCAAACATCTTCCCGAACTCAGGGCATCACTGGTCAAACACAAGAAAGAGAACAGTCACGTGAACAAACAGTAAGGGAGTTTAACATAGATTTTTAGTTTAACAGCATAGCTGAAAAATGAAGAACCAACCAACCAACCAACCAACCGTTCTTCTACCCACTGAAAGGAAAGTAAAGGCGAATCAGGGAGCTTCCAAATCTGGTGAAGCAGCTTAAAACGCCAGAGGGGAGGGGGAAGGGGAGGCACACGACTGTTGAGAACGTAACACTCTAATGCACAAGGTCAAGGATCCTGACAAATTCTCAAAGTCTCAACATATACCAACAAGAACCATATTATTAGAAATATAAAGGCACAGAGATATAAATGCATAGAGATATAAACTACATGGTATGAAAAACAGACCTTGCTATATAAACATATAGTAAGTCACTTTTATCGCTTTATGAGAATAACCATATAAAGAAAGAAACCAGAAGACCCCACTGCTGTCATCTTGCAAAGGATCAGAATTCAGCACCTAGAGGGCCCCACCCACCCTCCATGCTGTGTGTCTGTGTGTCTCTATAAACAATAACCTGCAATTTGCATATAATTAAACCCACAGGCGGCTCTGAATATGAGACCTACGCAGAAAAAGTAGAAGCAAAGACAACTGCAGGAAGAATTTGGTAGAAAAGCAAGAAAAGATTTCTTTTTTTTTTTGCGATACGTGGCCCTCTCACTGTTGTGGCCTCTCCCACTGCGGAGCACCGGCCCTGACGTGCAGGCTCAGCGGCCACGGCCCACAGGCCTAGCCGCTCCGCGACATATGGGATCGCCGGACCAGGGCACGAACCCATGTCCCCTGAATCGGCAGGCAGACTCCCAACCGCTGCGCCACCAGGGAAGCCCCAAGAGAAGTTTTTTTAAAAGCTTCCAGTTCAAGTCATAATTAAGGTTAAGTTTCAACAGCTTGGCATAGCTGTGTATGTTTTGCTGTTCTCTGAAAAACGAAGAAAATCTATCATAAGCATGTTCATTCGAGAAAAATACTGTGTGTGTTTAGGTTTTTTAGTCATGCCCAAGTGACTTTCAATTTTGTACACTGTTCAAGGGCAGAGTGTATATTGGTTAGCATGTGCTCATAGCTGGTGCATCTCCAAAAAATGCTTCACAAAGGCTGCCAGCTTCTGGACATCTTCGATGGTGACAGCGTTATGCAGAGAGGCCCAAATGCCTCCCACGGACCCAGAAGAACCACCGATGCAGCCGCTAAGAGGAGGAGCACCGGGTTGAGCATCACGACGACCCTCCTTCCCGTCAACAGCTCCTGCGAGGGTCGCAGCACCTGACACCACCGAGTCCAACCTCCCACCTGAAAGCCAACGCAGGTGGCCAGGAGCATCACACATCTCAGTCATTAGAAAATTCCTTCCTAACGCTCACAGGTAACCTAGGTTAGCTCAAGTCTTCGATGAGCCTGCCGTGCAGGGGGCAGGGAGCGGGCAGCTATTCTCATGCGTGAGAACATACATCTTCCATGGGGCTTACAGAATTAACTACTCTCTCTGATGTTCAGGGGAGCAACAGTGTCTGTTCTTACACTGAACTGGCTTCTGCCAGCTGCACCAGACATGGGATGGCACCCTTTGTACTGTCAGAGCAGAGATTTTCAAAGGTAATTCTGACCAAAGCTCCTAGAAAGTGTGGCCACGCCATGCTCTCGGCCATGGAACCGTGCTAAGGGGTCTGTAAGCAGCAGCAGGAGAACCCCCGTAACAAATGGTCTTTCCCAACGAGTTACAGTACCTGCTACTCCAGGATGGGAAGCCTCCTAGATGTGTTTCCTTCAGCGTCTGGAAACTAAACCAGTTCTCTGACAAGCTTCTGGATGGGACGTGTACTCACCAACTATGCCCTTTCAGGGAGATCATATTGAGTTCAAGAGCTTTGTCGAGAAATCTTTTTTCTAAAGGATCATCTCCTTTGGTGTTGTCAATGCGAAATGGAATATTCATCTTGCTTCTATTCTGGGGCACCACTGGACATCTGAAAAACATGTTTTTTGTTCCAGCTTTTTTTCTGTAATGTGCAACTGCCATTAATAAAGCAACAGATAAGTTTCAAAAACCATTTTCAGATGCAAACAAGAGATTAAAAAAAAGATCTGTGCCAGGACATTTATAATTTACATAGGGAGACCACTCTTGCATATGGAACAGTGAGCTAACATTCTCGTATTCGAATCATACTTAATTTCCAAGAGCCTCAGTTTCCTCATCTGAATATTGGGAATCATAATAATATCTCCATTTCATACTAGTTATGACAATTCAGTGCTACAACATAAATGAAGCTTCCAACCCATGGCAGTCACACAGCAATGTGAATGACCCTTTCTCTCCAAGGATGCAGAGAAAAACAATAAGTTGGTCCGAATAGTGGCTGTAAAATATAAAAATAACAAGCAGCGTCTTTCAAAGCACTTAAAACACTGTATTGTCCCAAGCTGTGTGACCTTGAACAGGTGACTCAATCTCTCTGTTGTGCCTCTCTGATGTGAGGACTAAATGGCCACAAATTCTCTGCAGCCCTCCCAGCAAGAGGTGGGGCCTAGTGCTCCACACCTTTTGAATCTGGGCTGGCCTTGCGGACTCGCCTTGACCAAGAGACTGCAACAGGAGTGATGCTGTGCAACTTCCAAGCTGAGGCCTCAAGGGGCATGCAGCTCCTCTACCTACCCTCTGAAAATATCACTGCCATGTAAGCAAGCCCGAGCTAGCCTGCTGGAAATAACAGGCCCAACCCACAGCCAGCACCAGCTGCCAGACAGATGAGGGGGGCCATTTAGACTCTAGGTGGATCACCAGATGACTTTGGTTGAATAAGTGATATCAGATGAGACCAGCAGCAGAAACCACCCCACTAAGCCCAGCCCCACCTGCTGACTGAAAACAATCCTGAGCACAAGAAATGGCTGTGGTTTTCAGTCACTGTCTTGAAGTGTTCTGTGATGCAAAAGTAGATAACTGATAGAATTTAGAACAGTGTCTGGAACACATTCAGTGCTATGTACATATCTATTGAAGTCCATAAATCTGTCTCTTTATTCTCCGCACCTTGCACAGGGCTCATACAGACTCTCAAAAATGAATGGGTCACGTTTCTCCTCAGATACGTTTGTATTGGACTTCAGATTCTCATTTGGAAAGTAAGCAAGCCAAAATTATCTTCCACTGACAAGCAAAGGAGACAAACAGAAGAAGAGCTGGCATGCTATTCTGGATTACAGGGAAAATATGTAATAACTCTGTCCATTTTCTCAAACACATCCTGTCATTATTCCACTTCTACAGGGTGGGATTCATTAAAAATAAACAAGACAGAAAAGCAGTGTGAGGAAGCCCCCATTCAAAGCTATGCTCGCCCCTCAGGGCACACATATAATTCCTGTTAAAGTTAATAGGAGTCAAGTGCACGTGGACAGATAGAAGAGACACAAGCAGGGAAACCAACTATCTGGTAATAGGCTTTGAGCCTGAATTCTGGGCCCCCCTTGGCACAGCTAGTAGGTATCCTGGTTGACATTTACATTAAAAATGTAGTGTCTACCCTCTTTGATATTCTGCTGCCTCAGGCACCCCAGGTGACAGTCCAATGATAGAGCTGGAGCAGCTAAAAGGACACGTGATTTAAGGGGAAAACATATTACAAGGGGGAAGAATTAGGAACCTGCATTTACAAAGAATCTGTATTTACAGTCATCCCCCCCACATTTACCCATCCTACTGTGAACGTAGGTGGTACCATGACAGCAACAACGTCATAACAACTAGAAATTGAAGATTAACTTTGCACGGTGCCCGAGAGCGTCCCTGGTGTGGGGCTGAGGGAAGAAAACGATGAAGGGGAATCAGCTGCTCACAACCTGGCAAAACGGCTGTGGAGGGAATTCAAATGCCACACGACAAGCGCTGTGGAAGCACAGAGCTGAGCAAGTAACTCTGCCACACAGAAGGCTGAAGGTTTCAGAGGAAGGGAGGTGGGAGGGGCAGGACAGGGGGAGACGAAGGAAGGGCATCTGGCAGAGAGCTGTCTCTGCCAAGGCACGGGGCACCCCAGCAAGTTCTCTGCAGCACCTGGGGTGCTGGGTGCCTGGCTGGGGGCAGGACTGCAGACCGCAGAGGACCCTGCAGACACGCTCTCCTGGGAACTGGATCGATGGGATCAACGAGGAGCATGCAGGTCTGCACAACAAGGAGCTCTGTGTTTTCGAAAAAGCACTACGACCGACATAGGGGCTGGAGGTGGGGACACTGGGGGAGAGGCCTGCTAGAAAGCTCCCACAAAGAACTTCTAGGTCCACAGAATCAGGGCTCGTGACCAAGACAGGGACGCTGGGGAGTTTCAAGCATGGGCAGTAAATGCAAATGTCAATAGGGACCCAAGGGTCATAGAAATGAGTATAACAGGCCCAACATGACAGACTCAGCACAAACTCCCTATGTTACCTGGTAACTGTGAGGGCCTGTTCTTTACTCCCACAGAGAAACAGAGTCTCCCTTTTACTTAAAACATATGGCCCTCCCAGTGTGTTTCTCCCACTTTCAGAGACACGGGGATTATGAAATAAGACACCTGCAGTTAAGTCATCTTCCCATGTTCCACTAAGGGGTCCAATTGTGTGTATTAAACCCTGTGAGCCACACGGAGCACCGCAGTGGGCTGTGCTGGGCCACCGCTCCCAGGCGTTATCACCAAATCCCAGAGTGTGGGCAGGGCCTGTGGCCTGAATGAGTTGGGGGCAGGGAGAAGGTGCCAGGCTGACAGCGCCAGCACGGGGCCGGGTGGGCGTGGAAGCAGCGGGTAATCCTGGGACTGTAAAGCTTCCAGGACAGAGTCTGAGCAGCGCTGCCCAGGGAGTCTATGATGGAAGCTGATGAGGATGGTTGTGACCGAAAAAGCAGTACCACAGTCAGTCACAGAAATTTAGGAAATCCTGAATTAACAGGGCTACAAGGGTTTCTTGACTCAACTTCCTAGAGCGTCTCAAGAGCTCTGGTGAATCGTGAACTCCCAAGAGGATAATTCATATAGGAACACAGTTTTCCCCAATTGCATGTGGCTGAAAAACCCACTGCATCTCTGGGATGAGTATTCTAGAATGCCCACTGAGAAACCCCGGGACTTCCCAAGGTATCAGAGGGGTGTGTGTGAGGGGAAAGGCTCCACCTCAGCAGGAAACAGCAGCTCACAAAGGTGGTGAGGGTTTAGAGGGCGCAAGAAAACCGCAGGCGGTTGGCAGCGGATGACAAGATGCTACTTTCAGTGGTGTCTGCTGCAAAAGACAAACCAGAAACAAGAAAGGGCGCGGAGAGTGCATCCTGAGGTGAGAGAAGCCCACAAAAGAGTCACTAGGACTCTCCTGACTGCCTAAATTTTTACATAAAAATTTAACTCTAAATTTGCACACGATTAGGAAAACTAGACTAAAAATACAAACATCTATTCCCTTCCATAGAGGTGGTTGCCATTAACAGTCTTTTGTGCACTTTCAGGTTCAGATACACAAATGTGTACACATGCATATATGTGTGTTTCAATATGTACATATATACATATATAGTATTTACAAATACAAACACTGTGGGTTTCTAAGTGGAATAATAGACATGTCCTTTTCTACACCTGCTCTTTTCCCTTTGGACCTGATGACGTATCAGGCCATCTTCCCAGTCTGCTCACAGGCCTTCCCCGAGCTCTACACACACGTTCCTCCCCACCACGGATGGATCCTCATTTCCTTCATCAGACCCCTCCCGAAGGACACCCAGGTTGTCGCTAGAGTTTCCCCATTACGTAAGTCTCCCTCATCGGACTTGCGGGTGCCTGATTTGATGCACGCTTCTGTGCAAGGCAGAGTACTGGCAGAGGGCAGGTGCCTAGAAGTAAAAGTCTTGGTGAAAGAGCAAGAGAGTTTTGAACTTTGATGGATGCTGCAAGCCTCGCTCCAAATTTGAACACATTTGTTATACTTAACATACACAAAGTGTGTTTAGTCCCTCGTCTACACCAGATGTTATCAGTCTTTAGAATTTCTGCCCATCAGAGGGAAGAAAATCCCATGGTTTTAACCTGCATTTCCTAAAGAAGTTGGCCCCTCTTCATTTGTGTAGTAGCCAGCTGTGTTTCTTCTGAGTGGTTTGCTCATACAGTTAGAAACCACCCCCTGCCTTTATAAAATTTGGTTATCCTTTTTCATTTATTGGTGGGTTCTTCTCTGTATCAACAGTCACCATTATATGTTAATACACTACCAAACTTTTGTGTCTGTCATTTTGTTTTGTTTATGTCTCGAACTAACTGTAGAAAACTTTTAAATTTTCATGTAATTAAATATCGTTCAGTTTATGGCCTCTGAGTTTTATGGCTTCCTTAGGAAGGCTTCTGTACTCCCTACACTTACACAGAAATTCTCTCCTGTATTTTGTATTTGCTTCTTGCATTTAGCTGCATTTGCATCTTTTCGACTGACTAGAATTTGTGTATGCTGTGATGTCAATATCTAATTTCTGTTTAAATGAATTAGCAATGCTTCAATCAGTCAATTAGACAAAAAGTCAAGTTAGACTTTAAAATTGTCTAAGTTAAAATACAATTCTCAAGTAAACAGGGACCAGTTTCTGGACTTTTCCACCGATCTGTCTTTCCCTCTGCCAGTGGCTTTATATGTTGATGGGTAATAGGATAATATTATATTTTATTAATGTTAACATGTATGTTTAAAATATTTCATCTATCCTTTTGCACTGACTTTTTCAGGTGAACACTGAACTGACTTCTAGATATTTACTAATTTTTGTGACTATTATGAATGGGATCTTTCCTCGTTTTTTATTGTTATTTCTGGCTTATGGGAAAGTAGCTGACTTTACATATTTAGACACAACTGATCACAATTCTGAACATGATCATTTCTAGTTTTTCCACTGATTCGTATATTTGGGAAAAAAATCCCATCATTATCATCTGTGATTTTTGTTGTTTCTTTAGTAAATAAAGCCTCTGGAACCAGCCCCCGCCAACTCTCCGCATGTTCTTATCCTGCCTGATCCACTTCCCCACTGTACCTGACCCTAATCTGTCTGCGCTGCTGTACAACACTGTCTGTTCACAGGGCTCTGATGACAAGAAAAGTTATTCATATCTGTAAAGCGCCAAGGGCTCTGCCTGCTTTATTTTATTTTGGGGTTGTCACTAGACACATCACATGCTTCCCTCTCTTTCACAAGGCCTGCACCCCACGTGAAAGGGAGAAAAGGTGACCTAATATCTTGATATGGATTTTGTCACTTCAAGAGCTTTATCATAGTAGAATTAATATCTAATACATATTAAACACTATGTGTCAGGAACCTCCTAGGTGCGTTCCATAAGAACCACAAATAATACTGACAGCTAACCATTCAGGAAATAATTAAACGTTGAGGCATAACAATTAAGGCTGTTTTAATTTTAGCCCACCGGACATATAAGGGGTATATGTTCTAGTAGCATTAAAAAAAAAGAAAGAGTTGCCAATTCTAAGAGTAGCTTTTCCTTTTCGACCACTTCCCAAAATTATAGTTCTCTTTTTCTGTCTAGCAGCTTTGGATGGTTCCTTCACCGATGGAGAACTTATCCACTGGTACTGAGAGAGAAATGATAAATATGCCATTTAAGTTACAGGTAATTGAGGAGGGTTTGATCTTCACTGCAAATTAAGACATTTTAAGTTAATAAAAGGTCTTCAATCTGCATTTCTGGGAAGCTAAATTAAAGCATCACACACCATTTTCAAAAACAGAAAAGCCATTTCATTTGAATAAAAACTTAGTTTTAAGATGGCAGGAAGTACCTTGATAATTTTCTTTTAAGAAGGAAAGAAAAACAAGCCATTAAAGAGAAATTCTTCCGAGAGAATTAAAACATGTTATATAGCTCTGACTTGGCACTCCTTCCATTCTGCAGACCTTTTTACATAACTGCTTTCATCACAGAATGATTTAAAGTCAAATAAATTGAAATTAGAGTAATTATTTCCCAATGAGTGGCTATTTCCATTTAAAACAAAAAGCCAACTATTATTGCTTTTCTCATAAAATTAAATATGGAATCTACATTATGCAATTGTACACTTATTTCCTCCTTTGTGTATTCTAGTTTCTTCCTCAGAAACCTAAGATGACATACTGCAGACTGCCCACAGTGGGTAAGATTTTGGCAGGAGCAAAGGTCAACTTTAAACATTTTGCATCTAAAATGGCTTTGGATACCTTTGGATAGAAAGTAGAGTCTGAGCACTGTCCAGACACTTAGATACCTAAAGGGCATCTAAGAGAGCAAACCAAAGTCCTGATATTCCCGCAAAAGCTGCTCCTCCCATCGGCCCCCTTCTTCTAAGTGATACCACCCAGTTGCACACATAATCATCAACAACTTGTCTCCGTGTTACTATTTCCTTCATACCCCACATCCAGTCTGTTGGCAAGCCTTGTTAGCTACACCCTCAAAACACAACCTGAATTCAAGCGCTTTTCACTTGCTCCAAACTTCCAACCGAAGCTAAGCCAGAAACATCTCTTATCTGGACCACTGTGATAGTCTCCCAACTGGTCTCCCTGTTTCTCTTCTTTATCCCCCCAAGTCCATTCTCTCTACCAGCTCACCTTATTCAGATACTATTTGGATCATGCCTTTTTCCAGTTCAATACCCACTACTCATTTAGAATAATCCAAATCTGTACTCTGGCCTTCGAGACGTTATAAGATCAGACCCCTGGCTAGCACCCTGACCTCATGTCATACCACACTCTTCTTCACTCAGTCCTCTGGCCATGTCGGCCTCCTTGCTTCTCCTGAAATAATCCACCCACCCACATGCCTGCACACTCACGGCCTCCTTGTCCTGGAATGTGCTTACCCCGGATCTTCCGTGGCTTGCTCCTCTCTTCATTCAGGTCTCCGTGCAAGTGCCACTTCTCCAGTGACGCTGTCCCCTAACAGACCTATCCAATGGAGTCCTACCCACCCCCCCTCACTCTCCTTACATTAAGATATTTAGGCACTTCCTACTATCTCAAATTATGTTACTTATCTGTTTATTCATTGCCATCTGAACTCCTTCACTAGGATGTAAGCTCCATGAGGGCAAGACTTTTGTCTGTCTGGTTCACTGCTTTAGCCCTAGTGCCTAAACCTGTATCTGGCACACAGAAGATATTAAAAAAAATTACCTGTGAATCTGACAAATGAACAAAGTACTCCTTGCAAGAATTCAGAGGTTGCACAGGAAAGAAATAATGCTCTCGGTGGAAGCAGGCTTAGTATCTAGGGTCACCTCTATTCAGAGTAGAGATAAGAAGAATTTACAAGTATAATTCACTTTAATCAGTACATCATCTGCTAAAAACATAAGGGAAGTGCAAAACTAGAAAAGTACAGTTGAAGCTTCAACAACATGGGTTTGTACCTCGCGGGTCCATTGACACACGGATGTTTTTTCAATAAATATGTACTATCGTCCTACACGATCCAAGGTTGGTTGAATCCACAGATGTGGAACCACTGACTATAAACTTCTACCCAGATTTTCAACTGCGTAGGGGTCGGCACCCCAAACCCCATGTTGTTCAAGGGCCAACTGTATATGATGAGGAACGTTGAACACAGTAAGTTTTAAAAACTGTCAATACGTGAACAAATCTTTTTGTTTTGCTATGTATTAATCAATTTAAAAACAGTGACCACATACCAACAGGTGGATTTTTTCTTATTACCAGAACAAGCAGAGTTCTGTTGGTTTCAAGGGCCTTTAGTAAAGCCTTTGCTCCTTCACTGGTGAGGCCACAGTGTTGCAGGTCAAGTGCTTTTGATGGAAGACAAAAGGTCACTGGCTAACTCTACAGATTTAACATATAGACAACTCTCAGTTTCTCACGTGTGGAAGAGTCCTGCACAACACAAGTCATGGCAGGCTTGTAATTTGGGGTATGGAAAAACAACAGAAACCTATACGCACACACATAATGCATAATCCAATTTAAAAACCTCTTCTTGGATGTGCAATGATAACCCTGGCTTTAGTACCAATAAATCACCCAACATAGTTTACAATTACAGAACTGTATACAGAAGAACTGTATATAACCTATGAGCAAAAAGCATCACAAAATGAATCTCAGCTCATAATTAGCAAGGGCGGCAGTGGCATGTAAACCTCACGAGTAAAAACTGGTGGAGGTCAGAGATGCACGGCATTCTTTGGATCATGATCTTCAGCTCTAAATCACACTTGAAACTACTTAAAAGGGGAAAACAAAATAGAAGAAATGTAATAAGTGTTACTTTCAGAGTAAAAAAGACAAGTCTAAGAGGATACAAATAATAACAAATTCAAACAATGTGTGAACAGACAATACATACTAAAAACCTATCATGAAAGCATGATGGTCAAGAACTCTCTCCATAGGGCTTCCGTGGTGGCGCAGTGGTTGAGAGTCTGCCTGCCGATGCAGGGGACACGGGTTCGTGCCCCGGTCCGGGAGAGGCCACAACAGTGAGAGGCCCGCGTACCGCAAAAAAAAAAAAAAAAAAAAAAGAACTCTCTCCATAAAAAGTCAGACAAAAACCAGAAAAACTGATCATGAGTTCTAGTCGTTCTGGGGCTGAACAAACTACTCATTTATACCAAAGGGATCATCACCAAAGCACAGGTAGTTAAAACTATTACATGAAAGAAAACTATGGTGAGTCTTTTTTTTAAGTGTTGTGCGGATCATCACATTAAAGTAACTGGAGTCTTTCAACACCCCCATGACACACAGAAATAGCAAGTCAGACATACGGATCTGACAGGATATGATACAAGCCTTACAAGCTCTCACTACAGAAGAATGGACACACGCTCTAATTAACCAAATAGCCAGATTAATACAAACAGCCAGTAAACCTCACCAGTAAATCAAATGAATACAAAATAAAACAAAATGTGGTTATTCTCCTATCAGATTAAGCCGAGATTCTGTACGAAGAGCCTTGAAATCATGTCTATACCCTTTTGATCCAACAGCTCTCTTTCTAAGAATTTAACCAAAAGAAATAGTCAGAGATATAGGTAAGGATATATATCAGAGTACTATTTGTAAGTGAAAAACTCGACAAAGCTTATATACAAGAATGGATAAGCTATGTGCACTGTGGCATACTCACATAATGGAATACTGAACAATCGCAAAAAACGATGCAGGAGATGCAAATTTACTGACTTGCCAAAATGCTCATACTAAATTAACTGAAAAAAGTTATAAAATTGGGAGTAATCCTACTGGCACAGAAAATGGAGAGGTACTCACTTTTGTAGTTTTACATTTTTTTACAAGTGCTACAAGCCAGTGTTTGTGAGAGGCAGGCTTCACGTCCACTGTTGGGGTGGACTACAAACTGGCATAGCATTTCTGGATGGTAACTCGGCGATGTGTATCAAAAGTCTTACAAGTATGTCACACTCAGGTCATTCTAGTTCCTTACTCTGCAGAAGTAATCCCGATGGACACAGAGACGTATATACAACGTATTCACAACGTTGCTGACAGGGAAAAGCAAACTGTCTAAATCTAATGGCAAAGAACTGATTAAACTATGGGACATCAATATGATGGAATACTACATGATACATCATTAAATGAAAAAAGCAGGAATATGAAATAGCAAGAATACTACAATTTTGTTTTTGTTATCCCCAAGTGGACAAAATATATTCATAGAAAAAAAAGACTGAACGTATACACACCAAAATGAACAGTGATTATGTCTGGGTATTAAGATTATAGGTAATTGTTCTCTTGTAACTCTGCATTTTCTATAAAGAATATATGCAACTCACAGACAAAGTTTACGAGCAAAATAAAACCTAACGGAAAAATGAGGCTTTAAAAAAATCCTATCACAACAGTATCATGCCAAATGCTAAGCATATATCATATTAAAAATTCAATAGTTTCAATTTTAGAATTGACCTCCAAGCCACAAATCCTCACTAAGAGATTCCGCAAAAGCACTTGCACCCAGGTCACCAATGAGCGTGTTGTAGTTCAGAGTGACGTGCCTCAAACTAGCCATACAGTCAAGATCAGATCTCCTGGAAGGAAAACTCTCAGCCCAGGTGTCTGCATGCCTTCTGGTGGTCTGATACGTCACAGATTTCACGGGATGAAATTAAGATGCATGAATAAGGAAACAGGGTGTGCCTACTGAGTATGGCTTATTACGTCAGAGATTTACACACACACACATATCAAGCATATATGGCGGGGGAATCAAGCTGAGAAATTAAACAGTCAGTTCTGTTTTATGAGTCCAGTGACCCAGATTCTAGTCCGTCAGTGATTAGATTCCAGCCACTGGATGACATGTTTCTGAACAGTTATGTAAAGCTGGACAACTCAATGACAGTCTAGGAATTATCTTCCCTAACTTCTAAGTCAGGGAATTGGTCCTAAATTCTATGACTGCTGAGGCTCTAAATGTCATCATTCTGTCCTCCAATGGTCTCCAAACACTGGACTGGGTAGGGTAACCCATAAGAAAACTTTTTAATATGCATCTTATTTATTAACAAATTATATACACCAAGTTCTATACATATAATGTATGTACATTATAAACCACACAGATAGTTTTAAAATGATACAAAGGCAAATAGGTTCTAATATTTTCTTTTCCTAAATCTAAGGCATTATTTTAATATTATTTTAAAATATTTATTTATTTATTTGGCTGTGCCGGATCTCCAGTTGCGGCATGCCAGATCTTTTAGTTGTGGCATGCGGGCTCTTAGTTACGGCATGCGTGTGGGATCTAGTTCCTCTGAGCAGGGATCGAACCTGGGCCTCCTGCATTGGGAGTGCAGAGTCTTAACTGTTGGACCACCAGGGAAGTCCAAGGCATTATTTTAAAAACTGTGTTACAAAACGGATCTCACGTGCTACCTAGGGTATGCACACAGACTTTAGAGGCCTGGACTATGCACAGCCAGTTTGATGTGCCTTGGGAAAAATAATGGTTTCACATTTCACCACAAGTCTTGTCTTAAAGACATTCAATTCTTTATATTCATAAAATAAATTTTGGTAATAGAGAACACTGACTTTAAATGAAAAAACCTTATCACATTCTTGAGAAAATAAAGGACTCAAAGTGCCTTTGACACTCTAAAACGAAAATTATGAGTGTCATTTTTCTATTAACAGTAACTTCTAAAAGCTCCAAGCAAAAATAACAGCAATCACTTACAAATTAGTGATTGCTAATAACAGCAATCAATGACTGTAATTAATGCTGTAATAAATCAAAAACTATTTATACAAATTAGTTCATTTAAACCTTATAATGAGGCACAGAGTTTAAGTGATTGGTTCATGGTCACTAGCTATGAAATGGGAGAAAGGGAACTGGAACCTAGGCCATTTGGCTTCGGCACCCGTGCTCTTGACTGTTTTCAATCCCAGGGGTCAACGGACTTGCCCTCTATAGGATCAAAGAATTTTTCAATTTTTAAAATCTAAATTTAAACATTTCCAGCTTTGTGGGCTATACAGTTTCTGTTGCAACTACGCAACCCCACTGGCGTAGGGTGAAGGTAGCCATAGCTACCATGTAAACAACGGGTGCCACTATGTTCCAAAAACAGTTTTTTTACCAGGTGACAGGCTGGATCTGGCCCACCAGCCATAGTTCAGCCATCCCTGATCTGCACCATCAAACTATTAAAAAGGCTTCATGTCAAATTATTAAATAACTTTAGGCCTAAATACAGTCATTATAACCACTGTAAAGTTGTTAAGGCATTATTTTTAAAACTATATTTACAAATTGCTGATGTAGTGATTTTTATTAGCTTATAAACTACAGCAGCTGGTAAACACTTGATTCATTTAAGTCTTGAAGACTAGAATGGCATAATTTTTCACAGTATCACAATCAACGTTTTCAGTAAATAAAAATACATAAAAATATTATGAGGTATTATATATTAAATCTCTTATTTCTAAAATTAAGTGGACTATCTTTACTAAATGGTAGAATCCCAAACTGAAAACTGGTCATATTCTTTCAACAAAATGAAAGCTGCACTCACATGTGTCAAAAGACAAAAATTAACTTCCATCTGTATCAATATATTAATGTGCTTCAATCACATATGTTTTCATGAAAGTTCAAACATAAAAAAATCACCTTTAAGTTCTTGGCCATGTGATCTGCTCCCTGCCATGTCACATTACACCCCATGAAGTTTACTGTCTTCAAAGAGATAGAGTTCTTTACATCTTTGCAAATAACTAAAAGGGAAAAACACACACACACACACAATAAGATGAAGAGCCTATACATTTGTCAATCTTGACTTATTTGCTTTTCTTGAGTCTATTGGAGGTTTATAGACACATTCATAAAATCATTAACTACAGTCTTCCCAAATAGGTAACTGATGAACAGATGCATTCTAAAATTGTCAGTAACAAAGTGTTATTCCAGTTAACAGCAGCAGTTTAATTGTATTTAGATATTAAACCTGAATACACTGAATACTGCAAACTTTATTCCCAACCACTCAGTAAAACACTACATACCTTTTGAGACATAGGAAAAAAAAAGAAAAACATAAAAATCTGAAGAGTCTTCCTATTTCCATTTCCAATGATACTTCCCAATCTTGATGATCAATCAGTGATTTAAATGTCAACTATAAACCCAGTATTTTATCAGCTGCTATGCAGTATACTAGAGCCACAGAAGAGAGAGGACCTCAAACCCTCTGCTCCCTCAAATTGAAAGGCAGGCTTCCTGACCCCTCCAGACCACTACGGGACACAGGGAACACACACTAATGTTTCAGGACTCCAACTAACAGTCACCTGCTTTGTGATTACTTCCATGACACACCCCCACTAACACCACTGAGTTTGCTGCTCTTACGGGACATGACATATATTTCCTATTTTAACACATACCACAGTGTGTTATAATTATGATTGCAGATACATGTTCTAACAATTTAAAGATCACGATGACATTTTTGCTCTTTACATCTTGCTATTTCCCTTCCCATAACATTTCCTGAAGAGAAACATTAAAATACAGACAAACAGGGCTTCCCTGGTGGCGCAGTGGTTGAGAATCCGCCTGCCGATGCAGGGGACACAGGTTTGTGTCCCGGTCTGGGAAGATCCCACATGCCGTGGAGCGGCTGGGCCTGTGAGCCATGGCCACTGAGCCTGCGCGTCCGGAGCCTGTGCTCCGCAGTGGGAGAGGCCACAACAGTGAGAGGCCCGCATACCGAAAAACAAAACAAAACAAACAAACAAACAAAAATACAGAGAAACACAAAATACAGAAAATATACAAAATATGTGGTTTGTGGCTTAACAGAAACTTAAGTAAATCAGTTGTGACAGTAGCCAGCATGACAAACTTCCATGGTACAGAGGAGAATGGACCAAGGTTTGAGCAGGCACAGGAGACACTCCAGGCATGAACAACACCAAGAAAAGGTACACAGGAAGTAACGTGCTTTGTAGGAAATCATGAGGCCAGTCTAATGAGAAGGGACTTAAACAAGACTGAAACTCACTTTCTAAACCTGCATCTCCAAGTGGGCAATTCGCAAGACACAGGTCCACCAAAGTGGCTGATTTATTCAATCCCTTTAATGGGGAGAACAAGTTTAAAATTTTATTGCTATAGTTTGCCCCAAAAGCAACTATCAAATGTTGGCAGGACACAATGAAGGCTTACCTTTGTTAACATAGTTAAGTCTCTCTCTCTCACAACTAGCCATGTAGCTCCACGTTCCTTAGCGCACCGACGCACTTACTCAGAATTTAAGAGCTTTACACAACTAGAAGGTCACATCTTTACTTCTTATCGCAGGAACATGACTTCTGTAAACTTTATTTCTGTCACAACCTAAACCAAAATTATTGTAAAATGAGTGATTTAAACCATATATTTTATCACCATTAAAAAGCATATAAATTAAAAAGAAGCATCTGCTCTGTGCTAAGGATTGGAAACGACTCCTGCCCTTAAACCTTCATTAAGGAGATGTATAAACTCAAAATTTCAATCACATGAGATAAAGTACCATAACCTTTATGCACAGAGGTTCCTATGGAGGCAAAAATTTATATCTAAGGGACGGCTTCATGATAACCCTGAAGTACAATGTAGAAAGATGAGACCATGCAGAGTTGGAGTACAAGGTACATTAACTGCACAGGGAGCATCTGTGCAAAGACACTCAAGGCTGACACCTGCTGGGCACAGTAAATACTGCAGGTGGCGATGACTTAAAGGCCAGGGGTCCAACTGTGAGAACAGACAGAAAGGAAAATAGAGATGCTGGCCTAAGCAAGCCTGGGAGACAGCATGGACTGTATCCCACAGGTGATGAGGCCTGGGGCTACCAATGGCTGAGTAAGGGTGCCTCCGCTGATTAGAAAAAGGCACCCCGCTGCTGAAGGACTGATTAGATAAAGGGAGTGATCACAAAAAGCTCCCCTTCCTCAGGGTCAAAGAGCCCCAGGAGGCTTAGAAGAGCACAGTTCAGACTACAGGCCTCTGTGCAGAGCACACGCTGGGCGGCTAGTATGCACTAACTCTGTGTGGGCAAGCCATTAGCAGCATTATTTTAAGCGTATCTTCTTACGTTAGAAGATCACTCAACCTGAGTAGGCAGATGAACTCAGAGGAACTGAGCCCAGGGGCCGTGAAACCACCCAGGAGCTTCTGCCATAGTCCAGGCAAAATGTAATATGGATGAAGAAGCAAATTTAGGAGGAGGCCAAAATCCACAAGCTAGACTCACTGGATGAAAAACATAAAGTTCAGTGAAGGACCTCTGAAGAGAATGGGCTCTGCAATCAACTTTTCTTACATTCAATATAAAATATTAGGCAAAATTAAGTACCGTGGCCTTTCAGGTCCCTTCCAGCTCTAATTTCTTTTAATTTCTAACTTATTTCTCTGGTTAAGTAAAGTCCCTTCAGAGGTACAGAACAGTTCCTACACCTGAATGGGATGCAAAGAATAATCTGACTTCTCTTCACCAGGGGATGAGTTGAACTGTCCTTGCAGAAGAGATAACAGATGGTATCTGTTATCTGGGTGTGAACAGATGTTACGTAGGATCTGGGTGTGAACCCCAGATCCTAGAAAAGGGCCAGGCACACGACAAGTATTCAGCTTTCTGAAAACAAATGAACCATCATTTTCTCTCCTCAATCTTCACACCCTTCCTCTGCTGGCTACTTTCTCTCAACTTATAAACATCCTCAAATATACTCACTTAAAAAACTCTCAGACCTATGATTCTTTGTATCATCTTGTGGGTAACCTACGAATCTCACATGCCTTCAAACACCTGTCCTCGCAAAAAGCCCAGATCTGAACCTTGGGCCCAGACCCATCTATGAGGGCCCTCTAAAGCACGGAAGATGGAGTAAGATCCTCTCCCCACCCCCAATCCCTTCCTACTGAGCTCTGTATCGCACAAAAAGATGCAGCTGTGAACTGTCACCCACGTTTGCTGCCCTTCCTTTTCCAGCTGGTCACCAGGCCCCACCCATTCTCTCTCGGATCTCCAAAATCCAGTCCATCCTTTTATAACTTAAGGGGACCCTTAGATTACAATTCACCCTGCACCCAATCAACTGCCTTCCACATGGAGGTCCGAGTGTGTTCTAAACCAGAAGTCCATCTCATTGTTCTTTAGGGTTTCCCACAGCCTTCAGGATAAACATCCAAACTTCCGACAGGACAGCCAAGGCCCCTTTCTGTTGGGCCCCACTAGGTTTCCAGTATCAACTCTCATTTCTTTCCCAAGCCCTGAGTTCCAGTCCAGTACATTAGTTTTGCCATATTTTCTTATATTTCTCAACCTTTGACACACTGCTCCCTCCTGCCACCCCAGGAGGTTCTACTCTCCTTAGAAAGGATGCCACCTCCTCCAAGAAGCCTAACCTGAACTTTCCCTTTTAGGATTCTGTGCTCTGCAAAGGGGAAAGGTGGGGAGGGGGATAAATTAGGAGTTTGGGATTAACATATACACACGGCTATATATAAAATAGGTAATCAGCAAGGGCTAACTGCATAGCACTGGGAACTCTACTCCATATCCTGTAATAACCTGCACGGGAAAAGAATCTGAAAAAGAATGGATATATGTATAACTGAAAAACTTTGCTGTACACCTAAAACTAACACAATATTGTAAATCAACTACACCCCAATGTAAAATAAAAATTAAATTAAAAAACAAAATGATTCTGTGCTCTGCAACACCAGAACTCACTTCTTCCAGGGCACTGACTACTATGCTTGTGTCTACCTGCTGCCCAGTAGAAGGGGAGATTACCTAGGGCAGAAGCATCGTCTCCAGCAGCCCTTGGTTCTGACAACTCAGTCAAGTGCCAGGATACTTTACACACATAACCTGCTTAATTAATTCTAAGAACACACAGAAAGAGTGGCTTTTAATGTCACTTTACAAGTGTGGGGATTGCAGTTCAAAAGTAACCTGCCCAGGCCACAGAGAGCATAAGCCCTGGAATTCAAACACTAAGCTGCCTTCACACTGGTGCTCTTTCTACTATATGATACGACTATTGAAAAAAAGATTTTTTTCCCTGAGCCCTGTTTTAATGGAAAGGGAATGAAGCTGGGATATATCCATTTCCTAATCGCTTTGGTCTGTACCAGACAAAGTCATTCAACAGACCAGGTAACATCTGTGGAACAATTAACGATGCTCCAAACTGTGCGAAGTGTTCTACATTGTAGAGCCTACAAGCATGAACACAGTGCATCCCTGTAACCGCCACAGAGACTGGGTCCTGTTCAGCCCATGCTACAGATGAGAACACTGAGACCTAGAAGCCTTAAGGCACTCGGCCGGCCGGGGTCACCGAGCTGGCAGGAGTCCTAGGCCGCACGCCCCGTCTAGTGCACGCACACCCGGGCACTGGGCACCGGTTCGAGTGCCCACCCTTCACCTTGCACCATCTAAAACCCCGCTCCGCAGCGCCCACACGAGAGCCCCTGGAAGCGGGAACTACAAACCTGTCTCGCCAAGCCGTGGCTGGAAGAAGCTCTGGATACAGATCAAGGGCAGACGGTGCCCAGGAGCGACGCCCAGTCCACCCCGCGGAGGCGGTCGGCTTTAAGTCCAGCAGGCCCTCCCGCAGGCAAGTGCACAGGGCGAGCAGAGACAGCGAGTCCTGCAGCTCGCACAGGTCCTCACAGCGCGAGAAGAGGTCCGCCGCGCACTTCCGGCGCACCTTCACCGAGTGGTCATGGCCCGAGCGCGGCCTCGGGGACGCTGGCTGCGGACACGATGCCCACACCCGCCTGGGGGCCCCGGCTCGCCTCCCGGCCCCACGGGTGCCCACTGCCCGGCGGCTGCGGCCCCGCAGCGTGCGCAGGACCCGCGTCGCAGCCAGGCGACACAGGGCCACGGGCCGCAGCTATGCCAGCCCCTCCATGCCACGGCGCAGCGCAGGCCCATGGCGCCAGCCTCATCGCCCGACGTGCGCGCGTGGGGCTGCGTTCAAACCGGCGGGCGGCCCCGTGGGGGCGGGGCTCGTGGACGTCTGCACGCTCGCCCTGCGTCTGCACGCAACCCCGCCTCCCATGGGGACCCGGCCTGAGGAGCAGGGGCGTGAGCTTTGAGACTAGGGCGGCCCGAAAGGTAGGCGATGTGGAGAATTTGGGGTTTCCAAAAAGTGTTTGCTGACTGATCCAAAGAAAAGTGAGACATGGTTGTATCAATGCATTTTAAAAGTAGTAAAACTCCCCATAAGTGTCTGTGCTCACCCCGCCCAGGAGAGAGCGTGCACTCCGTGAGGGACACATGAAAGGCTGAATGAACGTCTGCCTGTGGTCCCTTACCTGGTGCACGAGTGTGTGAATTTCTGCGGAGAGCTCTTAATTTCTGTAGTTTCTGCTGACTTGACACGGTGGTTGGCAAGTGGTGACTTACTCCATGCATTCAGGACATGATCGTGGTTACTAATAATCACTTTGTTCTCTCTGCGCATGTCTGTGACTTAATATTTTCTTTTTGTAAAGACACCAGTCATATTGGACTAGAGCCCACACGTTTGACCTCATTTTACCTCAATTACCTATTTAAGGGCCTTATCTCCAAATACAGTCATATTAGGAGGTATTGGGGGTTAAGACTTCCACATATGAACTTGAGCAGGACACAATTCAGCTGACACTAGAAGGTGAGAGTACTTTAGCAAGTAAGTAACTATTTTTTAAAGTGAGTTGCTTAAAGATATGAATTTACTCAAGAAGAACAAGAAGAAATTACATAACACTGTACATTATACAAAGATATTAAATTAATTATAATGACATCCCGTGGGATCCGCATTAAGTTAGACTAAGCAAGATGAAGCAACTTATCCAGAATTGTATAGTTAGTACTTTCCAGAATTTAAACCAGGTATTTTCCCAGTTCCATTCTCACATTATATTTTCATTTCATTATTTGAAATGAATCTTGAGTCTTCATTTTGCTTAGTTTCTGAAGTTATATGGGGACAGAATGGAGTTGGATATTTTCAGTGACATTCACACATGGGGAAGGAAATTGAGTCCAGAAGCTTCCGCGATGTTTCCATGGAGAATGCTAACAACAGAACCAGAAACACCGTTATCCTTTTGGTTCAGTCATGTTTCATAACACACTCCAAGAATTAATTTTAAGAGGCCGGATGTTTTCCAAACTTTCACCAAAGGGCTTTTGTGGGGTCCTCGAGTAATATCTAAGAGACTTCTTACTTTCACATTCCAAGCCACTTAAGACCACGAGTTCTGATTGTTCTTTGTGAGAAAATCAAGTGACAATCATAGCTCGTAATTTAGGATTGTTTCTTCAGGGCCCAGGCAAAACCTAATACACAGTAATAATCATTGTTAATTGTATCTTTGACAATGATCAGTCGGGTATCAAAGAGGTGTATAAATCGGGAGAAATTATGAATCAAAGAGAAATATAGGCCACAGATATTTAATTAATGCTCAATTATTTATGAGTTTAACTTTGGTTAAGCTAATTTTCCTTCCTCTAGACAATTTCCAATTCATCTCCACAAAGAGACCAGAATAATCACCTTCCAATACAAGATTTATTCTGTTCCTTTAATTAAGAGCCTACAGTAACTTCTACATTCACTTCACGAAGTTTTGCTAGGAGAGAAAAGGAGCCATTATATTTTGTCTTGAATTAGATATGCCACCATACTTGACTTAGCTCATCTTACCGGAAGCACTTTGAGGGCAGATCCTACAGTCCTGTCTTACATCCTCTACAGAATCAAGCCAAGGGAATCACACATAGTTACAGCTGGAAAAACACTTGTTCTGGGTTGATATTTTTAGCCTTTGCCACCAAGACTTTATCACCAAGACCTATCTTTACAGTCTCTAAACAGAAGACCTTCTTGCCTTCCGTTTTCATATTGACTAGGAATGTAAAGGGAAGAACTGAGAAGTAGCCTTAGTCTGCTAGCAGCCAGCCCAGATAAGTCATCTGTGGAGATACTGTTTCTTTCAAAAGATATAAACATAAGAGGAAGTCCTAGAGTTTGTAACAACTGTGCAAAATACAATTCCATGAAAACCTAGAAATCCAGATGCAGATCAGTAACATATTGGTTAAATAAGCTGTTATGTTCATGCAATGGACAAGTGTACAGACATTAAGAAGAACGAAATACTTTTCTATGACATTCTCTTTTCACTGAACTCATCAGTGCCGCAAAAACGATGTTACATAATAGTTTTTCTTTAACATTATATCAGGCATCTTCATCTTGTCCTGCATTTATTGCCAGTGTTACTAAAGTTTATCATTTACCTCTTTCTCTTTTAGATATATAATTTCTTCTTACTGTGGAAGCATTCGTCAATCCCTATTTTACTATTTCTTTTAAATTAGAAATGAATATTGAATTTTATAAAATATCTTTGGGGGATGGATATTTCAAGTGATTGTACAGTTTTGTTCTCTTTTGACCTTGTTATATGGTAAATTATAATTTGTTATTTTATATTATGCTATTTATTATATATGGTATTATGTTTACTAATTACATTTATTATATTATAATTCCATTATAATTAAGGTAGCATTTTCCCTCAGATAGACAAAACAACCAGTGGAATAGGAAGCATCTTAAAATTAGATGCAAGAGCATAAGGGATTTGAGATGAAAGTAAAATTGACATTTTGGATCAGTAGCAAAACTTATTCAACAAAAGTGGGAAAATATGGCTATCATTAACAAATTCTAGATATAGCAACTAGTTGAAAGTAAAAAACATAATGGAACTAAAAGTATCAGAAACCTGGGAGACTTGACATGAATTATTCATGACGAACACCTTTCTAAGATACCAAGAGAAAAGGACACATTTAATTATATAAGAATTAAAATTTTCCTCATGGCACAATGCACTACAAAGGTCAGAAAACAAGCAACAGAAATTGGGAAATATATTTAGAAATGGATATGCTTTCTTGACAACTTTTGGGAGAAGCACATGTTTCTTTGTCCTTTAACCTGTTATGTGGGTATTAATGTATAACGTAAGTGCATGGTTCCTTTCCTTTAACCTGTCACGTGAGATTTAATCTGTATGGTAAGCGCATGGTTCCTTTCCTTTCATCTGTAATGTGAGTGTCAACGTGAGGCACTGTTTCCAAGCACAGACTTTGGATGTTTCTGTACTGGTCCCATCACTGACCATCCACAAAAACTTACAAATGTTGCTTTACTTTCCTGGGGGTTAGAGTCTTAGCTAAGAAATGGAAGCTAAATAGAACTTTCCCCCAGGGATGATAGAAGGTTTAAAGGAGTAAATATGTAAGAGACTTAGCACAGTGCCTAGTACAAGAGAGATCAATGTAAGTACTTATCAATTTTTCAAAGAGACAGATGAAAGAAATAAAATGTGGTGATTTCAATCTATTGATATATATTCTTGACATTAAATTGCGTTTTCATTCTTTGGATGACCTAACTTGCTCATGCTTTTTCTTACTCTAGTGAACTTGGGTAGCTAAAATCATAGTTTAAAATTTTTGCTTTTATATTTACAAGTAACTTTGACCTGTAAATTTCTTTTTCCTTACAGTCCTAATGTATTTTCAGTATTAGGATTATATAGACTTCATAAGATGAATAAAGGAGCATTCTTCCTTTGCTACTCTCTAGAAGTTTTTCTTTTTTAATACTGATGTTATCTGTTTAATAGTAGTTTGATAGAACTCCCCACCCAAACGATCTGGGTGGGTCTGGTATTTTCTTGGTGAAAAATTGTCAACTACTGACTTTATTTCTTTACTGGTGAAAGAACTCCAGCTATGTATTTCCTCTTGTGGCAGTTTTGGTAAACTTTAGGAGCTAGGAAATTGTCCACTTTACAGAAATGTTCAAATTTACTGGCATTTCATATCTTCTCTGTTTGTATTCTCTGCTAGAACATCGTCCTGATTCTTTCTGTGTATTATTTACTTTTGTTTTTGTTTTGCTTAATCAAAGTGTGTTTTGAAAATCTTTTCAAAGAATATTCTTTTGACTTACTAAATCACCTCAATTTTACACTTTTTTCTGTTTTATTAAGTTCTGCTCATATCTTTATTATCTAGTTTATCTATGTTCTCAGGGTTTATTGTTTGGCTCTTCTGATGTCAATTAAAACACTTGGTTATTAATTTTAAGAAATCGTTTTAGTTATAAATAGTTGAACTTTTTGAAGACTCCAGCTTAGTTGTAAGTATCTATGGGTCGGCACCTCCACATTGTTGCTGGCCTAAGCCTTAGTGCACCCTATAGCAATGTATATATTGACATTTTTCCCCCTGGACTTTCTGTGTTTTGCTACTTGTCACTTTTCTTTGGAGAGAAGCCCTGTGAAATAGCCTTTAGTTATTTTACAGCCAATAAGTGTTTAAAATATGTGTATTTTTTAAAGATAAATCGACTTATATAATTAGGCAGAAAATCTGATTTGCCATATTTTTAAAAACAGCATAATTTCACTCTTCTCCATGATTAATCTGCTGTTTTACACAACCTTTGAGTTTTTAGCTTTATCAATGACATGTACTTTACAAATGTTTTAAAGAGCCTACCCACTCTTTTAAAACATCCTGTTCATTGTTTCAGTTCTATTATTGTGTCTATTTTCTGCCTTGCAACTGATAATTCCAACATTGAATGGATGGCCTTGGGAATCTAACTCTGGTATTGATTGTTTTTGCTGATTCTCTCCCATTGTAGCTGATTTCTTCATTATTGTGTAAATTTAGATCATAAGCTCAGCTTGAGCTCAACTTTATCTGTGGGAAGCTATAGGCCCGGGTTGAAGGTCTCCCTCTGCAGAGAGTGTTTAGTTCTGTGTTTGGGATACCACCGATCTGGGAGCATTTTACGGTAATTTCTTACCTTCTGTTCGCAAGACCACAGATAACTTTGCATCCCAAACACTGTGAACACATATCTGGGGTTCAGAATTCTCAAGATTTCCTACCTGTTTCCTACCCAGAGCGGAGGCCAAGAGAATTTGGTCTTAGTCTCCCTTTGCAAGCAGATATATATATATTTTTTTACTGGCACACCCTTTCATTAAAGGTGAAGCTGGGGATAGATAGGCTTAGTTCTAACTTCCCATCTAGTAGGGATGGAGACTTACCTCCTGCCTCCCATGTGGTCATGGACACTTTAACAAGAAGTCTCTATGTCAGGGCAGGTGTGTCATTAAACTATGGCCTGTATTCCAAATCCAGACAGCTGCCTATTTTTTATGGCCTATGAGCTATGAATAATGTTCACATTTTAACTGGTAATATTTTAACTGGTTACTTAAGTACCTAAATAATTTCCTCAATTTTGACTCTTTGGTCCACAAAGCCTAAAATATTTGCTATTTCGCTCCATAAAAACAGGATTTCCAGCTTCTGTTGTAAGCTATCAAGATCTACAATCCACTCCTAATATAGCTAGAACTCTGACACATGTACTCCCCTTCTTCCAGCGGTCCTGGAAATTTCTGCTGCACACTTCAAAAATCACACATGCACTTAAAAATAAGTTGTGTACATTTAACCTAGCATACCTAACCCTTTTCTTTTAGGAGAGTTTTTCAAGTAATCTTGCCCACCATATTCTTCAGAGCTTCATTAATAATGGCAAAAAATGGAAACAACTAAACATTCAACAAATGGGAATTGTTCATAACAATTATAGAAGCACATACAGTAGAAAACTATAAACTGTTATTGAAACAGTGAGACATAACTAGTTTTATTCCTCGAGAATTATGTTTATTTAGGTCTCTTTTGTTTAAATAAGAATATTTCTGTGTATGTATGTATATAATCATGTATTTATATACACATACATTATTTACATGATATATTTATATTAATATGTGAAATACATACCTATACACATACCTTTTATTTATATTTGTATACATACACAGGAATATAATTATCTATATCATATATTTATATACATTGAACTGAAAACTGGTAGTATACATATATATTGTGTATAAATGTGTGTATATGTGCATGTGTAGAAAAACAGGTTGAGAGATATGTAAGCATGATTTAGACAGGTTCAAGATTTTAAAAGTCGTTATGTGTAGGTAGTGAGATTATGGCCCATTTGATTTAAAACATTGCATATTTTTACATCAACTGTTAGGAACAGATTCCTACGTAAATAAAATTATAAATAGTTATACATACTTGTATGTGTAATGTATAATTAAAATATATATACTTTTATGTAAGTATTATATTTATATTATTAATATACTTGTCTTATAATAATACATTATATATTGTGTTATATAGAATACATTAAATATAACACATTATATCAGATAATTATATATTTCTATGTTATGATAGAATTGTTTTATCATCTATTACATGATATATCATAATATTGTGAACATATTAAATACATTGCATTAGTCATATATTTTGTGTACAATATATGCTATGGAAAATACATGTTAATATAATACATAATGGTTATACATTAATTTAAACAGTAATATATTACATGTATACAGCAACATAATATTTAATATTGGTATATATATTATAGTTAATATATACATAGCTAATGCTCTTTAAAGCCATATGCAACAAAAAGTAGAATGGGACCAGGAGTATGGCCAAAGCAAATTCTAAAAATATTAGATTATTTATATTCATTTATATGTCATTTTCCTGGAACTTGCATCTGGCTATTAGAGAGCACACACAGCAAAATCACGATAAAGTACCCAGGAGGACACGGGATCCTTTATTTACTGGGACCTTAAAGGAAACACAGTGCTATTCAGTCCCCCATCAAAGAGCGAAGAGCAAATCTTGAAGCACCCAGTAAAAGCCAATTCAAACACAAAGGCTTTTCCACTTAAACTTGAAAAAGTTAAGTTCCCAAGAGACCCCCTACATCAAGCACCGAAGCTCATTTGGCAGTAAAAACAATAACATTCAGGGAACAACAAGAAATCTAAAACAATAGTTGTTTTAACAACAACAACAAAAAATCCAGCAGCTAATTAGTGTCTTTCCTGTTTGAAAGAAGGGGGTGGGAAGTGGACAGAAGACCTGATAGGAAAGATAAAAAGAAGAGGAAAAGGAAAGTAAAAGTTTCCAGTTTGACAATCAAGGTGTCTTCTGCATCCGTTTCATCCCAAGACCACCAAGTCAACGTGGAGGCTTTTTCCTCCTTCCCTTTTCATGAGACTGATCATAACCAGCACAGCAGATTCCTTCGAATTAAGGGATGCTGTTGCCTACATGTGTGAATGTGCTGTGAGTAAAGTACTGAAGTAGAGGACACCTAAATGGAAACGGCCTCATGAATGTCCATGTGGCTGAGCAGGAAGGTAACCTGTCATAGATGTGCTAAAGAAGAAGAGCTGGGTTTTAGTTTATTTACTTTTCCCTGGACTCTGTTGAATGACTGTCATCTACAAGTTCAGGCTACTTTTTGCTGAGGATTGATGCACTGGGAGAGCTGAGAGAAAACTGAATAGTAGAACTGTCTTTTTCTGGGCCAGTTCACCTTACTTTCCCAAACTCGAAGTCTTTCCCTATTTCTTTCTCCTTTTTATTGTAGTAAAATGAACATAACATAAAATTTACCATTTTGATCATTTTACAATTCACTGGACAATTCAGTGGAATTTAGTACCGTCACAATGCTGTGAAACTGTCACCACTGCCTAGTTGCAACACATTTTCATCACCCCAAAAGGAAACCTACACCCATTTTAAGCAGTCATTCCCTATTTCCCTCTCTTCCAAACCCCTGGCAAACACTCATGTATAATATTTTTCGTTGTGTATGGATTTGCCACTGCTGGACATTTCGTATAAACGGAACCATACAATATGTGGCCTTTCATGTCTGATTTCTTTCACTTGCATCCATGATGTAACATGTATCAGTAATCCATTCACTTTTATGGCTGAATTCCCTGATCCTGTTTTCTTCATACTGTTTGAATACAAACTTGAAAATATGTTGAGGCTGAAGCTCTGTTTTAATGGCACATCTATGAGGCCAATTCATTTAAAGAAGGTGAAAATGGAGATATTGTTGTGAAATGATCATTGTTGAGAAGCCTCAGCTAATTTGATAATGAAAATTTGGGAAATGTTGCAAAAATTATTTGCTTTATATTAAAAACCTTTTAAACAAGGATTCAGGAGATTGTCTTTTTCTTGCAGGTAACTTAAATGAGGCAGAAGAAAATAACTGCCCTTTAAAACAGATTTTGAAAGGATTCTATTTATTCTTAATAGACGAATGAGAGTACAGGTGGTTCATATCCAATATGGACTCCCTGTCCAAACACTGTTTATCGTTCTAGCCACCACTATCGAATTATATTTCTTGAGAGTAAGGCAGCTGAATTCCTGCATACTACTTTTAAAAATTCATCTATGAAATCCATTAATACAGTATCAACAAGAGATGTTCATGTTTTCAGTGCAGTTCAAATATCAGGTATAAAGAACCCCCCAGTAAGGAAAAGAATCCTATATCTCTTGCCAGAATGTGGTCAGCTCTGGGGTGCTTTGCTAGCTGAAAGACACTTTTATTGTGAACAGAATAGAGGTTGTTTAAGAGGGATGAGAGGCAAAATCTTTTAAGTACTTGTTTGTGTTAAAAACAGTGCTAGGCTATCTCATACTCTATAAAAGTGAAGGCTCACCATTTTACATATGTGAAAAGCGAAGTTAAAAGCGTTTTAGTAACTTACTAAAAGGCACGCAACGACTAAATTCAAGCAAGAATTCAATCCCAAATCTGTCACACTGAAGGTTGAGCTAATATTGACATTAATAAAAATAGCTCTAAATTAAAAGTTCAGAGGTATTTTTTAATTTCACACTCTTTCACTAACCCTCTTTGGAGATAAATCATTTCATTTATATGGGCCTTAGTTTTCACAACTATAATAGTTGGAAGTGTGACTAGGTGACCTCTATGTAGTCTTCCAATTCTAAAATGTTCCCTTAATTTGGATTCCTACAATAATTGCCATTGCAATGCATGCATGCTGCCACCAAGTAGCAGTAGAGAGTACTAGTTCCTTTTTTAAACCTAGTGGGGAGTGCATTTTGACCTCAGACTTATCTGTGAATAGTACAACCTGTTAATAGAACTATAAAATAACAAAATAATATGGTAATATTCCCTGTAAAACAGAAGCTTTACACGGTGTCTATGAATCGTATCAGAATCACCTGTAGGTTTTTAAACATAGAGGAAATCCAGATCCCACTGAATGAGGATTTTCAGAGATGGGACTTGGGTTTCTGGAATTTGGGGCTCCCATCATTTGTATATTTTATTTTATTTTATTTTTTCCTATGTACAACATTTGTCACATCCTCTTTTTTTAAATTGATTTGTGTGTGTGTCACATCCTCTTGAATCTTTAGCTATTTCTGTTTGTTTTAAAAGTTTCAAATATTCCATAATCTTCACCTACTTTTCATAAGGCATTATCTGTTATGTTTATTCACTCTTGTGCTTCTCCTAGTTAAAACTTCTTTTTTTTCTGGGGGCCCTGCCTTATGGCTTGCAGGGTCTTAGTTCCCTGACCGGGGATTGAACCCCAGGCCCCCAGCAGTGAAAGCACCAAGTCCTAACCACTGGACCACCATGGAATTCCCAAGACTTCTTTTTTAAATGACTTTTTCCCCCACTCTAATTCATTCCTGGGATCAGTTTCATGTGGGAACATTAAACCAACCTTGCATTACTAGAAGAAAGCCACTTTGATTGTGATATATTACTGTTTTACATACATACCATGGATACTGTTTGTGCTTTTGTTTACAAATTTTGCATGCATGTTCAAAGGAGAAACTGGCCTATGATTCTCTTCTTGTAATATTTTTACTTTTGATCTGAAGCTTATGTTGGCCTTATAAAAATTTTGAGCAATATATTATTTTCTGTTTCCTGGAAGGGTTTTACCTAAGATTACTAATATTTCTTCCCTAAATATTTGGAAGAATTTACTTGGAAAGCCATTTATCCCTGGAAATCATTTTCTGAAAAGGTACTTAATTATACAAACAACTTTTGGAGTAGATATAGAAGTTTTTAGATATTTCTTTTCTTGGTTTAGTCTTGTTAGGTTGCCTGTTTTAAGAATTTGTAATTTTGGATGAATTTTCAAATTTATAAATATAAAAGTATAATTTTAACAGCTTTATTGGGATGTAATTTACATACCATAATTTAACCCTTTAATGAATACAATTCAGTGGTTCTTAGTGTAAGCACTAAAAGACGTGTGTAACCATCACAACAATCCAACTTTAGATTTCTGTCCCCCCACAAAGAAACCCATTACACATTAACAATGTGTTTTCATTCTCTCAACCCTCTCAGCTCTAGGCAACCACTAATCTCCTTTCTGTCTCTACAGATTTGCTCGTATGGGCATTTCATATAAATGGGACCATACAATATGTGATCTTTTGAGAATGGCTGCTTTTCTTTACATAATGCTTTCATGGTTCATCCATGTTGTAACATGGATCAATATTTCATTCCTTTTATAGCTGAATGCTATTCTATTGTACGGATATTCCACATTTTGTTTATTCATTTTTCAGATTGACATTTGAATTTTTTCCACCTCTTTTTTAGAAATATGCTTCTACGAACATTCACATACAAGCTTTTGTGCAGACATAAGTTTTTATTTCTCTTAGGTATATATTTAGTAGTGGAACTGCTGGGTCATAGGGTAACTCTATGTTTAACACCTGTAAGAACTGTCGAGCTGTTTTGTAAAATGGCCGCACATTAGGTCAAATGGCTCAGACTGTATTTTCTATCCAAAGGTATCCAAAGCTACTTTAGATGCAAAATGTTTCAAGTTGACCTTTGCTGCTGCCCAAATCGTAGCCACTGTGGGCAGTCTGCAAGATGGCATCTTAGGTTTCTGAGGAAGAAATTTGAATACACAAAGGGGGAAATAAGTGTACAGTTGCATAATGTAGATTTCATATTTAATTTTAAGGGAAAAGCAATAATTACTTGGCTTTGGGTTTTAAATGGAAATAGCCACTCATTGGGAAATAATTACTCTAATTTCAATTTATTTACTTGAAATCATTCTGTGATGAAAGCAGTTATGAAAAAAGGTCTCCAAAATGGAAGGAGTGCCAAGTCAGAGGTATATAACATGTTTTAATTCTCTCAGAAGAATTTCTCTTTAATGACTTGATTTTCTTTCTTCTTAAAAGAAAATTATTAAGGTACTTTCTGCCATCTTAAAACTAAGTTTTTATTCAAATGAAATGGCTTTTCTGTTTCTGAAAATGGTGTGTGATGCTTTAATGTAGGCTTCCCAGAAATGCAGATTGAAGACCTTTTATTAACTTAAAATATCTTTATTTTGAATGAAGATCAAACCCTCCTCAATTACCTGTGACTAAAATGGGATATTTATCATTTCTCTCTCAGTACCAGTGGATATCTTCTCCATCGGTGAAGGAACCATCCAAAGCTGCTAGACACAAAAAAAACCATAATTTTGGAAAGTGGTCGCAAAGGAAAAACTACTATTAGAATTGGTAACTCTTTCTTTTCCTTAATGCTACTAGAACTTATACCCCTTATATTTTCCATTGTGCTCAAATTAAAACAGCCTTAATGGTTATTCCTTAACGGTTAGCTGTCAATATTATTTGTGGTTCTTATGGAACGCACCTAGGAGGTTCCTGACACATAGTGTTTAATATGTATTAGATATTAATTTTACTGTGATAAAGTTCTTGAAGTGACAAAATCCATATCCAGATATGAGGTCACCTTTTCTCCCTTTCACGTGGGGTGCAGGCCTTGGGAAAGAGAGGGAAGCATATGATGTGTCTAGTGACAACCCCAAAATAAAATAAAGCAGGCAGAGCCCTTGGCGCTTTACAGATATGAATAGCTTTTCTTGTCATCAGAGCCCTGTGAACAGACAGTGTTGTACAGCAGCGCAGACAGATTAGGGTCAGGTACAGCAGGGAAGTGGATCAGGCAGGATAAGAACATGAGGAGAGTCGGCGGGGGCTGGTTCCAGAGGCTTTATTTACTAAAGAAACAACAAAAATCATAGATGATAATGATGGTTTTTTTTCAGAAATATACGTATCAGTGGAAAAACTAGAAATGATCATGTTCAGAATTGTGATCAGTTGTGTCTAAATATGTAAAAGTCAGTTACTTTCCCATAAGCCAGAAATAAAAATAAAAAACAAGGAAAGATCCCATTCGTAATAGTCACAAAAATTAGTAAATATCTAGAAGTCAGTTCAGTGTTCACCTGAAAAAGTCAGTGCAAAAGGATAGATGAAATATTTTAAACATACATGTTAACATTAATAAAATATAATATTATCCTATTATCCATCAACATATAAAGCCACTGGCACTGGCAGAGGGAAAGACAGATCGGTGGAAAAGTCCAGAAACTGGTCCCTGTTTACTTGAGAATTGTATTTTAACTTAGACAATTTTAAAGTCTAACTTGACTTTTTGTCTAATTGACTGATTGAAGCATTGCTAATTCATTTAAACAGAAATTAGATATTTGCTTCACAGCATACACAAATTCTAGTCAGTCGAAAAGATGCAAATGCAGCTAAATGCAAGAAGCAAATACACAATACAGGAGAGAATTTCTGTGTAAGTGTAGGGAGTACAGAAGCCTTCCTAAGTAAGCCATAAAACTCGGAAGCCATAAACTAAAAGGTATTTAATTACATGAAAATGTAAAACTTTTCTACAGTTCAAGACATAAACAAAACAAAATGACAGACACAAAAGTTTGGTAGTGTATTAACATATAAAGGTGACTGTTGATACAGAGAAGAACCCACCAATAAATGAAAAAGGATAACCAAATTTTATAAAGGCAGGGGGTGGTTTCTAACTGTATGAGCAAACAAGTCAGAAGAAACACAGCTGGCTACTAGACAGATGAAGAGGGGCCAACTTCTTTAGGAAATGCAGGTTAAAACTGTGGGATTTTCTTCCCTCTGATGGGCAGAAATTCTAAAGACTGATAACATCTGGTGTAGACGAGGGACCAAACACACTTTGAGTATGTTAAGTATAACAAATGTGTTCAAATTTGGAGCGAGGCTTGCAGCATCCATCAAAGTTCAAAACTCTCTTGCTCTTTGACCAAAGACTTTTACTGCTAGGCACCTGCCCTCTGCCAGTACTCTGCCTTGCACAGAGCGTGCATCAAACAGGCACCCGCAAGTCCAATGAGGGAGACTTACGTAATGGGGAAACTCTAGCGACAACCTGGGTGTCCTTCGGGAGGGGTCTGATGAAGGAAATGAGGATCCATCCGTGGTGGGGAGGAACGTGTGTGTGGAGCTCGGGGAAGGCCTGTGAGCAGACTGGGAAGATGGCCTGATACGTCATCAGGTCCAAAGGAAAAAGAGCAGGTGTAGAAAAGGACATGTCTCTTATTCCACTTAGAAACCCACAGTGTATTTGTAAATACTATATATGTATATATGTACATATTGAAACACGCATATATACATGTGTACACATTTGTGTATCTGATCCTGAAAATGCACAAAAGACTGTTAATGGCAACCACCTCTATGGAAGGGAATAGATCTTTGTATTTTTAGTCTAGTTTTCCTAATCGTGTGCAAATTTAGACTTAATTTTTTATGTAAAAAATTAGGCAGTCAGGAGAGGCCTCGTGACTCTTTTGTGGGCTTCTCTCACCTCAGGATGCACTCTCCGCGCCCTTTCTTGTTTCTGGTTTGTCTTTTGCAGCAGACACCACTGAAAGGAGCGTCTTGTCATCCCTTGCCAACCGCCTGCGGTTTTCTTGCGCCCTCTAAACCCTCACCACCTTTGTGAGCTGCTGTTTCCTGCTGAGGTGGTGCCTTTCCCCTCACACACACCCCTCTGGTACCTAGGGAAGTCCCGGGGTTTCTCAGTGGGCATTCTAGAATACTCATCCCAGAGATGCAGTGGGTTTTTCAGCCACATGCATTTGGGGAAAACTGTGTTCCTATATGAATTATCCTCTTGGGAGTTCACGATTCACCAGATCACTTGAGATGCTCTAGGAAGTTGAGTCAAGAAATCCTTGTAGCCCTGTTAATTCAGGATTTCCTAAATTTCTATGACTGACTGTGGTACTGCTTTTTCGGTCACAACCATCCTCATCAGCTTCCATCATAGACTCCCTGGGCAGCGCTGCTCAGACTCTGTCCTGGAAGCTTTATAGTCCCAGGATTACCCGCTGCTTCCACGCCCAGCCGGCCCCGTGCTGGCGTGCTGGCGCTCTGTCAGCCTGGCACCTTCTCCCTGCCCCCAACTCGTTCAGGCCACAGGCCCTGCCCCCGCTCTGGGATTTGGTGATAACACCTAGGATCGGTGGCCCAGCACAGCCCACGGCAGTGCTCCGTGTGGCTCACAGGGTTCAATACACACAATTGGATCCCTTAGTGGAACATGGGAAGATGATTTAAATGCAGGTGTCTTATTTCATAATCCCCGTGTCTCTGAAAGTGGGAAAAACACACTGGGAGGGCCATATGTTTTAAGTAAAAGGGAGACTCTGTTTCTCTGTGGGAGTAAAGAACGGGCCCTCACAGTTAACAGGTAACATAGGGAGTTTGTGCTGAGTCTGTCGTGTTGGGCCTGTTATACTCATTTCTATGACCCTTGGGTCCCTGTTGACATTTGCATTTACTGCCCATGCTTGAAACTCCCCACCGTCCCTGTCTTGGTCATGAGCCCTGATTCTGTGGACCTAGAAGTTCTTTGTGGGAGCTTTCTAGCAGGCCTCTCCCCCAGGGTCCCCACCTCCAGCCCCTATGTCGGGCATAGTGCTTTTTCGAAAACACAGAGCTCCTTGTTGTGCAGACCTGCATGCTCCTCGTTGATCCCATCGATCCAGTTCCCAGGAGAGCGTGTCTGCAGGGTCCTCTGCGGTCTGCAGTCCTGCCCCCAGCCAGGCACCCAGCACCCCAGGTGCTGCAGAGAACTTGCTGGGGTGCCCCGTGCCTTGGCAGAGACAGCTCTCTGCCAGATGCCCTTCCTTCGTCTCCCCCTGTCCTGCCCCTCCCACCTCCCTTCCTCTGAAACCTTCAGCCTTCTGTGTGGCAGAGTTACTTGCTCAGCTCTGTGCTTCCACAGCGCTTGTCGTGTGGCCTTTGAATTCCCTCCACAGCCGTTTTGCCAGGTTGTGAGCAGCTGATTCCCCTTCATCGTTTTCTTCCTTCCCTCAGCCCCACACCAGGGACGCTCTCGGGCACCGTGCAAATTTAATCTTCAATTTCTAGTTGTTATGACATTGTTGCTGTCATGGTACCACCTACGTTCACAGTAGGATGGGTAAATGTGGGGGGCATGACTGTAAATACAGATTCTTTGTAAATGCAGGTTCCTAATTCTTCCCCCTTGTAATATGTTTTCCCCTTAAATCACGTGTCATTTTAGCTGCTCCAGCTCTATCATTGGACCTGGGGAGCCTGAGGCAGCAGAATATCAAAGAGGGTAGACACTAAATGTTTAATGTAAATGTCAACCAGGATACCTACTAGCTGTGCAATAGGTACTAGCTGGGCCCAGAATTCAGGTTCAAAGCCTATTACCAGATAGTTGGTTTCCCTGCTTGTGTCTCTTCTGTCTGTTGACGTGCACTTGACTCCTATTAACTTTCACAGGAATTATGTGTGTGCCCTGAGGGGCGAGCATAGCTTTCAATGGGGGCTTCCTCACACTGTTTTTCTTTCTTGTTTACTTTTAATGACTCCCACCCTGTAGAAGTGGAAGAATGACGGGATGTGTTTGAGAAAATGGACAGAGTTATTACATATTTTCCCTGTAATCCAGAATAGCATGCCAGCTCTTCTTTTGTTTGTCTCCTTTGGTTGTCAGTGGAAGATAATTTTGGCTTGCTTACTTTCCAAATGAGAATCTGAAGTCCAATACAAACGTATCTGAGGAGAAACATGACCCATTCATTTTTGAGAGTCTGTATGAGCCCTGTGCAAGGTGCGGAGAATAAAGAGACAGATTTATTGACTTCAATAGATATGTACATAGCACGGAATGTGTTCCAGACACTGTTCTAAATTCTATCAGTTATCTACTTTTGCATCACAGAACACTTCAAGACAGTGACTGAAAACCACAGCCATTTCTTGTGCTCAGGATTGTTTTCAGTCAGCAGGTGGGGCTGGGCTTAGTGGGGTGGTTTCTGCTGCTGGTCTCATCTGATATCACTTATTCAACCAAAGTCATCTGGTGATCCACCTAGAGTCTAAATGGCCCCCCTCATCTGTCTGGCAGCTGGTGCTGGCTGTGGGTTGGGCCTGTTATTTCCAGCAGGCTAGCTCGGGCTTGCTTACATGGCAGTGATATTTTCAGAGGGTAGGTAGAGGAGCTGCATGCCCCTTGAGGCCTCAGCTTGGAAGTTGCACAGCATCACTCCTGTTGCAGTCTCTTGGTCAAGGCGAGTCCGCAAGGCCAGCCCAGATTCAAAAGGTGTGGAGCACTAGGCCCCACCTCTTGCTGGGAGGGCTGCAGAGAATTTGTGGCCATTTAGTCCTCACATCAGAGAGGCACAACAGAGAGATTGAGTCACCTGTTCAAGGTCACACAGCTCGGGACAATACAGTGTTTTAAGTGCTTTGAAAGACGCTACTCGTTATTTTTATATTTTACAGCCACTATTCGGACCAACTTATTGTTTTTCTCTGCATCCTTGGAGAGAAAGGGTCATTCACATTGCTGTGTGACTGCCATGGGTTGGAAGCTTCATTTATGTTGTAGCACTGAATTGTCATAACTAGTATGAAATGGAGATATTATTATGATTCCCAATATTCAGATGAGGAAACTGAGGCTCTTGGAAATTAAGTATGAGTCGAATAAGAGAATGTTAGCTCACTGTTCCATATGCAAGAGTGGTCTCCCTATGTAAATTATAAATGTCCTGGCACAGACCTTTTTTTTAATCTCTTGTTTGCATCTGGAAAATGGTTTTTAAAACTTTTCTGTTGCTTTGTTAATGGCAGTTGCACATTACAGAAAAAAAGCTGGAACAAAAAACATGTTTTTCAGATGTCCAGTGGCGCCCCAGAATAGAAGCAAGATGAATATTCCATTTCGCATTGGCAACACCAAAGGAGATGATTCCTTAGAAAGAAGATTTCTCGACAAAGCTCTTGAACTCAATATGATCTCCCTGAAAGGGCATAGTTGGTGAGTACACGTCCCATCCAGAAGCTTGTCAGAGAACTGGTTTAGTTTTCAGACGCTGAAGGAAACACATGTAGGAGGCTGCCCATCCTGGAGTAGCAGGTACTGTAACTCGTTGGGAAAGACCATTTGTTACGGGGGTTCTCCTGCTGCTGCTTACAGACCCCTTAGCACGGTTCCACGGCCGAGACCATGGGGGGGGCCACACCTTCTAGGAACTTTGGTCAGAATTACCTTTGAAAATCTCTGCTCTGACAGCACAAAGGGTGCCACCCATGTCTGGTGCAGCTGGCAGAAGCCTGTTCAGTGTAAGAACAGAAACTGTTGCTCCCCTGAACATCAGAGAGAGTAGTTAATTCTGTAAGCTCCATGGAAGATGTATGTTCTCACGCATGAGAATAGCTGCCCACTCCCTGCCCCCTGCACGGCAGGCTCATCGAAGACTTGAGCTAACCTAGGTTACCTGTGAGCGTTAGGAAGGAATTTTCTAATGACTGAGATGTGTGATGCTCCTGGCCACCTGCGTTGGCTTTCAGGTGGGAGGTTGGACACGGTGGTGTCAGGTGCTGCGACCCTCGCAGGAGCTGTTGACGGGAAGGAGGGTCGTCGTGATGCTCAACCCGGTGCTCCTGCTCTTAGCGGCTGCATCGGTGGTTCTTCTGGGTCCGTGGGAGGCATTCGGGCCTCTCTGCATAACGCTGTCACCATCGAAGATGTCCAGAAGCTGGCAGCCTTTGTGAAGCATTTTTTGGAGATGCACCAGCTATGAGCACATGCTAACCAATATACACTCTGCCCTTGAACAGTGTACAAAATTGAAAGTCACTTGGGCATGGCTAAAAAACCTAAACACACACAGTATTTTTCTCGAATGAACATGCTTATGATAGATTTTCTTCGTTTTTCAGAAAACAGCAGAACATCCACAGCTATGCCAAGCTGTTGAAACTTAACCTTAATTCTGACTTGAACTGGAAGTTTTTCAAAAATCTTCTCTTGGGGCTTCCCTGGTGGCGCATCGGTTGGGAGTCCACCTGCCGATTCAGGGGAAACGCGTTCGTGCCCCGGTCCGGGGATCCCTTATGCCGCGGAGCGGCTAGGCCTGTGGGCCATGGCCGCTGAGCCTGCACGTCGGGGCCTGTGCTCCGCAGTGGGAGAGGCCACAACAGTGAGAGGGCCACGTATCACAAAAAAAAGAGAAATCTTTTCTTGCTTTTCTACCAAATTCTAGCTGCTGTTGTCTTTGCTTCTACTTTATCTGCCTAGATCTCATATTCAGAGCCACCTGTGGGTTTAATTATATGCCCATTGCAGGTTATTGTGGGGCCCTCTAGGTGCTGAATTCTGATCCTTTGCAAGATGACAGCAGTGGGGTCTTCTGGTTTCTTTCCTTATATGGTTATTCTCATAAAGCGATAAAAGTGACTTACTATATGTTTATGTAGCAAGGTCTGTTTTTAATACCATGTAGTTTATATCTCTATGCATTTATATCTCTGTGCCTTTATATTTCTAATAATACGGTTCTTGTTGGTATATGTTGAGACTTTGAGAATTTGTCAGGATCCTTGACCTTGTGCATTAGAGTGTTACGTTCTCAACAGCTGTGTGCCTCCCCTTCCCCCTCCCCTCTCGCGTTTTAAGCTGCTTCACCAGATTTGGAATCTCCCTGATTCGCCTTTACTTTCCTTTCAGTGGGTAGAAGAACGGTTGGTTGGTTGGTTGGTTGGTTGGTTGGTTCTTCATTTTTCAGCTATGCTCTTAAACTAAAAATCTCTGTTTAACTCCCTTACTGTTTGTTCACGTGACTGTTCTCTTTCTGGTGTTTGACCAGTGATGCCGTGAGTTCGGGAAGATCTTTGCTGAAGAGTCTTTTCCCCTATTGTTCATCCATTGTCAGTGTTTTATGTTGACCGTGTGAAGGACATTAAAGTCCTAAAACATGTAAACCTTTGTCAATGAATTTCTTTACATGCTTTTTAGACAGATTGTTCTCTTATGAACTTTAGGTTGGGAAAACTTGAGTCTAAATATAGCGTCTGTGAAGGGTATTTTGTTCAGAAAGGTGTAAGACTTGAATCCTGTATATCCATATTTTTAAAGATTCAGCATACTGGTTGGTAGCTTTCCGTTGGCTTTTGGAATGGACATTGTCTACCAACCACCTTACAACACAGCTCACGGTATAAAGGTCTATGAACTTTGTCCCACTTAGGCTGGAAACATGCCGCTAGGACAGTTTTGAGCTGTCTTCGTGTTTCGTTGTATTGTGTAATGAGGACTATACTGATCTTTCGTCCCAGCTCTGCACCAATTGGTTGGGTTAGTTGGGTTTCCTGCTTAGGGCTCAACCTTGCCAGTCTTGGTTCTCTCATCTCTAAAAAGGAGGATTGAAATAACTCCCTGACTTATCTCGGGGATGTTTGAAAGCTGAAAACAAGGGCTCAGTGCAGGATGTGACTGTTTAAACACAGTAAATGTTTCAACAGCAAAAGCCGGACAGTCCATGGACGCCATCCAAGTGTTCACATATAATAGTGCTCAGAGTCTATTTTGCCTCCTTCCTCATCCATTCATCTGATGGTCACAAGTCCCTGTGGTTTGTACCGGCCCCAAGTCTCTTGAATCTCCACTTATATCCATTCCCGTTGCCACAGCCAGCTCTGTCAGCGCTCCGCGGATCATGTCAGCAGCCTCCTCTGCCCCTCCCTGCCCCGACCAGCACAGCCCGTTGGACGGTCACTTCCCCTTCGTGCTCCTCCTTGGTGCGTAAAAAAGCCCAGACTTCTGAGCCTAACAGTCACAGCTTTGTGGTGTCTGGTCTGGCTTCTTCTTTCTTGTGTTTCTCGTTCTTGGAATGTGGCGTGCATATATGCCCATGCTACGTCGGGTAAGCCTGGAGTTCCTGTCCCGGCTCAGCAAGACTGACGTTCCTTCAAGACACCTGCCAACCTCCTGACCTTGTTTGTGTCTCCTGCGTTGGAAGGATGCTCTTTTCCTTTGTTCTTATAAGCGTGACCCGTTTATCTCATCACAGCACCTTCATTCTGTGTTTTCCTGTACCGAGGGTGTCTGCTTACGTGCCTTCCCCATCAGAGCAAGGACTAAGCCCTGTTTCTCCACCTCCATCACCTGGCACCCTGCCTTGCCCTTAGAAGGTGCTCAACTACTGTCTGTTTAATGAATGGAAAGGCAGGGCTTCCTGAATTTCACAAACAGCCTGCAGTAAAGGCAGAGGTACAATCTCACATACGTGGATGTTTTAATTTTTCAAAAGCTTACTATGTAATTTCATTTTTTACTAAAATTTAAAATCTTGGAGGGCTCCCAGACTCTTCTTTACATATGTGCGAAAGTGTTTGGAAAACGGTGAGCCACTGCATTCACACCAGGACAAAGGAGAGTCACTGTTGTCTGGAGCACGGATCGCTGGAAGGTACTCATGGAGCGAAAACCTTGACCTTTGTATGTCTCAAGTGAGTGAACGGACGCCAGTCTGCTGACCACGTGGAGAGAGGGGAAGGGGAGATAAGGATGCAGGCCCCAGATCAACAGGCTGCGGGAGCCACAACTGGCCAGTCTTTAAGATGAAAAGCAAAGTGGACAGACAGGTGTTTTTCCGGCCTTGGGAGATCTGTGTCAGCCTTGGTGGCCTCACGTTCCTTTAGAGCCTCCAGAGTGTCCTCCTCCTTCTCCCAAACTGTTTTTGACTATTTTTGTCTTTCACAATGTGTCAGCACATAATCATGTTCCTACCACCGAAGTGAGAAAGAACAGATTTGCTCCCACGTTGCTTATGTTTACCTCCACACACCGCTTCATCCCCAGCACTGTGGCTCTGTTCTTTGCCTGCACAAGAAACAAAATTGTTCTGTTCCGTGCTAGTCTATGTTTACCTAAACATCTAATGCTGTCTTGTCACAACTTAGCAGATGCTGGAAGGTTTGGCAAGCCCTTAGGTGAACTATGTGATGTAACAAATAATTAGTCCCTTTTTTCCCCTTTAGAGCTTAAGGAGCCGCTGAGACCCCATAAAATGGACAAGACCCATTGATAGATGTCTAGCTCTGCCTAAGGCCCTTGCAGGTCTGGTCTTGTATCACTCTGGGATTAATGTTTGTTGTATCGTGTTCTTTGGAAGGAAAATAAAATGAGGAAGAATTTTCTCACATTTGATCCGAATGAACAGAACTAAAAAGTGAAATGCTACTGCATCTGAGAAGAAGTCAATCACTTTAATTGCAAAGAAGATTCCCTGCCTCTGTTAGAAATTGCGCTCTTGGTAATTTAGAATCAGAATCCATGACAGTTTGTGATGAATTGGCTCCTTTTGGGCTAAAGAAGGTAAGAAGTTCTGATTACCCCTGGATTATTCCAGAGTGGGTAAAAAAAAGTAAAAAGTAAAACTAACAAAAAACATTTCCTATTATAAATAACAATGGAATTTAGTACGCTGTTATACCTTCAGACCTTCTGTAGGACATGCTGTTCTTTGCTGTTCCACTGGAGGCAGGATTCACAGTTTTTCTAAAGGGTACAGATCACTATGCCTGATACTGTGAGCAAATGCTATACTTGAGCTCCACTCTTGTCTCTCTCAGGCTTTTTTTGGTATTGTGTAACATGTAAATACATACTGTCAACCTCCAGCATGATACCAGGCACATAATAGAAACCCAATAAATGTTTCACTGTGAGTGGAATATAAGTTGATAGAATATTTTCGAAGGTTGATTAGGCAGATTAGATTGATTGAAAATCTTTCAATATATATATATTTTTTGGTGGTACGCGGGCGTCTCATTGTTGTGGCCTCTCCCGTCGCGGAGCACAGGCTCTGGACGCGCAGGCTCAGAGGCCATGGCTCACGGGTCTAGCTGCTCCGCGGTATGTGGGATCTTCCCAGACAGGGGCACGAACCCATGTCCCCTGCATCGGCAGGCGGACTCTCAACCACTGTGCCAGGGAAGTCCCTGAAAACAGGGAAGTCCCTGAAATATTTCAATATTTTAAGTTTTCATCTCTTTCATTCCAGAAATTCTATGTCTAGAAATTTATATATAGCTATATACATTTATAAAGAGGTTCACATTGCAGCCTTTCTGTAACAGAGGAAAAAACGAGAAAAACCCCGAACTGAAAACAACTAAAAGTCCATCAGTATTGCACTGGCCATGTAAATTATGTAATGTGACACAGCTATTAAACAGAAAAGAATGGATGTACGCACAAATTGGGAAAATCACTATCCAAGGGAGATTGTAGACTATGTATAGTATGCTGCTCTTCTATAAAATACAGGCTATCTATTACGTAGAAATACTTACATACAAGATGCAACAAGTGTGCACGTAAGCACCTGGGAAATATCTGAAAGAACCACACAAGAAACTGGGAGAGTGGAACAACTTTCCATGTCCTTTTTCATGGGTATTCGGAAGGGTACACACCCGAACTAATGGGCCTCTGCTGCCATCGTCCGGTTAAGGGGGGAATTGCAGGCGTCCGAGTCCTCTTTAGTAATCAAGCGTCTGAGTCGGCCGGCGTGATGACGTCATCTCGACGGGCGGTGGCGCATGCGCAGTAGAAGGAGGTCCGCGAGGTACGCGGGCTTCAACCTAGGCGCCTGTGGTTCGGTTCCTTTGCTGACACTGGGGGCGCCGGGTTGACGACTTAGGCACTCTTGGTGTTGGGTGGGCGGCATGTTGAGGGTCACATGAGCCAGTGGCATCATGCCCGAGGGCGCTGGGGTCAGGGTCGCGGCTTTTCCGGACGTTCGTCGGCCAAGAGGAAAGAACGCACATCCCGGAAAGGTAATACACTTGGCCCCTGGGCGTTGCGGGTGGAACTCAGAGCCCCTGGGCCTGGGCTTTGTCTTTTCTCTCCCCTGTCACTGTTGCCCCGCGCGCTGACCCGTCCGCGCTGTGCTAGAGGATATTGGTCGTCTCCCGGCTCAGTTCACAGTAGCTGAAAGCGACGGTGTGTGATGTTCTGATTTCCCCCCATCGTTTTAAAAGGGAGGCTCTAGTCATTGCTCCTCGGGTAACATGCAGAGGGACTGCTTTTGAAGATGGGACTGTCAGTGTTGGGGACACTCCTTAATTACCAAAATAGAACCCCCTCAATTCCTCAAGCTGTGTTGTTTTGGCACAGAAAATGTGAGTAAGAGGAACTGGAAGTAAGTTTGAGCGAAAAAACGCGCCGGTACCGCCGAATTTTCCATCGAAACAGTTGATCTGTGTTGTCTCTAGGAATTATAAAGGGCGTACTGTTGCTTCCTAACCGGTGTCATTTGAGAGATCTACCTCTGTACGTTCAAATGATTAATTTGGAGACTTTGCTCATGTGTGCAGTAAACCCTTTAATTCCCTAAGACCTTCCTTTCCTCCATGTCATACCCCATAAAGCCCGCTTCAGTTTATCTCCTGAATTTCTTTTGAATCTGTCAACTCTTCCTCAACATCTAATACTGAACTTGCCTGTCGGTTGCAATTAGGTCTTAACTAGCGTCCATATTTCTTGTTTCCTTCCAGTCCATTCTTCACACAAGAAACCTTAACAGCAAGTTGGAGCATTGCTCATAACCATCGCTCCAAAACATTGTTTTGAGAATAGAAAACCAACTGTTGGCCTTCAAGTCTCTGCGTGGTCTAGAATCCTCTCTGCTTTTCTAGCCCCATCTTGTGCCACTTTTGTCCTCACTTTCTATGCTTCAGACACACTGAATTAACCTTAGTTCTAACTCATCTTACAGAAGTCAGTTCAGATATTAGTTTTCACTGTGAATCCTAGCATTAAAGAATTTTGTTATTAGGTTTTGTATGAGGACTAAAAATAAACTGGGAAGTGGAAGAATTGAGTTTAAACTATTTCAGTCAACACGCGTGTATTCATGATACCTTAGTAGTCAACAGCGGGCTAGGTTTTATCAGGGATACAGAAGTTCTGGGCGTCTCTGGTTTTAGATATCCCTTATTTGTTGAGACCTTTGCCTTGTTCAGTTGCCTTTTATCTGTTTTCAAGACGGGAAAACAGGAACAAGGGAAGTATAGGTTATTACTGGGGGGGGGGGTTGAATAAGTGGAGCAGCACAATGCAAAGCAGAAAGAGGAGAGAGACCTAGTATAGAGGGATATGATTTCCATTTTCAAGGAGCGTTTATCCTATGCAGGGAGACAGCCTAAGATAAAGTTTGCCTAACAAAAACTATATTATTAGGTGTAAAGACTATCTCCCAGTTGGACAGTGGATGCCCTGGGACTCGTTGCATTGCTTTCAAAGTTCCTTTAAAAAAGGTAAGTGAAAGTTAATACCGTATGCTTCCAGAAATCTGAATTCACCATATAGACCCTGGCTCTCAACCCTGTCGTAGTCCATTTTCCCTTTTTATAGCAAATACTTTTTAATACCTCCTTTAGTATCCAGAAATGGAATTCATAGATAAATACAGCCTACTTTTGTATTTAGTGTAAAAAAAAACCCAATGGAATGCCCTAACTATAAATAAAGAAGAAAATACTTTATAAGAAAGTAATATGTATCTCAGTATGTAAATGTTTGGGGATGACTATACTAGAAATAAAGAAATAGTCAGGTACTTGTACCATGAATGCAATAAACTATGGACTTTGATTGATAATGACGTGTCAGTGTTGGTTCACGAATTCTAAGAAATGAAGCACACTGGTATGGCACGTCGATAATGGGGAAGGCTGTGTGGGGTGAAGGAGAGAGGGTATAAGTGGGAACTGTGTGCTTTTTACTCAGTTTTGCTGTGAATCTCAAAGTGCTCTAAAAGTAGTCTACTAATTTAAAAAGAAAAGTGTGTTGCTGGCACTTGAATAACCAAACAGATCAATGGAACAGAGTACATAAATAAGGCAAATACATAAAAGAATATTTAGCAGTGAAAGCCATCCTTCATATAGGTAGATATTCAAGAAGTGTTTATGTGTCTATTTACAGGCACTCTGCTTGGAGCTGGCGATACAGTGGTAGGCAAAATTGATGTGGTCCCTGCCTTCTGGGAGTTTACAGTCTGGTTAGGAGACCAACATGAAATAAACAAACATAGAAGTAAATGTCTAGAAGTGAGCTTATTTTCTTGTGTCTAATCTCTCTGGAAGAAAGGATTGTAATATCGCTTGTAAATTCCAGAGGAGGAAACTTTACTTTGAATCTCATATGTTAGCATCACAGGGTTTGAATAAATGGATAATATAATAAAGGATTTTAAACACATGTTCTTTCTTATTTTATTCTTTCTGACAGAGTTTTGAAATGAATCTTGCTCCAGAATGTTTTTCCCGCTTGGATCTTTTTTAACAAACACCAAGAACAGAATGAAGAACTTGGGCTGATTATTGACTTAACATATACTCGCCGCTATTATAAGCCAGAGGTAAATGGAACCCGTAATTGAAAATGACCTTCTTTCTGATACTGTAATAATTCATAGTAATTCAGTACTTATCATCTTATGCTAAGGTGAATCCTGTTCTTCTTTCATGGGTTCAAAACAGGAAGCTAGTGGTTTCCTTAAATACACATTTCTAATTCCTGTTTCAAAATGAGATGAAAGATATGAATTGAACTATCGTATTTGGCAGTAGACTCTAGATGTGCTTAAGAAATTCTATAAGCTTCCATGTTCTATATTTTGAAAATGAAGTAAATTTTAGTAAGAATAGTAGTAGCCTGAAAGGAAAGAAAGGTATGTCCATTATGTCTTTAGCACTTATTTTCAGCAGTAGCCTGAGCATGTTTAAGCATCACAGTAAAAGACAATTGTTCTCTAAGTTTTATGCTTTCTTTTCCTAATACCTTCTGATACAGTACAGAAACCCATATATTCTCTTGGCCCATGTAGGACATACCAGTGCAAAGGAATTATCCTTCTTCTGACCTGTTCCATGGCCTTGGGAGACAGTAACACCTAATGTTTGTTAATATTTGTATAGCAGTTTGCCATTTAGAAAGTTGTTTCATATCCACTGACTTAGCTAATCTTCACAAGAATCCTTTGCTGTTGAAGTGGAAGTAGTACTGATATCTCCTACTGAGTGCTTACTCTGCACTAAGCTCAGAGGATAGACAACTACAATTACTAATTTTACAGACGACGAAACTGACTCTCAGAAAAGGAAGAATTGAAATTTCAACTCAGTTATTCCTCTATTTTTATTGTGGTAAAATATACGTAAATCCTATTTATTTTAACCATTTATAAATATGCAGTTCAGTGGCATTAACTACAGTCACAGTGTTGTGTAACCATCACCACTGTGTATAACCAAAACTTTTACATCATCCTCAACAAAAACTTTGTAACCATCAAACAGTAAGCACCCCGTTTTTCCTCCCACCAGCCCTTGGTAACCTCTATTCCATTTTCTGTCTCTATGAATTTGCCTGTTCTAGGTACCTCGTGTAAGTGGAATCTACAATATTTGTCCTTCTATGTCTGGCTTATTTCACTAAATCTAGTGTCTTCAAGGTTCATCCATCTTATAGCATGGAACAAAACGCCATTCCTTTTTTGGCATAATAAATCCCACTGTGTGTATAATGTAGTTTGTTATTCATTGGTTGATTGACACTTGGGTTGTTGCCACCGTGTAATTATTGTGAATCAGGCTGCTATGATCATTGGTGTACAGATATTTGTTCAAATCCCTGCTTTCAGTTCTCTTAGATATGCAGTGTAGGTAGTAGCAGAGTTGTTGTATCATATGGTAGCTCTACGTTCAACCTTTGAGCCGCTTCCAAACTGTTTTCTACAGGGTCATCTTGTTTTTAAACAATGATCACAAATTTTAAACATCTACAAAAGTATACAAAATACTGTGAATGTTCCTTGTATACCCATGAACTCATCCAGCTTTAATATTTACCAACTGATGGCTGTCACATTTTATCTATACCCCCACCTGTTTCACCCTATTCCATAGTATCTTGAAGCAGCTCCAAGACAACATGTAATTACACCTATACATTTTTGGTATGTATATTTAAAATATAGGACTTGTATTCCTTAATATCATTTTTAATATTACATACCCAGTGAGTGCTCAAATTTGCAGTTGTCTCCTAAATGTCATAAAAAGTTGTTTTTAAGAATTTTGAATTAGATCCAAATAAGGTCCTCACTTTGCCGTTGATTGTTAGGTCTCTGAGGTCTTAGTTAATCTATAGGTTCTCCCTCCATGTCTCTCTCACTTTTTTTTTCCTCCTTGAATTTATCTTTAAAGAAACCAGGTAATTTGTCCCATCTAGATTTGTTGATTACATTCCATGTGTTGTTAACATAACCTTCCATCCTTTTATTTTCTGTAAATTGGTTGTTGATCAGAATGAAGCTTGCATGTTTTGTTCTGGCAAGACAGTTTCATAGGTGGTGATGTGTTCTTCCATGGAGACATATAATTGTCTCTTTCTGTGATATTAGCAGTCACAGATGATTCATACCTCCATCCATTCATTCAGTTGAGGCTTCAAAAACTGGTGAATTCTGTTGTTCTTTTTTCACTTATTAGCTGGGTATATTTCTATCAGGAGAAGATTCCGTTCATCAACTACTTGGTTGCCCAGTTGTAGAGGCATAATTCCCTCTTTTTTTTTTCCAGTACGCAGGCCTCTCACCGTGGTGGCCCCTCCCGTTGCGGAGCACAGGCTCCCGACGCGCAGGCTCAGAGGCCATGGCTCACGGGGTCTAGTCGTTCCGCGGCATGTGGGATCTTCCCGGACCGGGGCACGAACCCGTGTCCCCTGCATCAGCAGGTGGACTCTCAACCACTGCACCACCAGGGAAGCCCTCTTCTTTTATTTAGCAGTTTTCAAAATAATGAGTTGATTGACAAATATCCTCCAGTGGTGACCAATCTTTTTAAATGTATTTATTCATATCACCGTGGACTCCATTACAGTTATTATTCTGAATGAGGCCCTGTTTTTGGCTAGTTGGAGCTTCTCAGTGACTGCTGAGTCCTTTTGATATGACATCAGTTGTTTCTAGACTTTTTCAGTGGTCAGAGCTGGGAGATATGTATGTTTGTTATTAATATAAAATATGTCATAGGTACATACTGCTACTTTCCATTTAAATTCAGAACTACAGAATTTTCACTTATCCTTTTGTGTCTTATATTGATAGTCAACTGTCTCCCACCCCGAGAATACCAGTTCTCAACAATGCCTGAAATTTGCTCTATTTCCTATTTCGAATCCAAGTTCTTCTGACTCTATTCTACTATTCTACTTTAATCACAGCCGCTTTGTGGCCCTTGAAATATAAGATAGAACATAAATGTAGGTGGAACTGTTTATATCCTTTTGAGTTACATGTGCATTCATTCACATAGATTTGCTTTTCCTTTTGCATGCCTAGTAACTGTCCATTCTGCAGTTTTAATGAAAATCAAGTGATACTTACTGGTTAAAGCAGCTTTGGAAAAAATGGCTCTCATCAGAATGACTGACATACTAAGTTTAATGTACTCTCTTGGTTTATATTCTGCCTTCTCTAATTAAATTTTTATTCTTTCCTGACAAATGAAGTAATACATATTTTCATGGTTTTGCCTTATAGGACTTACCAGAAACTATTCGTTATTTAAGAATTTGTACAATTGGGCTTCAGGTGCCAGATGATGACACTATTTTTAAATTCCCATGTGCTGTTAATGGGTTTTTGAAAGAAAATAAAGATAATGGTGAGTTGTTTCTGTTTTTTTTTCCTTTACCTGAACTTTGGTATGCATTTTGAGTGGGGTTGGGGATTTTTAACATTTTTAATAGTTCTGACATTAGGCCTGTTGTGTTTAGTAACATTAAGGTGGAAATGTCTGAAGGTGCTGATAGGGTATGGTGTTTTTCCTGTTTATGGTCACAAACAACTTAGTTTAGTTTGGAAGGTGATTTGTGTGAGAAGTATGAACTGAAGTAGCTTACTTACTCTTTTTAAAAAATTTGAATGGAAAATACATAAAAAGATAAAAATGTTCTTTTGTCTTATTTATTGGTTGAGATGTGGAAGAAAAGGTTAAGCCTCTCAGGTTCTTAGCGTATATAAAAGAGAAAAGAAAAAGCAAAGGTTCGGCGTGGGACACATCCCTAGAAGCAAAACAAAAGAGAGTGGACCAGAAGAGTGGCTTCGTTATCATATGTGTTTAAGATATTTTTGCTGCTTTTACCCTTTGGGTGCAAGTGAGGGAGAACACTGCCACCTCTTGTACGTATCTTCAGACAGGAAGAGCTGCAAAGGCTGGTGTTTTCTTGTTTCTGCTTTAAGATCTACTCTGTTGTTAGTAGGTCTTAATAGCGTCTGAATTGTAAGGATCCGCCTGCCTTTTTCTAGCATCTAACTGTCAGAAGGAACATGGTATTTGCCGTGTTTTCAGACTGAGGAACCTTTCGTCTGTGGAACACCAGTGACCCACAGGAGAAGGTGTTCATCTTGTCCTCTTTCTAAATTTAGGCTGAGGAGTGTGCACTTTATTAAATAAACCTGACAGACAGTACATATTCCGTGTATTTATAAAATGATGCACATATATACATAAAACAGGGAGTAGGGGAGAAGGAATAGAGACGGAGGTGGGAAGATAGGGGATAGGAGTTGAGAGAGAGAAGGAGACACTGGAATTTCAAGATAAATTTTCATTCTGTAACCTGGTTGCTTAATGCAGGTACTAGCTCTTAAACATCTTTAGACCTATACACAGATCTTCCCTGTACTTTAGCTTTAAAACTTGAGAGGCTTGTCCTTGCCTGTGATAACCAGGGTGTCAAGAAAGGAGGCAAATTATCTGATTTGTGTAAACTGTAGTCACAGAAATGTTACCCCTTAGGATGTTAGGGTACAGCTGCTGGACTTCTTACTTCCTCCAGGCTCCTTTGTGTGTGTTCTGTCTGTTCCGCGTGGGCTAGAAGATCCTTACGAGTGCCTGAGAACACGTTTGTAAACCTTGATTGTTCACATGTTATACCAAGTGTAGTCCATTGCATATGCTGACTCGTGTGTGGGTCTTCTGCATGCAGTGGGCTAACTTCACCATGCTCTCTGCCATTGCAGTCTCAGGACCTTAGTTATGATCCGTTGGTGGTTTCCTCTGCTCTAAGCCCCTCCCACAGATGCCAGCCTCACTGATAATGAGGAGGAGACTCTACTATCCACTCCCTAGAATTGGTAGAGACTCAGAAAATAAATTGTTTTAGTAAACACCGAGAGCCTTATAGGTTTGTTGTTAGGGCACGTGGATACAGAGGTGACTAGAAGTCTTTGTTCAGTAGCAACTTGCAGTTATCTACAAAGGTAAACATGTAGTGACTATAAATGGGTTACTTATCATAAAAGAATCAAGTGCAGCAGGAAAATAGAGGAAAAATCGAGGAAGGCCTTACCGAGGAGACATCATTTGAGCTGGGCTTGGGGGAAGAGGATTTTGCCTGAATGAGGAAAGGACAACCCAGGTATTGGGAACAGGTACAGAAGGCACAGGGCTTGAACTTGTGCTCTGGAGGGGCAGCCTCTGGTTTGACTAGAGGGTAGTGTGAAAGGGCAAAGAATTCATACATTCATTTTCAGCAAATATTTGTATAACACCTTCTAAGTTGAAGGCACTGTTCTAGGAAGTAGGAAAGTAGGAAAAGAACAAAGTTCTTTCCCTTACGTACTTTACGTTCTAGTGGGGGTGGGGGAGAGAGATAAATAAATAAGTAAATATATGGAGTGTCAAGTGGTGCTAAATTCATTGGAAAATAACAAAACGGGAGGAAGAGGTGAGGGCATGTGGTAGGTGATCAGGGACACCTGTTTTATAGACAGACTTATTGGTGTCCACTGTACCCATGGTTTAAACAGGACTGGCTACCTCATCTGCAGGTGAGTTGCCAGCCCCAAGAGGCAGACCATGTTTAAATTGTTCTGTTTCCAATAGAAATGTAAGCTAACGTAAGCTGAATGCAAAAAATAGAGTCAGAGAAATGTATGAAGTGGAAGGCAATTTTGCGCCCTACTCAGAGGTGACCACCAGTAATAATTTAGCACATATTTTTTCAGATGTAAAAATGCAGATGTAAGCATATACGATATTCCCTTGGTATCTGCAGGAGGATTGGTTTTAGGACTCCCCATGGATACCAAAATCCTCGGATGCTCACCTCCCGTATGTAAAATGGTGTAGTATAATTGGCCTTCCATATCTGCAGGATATGGAACCGTTGGATATACAGAACTGACTGTACATGTGATTCAATGGTATAGTATTCAGACATTTTGGTTTATAATTTAATATATGGTGGACATCTTCCTAGGAAAATATTTGGAGACATCATTCTTATTTATTTATTATTATTTTTCCCTCCAAATTTGCTTTATGTAGTTGGATATAAATTAATGAACAGTTAAATGTCAAATCTTTAAGTGCTTATGACATACTAAATTCTTGTATAATGAACTTATGAAGAACCCTTCAAGAGACTTGTGTTTTGGGGGCTTCCCTGGTGGCGCAGTGGTTGAGAATCCGCCTGCCGATGCAGGAGACACGGGTTCGTGCCCTGGTCCGGGAAGATCCCACATGCCGCGGCGCAACTGAGCCCGTGAGCCATGGCCGCTGGGCCTGTGCGTCCGGAGCCTGTGCTCCGCAACGGGAGAGGCCACAACAGTGAGAGGCCCGCATACCGCAAAAAAAAAAAAAAAAAAAAAAAAAAAAAAAAAAAAGAGACTTGTGTTTTGTATGTAAGAAAGTGTTAAGAGTCAAATATTCAACTCAATATAAAATAATAAGAAACACTTCTGATTAGTTAGGTTGAGATTGCTTCTCCGTGTAGTAATGAATGATTTTTTTAGCTGTAGTATCACTGAGCTGAACAAATATGTCACCTTCGAGTACATAAGGAAAAATACACACATGCTAAATGGGTAAAACATTACAACTCCATCTTTCCTAGACCATCTCTACTTCTAACACTTCAGAAGCTTAGAGATTCAGAGTGTTCTTACCTTAATTGCAAGAAAAATATAAAGGAGAAATTCCTTCTTTTTTGAGATCACAACTGTGAAGTCGTGATAATACAAATTCTGCATTTGTGTGTAAAACATGAAACACATTTATCTTAATTCTCCCTGCTTAGAATTGTCAGTCAACTAGCAGGACTTTCCTTCCAAGAAACAGAGACTGAGATGTGTTGTATATGACTTCAGTAAGCTCAGCACTACAATAAGAAGACATGCAGTATCCTTTTGCTGTGGTTCAAGACAGCAGGGAAGGAGGTCACAGGAAAGAATAAGTCAAAATTGTTACAACTGAGAAACTTTTCTCAGTTTAACCATGGTGCCTCTTTCATTTTTACATAAGCATGGTGGCATAATTCAAGCTCAATAAATCAGAATTCTTAATGTTGAAAATTTACCTTGACTTTTAATTATCACCATATTAACAACCAAAATGATTAGATGAAACACATAAGAAAGGGTAATGTTAAACCCGTTTACTAGAGTTAGTTTCTGGACACAGTAACTCATTTTTTCATGAGAAGAGGGACAATGAATCTCAGTTTGCTTACAAGGTAGGAGATCACTTTGAATTCTGCCTTTCTTAACTGCCAGTAGATATCGCACTTGTAACAGGTTATAAATAAACTGGTTTTCAAGCACAGAGCCAGCTCCAACAGTAAGAGAACACTATTTAAGAAGACCTAAGGCAATGAATTCCATTTCCAATGGAAAAAAAGAATCAAATGGTCTTGGACAAACAATTCTGAATGGTTTACTTTAACAGTTCCTTAGTAGTTCTTCCTTGCTCATAGAACTTTATGATTTTTTGAGGAGTGAAGCATTCAGCTTTAGTGGATAAATCCTTGTTAGGCTGAGACAATCATTATCCTATCCCTCTTTGCCATGAATTGTCTTATGAATGGTCATATCAATTTGTTTTGGCAAATGAGTAATTAGGGGAAGGCTGTTATTGTGCTTATGAGAATGATATTTTTCTCTGAAAAAAGATAAATAATATGCATTTGGAAAATGAGTATTCAGACTCTTTTTCTGCTCCCTCCTTGTTTTGTGAGAATATGATTCTTGGTTTTACAGCAGCCATCTTGTGACCCTGAGATGATCATATGCCAATAATGGCAAATGGTAGATTAGAAAGAACCAGCAAAGACAGAAAACAGCAACCTCAATAGTAACAACAATCACAGCCAAAGAACAATGGGACCTTAACTTGTGGAGTTCCTATAAAGTAAAAAATAAATGCTCTATGTTTATTCTAAAAAAAAGAACTATGCAAACAAGCTTAAAACTAGTTTTTTTGTGCCAGTGTTATAAAATGTAGCTTTAAATAAAACCTTGACCCAAATGCCAGTAACTTCAGAAAAGAATTTGGGTAGGGGGAAGAAGAAAGTTATCTCACTTAGGAAAAACAACCACTATCTTTATCCTAATCTTCCACACACGAGTGAAACATATGTAGCTGCTGTAACACTTTACACAATTCCTATGTACTGGAGCAATAACAAGATCTAAATACAATTATATTTTTAAACACTGGGTGAAGACTTTACATAAAAATAGCATCCTACTTTTCCCCCTAAATTTCTAAAAGATCACATACTTTTCCCCAACATCTGCAGCTGTTCAGGAGTTTTTAGGACAGTTTCATGCATGATCTTAATTCCCAGTCCCTGGCTCTTTGGGCTCAACGACAAAAGATCAAAACCACCAAAAATGATGGTTCACTTGAAGTCGGGTGAGAGACACTGGCTCAGTTAGTCTCGTAGGACAGAAGCAGTGCTGCATCAACTGTCTCCATGCAGGAGGGGCATGTGAAGGCTCTCATCAGCCAGTCACCTGTACAGCCCAGGTGATCTGCATACACAGCAGTAATCAAATTGGGTTTGCATAAACAAAGTCCATCATACAGATCCCACACTCCCAGATCTTTTTAAAAAATATTTGTTTTATTTAATTAATTAATTTATTTGTTTGCACCGTGTCTTACTTGCAGCCGGTGGGCTCCTTAGTTGTGGCATGCAAACTCTTAGTTGCGGCATGCCTGTGGGATTTAGTTTCCTGACCAGGGAATGAACCCGGGCCCCCTGCTTGGGAGTGTGGAGTCTTTACCCACTGCACCACCAGGGAAGTCCCCCGGATCCTTTCTTCTGATCCATTTCTTCCAGGGTCATAAACTCCTTCAGGCTGATGCTGTATGAGGTGTATTCTTTGAGCTATCCTAATTTGTTCCTCTCAGCTGAGTGGCTAGGCATGTCTGGCTAGGTGTTGGATGATAGACCAAAACTGGAACTTGATCCAGATATGGCAGCAGTGGCTCCTGATCCAGCTCCGTCCCCTTGCCAAAGCTAGCCCAGTCAGACTGAGACTTGTGAGGCATGGAGATGTGATCCGAAGTGGGGGAATTAACGCAGTTCCCCATCTTCCGGGGCTTGAGTGTGTGATCTGTTGTGTGCTGTTTTGACAGTCTTCCAACCTCATTCTTTTTTAAAAATAATTAATTAACTAATTAATTTTATTTATTTATTTTTGAATTTTTAAAACTTATTTATTTTTTATACAGCAGGTTCTTTTTTTTGCGGTATGCGGGCCTCTCACTGTTGTGGCCTGTCCCGTTGCAGAGCACAGGCTCCAGACGCGCACGCTCAGCGGCCATTGCTCACGGGCCCAGCTGCTCCACGGCATGCGGGATCTTCCCGGACCGGGGCACGAACCCGTGTCCTCTGCATCGGCAGGCGGATTCTCAACCACTGCGCCACCAGAGAAGCCCCAGGTTCTTATTAGTTATCTATTTTATACATATTAGTGTATATATGTCAATCCCAATCTTCCATTTCATCTCACCACCACCGACCCCCTTCCTGCCCCACTTTCCCCCCTTGGTGTCCATACGTTTGTTCTCTACATCTGTGTCTCTTTTCTGCCTTGCAAACCTGTTCACCTGTACCATTTTTCTAGATTCCACATATATGCATTAATATACAATATTTGTTTTTCTCTTTCTGACTTACTTCACTCTGTATGACAGTCTCTTGGTCCATCCACGTCTCTACAAATGACCCAATTTCGTTCATTTTTTTTTTGTGCTATGCGGGCCTCTCACTGTTGTGGCCTGTCCCGTTGCGGAGCACAGGCTTCGGACGCACAGACTCAGCGGCCATGGCTCACAGGCCCAGCCGCTCTGTGCATCAGGGATCCTCCCAGACTGGGGCACGAACCCGTGTCCCCTGCATCGGCAGGCGGATTCTCAACCACTGCGCCACCAGGGAAGCCCCAATTTCGTTCTTTTTTTATCGCTGAGTAATATTCCATTGTGTATATGTACCACATCTTCTTTGTCCTTTCCTCTGTCGATGGGCATTTAGGTTGCTTCCATGACCTAGCTATTGTGAATAGTGCTGCAATGAACATTGGGGTGCATGTGTCTTTTTGAATTATGGTTTTCTCTGGGTATATGCCCAGTAGTGGGATTGCTGGATCATATGGTAATTCTATTTTTAGTTTTTAAGTAACCTCCATACTGTTCTCCATAGTGGCTGTATCAGTTTACATTCCCACCAGCAGTGCAAGAGGGTTCCCTTTCCTCACACCCTCTCCAACATTTGTTGTTTGTAGATTTTCTGATGATGCCCATTCTAACCGGTGTGAGGTGATACCTTGTTGTAGTTTTGATTTGCATTACTTTAATAATGAGTGATGTTGAGCAGCTTTTCATGTGCCTCTTGGCCATCTGTACGTCTTCTTTGGAGAAATGTCTATTTAGGTCTTCTGCCCATTTTTTGATTGGGTTGTTTGTTTTTTTAATAGTGAGCTGCATGACCTATTTATATATTTGGGAGATTAATCCTTTGTTGATTCATTTGCAAATATTTTCTCCTATTCTGAGGGTTGTCTTTTGGTCTGGTTTATAGTTTCCTCTGCTGTGCAAAAGCTTTTAAGTTTCATTAGGTCTCATTTGTTTATTTTTTTAAGGCTGCATTGTTCCTTTGCTTATTGATGAACATATAAAAGTCAGAAGTTTTTGATGTTATAAAACGTCCAAGTAATGAATATTCCTGTGTGAACATCTTTGAATATATATGCTTTGTCTCAGTTAACTTCACTCAGAATTGGACTTCTGCATCAAAGTGTTTATGCCCTTATGCTTTTTGTGGATGTTGCTACACTGTACCAATTTATGGTTGTTCATGCAGGAAATACTTATTGAGCATCTGTTATGTTAAGCACTGTGCTGGGTGCTAGCAAAACGACTTGTGAAATTTTGTGAGTGAAGAGACTTGATCTGCCCTTTGTGAATTCTAACAGTGCAGAGAGGGAATAGATAGTCAAGAATCATACTCTGCATGTCGAATTACAACTCTGACAAGTGCCAAGGAGAGGGACATGCTACCATGAGAGCATATTTTAGGGAGCATTTGATCTCATCATGGAGTTTAGAGAAGGTTTATTCAGGGATGTTTCAGCTGATATCTGAAGGATGAGTCGGTATTAACCAGATAGGGATGTTGGGGAGAGATTTCTGAGCATAAGGAATAGCACAAGACCCTATAAGAGGAAAGCATATGCTGTGTGGGAGGAACTGGCCGGGAAGGTGGGGCTGTTGGGGGAGCATGTCATGATGATGGAGCTGCAAGTGTGGGTAGGAGCTCGATCGTGCAGGCTTATGTTTAAGGTTTCAGACTTTAAGAGGAATAGAAAACCATTGAACTTTCTTGTGGAAGGTGAGTGTGTGGAACATACCCAATTGCACTTTCAACCTGTCGTTTTGCTACCGAGTGGAGAATACACTGCGGGGAGAAAGAGTGGAAGCGAGGAAACAAGTTAGGAGACTTTTGTAGAAATTGGGCATAATGGTGGCTTGGAGCAGGGTGTGGTGGTCATTTTGGTGGAAAGATGTGGACAGATGCTAGAGGTATGGAGGCAGTATCACTGTTAGCACTGGTGGTGGGTTGACGGTGAGGGTGAGGGAGAAATAGCTGTCAGTGACGGTGATTCCTAAGCTTCTGGCTCCTGTGGTTGGTTAGATAGGGTTTTTTAGATATGATGTTAATCTTGATCCTAATTTGTCTTTTGTTATTTGTTGGTTCGTGATGAATACTCTGTCATATTAAGTCTCCTGTTTTGAGTGTACAAAGCATTTTGACTGAAACTGACTGTTGTATGTTATCAGATAACTTTTTAACATCTGCCAGTTTGGTCCTGTATTTTATTCTCTTTCATTTATTAATTAAATTGTTGTATTAATGTAAATAATTATATTAATAGATTGTCTAAAGTTGCATTATCCTTGCATCCTTGGAATAAAGCCTTTTTGTAGTCATGGTATATATCATTGTTTAATAATTATTGATTAGATGTGCTGATATTTTCTTAGGATTTTTATATCTATATTTGTAAAGCGAAATTGGACCATTTTTGCAAAAACTTGATTTTCTTTTCTTTTTATTTACAAATGGCTTGAATTTTGTTGTTTTGTAGGTATTTGATTGATGTAGAAGGCATGTGGCCAGATGATGCAATTGAATGTAAGTATCAGGGTTGTCACTACTTTTCCCTTTTTATAAAATATGAAGGTAGAAGTGTAGGGGAATTTCTCAAATTTTGGAAAAAGAGAAAAGTTTGTAATTCATTTGTCCTCACATAGCATAACCTTTTACCAAAAGTTGATAAAGGAATGTATCTGGAAATAGCGAGATATAACAGCCTGAATAATTAGTCAGTGGACTTCAGCTTTTTTTCTTTTTTAAATTTTTAAAATTAATTTACTGAGTTTTGATATTATATCTACTGCACCACCAAGGAAGTCCCTTTTTCTTTCTTCCTTCCTTCCTTCTTTTCTTTCAAGCTCCAAGTCATTTAAAATACATGACTTCTTACTAAAAATCTCCAGTTCATATGACCAAGGGATTTATAACTTCTCCTTTAAAAGATTTATTCCTGGGACTTCCCTGGTAGTCCAGTGCTTCAGACTCTGCACTTCCAGTGCAGCAGGCGTGGGTTCAATCCCTAGTTGGGGAGCTAAGATCCCACATGCTGTGCAGCCAAAGAATTTTTTTTAAAAAGTTATATTCCTGTATTATTGAATTTAGTGGTTTAGGTTTTGTTTGAACATTTAGAAGATATCAATTTATTTACCAGGAACAAACAAAACATCATGTAAAATAGTTTTCCAGAAAGTATTTCCATCATTCTCTTCTTCCCTTTCTCGTGCAGACTGGTGTTTTATCCTGACAAGCTCTGCGTCATTCCATAAGAAAGCTGCTCTTCTTTTGGTTTCACAAGAGATGGTGAACAGTGGTAAAATATCCAGTTTACCTAAGTTTCTAGAGTACACTTCAGGGAGCAAATGATGGGGTGGGATGTTGGGGCAGAGTGAGAGCTACAGATTCTGGTGAGACTGAGAGTCAGTCACAAAAATTCCTGGGCTGTGGTGAAGGGAGAACAAATATAAATCAAGTTCCTGCTGGTGGACAGGAAGCCACAGTGAAGAAGAATGGTGTGTAGCTGGGCTGTGTAATTGGGCCCATAAGTGCTGTGTCTTCTGATGGTAATTATGAACAGAAACCAAATAATAATTACTGCTAACATGTAGGTGACCCATCCTTGAGAGCTGAGGCAGAGAGAAGGAGAGACGGCATTATACCTTGTCTCTGGTTCATTGAGTTTCCCAGGCTGATTTGTGACCAATCTTGGGTGAAATCATAACTACATCATTTTTGCTAAGGTGGTCAGCTTCCGTGGGGTCCTTTCTCTGCACTCTGTCCAATGATAAAGCCCACTGGTTTGTGCCTCCTGGAAAACAGTTATTCCAAAACAGTATAACTGAAGCATTGATGGAACAGCCGTGAAGAACGTGTTTCCACATGGCCTCATACCTCCGTTTCAAAGTGCTTTAAAACTTTTTTCATCCAAAAATCAATAACAGGAAAGGATTGGGATTAAATCCCGTACAGACGTAGTGAAAGAAAAAAGAGAATAAGGAGCAGAATAGCATCTCTTCAGACAATAAAATCAAGTTGGAAAAGACAGGTCCACAAACCAGATCAAAACTGTAACCTGTTATTTCACAGTGGGCTTTTAAAAGATGTTAGGAAAAAGAATGCAAAAGTTGAAAGAACATGGATTGAGGAGGGAATGGGAAGTTATTGTTTAATGGCTATAGAGTCTCTGTTGGGGATGGTGAAAAAGTTCTGCAAATGGTAAATGCTGATAAATACAACCTATGGGTGTTTGGTTTTAGTTGATCTTCTTCCATGTAAGGGTTTGGAGAGATTCAGAGATTATGCGGCTGCCTCCATCTTTCTGAGGTCCTGCTCAATCTTTTTTGACATAATTATTTTGAATTTGGAGAGTGGTGATGTTTGCACAGCACTGTGAATGTATTTAATGGCACTGAATTGTATACTTGAAAATGGTTGAAATACTACATTTTGTTTTATGTGTATTTTACCATAATAAAAAAAGATGAAAGAACAGCATAAACCAGAATTAGGTGAGATGATAGAACTCAGGACAGAATTCAAAGTAAAAGAAAAATAATTCAGAAATGAAGACTACATTTATAATAATACATAGTGGGTACTTCCCGGGTTGTCCAGTGGTTAAAAATCTGTCTTCCAGTGTAGGGAATACATGTTGGATCCCTGGTTGGGAAACTGACATCCCACATGCTGCAGGGCAAGTAAGCCTGCACGCCGCAACTACTGAGCCCACGTGCTCTGGAGCCCACGCGCCACAACTAGAGAGCCCACGAGGCACAGGGAAGACCCCATGCACTGCAACGAAGAGCCTGCGTGCTGCACCTAATACCTGACACCACAAAAACTAAACAAATAAATTAATTAAATAAATTAAATAAAATAATACGAGTGAATGAACATAATGGATAATGCCTTAAGAGAAACAAACAAGAAAAGGAAAAAAAATTTTAATCAAAAAGAAGATAAAAAGAATTTTATAGAAATGGCAAACATAAAACAGGCAAAAATAGGACAGCTCTGAAAAGAGTAATATAAATAGGTGTAAGAATCTATTATACCATAAAAGTGACATTTAAAATCAGTGGGACAGATTAGTCAATCAATTGTGATACATACATGTTGGGGTATAAATATTTCTCTGGAAGGATCCACAGCACGACAAAAGCAGATGTCTCTGAGGAGGGAAACGTGTGGCTGGGGAAAGTGGGAAAAAGGGTGACTTTTCATTGAATTGTCTTGTGTATGTACCTTTTCTAATGTTCTGTCATGTGAATCTGTTACCTCTGAAGTTCGCTGAGTTCAAACCCCAGTTCCCCAAATTGCTAGCTCTTAATCCTGGGCAAACTCTTCACACTCTCCAAGCCTCTTTATCTGTGAAATAAGGTCAGTAACTTAGCCTGGTGCTGCCTGGCACAGAATAAACTCTCAATAAATGGAGTTTATTAGTGAAAAACCCCAAATGCCCATCAGTGCAGGAATGGATTTTTTAAATGGGGTGTATATGTGAAATATACAGTCATTAAAAGGAATGAAGTACTGACACGTGCTACGACATGGACGAACTTGAAAACATTATGTTAAGGGAAAGAAGCCAAACACAGTGGTCATATGTGTATTATTTCATGAAATGTCCAGAAAAGGCAAAACCGTAGTGACAGAAAGCAAATGAATGGTTGCAGGGACTGAAGGAGGATGGGATGAAGAGGGCCTGCTGATGGTTACGGGGGCTTGTTTTTCCGGTGATGAAAACGTGATGGGTTAGATGACGCTGATGGTTGCATAGGCTTGTGAATGTACGAACTGACACTGAATTTGCAGTTTCAGAAGGTGAATTTTATGGCATGTGAATGACATCTCAGAAAAATAATTTTGAAAATGAAAATTGCCAGATTTCCCATAGTCACTATCCACTGTCTCCATCTCTCCCTTCTCCCCACTGCATTCCTTTTGACGCCCACCCCTGCCACTCTCTCCCACCCTCACTCCCTCGAGCTGCCCCACAAGGCCTCCCAGGGAGCCCCTGAAGCGCTGGGCGCCTGCGTCCTGTGGCTGTTGGAGCGGCTGCCCAGTGTGTGTGCCCCCACCACTCTCACCCGTGAGAGTGGCCGCTTCCCTCGCATTCTTCTCATGCGTTTCAGCTGATGGTGATGTTTACAGAAGGCAGCATGTGCCCTGGTCCATGGAGGAAGCCCCTCAACTTAATATTTAGGCCCGTCCAGAAGTTTAATCTCATCCACCAGTAACCTCAGGATGCTGTGCTCTGAAAGCCAGGTTGGCCACCTGCGGGCACTTGCAAATACTGAGGACTTCGGAGGCATTTGGGCCTCCAATTGAGGCCTTGTACCTCCACATGCGATGTGACCTCAGCCCTCTGCTGCACCTCTCTAAGTGAAGTGGCACAGGAATACTGACCTTGTCTGTTGTTGCCAGGATTAACTGAGTAGTGCATTGGCTGCCCTGGTGCTTAGGTGTTGAGTACATGGTGATGTACATACCAGGCCCTACTGGTGGGCCTCCTGATGCAGCAGTTCCCTTGGCTCTGCCCCTGTCGTCAGCTGCCCCTAGGATAACTCGGAGCCCGAGCCACTTCTCTGGTAGATTTCCCTATTCCCCCACTATGGTCACACCTGCATAAGGCAACTCAAACCTTTCAGAGATGTGTCCTGAACCTCTTCTTTTCATAAATACCTATCTGGTGGTTGTGAGACTTAAGGCCAACCTCCCCAAGAGACTTTTTCTGTTTCTGCTAGGAAACCTAGACTCATCTTCTGTCATCTTCAACTCTACTCAAATTTTGTTCTTTCAACCCTGACCTCTGACACTGCTTACTTCTGCCATTTCATCCTCACTCCTGCTTCCTTTCATAAATCCATAAATCTCTTTTGGCCTTCCTACCCCTGGGCCAACTTCCTTCCTCTTTCCTCAGTTTTTACCCCTTGCCTCCCGTTTCCTTCCTTCTCCCATCCAACTTTCAGTCCTTCCTTTCACATGCAGACTTTGATTCTAACCCCATCAAAAACATACACGTCACAGTTAGCAGCATCTCAAAATTCAAAAGGTTTATTACTCATCTATTAATTCTATTACATTTATTTCTTCAGTTTTATTGTTTTTAAATATATCAAAATAAATAGAGAAATTTATACCTATCTTATCTATATATGGAAGAACAGCTGGTACCCAAGGTGTCACCAACAATCCTAGCAGCTCTTACTGTACGTATCCGTAGTAGTCAGCAATTTCCATTTCTTTTTCCCTCTCAATGAAAAACGTCAGTTTCCCCAGAGAGATGTATTTGGCAGCATTCTCACGTTCTTGTTGAGCCGCCTCTTCATGGCCACCCGCTCTGGCCTCTGCTCTTGTTCGATGGGCGTTGACATTACTGGCTCAGGAACATTGGGTTGCCTCCACTGAATTTGGTGCTTCCTGAAGTCTTGGAATAGAAATGGGGTTTGGAGCTCCAGTGAGGACTGGTGCTTAGTCAGAGCAGGGGGAAGAGGCTCCTGCTGGAGAGAAGTGGAAGGTGAAGTTTTGTACGGTGCAGGCCTCGGAGCAGCAGACGGACGGACACTAGGCTGGGTATGGTCGGTCCAACCCGGTTGGGTTGGGTTGGTCGCAGTTGGCTGAGCTGGTTTGGCGGGACCTGGCAAAGAGGCAGGAGGTGGCTGGGGTGAACTCACTGCAGCAGGTTGAGCTGGGTTAGTAGCAGCAGGCTGGGCACGGTCAGCCACAGCAGGCCGATGTGAGGCCAGAGACTGTGGCCTCCGAGGAGCAGGTCGAGCTTGAGGCTTGTCCCAGGCAGAAAAAGGCAGAGGCATCCAGTTGACCTTCCCAGGAGGAGGCAGCTCATACTGGGATGGAGATGGACACTCTTTTTCAGCACTGCTGTCTGGTTTCTGGGCTTGGCCTTGAGTTTTCTCAGGACCCTGACCCTCACGTGGGGTATGCCGCCATGGCTGGATCGCTGGGGGTGGCTGGCGGTCTTTAGGGTTGATTGAATTTCCCAAGACCCGACAGGAAGAGAGCCCAGTTTTCTTATCATTCTTCTTCCCCAGTGCATGAAAAACCGTCACAGACTCCAGCATGCGCGTGGCTAGGGACGTTCGAGGCTTTTTAAAGCTCTCTTGTGTAAGCTCAGTTTGGTGTTTCTTTCGCTTTGTCTTGGGAATTATTGGCTTCTCTTCTGCCTTGACTTTGTTCCCTGACTTTTTATTCTCTAATGTAACAGATAAGGAAAAAAAACACGCTTTGTGAGACAGTCAGTGATTTGTCCAAAGTCACACAGATAGTAAATGTCAAAATCAAAACTGAACTTAGGTCTCCAGACTTCTAGTTCAATACTTTCCCTCATTATTCCATGCTATTTTGAATCCACTACTAAATGTAGGGGCAAAATAAATGTAATGAAAAACTTTCAAAAGTTTCTTTTCTTACCTGACATGGTCAGAGAAGAAGAGGAAACATCAACTGCAGATACAAGGGATGAGGAGACAACACTAGAGGATGTCTGAGTGGCTGCAGCTGAACGGCGCATGTGTCCAGTACAAAGGTCACTGGTTACTGGTCACTGGTCACTTGTGACGATCCAAATTTATTTACAAACAACTCCACGGAAACCCCAAGACTCTAACAAGTGGTAGTAGGTTTGGTAGGAGAGGGATGTCACAAAGCATGCGGTTTAAAGGTATGAGATAGCCAATAGGGAGGTCCGATCCCCAACAGGAAGGCAGGATTGGGTGAAGAGAGTGTAGGAGAGCTATAACAACACCTAAATTTCTGAGCTCCGGGGCGGAAATCCTAGAAGACAAATATACCTCCCCCAGGCTCTTAACATTAGGGAAATCATTGCAACATTTCTTACAGACGTTCATTGATATAATTAACAGTTACTTATATTCCACAGAGTATTATATTTTATGTATCATATACTTATATATATATATATATATATCATTAATATCCTTAGGAAGGAAAGAGCCATCAACTTTGAACTATTACAGTTGTTCTGAAATCATATCTGTCTAATTAGTGAACTTAGAGCAGTTTTTCAGGAGCAAAAGTAGGGATGAAGACGCTCTTTCTGTAACTTGGTTAAAGAGTAGGGTGAAGTTTGTTGAGTGTACCTTGTGGAGAATGTTGTGGTCCAAGGCTCTTTTAGTTTCATCCCCTTGACTCCTACCTTCCTTGGGCTGGGCTAGGCTGGGCCCGGTGGGACTTGCGACTTACATTTCTCTTCTGCTTTCTTTTTTTTTTTTTCATTATGGGCATTGTTTCTAGGACAAGCCTAGATCTTGCATTCTTACCTTCATGGATGTTACTTCCTGTCAACTTCCAGCAGCAGGAGTCTTCTTTTCAGTGCTTGATGCTTCACAAAATACACTCAGCCCGTTGGAAGCAAATACCAGAGAGCAAGGAAACAGAGCTGGTTGCAAACCTTTCCTCTTCCAGCCTTTGGTTGCAATTCTTTTGCCCATAATTTGCTACCTCCAGTTCCTTGGGCCACACAAGTATCCTGCCATCCAGCTCTTTTATGTGTGAGAGACATTCTAAATACTGTCCCTTTTTCTTTGCACAGAAGTATATACAGTGTGGCAGTTACTGTAATCTCCTACCCCTTGCAAACAGCCACTCTAGAATCTCAGACCTCTAGGATTCTCCATCTTGCATGCTTGGGTGCAAGGCCAAACAAAATGAAGAGGAGAATAATTAGAGAAAGAAGAGGACATTCGTGGAGAATTGGGAGCAGGTAAGGTGAAAGGGCACAGGAGAAAAGAGATTCATGTAGATTTTTTGTTTTCTGTGGGAAACAAGTTGACACACTTGGCCTCATTTTGTATTACCAGAACAGACAGTTATAGATATATTTAAGTAGCTTGATAGTGCAGCAACTGCCGTGAATTCTGTACACTAAGGAGAACAGTCTTACATATATTTTTCATTTTGTTTTATGTCATATTACCTTATTGATAGCATTCACTGGGATGTTTGTAAAATACAGATTTTTCTAAATGCTCTGGTTTTGTCTACAGGGTTATTTCCTTGTCATATTTTTAAGCACTCCAACATTGTAAGACATATTGCATGTTTTTCTCTTGACGATGGCTTATCTTGACGCATCATGAACTAACTTGACCTGTTGAATTTTGTGGAGAAACTTTAAACAGGGTCTGTGAAAAAGGCATCGTGGTGAGTCGCATTATGCACCCAAGCGTAAGGAGCTGATATGTGCCATCAGCCCAACTTGGCCTGGATTGCCTCTGTTTTAGTTGCCCTGGTTAGTGCTTTTCTCCCTCACCACGCTTGTGACTGTGATAGTGTCAGTAAGGGCTGAGTTGCTAATGATTTATATGTGAGGTAAGCTGGTTTGAGGGAGGAAATCTATGGATGTAGTCATTTTCCTTGGTGGTCAGCTTTCAGGGGTGCAAAGATTGATCTTTCTGGGGACTTTTCCAGTACCAGGAAGATATCCCATAGATGGGACCTCCAAAGACACACATTTAATTTTTAGGCCTGTTTTTCCTATTATGAGATATGAGTTTTTTCCCTGATGGGGATGATGCTTCTCTGAGAAGAAATTGTGAAAGGTGTTGTAGTATAGAGATGTGGCTTAAGCTTTTAAGTTTTTCTCAGGGTTTTCCCCCTAAGCTTCCTACTTCAGAAGGCCTATTTACATGATACTACTATGTGACCTGAGGCTAACAACTTACTAAATACCTGCAAGCCAGATCAGTGTCTCTTTTCTCTATATTTCCATGGACATCAAGGGACCCATAGCTACTGCAGGTTAGGGTGGGTGGTGTGAGATTGGGGCAAGTGTGGTATGACAAATTTTGGTATCACTCAAATGTTTGCCTATTAAAATATCCAGTTCCAACATTCAATTCGATGTAGGCAAACCCTTAGTTAGGCTTTCCTTGGTTCCAAGCCTATGTAACCTATTTTCTCTCCCTAGTTCCAGCCATTTAACTTTAGCTTGCAGGCTCAGCCTCATCTTAACCTCTAAAAGAATCTTACATGTAGGAGGAAGAAACTAAACAGCTCTATTTCAACACTTAGGAACATCAAGCTCTGCCCTGACCTAAACCTTTATTCTTATAGTTAGGGTATTGTCTTGTCCGGTATACCCACTTTCTGCATTTTGAACCCATCAAGTTAACCGAGACCTGGCTTGGTGTAACATAGCCAGTTCATCTACCCCTGAGGCTGTCCTTAATTCTTCCCATTGTCACATTTTGATTTAATTAAATACTGGAATCCCTCAAACCCTTGCATGTGTCCTGATGCCATATCAGATACTGGTCGATTTTGTTAGTGTCAAAAACTTAGCTGTCTGATTCTCCAAATATGCCTTCCTCCTATATTTTCCATCCCAGCATACTACATACCCATGAAGGCATTGTTATATCTCATGTTGGACCCACTCCCATCCAGAGGCCTACTCTATGCTAGTTCCCATACTTTCTGGAAACCTTGTTATGGCCAGGTCTGGATTTTTTTGTGCTCCCACCCAAAGCCTGTATCTTTTAGCAAGCTGGAACTATAAGACCAACACAGATTTTCTAGTTTCTGATAGATTTATGTCACAATTTGTACATTGTCATTTGTGTAGATATTTGTATCATTTGTACTTTTTGACCATTACATGCCTATTGGATATTTTTCATAAATTGCAAAAGAATATTATATGACTTAGCACCAACTTGAATGTGCCTAATTGTAAGTTTGTAAACTTTGTTGAGCTAGCATGTATCTTTTCTTTATCCAAATAGTAATTTACTAATATTGTCCCATTTGTAATTATGTGGAAGTTTTCAGAATTGTAAATAAATGCTTGTGGATTGAAACTTGGTTAGACTATGACTGTCCCAGATACACTAAAGCTAGTGATCTTTTTACTCATTCATTCATTCATTCAATAATTGTGACATTCCTGACTCCGTTTACCCAGCTCAAATGGTTGTGAAGGTTACTAACCGTGTATGTAAGATACTTTCAGAAATTAGAAACTAAAAAGTAAAACTAACAGAAAACATTTCCTATTACAAATAACAATGGAATTTAGTATGCTATTATACCTTCAGACCTACTGTAGGACATGCTGTTCTTTGCTGTTCCATTTGAGGCAGGATTCACAGTTTTTCTAACGGGTACAGATCACTATGCCTGATACTGTGAGCAAATGTTATACTTGAGCTCCACTCTTATCTCTCTCAGGCTTTTTTTGGTATTGTGTAAAATGTAAATACATACTGTCAACCTCCAGCATACCAGGCACATAATGGAAACCCAATAAATGTTTCACTGTGAGTGGAGTATAAGTTGATAGAATATTTTCGAAGGTTGATTAGGCAGATTAGATTGATTGAAAATCTTTCAATATTTTTTACTTTTTTTTTCTTTTCTTTTTTTGTGGTATGCGGGCCTCTCACTGTTGTGGCCTCTCCCGTCGCGGAGCACAGGTTCCGGACGCACAGGCTCAGTGGCCATGGCTCACGGACCCAGCCGATCCACGGCATGTGGGATGTTCCCGGACCGGGGCACGAACCCATGTCCCCTGCATCAGCAGGCGGAGTCTCAAACCCTGCGCCACCAGGGATGTCCCTACATTTATGAATTTTAAATGTGTTACATTTGTCTTGCAGAGGTCTTCTAGAATGCAGAGCCTGAGGCAAGGATTAAAATGCTGGTATTTTGGGGGGGTTGTATGTAAGAACAGAGTTGTGAGGGTGAGGAACAGGCTTCACAATGAGACAAAAAGACACACAGGTTGTTTGGTATATATGTTCACTCAGCAAGCTGGACTTTCTTTGGGAGGCTTGAAAGGAAAAACCATTCCTGAGAGTAATCCACAGAAGGGAGAAAGAAGCGGGAATTTGCTGCCAGGCTTCCTCCTGTCTTACACATTTCATTAATCAATCAAGGCTCCTTCCATGGGAGACAACTCCTCTACACTTCTGTTCATCATCTCACCCTTTTCTAGCAGCTCAGAAAGCCAGAGTTGTGGCCTGATATGTAGCATTTCCTCCAACTCTAACATGGAGGGATGGCTGAGAATGGAGAGGGCTTGGTATGGAGGCCCGGAGTTTCACCTGGGCTCTAGTCAGCTTAGAGAGTGCTAATTAGGTTTGCTGGCAAAGGCAAAACAGGGGAGTGTGGTCCAGGGGGCAGATGGCACCTTCAGGGAGGGGGAGGAGGTTGAGGGAATCTGAGACCATTCTTAGAAGCTGTGTTTCCCATAACAGGAGCTATGAATGAAATAAATGCTAAATAGTGATACACGGTACCTTGTAGAAAAAGGAGTAATTCAGTAGGGGGTAGGGTTGGGAGAGAAGGCTTTACTGAGGAGAGGGGGCTTCAAGAATGATTTGTGCACAGAGGCTATAGGAGAGCCATTGTAGCCAAGGGAACAACCTGAAAGACAAAGATACTGCGGCATAAACATGTATAATGTTGTGGTCAAGAAATGGCCGGCACACTGAAGCATGGAGTGGAACACGGCAGAGGCTTTGAAAACTCAGCTGGGAGTCAGATCACACAGGGCCCTGACAAGGAGTTGGAAATGGATTCTGAAGGCCGTAAGCCATTAAAGGTTTCCAACAGGGGAATAACATTAATGAGCTTGTTTTAGGACATAATTCTGGGGCAGTGGTTAGAATTACATTAGAAAGGTGGTTCAGACAGGATCTAGATAGGGCCTACCTCCAGAGCAGGAGTGTGTGTAGTTGATTTTGTGGGTCCAAATCATGACTTAGGGCACTGAATGGCCTGCACTCCTGGGACATGATGCATAAAAATCAAGCTTACCAGACTGAGGTTAAACCCAAAACCAATTTAATTGGCAAAGTCTCATTACACTGGCTAGACTGAACTCATGCCTATATCTCTACGCTTTACTCAAACCCTACCAAGAAGATAAGACACCTAAACATTAAGAACACAAGAGAATGGGAGGGATGATGAATGGTAGACACACACACACACACACATACAAACACACACACAAACACACACACAGAGAGAGAGAGAGAGAGAGAGAGAGCAATAAAAATGTCAAAGATATTAACTCTCAGGATGGAGAAAAATAAAACCTCATTGTGTGCAGCAAGGGGAAACTAAACAAAAAGTCAAGGTGACTGAGCACCTTACTACAAGTCTACCATACACTTCCATCAGCCCTGAGTGCCTCAATCTTAAGTACTAAATGACAGGCAAAGATCACCAGATATTTCAAGATCACATCTAAAAGGAGAGAAAGGCATCAACAAACAGGACAACACAAAAACAGCTGACAGGGAACAAAAGAAACCTAAAAATTGATAACTTTAGAGAGAGAGAAGATAATGCGTTCATTAAAAAAAAATAAAAAATGAAATGCCTGGGAAAAAACATTGCGAAAAGAAGAGCTAGCTCTTGGGGATTAAAAACATATAGCAGGGGACCTCCCTGGTGGCAAGTGGTTAAGAATCCGCCTGCCAATGCAGGAGACATGGGTTTGAGCTCTGGTCCGTGAAGATCCCACATGCCGTGGAGCAACTAAGCCCGTGCACCACAACTATTGAGCCTGCGCTCTAGAGCCCATGAGCCACAACTACTGAGGCCCATGGGCCACAACTACTGAGGCCCTCGTGCCCTAGAGCCCGTGCTCAGCAACAAGAGAAGCCACCACAATGAGAAGCCCACGTGGTGCAATGAGGAGGAGCCCCCGCTCCCTGCAACTAGAGAAAGCCCGCGTGCAGCAACAAAGACCCAATGCAGCCAACATTAAATAAATACATAAATTTATTTTAAAAAATATATAGAAGAAATATGTATATAATATCTAGCAGAAAACCTAAATAATCAACAGAAGGGTGGAAATCTGAGAAAATTTTTGTGATTTAAAAAAAGAAAGGAAAGATTAAAACTGGAAAATAAAAGAAAAAATATAATTAACTTAGAGGTACATTTCAGAAAATCCAATAGTCCACAAGTAGAAGTTCCCCAAAAAGAAAATAGAAAAGATAAAGCGAAAAGAAAATTTCCCAGAACTGATGCACATAGCCTGCCAGACTGGAAGACCTCACTTAGTATCTAGCATTATGAATTTAAAAAATACCCACACTAAGTCATATCATGAACTTTCAGGACACCTGAAACAGAGATCCTAAAGTTGCAGAAAGAAAAATTACAGGTCACAAATAAAAGTTCTGCAATCGGAATAGCACAAGGCTTCAAACGGCAACAATGAACTCTGGAAAACAATGAATAAATGCATTTTAAAGTGCTTACCTACAATTGTACAGTCTATCAAACTACTAGTGCAGTGGAAGAATAAAATAAACCCGTTTCAGACATGCAAAAGCCTCAAAAATTTACATCCCATTAATCCTTGGGAAACCATGGAAGGATATGCTCCACCAAACAGGGAAGTAAACCATGAACGCAGCCGCTGTGGATCCAGGACACAGAAGAGGGGCATAAGAAAGGAGCAGGGTGAAGGCAAAGAGAAATCTCAGGGCAAGAGCTACGGGTCAGGTGTAGAAAACAACCGACGTGCCTGTCACATGTTGAACTGTGCTCCTGCGGAAGTCATATGTTGAAGTTATCCTAACCACCTGGACTTCAGAATGTGACCGTACTTGGAGATGGCATCTTTAAAGAGGTAAGTTTAGATGAGGTCATTAGGGTGGGCACTAATCCACTATGACTGGTATCCTTATAAGGAAAGGAAATCTGCACGTAGACACAGAGGGAAGACCATGTGAAGACCAAGGGAGAAGGTGGCCATTTACAAGCCAAGGAGAGAGGCCTCAGAAGAAACCAGCCCTGCCAACACCTTGATCTTGGACTTCTGGCCTCCAGTACTGTGAGAAAATAAACATCTGTTATGTAAGCCATCCAGTCTGTGGTACTTTTTTATGGCAGCCCTGGCAAACTAAAAACAGTGCCCAACCTAGAACAGGTCAAGAACAAGTCCAATCAATCCAGGAAAGATTTCAAACAAAAAAGCATCTGATGTATTTACCCTATCCACACTGAGAAATGTGACAGTGGTGTTAGAGGTTTGGAGGATGATTAGTGATAGGTTCAGAGGAAAAGACGCAAACAAAACTGAAGGGGACAAAACGGTGTAAAGAATGGAGACATACTCATACACGATGGTTCAGAGGTGAATGATACTTACCTAGCAAATAACATAAACTTAGAATACTGATTTCACCAAAAGTTGGGAAATAACTATCCTGAAAAGATGAGGGGAACAGAAGTGTGTACGTGGACAGATGATGGGAAAGAGCTAAATTCTCATCTTCCACAGTAGGAAGTCAATAGATAGTATCAGAAACTGAAAAATCAAGACGTGGTAATATAAGCCTAGTATTTAAATATGGAGGCAAATATTAGAAAATAATGCTAAAATACTTAAAGTGGTTGCCTTTGGGTAGAAAATAATGCAAAACTACTTAAAGTGATTGCCCTGGGGAGTGACAAGCAGGGGATAGGGCAGGGGTGCTGATGGGAAGACTACTCTTTTTCACAGAAATCTCGGTAGAACTATTTGAATTTTAAACTGTTGGGTTGGCCCAAAAGTTCGTTTGGGTTTTCCGTAGCATCCTGCGGAAAAACCCAAACAAACTTTTGGGCCAACCCAATACTTAACCTGTGTTTTTTTTAAATAAAAATAAAAAATTTAAAAGCTTACACAGACCACTAAAGACCTTTCACAAAGGTTTCTCGTCCCTTTAGCCAGAGGACTTTCAGTGGTGTGACGTGAGCAGAAGCCAGAAACACAGTGTGCTGAAGAGCAAATGAGACACGAGATGGCAAACGGAGACTGGTTTTCAATAAGCTGTGTTGATAAATGAAATGGGATGGGGACAGAGAGGACAACACGATCAAAGAAGGTTTTCAAAGGTGGCAGTGCTTAAGGTGACACTTGTGCTGGCAAAGTCCTCCTCAGAAACTGCGTGCCAAGGAACTCCTTAAAACTATTCGATTAGCTGGACTCCCATGCCTGTCCCTGGTGGCGCTTTTTTTTTTTTTTGCCTCACCAGTTGTCTTGCTGCTCCACTATCTTTCCAAGGGAGAGTTCACGATGTATGTGAAGGAACAATTCCACAGAGCAGCCTTCTGGCAAGAAGAACTCTTGTATCTCTGTTAAATGTGGCGGGCAGAAAAAAACTTTCTGAGCCACCACCTAGATGAAAGGTAGCAACCTGACTGAGCCCATCAGACACAGACCAGGGAGTAGCTGAGTTAGAGCACTTCCTCAGGGTCAGGTTCCGCAAGATGTTCATTTATAACACAGAACAGAGAAAACAACTATCATATGCAGTATCAGACTTTCCATGATACAACGCTTCAAAATCAGAGACTCAAACAATGAAGCCAACTTGCCCAAGTATTCATCAAATATTTACCAAGGCTTATGATGTCATGACAGTTAGACCCTTTCTTGAGCAAACAAAGGTTTCTGGCTTCCTCTGCAGCTAAAAATAATGAACAGCTCCCACGTGATCCAGGTGTGTGTTCCAGAGGTAAACTAGCAGAAGGGGCAACTTAGAAAAAGTCAAGGTCAAGGCACCATTCCGCTGTGAGAGGCAAGTGGAGAAAGACTGCAGCAGGTTACGTTCACCAAAGAAGCAACAACACGAGGAGCCATGCAGGTCTCCCCAGATATTCCAGGCTTCAAATGTCGCACCCTATTCTGTTCATCAAGCAACCTTTATAGTCTACAGAAGTTTTCAAGTTTTCTGAGTAGCTCCACCCAGTTGGTAACAATTACCCTGCCAGGTAAATTACCCAGCATTGAGCATTTACGTTTGTCAATTGGTCTCTCCTGCTCAATTGACAATCAATCCCTAAAAGTTTATCCAGTGTTAGATGGCATATCTGACAATTCAGTGAAAGGAAATTGGTCAAATCCAACAATAGGCTGCCAAAAGAAAGAAACAAATGTCTAATCACAAAACTACTACAACTAATTACAAATAGTGATTAGGTTCTAAAGAGATTATCTCCTAGGTAGATTTTAATAGAAATCTTGAACAGTTTTTTTGGGAGGGGTGAAGATACCCTGATGATTGGGTAAAGCAGAACATGACAAAAACACTAAAAATTTTCTGCACACACAACACTAACATTACAAGTCTATTCAGAAGGAAATACACCAGAAGAGGAAGATAGAATTTTTAAAAATAATTTACAAGGGATGCCCTTTATTACTTTTTATCAGTTCTAAAATATCATCCTCCTTTAAAAAAATTTAAGACCGGAATGACAGATTATTTCCTTCACTGTTGGAAATACTGCAAATTTATCAGCGGAGCTAAGTATCAATATAAATTTTCCTTAAGCTCGAACACATAAGGGAGCACTAAAATAGATTATAAACCTCATTTGACCTGATCTTATAAAAAGTCACTCTGGCTGTCTTCAGTCCTGTTCTGTCTCTAGATAGATTTCCACAGTAGGCTTGTGTCACTTGGTCCGTCTATAAGAGGTCGGATAGGGTAGTCTGTAGTAACCGCCAGGATACCACCTTCTGTTCTCAGCTGCTTGACTGGCATTTGGCTTTACATTCCAAGAGTACCTCCTGTGTAAACGGTCCTCTCCGTGGGGACCAGGAGGAGAAAAATGGCCTCTCTGGTAAATGTTCTGATTCTGTGAAAATTTTCTTAAACAAAAGTAATACACCATTATTTGTTTTAATCAATATACATAATAAGCTTTATAAAATTATACATAGATACTCTGGTTCTACTGTTTTCTACCTGTGTGATTTTAGCAGATAAAATTGCTTAATTTTGGATTTTGTAGTTCTTTATAAAATAGAGCTAATAATACCTTCCATCTTCATGGATTGTTTTGAAGGTAAATTAAGATGCTATACTTCAGTTACCCACCACAATGCCTCGGCACACTGTAGGTTCCCAGAAGCCTTTCCACCTTTCCCTATAGAGATAAATGCGCATACTATTCTAATCAGATACATTCTCTCCAAGTGTGGCAAGGTTGACAGGAAACAGAATAAGCTATTTATTTTTGAAACCAGGAGCCTACTTTCACTTTGTAACTAAATACATATATAAATTAATTATAACATGTAGAAATTCTAACCATGGCACATGCAACAAACTTGGAAAGTTAAAATTTAATTGTCTCAAAAGCAACATCAGTAAATCTAATATAATCATACAAAAGAAAATTTGGAAATCTGAGAAAAGTAAACACCCCCCAAAACCCCTCAATCCCACTTAATCTAAGTAAACTGGTTAATATTTACTTTTGGTCTTTTTCCCCCTAGCATCTTTTTTAGACTGCTGAATCATAACCTATTATTTTCACTTATCATAAGTAAGCTATCACTTTCAATGGCTTTATAAAATATCATACTATGGATATGATAATTTACTTAGCTATTCTTCATCGTTAGAAATGCAAACTGCTACCAATTTTTCCACTACTGTAAAAAATGCTGGGATTAACATCCCAGAACATATACAACTGTATCCGAAGCCCCTAGTCCAGGGTCTGATACATAGTAGGGAGTTTGAGGAATGTGCTGAATGATTAAATGCATGTAGATTTTTCCATATTTTTAAGTATTTCTGTAACCTCATGGCAGAATTACTAGGTATGAACATTTTTATGGCTATTACAGTTATGTTTCAAAAGGGCTATATCATTTTTCAGTGCCCCTGGCAACACAAGCAACACCTTTTTGAAATGTTTACATCTGCTAAAAATGCCAAACATCTTTTTGAAAACTGAAAGTTTACAATGTGCTAAAGTACTTTATTAACTCATGTAATAATCAACAACAATCCCAAGGTATATGTTATTAACATTTTACTTATAATATTATTAACATTTCCATCTAACTGGTAAGAAAATAGGAATTTAGAGATCTTACTCAAGATCACGTACAGGGTGAACAGCAGAGCCAGGATGCACACCCAGGTCCAGCCGGACAATCAATACACTGGACTACCTTGTCAAACACTTGCTAAATTAACAGCCAAATAGCAAACACTGTTGTTGTTTTAATTGTATTGAGGTTTTTCCTGTTTCCCAAGTAAAAGTATGTTTGTGATTTATGTGTTCAACCCCTTTGCAAGTTTCTCTACTGGAATTTTACCATTTTCCCTATAATTTGTATTTACTCTTTAAATAAAGCAACCTTCTTTATTCTGAAGACTATACCACTATTAATGCAGCCTAAGAATGTAAGATCCTTTCTGACACTCACATCAAATTATTGGTTTAAACTAAGTTTAAGAATCAATGAAAATTTCTAAGTCCTCTTCCCAACTGCCTCTGAAAAATCACCTATTCCCCCTCCTATACTTGATTTTCCAGCCCTAAATGCAAACTATGGAACATACAATACCTCCTGGTTGACACTGATCAGCAAGAAAACATCAGTTCTTCACAGTATAATGTGTTTGCGCTAATTTATAGTATTAATTTCTATTTCAATTCTAGAAAAAGGGAAAGCAGAGATACCTTTCTGATTGCTGCAAATCTTGGGTCTGGGTATGGAAATGCCGAGATGTTAGGTAACCTGGGGTCCGAGGTAGGTTATACTTCGGTCCTTGGTTAACAGACTTATTAGCTGTGTGAACTGGTTCCATCATGTGCTCTGAGTCTTCAAAGCCACTTGTTCTGGATACACTGGAATCCCGATTCCTCAAACAGCATGTTTCCACAAAATATTACTGGTCTGCAAATTCAGTAGCCAATTTAGGACTATATTTTGGCCCGTGAAAATAACAATTCCATCCGCCCCCCCATTCCTGTTTGTTTAGGTTTCCTCGAGCAAGTAAACAAGGTACAAGAAGAAGGGATATGTGCAACTTAAATGATATAAGAATAGATCTTCCTAACCACAAATATCACATATAATATGCAACTTACTTTCTGATGGGACCATTCTGAAGGTCTTCAATGAAGTTTTGTCTTTCTAAGCAATGTCCACGGCTCCTATTGAATACTGAGGAGTGGATGAACTGTTAGAATAACTGTACAAAGAGCAAATCTTTCCCAGAGAGAGCAGTTCAAAGCTGAAATCCAGGGACTTCCCTGGTGGCACAGTGGTTAAGAATCCGCCTGCCAGGGGGCTTCCCTGGTGGCGCAGTGGTTGAGAGTCTGCCTGCAGATGCAGGGGATACGGGTTCGTGCCCCGGTCCGGGAAGATCCCACATGCCGACGAGCGGCTGGGCCCATGAGCCATGGCCGCTAAGCCTGCGTGTCCGGAGCCTGTGTTCCACAATGGGAGAAGCCACAACAGTGAGAGGCCCGCGTACCAGAAAAAAAAAAAAAAAAAAAAAAAACAGAAAAAAAACCCTGGGGAATATTAAGAGACCTAAAGGGAAGTAAAATTTTGAAACTTCACTTGAAGTAATAAAACACTGATTCCAGTAGGCTATGATAAGTTACATATGTATAGTGTAATGCCAAAAGCAAGCACTAAGAAAACTATGCAAACAGCATACACAAATGATTATAAATAAATTAAATTAAAATGGACTTACTAAAAAATGTTTAAGTCACCCACAAGAAGGCAAAATAAGAGAAAGACAGGATTGAGAAACTAAGGTAAAAGACAAAACAAAAAATAAAATGGTAGACCTAATCTTTAACATAGCAATAATTACATTACTGTAAATGATCCAAATAACCAACTCAAAGACAGAGATTGGAAGAGTAGATTAAAAAATCAGAAGCATGTTGCAACTATATACTGTCTATAAGAAGCTTACTTTAAACATCATGATATAGGTAGTTCAAAGTAAAAGGATGAAAATGATATATCATGTGAACGTTAATCAGAAAAAGCAGGAGTGGCTATATTGATATCAGATAAAGTAGATTTCAGAGCAAAGGAAATTATTGGGGGCAGAGGGTCATTACATAAAGATAACAGGAATAATCCACCTAGATGACCTAGTGATACTAAATGTGTGTGCACCAAACAACAGAACTTCAAAATACATGAAGCAAACACTGAAAAAGGTAAAAGGAGAAAATTTTAAATCCACAATTATTATTTGACACTTCAACACAGCAATTTATAGAACTATCAGAGAGAAAAATCAGCAAGGATATGGAAAAAATGAAAACATTGTCAATCAGCAGGATATAACTGATGTTTGAAGAACACACTCAATAAGAACAGAATACATATTCAAGTGTCCGTGGAACAGTCACTCATATACCATATACTGGGCGATAAAAAAACATGAGTAGATTTAAAAGAATTAAAATCATAGAGAGTATGTTCTCTAGCCATAATGGAATCAGACTACAAATCAGTAACAGAAAGACAACAGGAAAATCTTCAATCACATGAAAGCTAAACATCACAATTCCACATAGCTCCTGGGTGAAAAAGACAGCATCAAGGAAAAATTATTTAATGCATAGAATAAAAGAAAATGGAGATATAACAGATCAAAGTTTGTGGAATGAAGTGAAAGCAATGCTGAAAGAGGAGTCTATAGCACTAAATTGGGAAAGGAAATATTTCAAAGCAATAATCTAATTTTCTATATTAAAATAGTATAAAAGGAAGAGGAAAAACACTCAACAAGCAGAAAGAAGGAAATAATAAAGATGAGACAGAAATCCATGAAACTGAAAACATCGAAATAGAGGGGAAAATCAGTGAAACAAAAGGCTGGTTCTTTGAAATAAACAATCTAATCAATAAACATCTAGCAAGACTGATAAAGATAAAAAGAGAGATGGCACAAATCACATATATCAGAAATGCAACCAGGGATACCATGACATATCCTGCAGGTTAATAAGGGACAAGTTATTATGAACAAGTCTACACTATATATTCAAAAATGTAGATGAAATGGACCAATGCTTCTACACCCCAAACTACCAAAACTCAGCCAAGATGAAATAGATAATCTCAATTTTCCTGTAACCATTTGAAACACTGATTTTTCATTTAAAAACTCCCAAAAGAGATCACCTCTGTGCTTTGTGACCACCTAGAGGGGTGGGATAGGGAGGGTGATGCAAGAGGGAAGAGATATGGGAACATATGTATATGTATAACTGATTCACTTTGTTGTAAAGGAAAAACTAACACACTATTGTAAAACAGTTATACTCCAATAAAGATGTTTAAAAAAAACTCCCAAAGAAATATTCAGGCTTAGATGTTTCACTTTTACCCAAGACTTAAAGAATTAACACCAATTTTACATGAGTAGATAAAAGACAGAAGTAGAGGGAACAGTTCCTAATTAATTTTATGAAGCCAGTATTACCTTGATACCAAAACCAGACAGGGATAGTATAGAAAGAAGAAAACTACGGACCAATATTTTTTATGAATTGGCTGCAAAAATCCTCAGCCAAATATTAGTAAATTAAATCCAGAAATATATAAAGAGAATAATATACCATGATCAAGTGGTATTTATTCCAGTTATGCAAAGTTGGTTAAGTATTTGAAAATCAAACAGTGTAATCCACCATATCCTATAGATTAAGGGGGAAAAGTCATGTGAGCCTATCCATTAATGCAGAGAAAGCATTTGACAAACTCCAATCCCATTCATGATTTTAAAGAAAGAAGAAAAAAAACTCCAAGCAAACTAGGAATAGTTTGAAACTCATAGAGATGACCTACAAACAACCTATACCAACATGATATTTAACTGTGAAAGACTGAATGCTTTCTCTGTCAGATCAGAAACAAGGCACCGATATCTGCTCTCACCACTTTTATTAAATATATTACTGGAGGGTCTAGTAAGAAAATAAAGCAAAAATAAATAAATAAATACATAAATTTAAAAGTTAAAGTTTTAAAAAGTTTATTTAAAAGAAAAAAGGACTATTCCTACTATGTAAAATAGGAAGGAATATATCCTACTGAATGTTGAATAGTAATATATCCTATTATATTGATTAAGGAAGAGTAAAAATGTCTCTATCTGAAGATGAGATGAAAATCTAAATGGAGAAAATGCCAAAGAAAACACAAAAAGCTTGAGAAATAATATTAGTTTGTCAATGTTTTAGAGTACAAAATCAACAGAATTTTATCAAATTATATATTAATAACAAATGTGTAGAAGCTTAAATAAAAATATGTGATGCCATTTACAATTGACCTAAATAAATACTTAAATAATAAGCCCAATAAGACATTTATAGGACCTGTATACTGAAAATTACAAAATGCTGATGAAGAAAAATTGAAAAGTCCCAAACAAATAGGGAGACATACCTTGTTCATGGATTAGAAAACACAACGTAATGAAGATGTCAATTCTCCCCAAGTTAAGAGGCTTAACACAATTACTCTTTAAATGCCCTCAAGGTTTCTGTGGATATAGACAAGCTTATTCTAAGATTTATATAGTAAGAAGAGGCTGAAGAATAGCTAAAACAATTTGTAAAGGAAGATTAAAATGGGAGGAATTAACCTACCCAATTTCAAGATTTTGCAGTAATGATGGAGGGTAGATACATAGATCAATGGAATGGAATAGAGAACCCAGAAATAGACTGACATAAATACATTTAACTTGTTTTTGACAGCAGTGCAAAAGCTATCAAGAAAGAATAGACTTTTCAAAAAATGGTACTGAAACAGTTGGATATCCCTCAACAAAAACAAACAAACAAAAAATGAACCTTAACCTAAACCTCCACACCTTACACAACAACTAAATCAAAGTGGATCATAATCGTAAATGTAAAAGCAGGACATTTTTAGGGAAAAAAAGGAGAAAATCTTTGGCATCTAGAACTAGGTGAATAATTCTTAGACTTGACACGGAAAGTATGATCAATAAAAGCAAAAACTGATAAACTGGATCTCATCAAAATGAGTTAAAAATGCTTCCTAGAAGATCCTTTTAAGTGGATGAAAACTCAAATTACACAGTGGGAAAACATATTTGAAAATCCCATATGAGACAAATGACTTGTATACAAAGTCATTTGTCATATACATATATGTCATATACAAAGAACTCTCCAAACAACTTAAAAACATCCAACTAGAAAATAGGCAGAAGACAGGAACAGACATTTCATGGAAGAGAATATACACATGGCAAAGAAGCACATGAAAAGATGTTCAACATCATTAGCCATTAGGGAAATGCAAATTAAGACCATAATGACATATCAGAGAATAACTAAAATTAAAGTATAGTGACAATATCAAATGCTGGCGAGTACGTAGAAAAATTACATCACTGGTGGAAAAATAAAATGGTTTAGCCACTCTGAGAAACAGCTTGACAGTCTCTTTTCATCCTAAAAGTAGATTCACCCTACAACGCAGTAATTGTACTCTTGAGCATTTATCCAAAAGAAACAAAAACTTAATAAAGTTCCCACAGAAACTTACATAGAAATGTTCCTAGCAGTTTTATTTTTAATAGCCAAAAACTGGCAACTACCCAAATGTCTTTCAATGGATGAATGTGGAAACAATTTGTGATATGATAAAATCTTACGATAGAATACTACCGAGCAACAAAAAGGAACAAATTATTAATATAGGCAAAAATTGAAATGAACTTCAAGGGAATGATGCCGAGGGAAAAATTTTAAAGGCCAATCTCCGAAGATTAAGTAATTGATGATTATGTTTACTTATTATTCTTAAAATAACAAAACTGTGGCGATGGAGAACAGATAAGAAGTTGCCAAGGCTTAGAGATGGGGGTAGAAGGTACAGTGGGGGAACTTTGTGAGGTTTTTGTGGTCCCAGGACAAATAATACAGCAATCTTGGTTTTAATCCCTAAAGATTTTTAAAAGCAATTCCTAATAAGAGGTGTCCAGATATTTAGCAATGGCAGCAGATCAGAGGTATAGCTCCCCAACATGACAACTTCAAAAGGGATCCTACGAATTCAATGCAGATGTTGATTTTAAAAAGGCCAGTCACAATACTTAAATGGTATATATCTTAACGCTATTATTCTAAGTATCCAGCTATACCAGAAGGACTAGCAGGATTTTCTGTACATTCAATCTTATTTAAGACAGTAAATCTTATAATAAGACAGTGAAAAAAAGAAAAAGAAAACAACACAAACCTCAGCTACTGTTGGATACTCTCACAGGAAGATGAGGTGAAAATATGTAGCAGCGGCTCAAAAGCTTAAGCGGTGGCCCCTAAATTTGGCTGCACATTAGAATCATCTGAAGCACTTTTTACAAACCCTCACACCGACGGTTGGTCATCCTAGACCAATAAAATCATTTTAAATCTCCCCAGACGACGCCAATGTCTAGCCAGAACTGAGAACCAGCGGACTAAGCAGAAGGGGATGTTTCCACAAAGATTTCTTAACAATAAGTCCTTTCACCCAATCAGATTTACCTCCCCACAAAAGGGCAAAGAAGGCTAGATGTTGTCCATCCTTGCTTAGCTTTAATTAGCACTTGTGACTTGCCCAAAACCTAGATCGTGTTTCCCCTAAATTTCATGTTATTGCCTAAGTTTTTCAAACCCAGGGCTAAGGGCTTTGCCGGGATGAGATTTTAAGTGCTCACACAGGGGAAGTCCCTGGCAAACCAGGACAGCGGTCACTCTACATTGACATGTAAAGCATCCTCCATAACCCTGCCAGTGCTCCCAGATACTAGTCTGTGCCAACCAGTGGAGCAAAGGCGTTCTCCGTTACTACCACGGCACATGCTGCTGGACTTGCCTTGGCTGGTCCCGATCTTTTCCAGGCGCCGCTCCCCTTCCCCTGCTGGTGGACGCTTTGGCCAGCTGACAATGCAGATATGTCCAAACTTTAAGGTGAAGAAAAATCATCTGGAGGGCCTGTTATAACAGAGATCACTGAGCCCCACCAGAGTTGCTGATTCCATACGGCTGGGACAGGGCCCTACAACTGGAATATCGAACACATTATCAGGGGACGCTGCTAAAGCTGGTCAGGTTGTCACCGAATGCAGGTTCGTGTGTCTGAAGCACAGGGAGGCCCAACATACCTAAAGGTTGGAGTGTGGAGCAGAGACAGGTTTGTTGCAGGATCGAGCAAGGAGAGGGGTTGGCCCGTGTTCCAAAAAACCCTGAAATCGCCAAAGGATTTCAGCAAAGGATTTTTAAAGGCCAGGTGAGGGAGGGACGTCCCAGGGAATGTGATTACCTCGTGCACAATCCTCTGACTGGTTGATGTTGAGGCCACAGGGCAGGTAACATTATCCATCCTTAGGTGCCAGAAGGTCTGGGGGCTACGTGCTCATGATCATCAAGGAGTTAATTTCTTCCATTCGGTGGTGGTTTTTAGCATCTGAAAACCCAAGAAATATGCCTGAGATACTATTGTCTGAGTACTTCAGAGAGGAACTACAGCAGAGGAGATGGGGGATGGGTCTGTCCTAGGAAGGCCCCATAGGGTACTGCTTGCTTACAAGGGGACCATACTTTGAGAACCACTGCTCTACTGGCTTGGAATGTTAAGAAAGTAACGGAAGAATCCCTTCCCAGATCTAGATTCTAGTATCGCCAGCTATTTTGGTGGGGGGAAGGGTAAGTTTTGTCCTTGCTTGGACTTCTTGTTCATTTATATCGAAGCCTATTTGAGGCAGTGCGCTCGGCGGTCCTGCACAGCTGTCTTTTGCTTCAACGGTGTTTGCAATGAACAGACCCAGGGACGCTCCTTGCTCCAGCCCCCGACCACCCTCCTACCTTTCTTCCAGTCGCAACCTTTAGAATCAGCCACTCACCTATGCTCAGCCTCCAGGACAGGCCAGCACCGTTTTGTGAGCTTAAATCCTTGTCACTGATCAACCACAAGTTCCCAGCTTCCTCAGAATTATTCCATCGAGGTGGAGGCCGCCGTCCACCGCCTGTTCAGCCTGCATCTGTGGACACTTACCTCTCTCTGAGCTTCTGTTTCGACAGCAGCAATGGGACTCTGGACAGTGTGGGCCACATTTGGCGCCAACTGGCTGAGGAGGAGTGCGAGGGCGCCCAGCGCCTCTTGAAAATGCAAAACCAGTGATGCGGCCGCGCCCTCTTCCAGGATGCGCAGAAGCCTTCTCAACATGAGCGGGGTAGAACCCAGGACGCTGTGGAAGCCGCCATTCTTAGGGAGAAGAACCTGAACCAGGCACTATGGGATCTGCGCGCCCTGGGCTCTGCCCGCGCGGACTCCCACCTCTGTGACTTCCTGGAGAGCCGCTTCCTGGAGGAGCAGGTGAAACTCATCAAGAAGATGGGCGACCACCTACCTGACCAAGCTCCGCAGGCTGGCTGGTCCGCAGGTTGTGCTGGGCGAGCATCTCTTTGAAAGGCTCACCCTCGAGCACAAACAGGAGTCTCTGAAGTCCAGCGGCCTCTGAGGAGCCCCTCTGGCGTCAGAGCTTCCGCCTGAAGCCCCGCTCTGCAGCCACGAAGCAGCTTTGTAACCGCCCTGGAGCCCTCTCCCAAGCCTTGGACCAAATGGAAACAATAAAGCTTTTTGCAGAAGAAAAAAAAAGCCTATTTGAAACACAAACAGAATTAGGAGAAAAAAAGAAATATATATATATATATGTATATACACACATATATATTCACGTTCTCTTAACATATGAATTGCCCCACTTTATCTGTGTGAAATCAGTTTGTTCCCCTCATTGGGCTGGTTCTCAAGCTTTGCTGCTCATTTGAATTCCCTAAAGAGCTTTTAAGAAAAACATTGGCGTCTGGGTCCCAGCCCCAGAGATTTTGATTCAGGAGGTGTAGGGAGGAGCCTGGCACGGGGAGGTCTCAGAGGCCCCCAGGTGATTCTAATGTGCAGCAACTTTGTGAACCACCTCTTGACTTCAAGCCAGCTAGCGATCAGATATTAAATCTAAGACACATGGGCTAGTGCGTGAGCTCCTGAGCTCCGTGGCTAGGTGTATTTCATTTTCTTCTTCCTGGAAGATTCGTGCCAGGGAAAATGATTGATAGTTGTAGTACTTCTCTGAAATGGATTGAAATTTCCAATTAGCGTGAACAGGGGAGGGTGAGTGGGTGAATGCAATAAGGTGTATCATTTACGTATTGCCCTATGTGTATGGCTAGAAGCTTTTGCAACTGAGGTCTGCCCTGCTTTTCATGCTAATGGTAATGCTTGTCCTCCTAATGCAGCTGTAAACTTTCTAAGCCCATAGGTAGACAGCATCACAAAATATTTACCCCTCCCCACTGGCCCACTCTCAAGCTTCACTCTCCTTCCCTAATTCACAAATGTACATCAATGCGCTTGAGACCAATATCAACATATTGACCTTCAATTCTTCTACTTTGCAGCTTCCCTCTTATCAGGAGATGTCAGCATTTCGTGCAAGGACAAATGCTTGCCTCTTGGTGACTAATGTAGACAATGCCTCCAAGAGGCAAATAGCCCTTAGGGAGGGGGAAAAAGTCTTTCAAAAAGTTGACGCCCAGAGGAGGCATTTTCAGTCATCTCAGCTTAGAGGTCAAATATCCAAAATTTTTTTTTAAAGGTTAAAAAGAAGAAGAAGAAGAAAGCAAGGAAGAAAAGAAGGAAACAATTTTCTTATCTCATAGTAAAAAGGCAGTTTTCCTTAAAAAAAAGACTTAAGCCTTAAATTCTCTTTCCTAATCAAAATGTGCTTTTCCTTCTTTAGACCATTCCTCTTATATCCTGTATTATTCATGATGTTTAATTCTTGAAATAGCACGTGGCTGAAAACAGAAGCTCACGTCTTGTCCACTATGAATTAAATCTTTTCCTAGGACCCGTCTACAATGTACAATTTGGGGTCTGCCAACATAAGTATTTTCTCTGAAATAAGTTACAGCATTTTGCCTTTGCAATATATAGTGATACAATATATTGTTAACACAATATAGTTAATATAGTCAGTATAGTCAGTACAACTATAACGCACGTGATATGATGCCGCTTTGGTGATTTTCTTCATCCATGTAATTCTGAAATTTGACAGTATAGTTTTCATTTTCTAATGAGCTGAGTATTACCTTTGCAAGGATAGAAAAATAAAATAAATTCATAATGTTGTTGTGTGGTTTGTCCCTGGGGTGGATTACCATAATGGGGGGATATATGAGCCTTTCCCCAAGTCATTAAGAAACCTCCAGCGAGCAGCCCCTTGTCCTCTCCAGGGAGTGGGGGGAAAGGATCTTTAATCATCATAATCCTGGGAGGAGAAATCTCAGAAATAAGACATCTGCTTCTGTGCCTTGTTGTTTTGCAGAATAGCAATGATTGCTTTAGCAGCTTCTATTGCCGTATGTGTACAATAAGTAGATGAACATGAAACTGAATGAACACATAACAGAAGGATAAACCCACCCAGCTTAACAAATCCACTCTCTCACCTGCTGTGCCCTGAAACATGAAAGAATCACGGGATCATAAGGATTAATAAAATAACAGTCTCTGTTAACCAAATTGACAGGAGGTATAAGGATCATTTGTCTGATTTGGGAACAACAGCTTAACTGCTTAATTCTTTTTTTTAAGGGCAAATCATTCATGTATTGTTTAAAGATTGCAAGAGAACATCTGAATTTCGGGAGCACAATTTAAATGTTTTACTTTTTTGATAAAGCAGAGTATAATAGAAAAAACAATTAGTTTCCAGTAATATCTATATCACTATGCAGAATTAAGTCTACCACAGACATGTTACCTGGAAACAAAACCCTGTTACAATAAGCAAAGCTTCAACCAGAGCGGCTACTTTTCGGGACAGGGGAAAGGTTCATCCCTATAGGAGGATGATGTGCTGTGTAAAATGGCTGCAAGGTCACAGCCTTGAGGGCATTGGAAGCCTATTATCCTATTCCACATTAAGTAGTTTGGTGAACTTCAAATGTCCGTTCATCTGCAACCAAGCTGGCAACCTTTAACTGATATTTCAAGCAGGTAAAAAATAAATTAAAAGAAATCCCTACAACTGATGTTCCTTGATTTACACTGTTAAATGGTTCATTAACATGTAATTCTGTTTAAGAATTACATTTGAGACTCCTTGCTCAGATTTTGGTTCACAGTACAAATCTTTCAGAGATTCAAGTTTTTATTAATCAATAATTTGTCAGCTAGGATACATTCAGGCAACAGCTGCAACTACAGAACAGGTGCACTGCCTCAGCGCCTTGAAAAGATATAATCTTGCGCACTACTAGCAGAAAAAGTATCGGTTACCAGACAGCATATGTGCAGTACAGCAAGACAAAAACATATATTCATATGTTGGCTTGTTTAAGCCTCAAGCCCTCGATCTTTGTTGAAATACAATAATTTCATTCCTATGGTTTTCAATACCAAAAACTCAACCTCCAGGAGGGCTAAAGTCTAATTTGTACTCCAAACCAAGTAGCAGTGCAGTTTGCTACTACTGAGGCTGAATCCATAAAGACTTCAAGACCACGTCCAGAAGACAAGTTATTATATATAATACCCTAAAAGTTCTGAAACATAATTATCATATACATAGCTGGTCCTTCAGAGCTTTTTACCTATAACATGTTTTTTGGTGCCAGTTATTTAATGTACTGGAGATAACTGTGACTTACCGATCAAATAGTTGAATACTTATACTTACTTGGGATTTCATTTCTGCTGAAAGACAAAGGAAGAACAGGACTCACTTAAAAAAGACAAACTTTAGAAATGAAAGTAAAAATCTTACCACACACTGTCACTTTTGGAGGCAGCATAGAGGGGCAGTCAACGGTAAAACACTGGTGAAACAGGTCAAAACTCTAGGCCCAAAATCCATTATTATTATCATCGGTGACAGTACCACCACTGCGCCCTTCATAATTACTCATCACTCCTAAGATTCTTCACTTGGCACCACACGTTGTGTTTAAGAGAAACACTCTGGGAGGTTTTGAATCAGACTTGTGTTTTTGTTAGCCAAGTTACAGGACAATTTTTAGCGTGGGGAGAAGGGAAGAAGGAAACGGACCAGAAAAAGAATTTAAGCCATCATCTAGAAACCAACAGAGCACCGATAGTTCCAAACATTATGTCAGACACTAAAATCACTGATCTAGGCTCAAGTGGTTTATAAAACCTATAAAAAGACTACACCAGCAAAGTCCCCATTTATCTGTAGAGCTCAGAAACTAAAACAAGGAATATTTTAGCTTAAAACCTTATCTCAAGAGAATCATATACACTTCACATGAAGAAAAATACCTGAAACCAAACATTTTTAAAAGCTCCAATACCCAAAATATAAGAAAAAAAAAATAATTCAGAAGACTCAATCAATCTCTGATAATCACAAACGGCTGGGCAATCTCTATCTCCCTTCCACACTTACCATCCATCCCATGGAATACCAAGGGAGATGAGACCTCCCAGACTTACGCAACAGCTGGCTGCTGCAAAGTTCTCTGGAGACTCCTTGTGGAATAGCAGCTTCGCATCTCTTGTGTCTCTCCCTATCATGATCATGCAGGAAGCAAGGCTGGCTGTGCTATTTCTTATCATTGTCTGTCACCCATGTGCAACATGGGTCTTGCACAGAGAAGTAAAAAGTTGTACAGAGAAGTAAAAAGTAGTTCCCTTTACCCCGGAACGTTGAGGCTGACGTACAGGGGTAATTCTCCCATGCACACAGTCATTACTTAGGCCGACTCAGTGACTTCAACAGGCTTCATCATGTGATCAGGTTTGTTGCCAGCTGCATAATGCTCCCACATCTGTAGATAGAGCTGCTCTAGTTCCATTGTGTATTGTTTGGTGTTGAACAGAGGGCTAGATATTCTCTGCTTCCAGAATTTGCCACGAATTTTCTTCAGGTATTCTAGGTCAGTTCCCAGTTTCACAGCTATGTCTTCATAGTCTTGTCTATTTTTAGCAATAAGCTCAGGACAGCCTAAACAAATGAGCTGGGAAGCTGCAACTCGGGAAGCGAGAGTCTCTCCTGGCATAGTCACCATGGGTGTCCCTGCCCAAAGCACATCCATCCCTGTGGTGTGTCCATTACAGAGTGGAGTGTCCAAGCAGACATCAGCCAGCTGGCCTCTGCGAACATGTTCCTCTTTAGGAGCAACAGGTGAAAAGATGATACGGTTCTGGGGAAGGCCCAGATTTTGTGCGTACCGTTGAATATTAGGTTCTCCTACTGCTGGAAAACGCAACAGCCACAGTACACTATTGGGAACACGCTTCAGAATGCTTGCCCACATCTGCAAAGTAGGTGGGTCAATTTTATATAACTGATTAAAGTTACAGTACACAATGGCATCTTCCGGTAACCCGTACTGAGAACGTGTGGTTACAATAATGGTACGGGGAACCTCCTCTCCAGTGGCAGCCTTATTGTTGATCTGGGGAGTTGCCAGTCCATTGCTAATACTGAATCCATTAATTGTTATCTGAATTTGTCCTCTGTTAATCATATCAATAACTGCTTCTGCAATAGAATTCATAGAAATGACAGGCATATTAAGAGCCGTATTACTGCTGTCTGTGTTGTCTTCTCCATCAGGACATTTCATCTTGACTACTTTCACATCTGGTAGACTATCCAGAAATGCTTTGAGGTCGATGCCATTCAGCACAATCCGATTGTCATAAATGTGCCCATTGGACTTAAAATCGATGACCGCTTTTTTCTTCAGGTGAGGGAACATATTAGCGTGATCACCAATAAAGAAAGTACGGGGCATATAAGCCAGTTTCTCAGAATACTGCTCAGCAACTTCAGCAGGTGAAGTTTCCTGATCAGTGATGATATAATCCATGAAAAGCGCGCCACTGGTCCCAGGGTACCCCAGCCACATTGCCTGAATAGGAGCTGGCCTGAGAGCAAAGAGTTCATTTCGAGCACCCCTGGTATAACCATTCATATTTACAAGGATGTGTATACCATCTTGATGGATGCGATCAGCTGCTTTTCCATCGCATGGAATCTGAGAAAGATCAATGAAATGATGGGCTTCTGACATCACCTTCACTCGGAAGTTTGTGCCATCATCTGGGCTCAGGGCATAACAGAATACCTCAAATTTGTCAGAGTTGTGCATGCCTGGAATAGACTGCATAAGATGAGAAGTAGGATGATTCCCAAAGTCAGAACTCACGTATCCTACACGCAGTCGGCCACCACTGAGCCGCAAGTCTTTTGGATGTTCATACGGTGGTTTGTGAAGGACATTTATATTATCCAAGCAGGCGTTCCCATGCCTCTCAGCAATAGCCTTTCTGAAGCCATGAGAAAGAGGATACAGCATACTATGATGAGGTTGCACGGAAGGCAACCTGTTCTTCTCTAACTGGTCAGCCACAATGCCGACCAACTTCTTCATTCGCTCATCATAGTCTGTCCAATCACAGACAAGCTGCAGGCAATGAGCCAAATTACAATAAGCGTCAGGTAAATCAGGTTGAAGCTTCAGAGCGGTGCGATAAGAAGCAATTGCTTCTGGAATATTCCATGAATCCTTGTGAATGGCAGCCAGATTGCTGTGGGCATCCACAAATGCAGGGTTAATCTGAATGGCACGAATATAACACTGCAAGGCTCCCTGGACATCCTGCATCTCCATTAGAGTGTTTCCCATATTATAGTAGGCCTCAGAAAAGGTAGGACTGATTCGAATAGCCTCCTGATAATGCATCAGAGCTTCCTGCAGTTGTCCCTGCTGCTTCAATACACTTGCTAAATTTGAATGGGCAACAGCAAACTCTGGGAAGACTTCTAAGGCTTTATGATACAAGCGAAGTGCCTCTTCAATGTTTCCCTGTTCTCTTTTGATATTGGCTAGGTTATTCAGAGAGTCTGCATGGGTGGGGCACAGCCCGAGAGCTGCATTATAACAATCTTCTGCTTCGGCACCACTGCCCTTCTCTTTGAGAGCGTTGGCTAGGTTGCAGTAAGCATCAGGGAAATGGGGTTGCAATTCAATAGCTCGCCTGTAGGTGTCTATTGCCAGATCTATCAGGCCTTGCTCATAGTATGCATAAGCCAGGTTGCCATGTACCCCTGCATGATTTGGGCTCAAGCTTAGAGCAAAAAGGTAAGCTGCCACAGCTCTGTCAAAAATCCGTGCCTCTTTGAAGACATTTCCTAAATTGATATAAGCATCCAGAAAATGGGGGTCAAGGGTGACAGCCTTTTCAAAGTGATGAATTGCAAGCCAAATCTCCCCTTGTGCATTGAAAACACAGCCAAGATTACTCCAAGTTACTGCAAAGTTCGGTTGCGTCTCAATTGCTTTCAGATAACATGCCTTGGCTTCTTCCAAGCGACCCAGGGCTTTGAGCAGGTTCCCCAGGTCACTGAGAACACAGTACAAATCAGGATTGCACTGAAGAGCAGAGACGTAAGCTTGTGCTGCCCCTTCCAAGTCACCTGCTGCTACCAAAGCGGCTGCCAGGTTAATATAACCATCGATGAAATCTGGCTTGAGATGCACTGCATACCGGTAATGCTCAATTGCTTCCTGCAACTGCCTTCCTTCTCTGTACACATTCCCCAAATTCGAATAGGCTTCTGCCAGAAGAGGGTTCTGTTTGATTGCCAGAGTACTAAAGTGGGCAGATCTGTCCAGACTTCGACACTGGAAGTGTATAGATGAAAGTAATAAAAGTACATCAGTATTGTCTGGCTCTTGTCTCCAGAGCTGCATGCAGTATCTCTCAGCTGCCTCAAAATCTCCCGCCTGATATTCTCGATGTGCCAACTCAGCTAACCCTTGGAAGGTTAGTTTCCTTGGCTCTGTGCTGTCGGCCACGTTGCCCATGGAAGACGCCATCTGGAGCTTCTGGAGGGAGAGAGAAAAGGGGATCACTGAGTCCCGCTGCCGCCACTACTGGCAAGAGTGTTTCTAGAGGGAGCAAATACGAGGGCAGCAGCCATACCACTGCTTTGACAGGCTTAAGCAGCGGCAACAGTTACAGGCACCGAACCTTAGGAACTCTGGTTAGCCATCTACCTCTCACGGTCTTGAAATCTTAATTCTTAACCCTGCCTTCTTCCACCATATTTTCTCCTATTCAGGGAATAAAAATTACCTATACACTTGCCTTAGAAGAAATCAAAAGTCAGTAGTAGTCCAAACACTTTTTAAAATTGTGTTTTCTGTCCAGTTGGAAATGAAATAGATGATTGAATTTTCTTCATCATTCATATAGTCAATGTGGAAAACATTAGGGCCGTGAATTTCAATACAGTAAGATCAAAAATTTTAAATTGGCCTTCCCAAACCAGTAATAAGTAACCGATATTGTATATAATGCTAAAATCTTAGAGACTGAGCTTGATATTTATAAACTTGTGAAAACATTAGCTAATTTCTCCTCATATTTCTCATGCCTCAAACCTGAGTATTACTTTTTTAAAAATAAATTTATTTACTTTCTTGTGTGTGATACGCAGGCCTCTCACCACTGTGGCCTCTCCCGTTGCGGAGCACAGGCTGCGGACGCACAGGCTCATCGGCCATGGCTCATGGGCCCAGCCACTCCGCGGCATGTGGGATCTTCCCGTACCGGGGCATGAACCCGTGTCCCCTGCGTCGACAGGCGGACTCTCAACCACTGAGCCACCAGGGAAGCCCCTATTTATTTACTTTTATTTTGTCTGCGTTGGGTCTTCAGTGCTGCGTGCGGCTTTTCTCTAGTTGCGGTGAGCGGGGGCTACTCTTTGTTGCGGTGCATGGGCTTCTCATTACAGTAGCTTCTATTATTGTTCCACAACTCTATGGGTTGCTTTTTAGGTCCTATGAAGAACCCTAGAAATTAGTTCATGTAATTATAGGTTTTTGCAAAATTGTCAGAAGTGAGATATTTTAACTTCCATCAGGTAAGACCAGCGTCTCTTTCTTTGCCAATCTTTCTTCTATCATATTCAGCTACGTTGGATCATATTGGAATGGCCACAGGCTTTTTTGAAATCTAGCTAAAGAGATGTTTTAAGTGAGGCTATTATGTGATTTTCAGACACCACCATATGTCATTGACTATATACTATCCCATTACAGGAATAACTTCCAGTACTCTTACTGACTACTCGACTGACTTAACTAGCGCAAGACACAGAAGCATAAGGACAAAAACCACCTTACAGTACAGCCATGTCTTGCACTTCACAGCTCTGAAAGCATGTGCATTTGAAGAAAAAAAAAAGAACTGAAAAGTATAAAACCAGAAGCTTTTCTGTGGAAAATTATTTCAATCATTAGGCATGTGAAAGAGAAGTCAAAGATTCAGTTCTCATCAATGCTCCGTCAAAACGGAAATTTTCTTCTGTCAAGAATATACTCCAGGGGCTTCCCTGGTGGCACAGTGGTTAAGAAGTCGCCTGCCAATGCAGGGGACACGGGTTCGAGCCCTGGTCCGGGAAGATCCCACATGCCGCGGAGCAACTAAGCCCGTGCGCCACAACTACAGAGCCTGCGCTCTAGAGCCCGTGAGCCACAACTACTGAGCCTGTGAGCCACAATTACTGAAGCCTGAATGCCTAGAGCGCGTGCTCTTCAACAAGAGAAGCCACCTCAGTGAGAAGCCTGTGCACCACAACAAAGACTAGCCCCCACTCACTGCAACTAGAGAAAGCCCGCACACAGCAACCAAGATCCAACACAGCCATAAATAATTAAATAAATAAAAGAATAGACTCCATCAGTAATGTGTGTAATGGAATGGTGTGAATGAGTATTTTATCAGAATTCCTGTAATGCACAAACCTATAGCAGTACTGAAATCAGTAATGCATTTATAATAGTAAATATTTATGAGGAAGTAGTCCATAGAGATTTTCTCAAAGTTAACAATGAAAATTAATGTGACATTATCAATAATAAATTGTGAAGCTGAAATAAACTTTTCTAAACTATTAATAACTAAGAGAAAATTCTAATCAACCATGTTAAAAGTAATCTATGTCTATAAACTACAAAGTTTATTTCTTAAAATTTTATTTCTAAAATACATAAATTGTCATATGAGGAGGCAGTAAAAGAATTTATAGCTAAAAGAGTGGGGAAAAGTTTTATACAGACACATCTGGCAGTAGTTAACTTTTTTTTGTTTTGTGCGGTACGCGGGCCTCTCACTGTTGTGGCCTCTCCCGTTGCAGAGCACAGGCTCCAGATGCGCAGGCTCAGCGGCCACGGCTCACGGGCCCAGCCGCTCCGCAGCCTGTGGGATCTTCCCAGACTGGGAACCCGTGTCCCCTGCATCGGCAGGCGGACTCTTAACCACTGCGCCACCAGGGAAGCCCAGTAGTTAATTTTTAAATGTCATTTTTCTAGATTTTGTGACACCTATAGTATTGATATTTGAATGCATTAAAAAAATTGTACTTTGAAGATTTGTTACTTCCAGGTAAAATAAAATATTTTGAAGCAAAACAACGTTTCCACTGAGAAAAACAAAAAATGCCAAATAAAATAGACAGCCTTCAATCAAAAAGTTCTAGACATACCAAGAGATAGAATCATATGACAAAAATTTTAAGAAAAGAACAGATAATACAAAAATATTTATATAAGATACTGTGTATCTTTATCAGGAAAAGTCTTTATCAAGAAAAAACTTTAAAACCATCAGAAATAATATTATATTTTATTTACTTGTGTATTTTATTTATATATAGACATTTATATATTTATATAAAGAACTTAAAGATAAAGCCCTAGTTAAGGCAGTGACAATAGCAGTAGCAGTGGGAGTGAAAAGAAATGCTTATATTCAAGCATATTTTGTCAGTAAAAGTCCAAGATCAAATGTCTGACTGCACACATGGGATGGATAGACAGAGTGGGAAAAATCAAAGTTAACTACAGAGGTTCTAGCGAACATGGGGTTGCCATCACCCAACCCAAGGGGTTGCGATCATCCTCAAGGTCGAGGAGACTCAAAGGGAAGGTCATGCATGGTCAGAGGAAAAGTTAATTGGTGGGAAAATAAGACTCCCGGTCTCTCTATCTCTTTCTACCAGTTTTTTAAACATCTTTATTGGAGTATAATTGCTTTACAATGGTGTGATAGTTTCTGCTTTATAACAAAGTAAATCAGTTATACGTATACATATGTCCCCTTATCTCTTCCCTCTTGCATCTCCCCCCCTCCCACCCTCCCCATCCCACCCCTCTAGGTGGTCACAAAGCACCCAGCTGATCTCCCCATGCTATGCGGCTGCTTCCCACTAGCTATCTATTCCTTACACCAGTTTTGTTTTTCTGCTCATATACATAGCAGCATTTCATTCAAGAGGAAAGTCATTGATCTGACTGGTCAAATTAAAAAACACAGTTCAAGGCACATTTACAGTGGTTAGTAATTTAGAATTACTAACCACAATTTAGAAAGTCATGTTCCCAGTTTCCCTCTTCCTACACCGTGGAACACATTGACCATTTCTCCAAAGTTTCCACTCCATAGAGCGGACCAGAGATGACATTAGCCCAGAACTGAGAGCTTGGCACGAGATGGTGTCAGCCCCACCTAGAGCTCTGGCATAATTTATAACCCAACCCAGCTCTACACACAGCTCTGCATGGAATCTTGGGACTAAACTCAGCCATAATAATGTGATTCTGTTTTGCATTTGGTTTTCTTCCTTGCTTCACTTTCCCTGGCCACTCTGACAAACAAACTGTCAGGCATTCCTGGGCCACTCACTAACTTTATTCCATTTAATGTCATCCAGATTCCCAAGAAAATTACTAACATTAAGGAGGGAAATTGGGAACATGGTGAGTTTCAGATGCCTGAAATATACAGGTAATTGAATCCAGTTAAGTAGCAAATTATTTGGATCTCTAATATGCCAGTAGAACAGCAGACTAAGCTCAATTCAATGTACTCTTACTGGAGACCCATGTAAACTCTGGGTGAATTTTGAAAAAGTGAAAAGCACATAGCTGAGATTAAAAGAAAGAAAGGAACACCTGCATGTTTCAGAAAGTAACAGAGAACTTAAATCTAGAGAAATAAGAGCGGACTGATGTCTATGGGTTCTGTTCCTTAGTATAGGCCTTATGTAAATAGGGGCTGGAGCTAGAAATCTCACATTACCTTGAGGCCAGGAATTTAGACTCAGGAAGGAACAATATTGAGAAGTTGGTACAGATATCCTACAGAAAGTTCATGAGGAACTGCTTAGTCCATTAAGAGGGCCAAGGGAGGTGGTGAGGAAGACTGATATCTCTTTAAACCCTTCAGGTACAGAAAACATCAACACCTCTGAAAAGTAGGCCTGTCCTTCCCAGAGTTGTGATGGCCAGCTTGTCACTAACCTGTAGGGCCCTGTATGGATCAGAAACTGCAAGGAGAGTAATTCAAAGAAAAACAGATGCAGGATGGCTGTGGCAATAAATCCAAGGACCCTATCAGAAAGAAAATTAAAACCACTCTGAAGGGAAATTTTAACAAACCAGAGCAGATAGTATCCTAACCAGAATAGAATAATAATTCTGAGGAAGTTACTTGAGTTATTTAAGTAATAGTCAATGCATTTCCATGGCCAGGCCCTTTTGAAGAATTCTAAAACATATACAAACAATTCATTTACATCTTATATATCCCACCATCCAGAGCAAAATTCACTTCTGAACTGTACTGGTGGAAACCGGGCAGCACTATGGAGAAAATAAAAAGGTGTTTACCATCAAAAAACGTGAAGGGAAGAAAGATAATGTCTAATTTTTAATTATCCTGTGGTTTATTTAAATCTTTTGGAAACCCAAAATAGAGAAAACCTAGGAGGAAACGAAGATTTACATATTTAGAGGTTTATCAACTCATCTATCAAAGCTTTATTAATCTCTTCTTTGAATAACATTCCCGAGAGGTATAAATGTGTCCAGTGATAGGGTTGAATAAGCCTGAGAGAATTTCAATTGTTTCCTATTCTTGGTCAGCTATTAAGACCTTTCAGGAGCATCTTGATTTTCATGGCATCATCCAACAAAAAGCAGGATAGTTTACAGAAAGTCCTGGTCCACTTTTTGGCGTGCTTCTGTGTTTATGTTTTTGTTTTTTTCACATTGGGCGGTTCCATTAGGCTACCTATTGCAGACTCCCCCATTCACGTATGCATTCATTCAAACAATATTTACTGAGTTGAGATATTTAATTAACACTCAATAAATGATGCTTAGATGAATGAATGCGCTTTTTATCAAAGTAAGTGTTAAGTACTGAGAAAAATTACAGAATGTATGATCCCAGACCCACAAAAGCTTATAACTGTGTTGAGGATATAACATATGCTGAGGAAATAAGTAATATATCATATTGGACAGTTTCTAAGTTCAAAAATGAGTTCTTATAAATAATCAGAGCCTAAGGAGGACAAAGAAGGGACAGTTCATTATGGGTTGAATCTATCAATAAATGTACCTTTCAGATGAGATTTGAGATTGACCTTAAAGAAAGAAGAGGACTCAGATATAGGAACAGAGCACAAAAAAGGCATGGTGATAGCATGTGCATAGATAGTGTGGCCAACATTTATGTTCTTCATTAAAGATAGTCAGAGATAACCCAAACGTAACTGTTTCCATGGGTCCATTCTCAGTATCCAAACAAAACGGCAAATCCTATCTTAGCAAAACTACTGAAAAACACAGTCTTTAACAAAGAGATTGTGAAGGAAAGGGGGAGAGAAAGGCTTGCATCCCACACCACACAACAAAACTTATTTAATTATTTGTTTAATTTTCTCCCTCTAAAAATTTCCTCTCCCTCTCTCTGTACGTCTCTCTTCTCCCACGTCTGGCCACACTCTACCAGCCATCTTTCCAGATCTTTCCAGAACTCTCTATCCTAGTTTCATTATGCCACATTTTAAACATCTCACAGGTCTCCAGGATGAATCCCCATCACTTATTCCACAAAGACAAACAAAGGACACTTCTCAGGATCACGTTTCTTTGAAGGAAGAGGTCATGAGGAGTGATTATAAATAATATAAGGTGGAGAGCAGTGAAGTAAAATACCATTTTTCTTCTTAGAATGTGAATACAGGGAACTTTGGGAAACTAGAAAATCTAGCAAGGATTCATTGATAATTATTTATTTTCAATGAATGAAATAAAATGTAATAATACAGCTAAACTCTGACAGGTGAACTTTTTCAAAAGGTGCTTTCACACCTTCACTATTGGGATGTGTTTGATAAACACATCTTTCCTTCTTTACTTTCTTCTTTCTTTGCAGATACTGGCACCAAACTTTCAAACAATACGAACCTTCCCATAAGTCCCTTGCCAGGCAAGATTAAGGTAAAACAATCCAAACAGATTTTTGAAGAAGATAACTGGTTGAAAGCACAGGAAAAGTGTTGGGTTTCTCTTTTCATCAGTCACATGAAGAGTAATGTGGGAACTGGTTTAAAAAGTCTCTCTCCATGAGGGGCTAAGGTTAAGATTAGAACTTCTGAGGGCAGAAGAGCAAAACAACCACAACAATCCACATATTTTCAAGAGCTGCCCTTTGGATGTGAGGGATTCATTTTTCCCACTATTTTTTCAGCAACCCAACTGGTGTCTTTATTAAATGATATAAGAGAATACAGTGTGGCCAAGAAGACTTAGATTTCCTTAGCCCCAAGTCAGATATTCTCAATTGACTGTCCACTCAAATTAAAAAGAGAGGGCTTCCCTGGTGGTGCACTGGTTGAGAGTCTGCCTGCCGACGCAGAGGACATGGGTTTGTGTCCTGGTCCAGGAAGATCCCACATGCCGTGGAGCGGCTGGACCCGTGAGCTGTGGCCACTGAGCCTGTGCGTCTGGAGCCTGTGCTCTGCCACAGGAGAGGCCACAACATCGAGAGGCCCATGTAACGCAAAAAACCCAAAAAAAACCACCAAAATCAAAACAGATAAAAAACAAATTAAAAAGAGAGATTTACAAGAGGAAACTGGATACAACTGAGTGTACTTTTATTTCAACCTTTACCTGAATTTTTTGTTTAGTTTTCAATTCTTCGCTGAAGTGCCTACATTAATATGTTTTTAAGAACATTGCCTTAAGTTGAAGTATTCATTCAGTATATTCATTTACTATAATTTAGAAAAGCCAAATGATTTAGGCAAATTCATTTCTATATTGCCACAGCAGTGTATTGTGAACTAAATGACACCTGGCAGTTCTTTACTTAGATACTAACTCAATTAGAAGGTAGAACAAGGATACCTACCCATTCAGGGAAGGAAAGGTCACTTAGCCTGTGTAGCTGTCTTAGGTCTCTTATCATCACAGTAACAAATGGAAGACTGAAAACCATATGATCATCTCAATAGATGCAGAAAATGCTTTTGAAAAAAAATTCCATATCCATTCATGGTAAAAACTCTCCAGAAAGTGGGCATAGAGGGAACATACCGCAACATAATAAAGGCCATATATGATAAGCCCATAGCTAACATACTCAATGGTGAAAAGCTGAAAGCATTTCCCCTAAGATCAGGAACAAGTCAAGGATGCCCACTCTCACCACTTTTTTTTTTTTTTTTCACCACCACTTTTATTGAACGTAGCTTTGGAAGTCCTAGCCACAGGAATCAGACAAAAATAAATAAATAAGTTAAAGGACTCCAAAATGAAAAGGAAAAAGTAAAACTGTCACTGTTTGCAGATGGCATGATACATAAAAATCCTAAAGACACCATCAAAAAACTATTAGAGCTCAAAAACGAACTTGGTAAATTTGCAGGATACAAAATTAATATATAGAAATCTACTGTATTTCTATACACTAACGGTGAACTATCAGAAAGAGAAATTAAGGAAACAATCCCATTTACAATTGCATGCAGAAGAATAAAATACATAAGAATAAACCTGGCTAAGGAGGTAAAAGACCTGTACCCAGGAAACTATACGACACTGATAAAAGAAATTAAAGATGACACTAACAGCTGGAAAGATATACCATGGTCACAGATTGGAAGAATTAATATTGTTAAAATAACCATCATACCCAAGGAAATCTATGGATTCAATGCAGTCTGTATCAAAATATCAAGGGCATTTTCCACAGACCTAGAACAAATAATTTTAAACTTTGTATGGAAACACAAAAGATCCTGAATAGCTAAAACAGTCTTGAGAAAGAAGAACACAACTGGAGGAATCATGCTCCCTGGCTTCAGACTGTGCTACAAACCTACAGTAATCAAAACAGTATGGTACTGGCACAAAAACATTGATCACTGGAACAGAATAGAGAGCCCAGGAAGAAACCCATGCACTTATGGTCAATGAATCTATGACAAAGGAGGCAAGAATATGCAATGCAGAAAAGTCTGGGCTTCCTTAGGGATGGTTTCATCAATTAATTTGTTTTCTTCAATGGACCATACTTTCCATGTCTTTGTATACCTTGTGATTTTTTTGGTTGAAAATTTGCCTTTCAAATATTATAATGTGGTGTCTATGGAAATCAGATTCTCCCACTTTCCCAGGGTTTTCTGGGCTTTTGATTGTTGAAGTCTGTAGTAGTCTGTTTGTTTAGAGACCTTTCCAAACTATTTTTGCAATGATTGAATTCCTTATCGTATGTAGGCACTGAAGTCTCTGTTCCTTTCGTTCATGCTTAGCTAATGTTTTGACAGAGATTTCCTTGAATTCCTGCACCTAAAACAAACAAAAACAAATATACACAAGCACATCCACATGCACACTCAAAGGCACACACCTCTTCCCATTGTGCAGATTGCTGGATCACTTCTTCAACATTTAGCTGACCTGCATTGAGTTCAGGGCTCAGCCCATGGTAAAAGCTTAGAGACTCCTCTGGTGTTTTCAGAACATGCCTCTTATCTTGAGTATGCATGTGGCTTTCTTAATCTCTCTGGACACATGTGTACTTTTTGTATGTTCTAATTTCCCAAAGAATCTCCCCCAACTTTTGCTCCTGGATCTTATGTGGTCTATTGTATTTCAATGCACGGTCTTCTGCCCCAGCCATCTGTGCTTTGTTAGTTCACCTTGCACTTTTTTTGAGCAATGACCGCTGCTTTTCCAGACTGTGTTCCAAGTTAGGTAAGACAGAGATAAGCATCTTGTGTCAGTCCTTCAGGTAGCTCCCAGACAGGTGAGAACAGATACACATAATAATCTGAGAGTACAGTCTCTTCTGCTCCCTCCGGAAGCAGGATTGAGGGTCCCATACTAGGAATGGTCTGCTGCTATTTTAAGACTGTCATTGCATTAAGACTCCACCACTTTAAGACCATCACTACACTAACAGTGGATGGGGCAAGGGAAAATAAAAATGCCACAAAGCTTTCCTGCCATTTTCAAATTGCCTCTTCCCTGGTTCAGTATGTGTTTGGTTACTTGAAATCTTTGGCTGATTTCAGGACAAAGAGAAACTCAAAGAACCCCACAACAAGAAACAGTATCATCACACTCTCAGAAGCCAAAAGACAGAGAAAGAATCTTTTCTCCCAGAGGAGAAAGAAAAAGGAAATTTGTTGCAAAACAGGGATCCTCAAAAAGATTAATAGCTAATTTCCTATCTGAAACCACAGAAGCAAAAGGCCAGACATATTAAAGTGCTGAAAGAAAAAAGCTGTCCACCAAGAATTGTATATTTGGTCAAACTGGTTTCAAAACTTAGGGAGAAATTAACATATTCCCGGATGAACAGAAGCTGAGGACGGTTGTTTTACAACTTCCTACCACTGCCCTAGGAGAAATGCTCAATTGAACCTTCAGGTTGAAATGAAAGGACATTAGACAGCAACTCGAAGCTGTATAAAGAAATAGAAATCTCCAGTAAAGATAAATACATGGGCAAACACTAAAGCCAGTATTGTGTTACTGGCTTGTAACTCTACTTTTTATTTCTTACATGACTGAGAAAACAAATACATAAAATAATCATAAACCCATGTTATTGGGCTCACAAAGTATAAAGGTGTATTTTTTGACAACAATAACGTAAAGAGGAGAAATGGAACTGTAGGGCAACAGAGTTTCTGTGTGCTATTGAAATTGGTTTCAATTCAAATTATATTGTTCTAACTTTAGAATGGTAAATGTAGTCTTCTTGATAACCACAAAGAAAATATCAATAGACTATATGCAAAAAGAAATGAAAAGGGAATCAAGAGTTCACTACAAGAAAATCGGCTAAGCACAGAAGAAGTCGGTCATGGAGTAAATGAGGGGAAAAAAATGCATATGACATACAGAAAACAAGCAGGAAACAGAAAGATTTAAGTTCATCCTCATCAGTAATTTTTGAAAAAGTAAGTGGATTAAGCTCTCCAATAAAAAGATAAACATTGGCAGAAAGGAGTTTAAAAACAACCATAATCCAAGTATATGCTGTCCACAAAAAACTCGCTTGATTTCTAAAGACACAAGTTGGTTGAAAGTTAAAGCATAGAATAAAATATCCCATGCCAATAGTAACAAAAAAGAAAGAAAGAAAGAGAGAGAGAGAAAGGAAAGAAGGAAGGAAGGAAGGAAGGAAGACAGATCGGGGATGGCTATGTTAATATCACACAAAAGAAACTTTAAATCAAAAACTATCACAAGAGGATAAGGAGGCCACTGTACGTTGATAACAAGTTCAATCTATCAAGAAGATATAACAACTATAAACATATATGTACCAAACAACCCCCAAATATGTGAAGCAAACATTGACAGAATTGAAGGAAGAACTAGATAGCTCTAAAATAATAGTTGGAGATCAATACCTTGCTTTCAATAATGGATAACACATCTAGACAGAAGATCAGTAGAGAGGTAGGGGGACTGAATAACACATTTAACCAACTAAACCTAACAGCCATATATAGATCACTCCACTCAACAGCAGAAGAATACACATTTTTCTCAAGTACACATGGAACATTCTCCAGGATAGACCATATGTTAGGCCACAATACAAGTACCAATACATTTTTAAGAAATGGAAATCATACAAAGTATCTTCTTTAGCCACAGTGAAATGAAGGTAGAAATCAATAACAGAACCATTGGTAGCCATTTCCCATCATGCCTGCCACACATGATATAAAGCAATAAAGGAAAAAACATAATTCACCATTTAGAGAAGTGGGAAAGAGGACATACCATTGACACAGAGTGTGTGCTGTTTCCTGTTGTCAGGGATAGAAATAAATTAGCATCGTTTATTCATTAGTGTGTTAATTCCTTGGTCAATCATTGGGCAGCTGGTGTTTCTGCCTGATGGGAAGATTTCCTATACTCAGTGTTGAGTGGAGCCAACCTTGAAAGAGACATTTAAAAGCATTATACTGTGATGGGCTTTGCAGTACCCTTCCTCCTATACCAGTATTTAGGCTGGGGTATTTCCATGGAGTGTGTACAATCGTAGGCCCCAGGTCACCAAAATTTAGTTTGATTCCTTTTGTTAATACATTCCCTCAGTACTTTGTCTTTTGTATCCTTTTGCATTTACTTCATTCTGTAGTATCACTGCGAAAGAGCTTTGTTTCCTGTTCAGATGCCAAAAAGTGGATATCAATACCTCCTGAGTTTTACACATCAGAGATCAGTTTTAGATATCAGGGACAGAGACAGCAACTATTTCCAATGACTTTGAGGCATACATTGACCATGTGATTAACATGTTGAGTGTTGAAATGTGTGTCAAGCTCATTATACTTGCTCTAAAATGTTTCAAACTGCAAAGATTTAAAAATCTTTATCTTTGAATAGTTTTCCTGTGCTGTCCCTTTGCATCAGACTGTTAATGTGCAGTCTGGCAACTTCAAATAATGTGGCTTTGTAACCAATTATTTATAGATTGTTTTATCCACAGAGAATCTTTTTTTAGATAAATTTATTTATTTTTGGCTGTGTTGGGTCTTTGGTGCTGCACACGGGCTTTCTCTAGTTGGGGCGAGCAGGGGTTACTCTTCGTGGTGGTGTGCAGGCTCCTCATTGCTGTGGCTTCTCTTGTTGTGGAGCATGGGCTCTCGGCACTGGGGCTTCAGTACTTGTGGCACGCGGGCTTCAGTAGTTGTGGCTCATGGGCCCTAGAGCACAGGCTCAGTAGTTGTGGCACACACGCTTAGTTGCTCCATGGCATGTGGGATCTTCCCGGACCAGGGCTTGAACCCATGTCCCCTGCACTGGCAGGCGGATTCCCAACCACTGTGCCACCAGGGAAGTCCCTACACAGAGAATCTTAAAGTCAAAACATACAACTCGATTAACTACACTTCCTCCTGTTCACATTTCGCTCATCTTTTCTTCATCTTCTGTCTATGTTTCCTTGGCCCTGTTTATATTATGCACTTTTCCCATTATATTTGATTGTGTGTATTCTGGTGAGTTACCACAATGCTGTATGAGACACGGTAGGATAGAAATGCATTGAAGTCATCCATATATATGTAGTTTGCTTGAGTGCAGTGTTTTTTGTTTTCTGTACTGAATTCATTAGCATGGGTCAGTATGAAATTTAGCGTAGGTCAATATGTAATTTGTAAACTAATAGAGTCTTAAAAGTGAGGAATTAAGTCTTTTAAATTTAATTATTTATTGTAAAGAGCACAATAGCATACATAAACAGATGCCTAATGAAAACTTGTATTCTAATTTGGAACTCTCATGAACACCTATTTTTTTGTTCATCTAATGGTATGATAGTAGGCCATTTGATTATTTTTATTGTTATGGCTTTAACTTTAGAACAAGGAAATATTCATAAATTTTAAAAAGTATTTTTCTTTATTTGATGGGGGTGGGATACTGGAGAAATGAAAGGTCAAACACCTAGTGAGGAATCCATAGTTGTCTATACATTGTGTACTTTTATTTCAATAACTGATTTAAAATTCCTAAAAGGATGCTATAATAAGTTATTATGCCATTTTACAGACTGAATTAAGTGAATTTCAGGGAGGTATGAAACTTGCCTAAAGCTATCCAGCAGCCAAGTGGCAGAAGTGAGAATTAAATCCAAGTACACCTATCGCCAAAGTTTCTGCTCATCTCTTTACACCACCCACTTTTTTTTTTAAACATCTTTATTGCAGTATAATTGTTTTACAATAGTGTGTTAGTTTTTCCTTTACAACAAAGTGAATCAGTTATACATATACGTATGTTCCCATATCTCTTCCCTCTTGCATCACCCTCTCTCCCACCCTCCCTATCCCACCCCTCTAGGTGGTCACAAAGCACAGAGGTGATCTCCCTGTGCTATGCGGCAGCTTCCCACTAGCTATCTAATTTACATTTGATAGTGTATATATGTCCCTGCCACTCTCTCAGTTGGTCACAGCCCACCCTTCCCCCTCCCCATATCCTCAAGTCTATGCTCTAGTAAGTCTTACACCACCCACTTTTAATAGCCAATGCTTTCCTGCTTACAAATATGACTGAGGTTTCCAGACAGTCAGCATTGCTTTTTAATCAGACAGAAAAATTACTGTTGATTCTCTAAAGGCATATTCCTTTTCCATTAAGTGACTTTAGTTGTTGAAATAATACTTTCAGGCAGTAGTAATCATACAGTTGGAGTCTAAGAACAGACCTCAGGGATATGTCTAGCAGTCAGTAAAGACCAACTGGGCTCACTGATGATATTTACGGTCATTTCCTCTAGACTAACATAATCTCATTAATAAGACCCCAATAATTCACAGTACTGCCCTTGCCTGATTGTTTGTTCTTCTCCATCTATCACTCTCTCTTTCCCCATATTATGATTATTTTTGACAATTTTTGGTGAATTAAATTCAGGGATTAGTATTCAGGAGTACTAGTCACAAAAGCAGAGAATCCTAGCTCACACCAAAGGAAGAAAATAGAGAAAAAGTATAAATTATATAAATATACACACATCCACACATGTACCAACTATAGGTTGCACTCTCCAAAATCTATTCAGTATCTGCACATTTATTGTATATTAGCAGTAAGACTAGAGATGAGCGTAACGTTCTGTTTACAACATACAGAAAACAGACCCAAATATGGAAATTACTAGCAATGAGAATGGGGAAGAAAGACTATAACAAGGAATGTAGATGATATTTTTGTTTCCTAGCTATGATGCCAAATATTGAACTTTCAACTTGAGACAAGGAGGCCATAGAAAGTTGTATTTGTTTCCTAGAGCTGCCATGACAAAGTACCAGAGACTGAGGAGGTTAAACAACAGAAATTTACTTACTCACAGGTCTAGAGGCTAGTAGACACCTGAGATAAGGTGTCAACAGGATTGATTTCTTCTGAGCTCTCTCTTCTTGGTTTGTAGTTGCCATGTTTTCCTTTTGTCTTCACATGCTCTTCTCTCTGTGCATGGCTGTGTCCTAATATTGTCTTTTTATAAGGACACCAGTCATATTGGATTAGCGCCCACCCATTTGGCCTCATTTTCTTTCAATTCCCTATTGAAGGGCCTTATCTCCAAATACAGTCCTATTACGAGGTATTGGGGGTTAAGACTTCCACATATTTACTTGAGCAGGACACAATTCAGCTGATAATAGAAGAGTAATTTAAGCAAGTAAGTAACTATTGTTTACGGTGAGTTGCTTAAGGAAATGAATTTACTCAAGAGAAACAAGAAGACATTACATAACACTGTACGTTATACAAAGATATTAAATTAATCTTCATAACATCCTTTGAGATGGGCATTAAATTAGACTAAGCAAGATTAAGCAACTTATCCAGAACTGTATAGTTGGTACTTTCCAGAATTTAAACCAGGTATTTTCCCAGTTCCATTCTATGTTATATATTCATTTTATTATTTGAAATGAATTTTGAGTGTTCATTTTGCTTAGTTTCTGAAGTTATATGGGGATAGAATGGAGTTGGATATTTTCAGTGACATTCACACATGGGGAAGGAAATTGAGTCCAGAAGCTTCAGCAATGTTTCCATGGAGAATGCTAACAACAGAGCCCGAAACACCGTCATTCTTTTGGTTCAGTGATCTTTCCTAAAGCACTACAAGAATCAATTTTAAGAAGACTGATGTTTTCCAAACTTTCACCAGTGGGCTCTGTAGGGTCCTCTAACAATATCTAAGAGACTAACTAGTTTCACATTCCAAGCCACTTAAGACAAGGAGTTCTGATTGTTCTCTGTGAGGAAATCAAGTGACAACCATAGCTGGTAATTTAGGATAGTTTCTGCAGGGCCCAGGCAAAACCTAATACACAGCAATAATCATTGTTAACTGAATCTTTGACAACGATTAATCAGGTATCAAAGAGGTCTACAAATTGGGAGAAATTATGATCAAAGAAAAACAGAGACCACAGATACTTAATTAATGCTCAATTATTTACAAGTTTCACTTTGGTTAACCTAATTTTCCTTCTTCTAGACAATTTCCAATTCATCTCCACAAAGAGACCAGAATAATCACCTTCCAATACAATATTTACTGTGATCCTTTAATTAAAAGCACACAGTGACTTCTACATTCACTCCACCAAGTTTTGCTAGGAGAGAAAAGGAGCCATTATATTTTGTCTTGAATTAGATACGGCTCCACAGTTGACTTAGCTCATCCTACTGGAAGCACTTTGACGGCAGATTCTACAGTCTTGTCTTACATCCTCTACGGAATCAAGCTAAGGGAATCACGCATAGTTACAGCTGGAAAAACACTTGTTCTGGGTTGATACTTTTAGCCTTTACCACCAAGACTGTATCACCAAGATCTATCTTTACAGTATCTGAACAGGAGACCTTCTTGCCTTCCGTTTTCATATTGACTAGGAAGGTAAAGGGAAGAACTGAGAAGTACCCAAAGTCAGCTAGCAGCCAGCACAGATGAATCATCTGTGGAGATATTGTTTCTTTCAAAAGATATAAACATAAGAGGAAGTCCTAGTGTTTGAAACAATTGTGCATAATAAAATTCCATGAAAACCTAGAAATCCAGATGCAGATCAGTAACATATTGGTTAAATAAGCTGTTATGTTCATGCAATGGACAAGTGTACAGACATTAAGAAGAACGAGATACTCTTTCCTATGAGATTCTCTTTTCACTGAACTCATCAGTGCTGCAAAAACAATGTTACATAATAGTTTTTCTTTAACATTATATCAGGCATCTTCATCTTGTCCTGCATTTATTGCCAGTGTTACTAAAGTTTATCATTTACCTCTTTCTCTTTTAGACATATAATTTCTTCTTATTTTGGAAGCATTCACCAATCCCTATTTTACTCTTTCTTTTAAATTACCAATGAATATTGAATTTTATAAAATATCTTTTGGGGGATATTTCAAGTGATTGTACAGTTCTGCTCTCCTTTGACCTCGTGATATGGTAAATTGTATTTTGTTATTTTATATTATGTAATTTATTATATATTGTATTATGTTTACTAATTACATTTATTATAATTACATTATAGTTAAGGTAGCATTTTGTTTCAGATAGACAAAACAACCAGTGGAATAGGAAGCATCTTAAAATTAGATGCAAGAGCATAACGGAATTGGGATTAAAATAAAATTCACATTTTGGATCAGTAGCAAAAATTATTCAACACAAGTGGGAAGATATGGCTATGATTACTAACTTCTAGATAGAGCAACTAGTTAAAAGTTAAAAAATAATGAAACTGTAAAAGTATCAGAAACCTGGGAGACTTGAAATAAATTATTCATGAGGAATACCTTTCTAAGATATAAAGAGGGGCTTCCCTGGTGGCGCAGTGGTTGAGAGTCCGCCTGCCGATGCAGGGGATGCGGGTTCGTGCCCCAGTCCAGGAAGATCCCACATGCCTCGGAGCGGCTGGGCCCGGAAGCCATGGCCGCTGAGCCTGCGCCTCCGGAGCCTGTGCTCCGCAACGAGAGCGGCCCGCGTACCACAAAATAAATAAATAAAAAGATACAAAGAAAAAAGGATACATTTAATTATATAACAATTAAATTTTTCCTCATGGCAAAATGCACTACAAAGGTCAGAAAACAAGCAAAAGAAATTGGGAAATATATTTACAAATGGATATGCTTTCTTGACAACTTTTTAGAGAAGCATATGTTTCTTTGTCCTTTAACCTGTTACGTGGATATTAATCTATAATACAAGTGCATGGTTCCTTTCCTTTCACCTGTCATGTGAGATTTAATCTATATGGCAAGTGCATGGTTCCTTTCCTTTCATCTGTAATGTGAGTGTCAACATGGGGCACTGTTTCCAAGCATAGACTTTGGATGTTCCTGTACTGGTCCCATCACTGACCATCCACAAAAACTTACAAATGTTGCTTTACTTTCCTGGGGGTTAGAGTCTTAGCTAAGAAATGGAAGCTAAATAGAACTTTCCCCCAGGGATGATAGAAGGTTTAAAGGAGTAAATATGTAAGTGACTTAGCTCAGTGCCTAGTACAAGAGAGGTCAATATAAGTACTTATCAATCTTTTAAAGAGACAGATGAAGGAAATAAAATGTGGTCATTTCAATCTATTCATATATATTCTTGACATTAAACTATCTTTTCATTCATTGCATGACCTAACTTGCTCATGCTTTTTCTTACTCTAGTGAACTTGGGTAGCTAATATCATAGTCTAAAATTTTTGCTTTTATATTTACAAGTAAATTTGACCTGTAAATTTCTTTTTCCTTACAGTCCTAATGTATTTTCAGTATTAGGATTATATAGGCTTCATAAGATGAATAAAGGAGCATTCTTCCTTCGCTACTCTCTAGAAGTTTTTCTTTGTTATTAGTGATGTTATCTGTTTAATAGAAGTTTGATAGAATTCACCTCCCAAATGATCAGGCTGGGTCTGGTATTTTCTGGGTGAAAGACTGTAAACTATTGACTTAATTGCTTTACTGGTGAAAGAACTCCAGCTATAAATTTCCTCTTGTGGCAGTTTTGGTAAACTTTAGGAGCTAGGAAATTGTCCACTTTACAGAAATGTTCAAATTTACTGGCATTTCATAGATTTTCTGTTTGTACTCTCTGCTATCACATTTTCCTGATTCTTTCTGCATATTATTTACTTATGCTTTGTTTTGCTTAATCAAAGTGTTTTTAAAATCTTTTCAAAGACTATTCTTTTGACTTACTAAATCACCTCAATTTTATACTCTTTTCTGTTGTATTAAGTTCTGCTCATATCTTTATTATCTATTTTTCTTTGTTCTCAGGGTTTATTGTTTTGCTATTGTGATGTCAATTGAAGCCCTTGGTTACTCATTTTAAGAAATCTTTTTAGTTATAAATAGTTGAACCTTTTTGAAAATGTCAGCTTAGTTGTAAGTATCTAAGGGTCAGCTCCTCCCCATTGTTGCTGGCCGAAGGCTTAGTTCACCCTATAGCAATGTATCTATTGACATTTTTCCCCTAGAATTTCTGTGTTTTGCTACTTCTCCCTTTTCTTTGGAGAGAAGCCCTTTGAAATACCCTTAACTTATTTTACAGCCAATAAGACTTCAAAATAATGTGTTTTTTAAGATAAATGTACTTATATAATTAGGCAGAAAATCTAATCTACCATATATTAAAAAACAGCACTCCTCTCCATGATTAATCTGCTGTATTACACGACCTTCGATCCTTGTTCCTTGTTTCAGTTCTAGTTGTATGTATATTTTCTGACTTGCACCTGATGATTCCAACATCTGATGGATGGCCTTGGGAATCTAATTCTGGTATTGATTGCTTTTGCTGATTCTCTCCCATTGTAGCTGATTTCTTCATTATTGTGTACATTTAGATCATGAGCTCACCTTGAGCTAAACTTTATCTGTGGGAACGTTATAGGCCTGTGTTGAAGGTCTACCTCTCCAGAAAGGGTTTAGTTTTGTGTTTGGAATACCACTGATTTGGCAGCATTTTAAGTTAACTTCTTAGCTTTCGCTCACAAGATCGCAAATAAATTTGCAACCCAAACACTGTGAACACAGATCTGGGGTTCAGAATTCTCAAGATTTCCTACCTGTTTCCTACCCAGAGCGGAGGCCAAGAGAATTTGGTCTTAGTCTCCCTTTGCAAGCAGATATTTTTTCTCCCAGCACACCCTTTCATTAAAGGTGAAGCTAGGGATAGATAGGCTTAGTTCTAACTTCCCATCTAGTAGGGATGGAGTCTTATCTCCTGCCTCCCATGTGGTCATGGCCATTTAAAAACAAGTCTCTGTGTCAGGTGTGTCATTAAACTATGGCCTGTATTCCAAATCCAGACAGCTGCCTATTTTTTATGGCCTATGAGCTATGAATTATTTTCACATTTTAACTGGTAACATTTTAAATGGTTACCTAAGTACTTAAATAATATCCTCAATTTTGCCTCTTGGGTCCACACAGCCTAAAATATTTGCCATTGGGCTCCATAAAAACAGGATTTTCAGCTTCTGTTGTAAGCTATCAAGATCTTCAATCCACTCTTAATATAGCTAGAACTCTCACACATGTACCACCCTTCTTTCATGGGTCCTGGAAATTTCTACTGCACACTTCAAAAATCAACCACACACTTAAAAATATGTTGTGTACATTTAACCTCGCATACCTAACCCTTTTCTTTTAGGAGAGTTTTTCAAGTAATCTTGACCACCGTATTCTTCAGAGCTTCATTAATAATGGCAAAAAAATAAAACAACTTAACATTCAACAAATGGGAATTGTTCATAACAATTATAGAAGCACATACAGTAGAAAACTATAAACTGTTATTGAAACAGTGAGACATAACTAGTTTTATTCTCAGAGAACTATGTTTATTTAGGTCCCTTTTGTTTATATAAGTATATTTCTGTGTATGTATGTATATAGTCATGTATTTATTTACACATACATTATATGTATGATATATTTATATAAACATATGAAATACATACCTATACACATACCTCTGATTTATATTTGTATACATACACAGGAATACAATTATATATATTATATATTTATATACATTGAACTGAAAACTGGTAGTATACATATATATCGTGTATAAATGTGTGTATATATGCATGTGTAGAAAAGCAGGTTGAGAGATATGTAAGCATGAGTTAGACAGGGTTCAAGATTATAAAAGTAGTTATGTGTAGGTAGTGAGGTTAAGGCCCATTTGATTGAAAATATTGCAGGGGTGCGAGAAGATGGCGGAAGAGTAAGACGTGGAGATCACTTTCCTCCTCACAGATAAATCAGAAATACATCTACACGTGGAACTTCTCCTATAGAACACCCACCGAACGCTGGCAGAAGACCTCAGACCTCCCAAAAGGCAAGAAACTCTCCACCTACCTGGGTAGGGCAAAAGAAAAAAAGAACAAACAGAGACAAAGAATAGGGACGGGACCTGCACCAGTGGGAGGGAGCCGTGAAGGAGGAAAGGTTTCCACACACTAGAAGCCCCTTTGCGGGCGGAGACTGCGGGTGGCTGAGGGGGAAGCTCCGGAGCCGCGGAGGAGAGCGCAGCACAGGGTGCGGAGGGCAAAGCGGGGAGATTCCCGCACAGAGGATCGATGCCGACCGGCACTCACCAGCCCGAGAGACTTGTCTGCTCACCCGCCGGGGCGGGCAGGGGCAGGGAGATGAGCCTCGGGCTTCAGTCGGATCCCAGGGAAAGGTCTGGAGTTGGCAGAGTGAAAACAGCCTGAAGGGGTTAGTGCGCCACGGCTGGCCGGGAGGGAGTCCGGTTGAAGTCTGGAGCTGCCGAAGAGACAAGAAATCTTTTCTTCCCTCTTTGCTTCCTGGGGCGCAAGGAGAGGGGTTTAAGCGCGCCTGTTAAAGGAGCTCCAGAAACTGGCGCGGAGCTACCAAAGAGAAAAGAGACTTTTTCTTGCCTCTTTGTTTCCTGGTGCGAGAGAGGAGAGGGGATTAAGGGCACCGCGTAAAGGAGCTCCAGAAACGGGCGCGAGCCGCGGCTGTCGGCACGGACAACAGAGACGGGTGTGGGAGCTAGGGTTGCTGATGCCGCCACCAAGAGGCCTGTGTGCGAGCACAGGTCACTCTCCACACCACCCCTCCCGGGAGCCCGTGCAGCCCGCCACTGCGAGGGTCCCGGGATCCAGGGACAGCTTCCCCGGGAGGACGCGCGGCGCGCCTCGGGCCGGTGCAGCGTCACGCCGGTCTCTGCCGCCGCGGGCTCGCCCCGCATCCGTGCCCCTCCCTCCCCCCCGGCCTGTGCCAGAGCCCCCGAATCAGCTGCTCCTTTAACCCCGTCCTGTCTAAGCGAAGGGCAGACGCCCTCGGACGACCTACGGGCAGAGGCGGGGCCACGTCCAAAGCTGAACCCCAGGAGCTGTGCGAACACAGAGGAGAGGGGGAGGTCTCTCCCAGCAGCCTCAGAAGCAGCGGATAAAACTCCACAATCAACTTGAAGTGCCCTGCATCTGTGGAAAACCTGAATAGACAGCGAAATAGCCCACGTTGAGGAGGTGGACTTTGGGAGCAAGATATACTATTATTTTCCCCTTTTTTTCTTTTTGTGAGTGTGTATGTGTGTGCTGCTGTGTGAGATTTTGTCCGTATAGCTTTGCTTTCACCATTTGTCCTAGGGTTAAACCGACCTGTTTTTTTTTTTTTAATAGAAATTTTTCTTCATAATAAGTATTTTTTATTTTAATAACTATATTTTATCCTACTTTATTTTGTCTTCTTCCTGTCTTGCTTCCTTTCTTCCCTCCTTTCTCCCTTCCTTCCTCCCTTCCTTCCTCCCTTCCTTTCTCTCTTCCTCCCTTTCTTCCTCTCTTCCTTCCTTTCTTGCTTTCTTCCTTTCTCCCTTCCTTCCTTTCTTCCTTCCTCCCTTCCTTTCTTTCTTCCCTCCTTTCTTCCTTCCTTCCTTTCTTTCTTTCCTTTCTATTTTTTCTCCCTTTTATTTTGAGCCATGTGGATTAAAGGCTCTTGGTGCTCCAGGCAGGCATCAGGGCTGTGTCTCTGAAGTGGGAGAACCAACCTCAGAACACTGGTCCACAAGAGACCTTCCAGCTCCACGCAATGTCAAATGGCGAAAATCTCCCAGAGATCTCCATCTCAACACCAAGACCAAGCTTCACTCAAGGACCAGCAACGAACAGTGCTGGACACCCTATGCCCAACAAAAAGCAAGACAAGACTACAGCCCCATCCGTTAGCAGAGAGGCTGCCTAAAATCATAATAAGGCTACCAATATCCCGAAACACACCAACAGACGTGGACCTGTCCACCAGAAAGACAAGATCCAGCCTCATTCACCAGAACAGATGCACTAGTCCCCCCCAACCAGGAAACCTACTCAACCCACTGAACCAACCTTAGCCACTGGGGACAGCCACCAAAAACAATGGGAACTACGAGCCTGCAGCCTGCAAAAAGGAGACCCCAAACACAGTAAGATAAGCAAAATGAGAAGACAGAAAAACACACAGCAGATGAAGGAGCAAGGTAAAAACCCAGCAGACCTAACGAATGAAGAGGAAATATGCAGTCTACCTGAAAAAGAATTCAGAATAATGATAGTAAAGACGATCCAAAATCTTGGAAATAGAATAGACAAATTTCAAGAAACATTTAACAAGGACCTAGAAGAAATAAAGAGGAAGCAAGCAATGATGAGCAACCCAATAAATGAAATTAAAAATACTCTAGATGGGATCAATAGCAGAATAACTGAGGCAGAAGAATGGATAAGTGACCTGGAAGATAAAATAGTGGAAATAACTACTGCATGGCAGAATAAAGAAAAAAGAATGAAAAGAACTGAGGAGAGTCTCAGAGACCTCTTGGACAACATTAAATGCACCAACATTCGAATTATAGGGGTCCCAGAAGAAGAAGAGAGAAAGAAAGGGACTGAGAAAATATTTGAAGAGATTATAGTTGAAAACTTCCCTAGTATAGGAAAGGATATAGTCAATCAAGTCCAGGAAGCACAGAGAGTCCCATACAGGATAAACCCAAGGATAAACACGCCAAGACACATAATAATCAAACTGTCAAAATTTAAATACAAAGAAAACATATAAAAAGCAGCAAGGGAAAAACAACAAATAACACACAAGGGAATCCCCATAAGGTTAACGTCTGATCTTTCAGCAGAAACTCTACAAGCCAGAAGGGAGTGGCAGGACATATTTAAAGTGATGAAGGAAAAAAAAAAACTGCAACCAAGATTACTCTACCCAGCAAGAATCTCATTCAGATTTGATGGAGAAATTAAAACCTTAACAAACAAGCAAAAGCTGAGAGAGTTCAGCACCACCAAACCGCTTTACAGCAAATGCTAAAGGAACTTCTCTAGGCAACAAACACAAGAGAAGGAAAAGACCCAAAAAAATAAAGAAAATGGGAATAGGAACATACATATCGATAATTACCTTAAGTGTAAATGGATTAAATGCTCCCACCAAAAGATACAGAGTGGCTGCATGGATACAAGAACAAGACTCATATATATGCTGTCTACAAGAGACCCACTTCAAACCTAGGGACACATACAGACTGAAAGTGAGGGGATGGAAAAAGATATTCCATGCAAATGGAAATCAAAAGAAAGCTGGAGTAGCAATTCTCATATCAGACAAAATAGACTTTAAAATAAAAACCATTACAAGAGACAAAGAAGGACACTACATAATGATCAAGGGATTGATCCATGAAGAAGATATAACAATTGTAACTATTTATGCACCCAACATAGGAGCACCTCAATAGATAAGGCAAATACTAACAGCCATAAAAGGGGAAATCGACAGTAACACAATCATAGTAGGGGACTTTAACACCCCACTGTCACCAATGGACAGATCATCCAAAATGAAAATAAATAAGGAAACACAAGCTTTAAATGATACATTACACAAGATGGACTTAATTGATATTTATAGGACATAGCATCCCAAAACAACAGAATACACATTTCTCTCAAGTGCTCATGGAACATTCTCCAGGATAGATCATGTATTGGGTCACAAAGCTAGCCTTGGTAAATTTAAGAAAACTGAAATCGTATCAAGTATATTTTCCGACCACAATGCTATGAGACTAGATATCAATTAAGGGAAAAGATCTGTAAAAAATACAAACACATGGAGGCTAAACAGTACACTACTTAATAACGAAGTGATCACTGAAGAAATCAAAGAGGAAATCAAAAATACTTAGAAACAAATGACAATGGAGACACGACAACCCAAAACCTATGGGATACAGCAAAAGCAGTTCTAAGGGAAGTTTATAGCAATACAATCCTACCTTAAGAAACAGGAAACATCTCGAATAAACAACCTAACTTTGCACCTAAAGCAATTAGAGAAGGAAGAACAAAAAAACCCCAATTTAGCAGAAGGAAAGAAATCAGAACGATCAGATCAGAAATAAATAAAAAAGAAATGAAGGAAACAATAGCAAAGATCAATAAAAGTAAAAGCTGGTTCTTTGAGAAGATAAATAAAATTGATAAACCATTAGCCAGACTCATCAAGAAAAAAAGGGAGAAGACTCAAATGAATAGAATTAGAAATGAAAAAGGAGATGTAACAACTGACACTGCAGAAATACAAAACAGTGTTAGAGATTACTACAAGCAACCGTATGCCAATAAAATGGATAACCTGGAAGAAATGGACAAATTCTTAGAAATGTACGAGCTGCCGAGACTGAACCAGGAAGAAATAGAAAATATGAACAGACCAATCAGAAGCTCTGAAATTGAAACTGTGATTAAAAATCTTCCAACAAACAAAAGCCCAGGACCACATGGCTTCACAAGTGAATTCTCTCAAACACATAGAGAAGAGCTAACAGCTATCCTTCTCACACTCTTCCAAAAGATAGCAGAGGGAGGAACACTCCCAAACTCATTCTATGAGGCCACCATCAGCCTGATACCAAAACCAGACAAACACGTCACAAAGAAAGAAAACTACAGGCCAATATCACTGATGAACGTAGATGCAAAAATCCTCAACAAAATACTAGCAAACAGAATCCAACAGCACAGTAAAAGGATCATACACCATGATCAAGTGGGGTTTATTCCAGGAATGCAAGGATTCTTCAATATATGCAAATCAATCAACGTGATACACCATATCAACAAACTGAAGGAGAAAAACCAAATGATCATCTCAATAGATGCAGAGAAAGCTTTTGACAAAATTCAACACCCATTTATGATAAAAAAACCTGCAGAAAGTAGGCATACAGGGAACTTTCCTCAACATAATAAAGGCCATATATGACAAACCCACAGCCAGCATTGTTCTCAATGGTGAAAAACTGAAACCATTTCCACTAAGATCAGGAACAAGACAAGGTTGCCCACTCTCACCACTCTTATTCAACCTAGTTTTGCAAGTTCGAGCCACAGCAATCAGAGAAAATAAAGAAATAAAAGGAATCCAAATAGGAAAAGAAGAAGTAAAGCTGTCACTGTTTGCAGATACCATGATATTATTCATAGAGAATACTAAGGATGCTACCAGTAAAGTACTAGAGCTAATCAATGAATTTGGTAAAGTAGCAGGATACAAAATTAATGCACAGAAATCTCTGGCATTCTTATACACTAATGATGTACATCTGAGAGTGAAATTAAGAAAACACTCCCATTTACCATTGCAACAAAGGGAATAAAATATCTAGGAATAAACCTACCTAAGGAGACAAAAGACTTGTATGCAGAAAACTATAAGACACTGATGAAAGAAATTAAAGATGATACAAATAGGTGGAGAAATATACCATGTTCTTGGATTGGAAGAATCAACATTGTGAAAATGACTCTACTACCCAAAGCAATCTACAGATTCAATGCAATCCCTATCAAATTACCACTGGCATTTTTTACAGAACTAGAACAAAAAATTTCACAGTTTGTATGGAAACACAAAAGACCCCAAATTGCCAAAGCAATCTTGAGAACGAAAAATGGAGCTGGAGGAATCAGGATCCCTGAGTTCAGACTAGACTACAAGGCTACAATAATCAAGACAGTATGGTACTAGCACAAAAACAGAGATATAGATCAACGTAACAGGATAGAAAGCCCAGAGATAAACCCACACACATATGGTCACCTTATCTTTGATAAAGGATGGAAGGATATACAGTGGAGAAAAGACAGCCTCTTCAATAAGTGGTGCTGGGAAAACTGGACAGGTACCTGTAGAAGTATGAATTTAGAACACTCCCTAACACCATACACAAAAATAAATGCAAAATGCGTTAAAGACCTAAATGTAAGGCCAGACACTATCAAACTCTTAGAGGAAAACATAGGCAGAACACTCTATGACATAAATCACAGCAAGATCCTTTTTGACCCATCTCCTAGAGAAATGGAAATAAAAACAAAAATAAACAAATGGCACCTAATGAAACTTAAAAGCTTTTGCACAGCAAAAGATACCATAAACAAGACCAAAAGACAACCCTCAGAATGGGAGAAAATATTTGCAAATGAAGCAACTGACAAAAGATTAATATCCAAAATTTATAAGCAACTCATGCAGCTCAATAACAACAAAAAAACAAACAACCCAATCCAAAAATGGGCAGAACTAAATAGACATTTCTCCGAAGAAGATATACAGCTTGCCAACAAACACATGAAAGAATGCTCAACATCATTAATCATTAGAGAAATGCAAATCAAAACTACAATGAGGTATCATCTCACACCAGTCAGAATGGCCATCATGAAAAACTCTAGAAAAAATAAATGCTGGAGAGGGTGTGGAGAAAAGGGAACACTCTTGCACTGCTGGTGGGAATGTACACTGATACAGCCACTATGGAGAACAGTATGGAGGTTCCTTAAAAAACTACAAATAGAACAACCATACGACCCCGCAATCCCACTACTGGGCATATACCCTGAGAAAACCATAATTCAAAAAGCGTCATGTACCAAAATGTTCATTGCAGCTCTATTTACGATAGCGAGGACATGGAAGCAACCTAAGTGTCCATCAACAGATGAATGGATAAAGATGTGGCACATATATACAATGGAATATTACTCAGCCATAAAAAGAAATGAATCTGAGTTATTTATAATGAGTTGGATAGACCTGGAGTCTGTCATACAGAGTGAAGTCAGAAGGAGAAAAACAAATACCGTATGCTAACACATATATATGGAATCTAAGAAAAAAAGTGTCATGAAGAGATTAGTGATAGGACTGGAATAAAACACAGACCTACTAGAGCATGGATTTGAGGATATGGGGAGGGGAAAGGGTAAGCTGTGACGAAGTGAGAGAGTGGCATGGACATATACCCAGTACCAAATGTAAATTAGATAGCTAGTGGGAAGCTGCCACATAGCACAGGGAGTTCACCTCTGTGCTTTGTGACCACCTAGAGGGGTGGGATAGGGAGGGTGGGAGGGAGGGTGACGCAAGAGGGAAGAGATATGGGAACATATGTATATGTATAACTGATTCACTTTGTTGTAAAGGAGAAACTAACACACCATTGTAAAACAGTTATACTCCAATAAAGATGTTAAAAAAATAAATAAAGTTGGACAACTCAAAAAAAAGAAAATATGGCATATTTTTACATCAGTTGTTAAGATGAACAGATTCCTACGTAAATATAATTATAAATAGCTATACATACTCGTATGTGTAATGTATCATTAAAATATATATAGTTTTATATATGTTATTATATTTATATTACATAATACAATTGTCTTATACTAATACATTATATATTGTGTTACATAGAATATATTAACTAGTGTAGTATATCAGACAATAATTATTATATATTTATATATTATGATAGAATTGTTTTATAATCAATATTACAGGATATATCATATTAATATTATAAACATATTAATCATATAATTACATTTCATTACTCAAAATTTTGTATATAATATATGCTAGACAAAAATATATATTAATATAATACATAATTGTTATACATTAATATATATATTAGTATATTACCTTTATACATCATTATAATATTTAATATTGGTATATTCATATTATATTTAATATATACATAGCTAGTGCGCTTTAAAGCCATCTGCTACAAGTACAATAAGACCAAGAGTATGGCAAAAGAAAATTCTAAAAATATTAGATTGCTTATATTCATTTATATGTCATTTTCCTGGAATCTGCATCTGGCTATTAGAGAGCACACACAGCAAAATCAACAAAAAGTGCCCAGGAGGACATGGGATCCTTTATTTATTGCAACCTCAAAGGAAACACAGTGCTCTTCAGTCCCCCATCAAAGAGCCAAGAGCAAACCTTGAAGCACTCAGTAAAAGCCAATTCAAACAAAAAAGACTATCCTCTTAAACTTGAAAAAGTTAAGTTCCCAAGATACCCCCTACATCAACCACCGAAGCTCATTTGGCAGTAAAAACAATAATGTTCACCAAACAACCAGAAACCCAAAGCAATAGTTGTTTTACCAAAAACAAAAAACTGCATCTGATTAGTGTCTTTCCTGTTGGAAAGAAGGGGGTGGGAAGTGGGCAGAAGACCTGAGAGGAAAGATAAAAAGAAAAGGAAAAGGAAAATAAAAGTTTCCAGTTTGACACTCAAGCTGTCTTCTGCATCCATTTCGTCAAGACCACCAAGTCAATGTGGAAGCTTTTTCCTCTTTCCCTTTTCTTTTCATGAGACTGATCACAACCAGCACAGCAGATTCCATCGAATTAAGGGATGCTGTTGCCTACGTGTGTGAATGTGCTGTGAGTAAAGTACTGAAGTAGAGGACACCTAAATGGAAACGTCCTCATGAATGTCCATGTGGCTGAGCAGGAAGGTAACCTGTCATAGATGTGCTAAAGAAGAAGAGCTGGGTTTGTTTATTTACTTTTCCCTGGACTCTGTTGAATGACTGTCATCTACAAGTTCAGGCTACTTTATGCTGAGGATTAATGCACTGGGAGAGCTGAGAGAAAACTGAATAGTAGAGCTGTCTTCTTCTGGACCAGTTCACCTTACTTTCCCAAACTCGAAGTCTTTCCCTAACTCTTTCTCCTTTTTATTGGAGTAAAATGAACATAACACAAAAGTCACCATTTTGATCATTTTACAATTCACTGTACCATTCAGGGGAAGTTAGTACTGTCACGATGCTGTGAAACTGTCACCACTGCCTAGCTGCAACACATTTTCATCACCCCAAGGAGGAAACATACACCCATTTTAAGGAGTCATTCCCTGTTTCCCTCTGTTCCAAACCCCTGGCAAACACTAATGTATAATATTTTTCGTTGTGTATGGATTTGCCACTGCTGGACATTTTGTATAAATGGAACCATACAATGTGAAGCCTTTCGTGCCAACTTCTTTCACTTAGTTGCATCCATGATGTAGCATGTATCAGTAATCCATTCACTTTTATGGCTGAATTCCCTGATCCTGTTTTCTTCATACTGTTTGAATACAAAATTTAAAATATGTTGAGGGCTTTCCTGGTGGCGCAGTGGTTGAGAGTCTGCCTGCCGATGCAGGGGACACGGGTTCCTGTCCCGGCCCGGGAAGGTCCCACATGCTGCGGAGCGGCTGGGCCCGTGAGCCATGGCCGCTGAGCCTGCGCCTCCGGAGCCTGTGCTCCGCAACGGGAGAGGCCACAACAGTGAGAGGCCCGCGTACCGCAAAAAAAAAAAAAAAAAAAAAAAAAGTGTTGAGAGTGAAGCTCTGTTTTAATGGCACATCTATGAGGCCAATTCATTTAAAGAAGGTGAAAATGGAGATATTGTTGTGAAACGATAATCGTTGAGAAGCCTCAGCCAATTGGATTATGAAAAGTTTGGGAAATGTTGCAAAAAATTATCTGCTTTATCTTAAAAGCCTTTTAAACAAGGATTCAGGAGACTGTCTTTTTCTTGCAGGTAACTTCAATGAGTCAGAAGGAAATAACTGCCCTTTAAAAGAGATTTTGAAAGGATTCTATTTATTCTTAATAGACGAATGGGAGTACAGGTAGATCACATCCAATATGGACTCCCTGTCCAAACACTGTTTATCATTCTAGCCACCCCTATCGAATTATATTTCTTGAGAGTAAGGCAGCTGAATTCCTGCATACTACTTTTTAAAATTCATCTATGAAATCCATTAATACAGTATCAACAAGAGATGTTCATGTTTTCAGTGCAGTTCAAATATCAGGTATAAAGAACCCCCAGTAAGAAAAAGAATCCTATATCTCTTGGGCGAATGTGGTCAGCTCTGGGGTGCTTTGCTAGCTGAAAGACACTTTCATTGTAAGAGGATAGAGGCTGTTTAAGAGGAATGAGAGCCCCCAAATTTTAACTACATGTATCTGTTAAGAACAGTTCTAGGTTATATCATATTCTATATCAGTCAAGGCTCACCATTTTACATATGTGAAAAGCGAAGTTAAAAGTGTTTGAGTAGGGCTTCCCTGGTGGCGCAGTGGTTCAGAATCTGCCTGCCAGTGCGGGGGACACGGGTTTGAGCCCTAGTCCAGGAAGATCCCACATGCCACGGAGCAACTAAGATCATGTGCCACAACTACTGAGCCTGTGCTCTAGAGTCCATGAACCACAACTACTGAAGTCCACACACCTAGACCCTGTGCTCAGCAACAAAGAGAAGCCACCACAATGAGAAGCCCGCGCACCGTAACAAAGAGTAGCCCCCACTCACCCCAACTAGAGAAAGCCCGCGCCTAGCAAGGACGAGGCACGCAGCCAAAAATAAATAAATCTATTTTTTTAAAAAGTGTTTTAGGAACTTACTAAAAGGCACGTAATCAGTAAATCTGAGCAAGAATTCAGTCCCAAATCTGTCACACTGAAGTTTAAGCTAATACTTGAGATTAATAAAAACAGCACTAAATTAAAAGTTCAGAGATTTTTTTATTTCAGACTCTTTCACTAACGCTCTTTGGAGATAAATCATTTCATTTATATGGGCCTTAGTTTTCACAACTATAATAGTTGGAAGCTTGACTAGGTGATCTGTATGTAGTCTTCCAATTCTAAAATCTTCCACTAATTTGGATTCCTACAATAATTGCCCTTGCAATACATGCATGCTGCCACCAAGTAGCAGTAGAGACTATTAGTTCCTTTTTTATCCCTAGTGGGGAGTGCATTTTGACATCAGACATATCCATCAATAGTACAACCTGTTAATAGAACTATAAAATAACAAAATAATCTGGTATTATTTCCTGTAAAGCAGAAGCTTTACATTGTCTGTGAATCGTATCAGAATCACCAGTGGGTTTGTTTTGTTGTTTTTTAACATCTTTATTGGAGTATAATTGCTTTACAATGATGTGTTAAGTTTCTGCTTTAAAACACCTGTAGGTTTTTAAACATAGAGGAAATCTAGCACCCATTGAATGAGAATCTTCAGAGACAGGACATGGGCATCTGGACTTTTGGGGTCCCATCATCTGTATATTTTATTTTATTTTATATTTTTCCTACGTACAATATTTGTCACATCCTCTTGAATCTTTAAAACTTTCTTTTTGTTTTAAAATTTTAGAATATTCCGTCATTTTCACCTACTTTTCATAAGGTGTTATCTGTTATGCTTATTCGATCTTGTGCTTCTCCTGGTTAAAACTTCTTTTTTACTTTTTGTTTGTTTTCGGGGCTCTGCCTCATGACTTGCAGGATCTTAGTTCCCTGACCGGGAATTGGATCCCAGGGCCCCAGCAGTGAAAGCGCCAAGTTCTAACCACTGGACCAGCAGGGAATTCCCAAGACTTCTGTTCTAAATGACTTTTTCTTCCAATCTAATTCATTCTTGGGATCAGCTTCATGTTTGAATATTAAACCAACCTTGCATTACAAGAATAAAACTACTATGATTGTGATATATGATTGTTTTACATATCATGGATACAGTTTGTGCTTCTGTTTACACATTTTGTATGCATGTTCAAAAGAGAAACTGGCCTGTGATTCTATTCTTGTAATATTCTTTTTAGTTTTGATCTGAAGCTTATGTTGGCCTTATAAATATTTTGAGCAATATATACTTTTCTGTTTCCTGGAAGATTTTTATGTAAGATTACCAATATTTCTTCCCTAAATATTTGGAAGAATTTATTGGAAAGCCATTTATCCCTGGAAATCATTTTCTGTAAAGGTACCTAATTGTACAAACAACTTTTGGAGTAGATATAGGTTTTTTAGATATTTTCTCTTTCTTGGGTTAGTCTTGTTAGCTTGCATTTTTAAAGAATTTGTCATTTTGGATGAATTTTCAAATTTATAAATATAAAATCATCATAATTTTAACCGCTTTATTGGGATGTAATTTACATACCATAATTTCAACACTCTAATGTATACAATTCAGTGGGTCTCAGTGTAACCACTAAAAGACTTGTGTAACCATCACAACAATCCAATTTTAGATTTCTGTCCCCTCACAAAAATCCCATTACACATTAACAAGGTTTTTTCATTCTCCTCAACCCTCTCAGCTCTAGGCAACCACTAATCTACTTCCTGTCTCTACGATTTGCTACTCATTTACATTTAGTTTTTATTATTGATATGGTAGGATTTATTTATGTCTATCATTTTACCTTTGGTTTTCTACGTCTCATGTTTTTGTTTTTTTGTTATTGTTGTTCCTCCATTTTCCTTTTATAGTAAGTAGATATTTTCTACTGTCACATGTAATTCCTTTAATGATTTTTAACCACATTGCTTGAGTAATGGCTGCGCTAGGGCTTATGTAACACATCTCAGAATCTCTTCAGATTTTTACTAGCTTCATTTCAGTGAGAAACAGAAACTGTACTTTTAGAGAGCTGTATGCCTTCCCCTCTTTTTTGTTTTCCATTACATTTATACATGTTACATACTTTACAACATATTATCATAATGATTACTTCTCACAAGCTTATTTTTTAAAGGAGCTTAGAGAAGAAAGTAGAGCAAATAAATATTTTTGAGTTTGTTGGGTTAATCTATTTACCAACTCTGGTTCTCTTCCTTTCTTCCTGCGGATTCAGCTTATGATCTACTGTCATTTTTATTCTAATACAGCTTTGTTCTCACTGCCTTCTTTCTGCCATATCATCAAATATATGATATTTCTTTATGTTATACACAGAACAATCCAAATATAGTCATATTGTTTATGCACTTACTTTTTAACTTAGTTAAGCGAAGAAAGGAGAAGAAATTTGAAATTACATTACCTTTTATAATTCCCTACACAACTGCTCTAGTCAGCATTCTTTTTTTTGTTTTTATGGCTTGAGTTACTGTCTGCTATCATTTGAAGAACTTCCACTAGTATTGCTTGTGAAGCCCGTCTGCTAACAATGAATTCACTCAGTTTCTGTTTCTGTTTCTGTGTTATGGTACAGTATTGATGATAAGTTGTGGAGTGGTAGGAAAAACTAAAATGCGATGTACTGTATGATGTATGTTTTACTGAAGTGGCTTGGTCAAATTATAACGATTTATGATAGAAATCACATAAAGCAAGCATCACAATTCTCCAGGAATGTTCTGTAGAATGCTAATGTTAATGATGAATATGTGAATCCCAAATCTTTCATTTGTATTGACCTTATCTCATTAATTCTTCTCCCAACAATACCATAACTAGCGTTGAGTTCTAAAGTGTACCTTCCTCTTTTCCCATAGAAATGGTCCCACAAATTCAAAAAGTTCTCAAAGGTGAAAACGGGCACACAACGTTTATCACGTTTGCAAATGCCAATGAAAATGCTCAGGTAACACTATCCAAAATGCAATATTCTTCTGTGAGAGCACCCAACTTTAAACAAATACACATATTCTCAATACAGCTTAGATCTGTGACATGTTTTGGCCAATGAAGTGTGAGAAGACATGATGGCCTTAAATGAGCAGCAGAGGCCTTAAATGGGCTGGTGCGGTTGGAGTCACCACTTATGTTTCAGTGAACTTTGTGAGAAGACAGGGCCTGGGAGCTGCGGCCTCACACTTGGGCTCCAGAAGCAGATGTGTGTGACAGACCTCAAACTGACCCACAACACGGAGCAGAACCAGCCATCTAGAGGTCTAAAAGACAGCCACTGCAGCTAGCCCATAGGTCCAAGAAAAATAAACTCTTGTTTATGTAACTGAGTTTAGTGCAAGTTGTTCCAAAGCATTATCACAGCAAGAGCTGACTAACACAACATCCTCCAAATCATTGCTATGTAAATGGCTGCCACCATGCCTACATGTCAGGCAATTGTGTACTCAAATGGTGAGAATTCTTGAACTCTCGGTGCCTCTCCAACACAATGTACATGGGTAAATTTCCACAAATAAGTTCACTAATATACCACAAAGATCTCCCTAAACTTTTATTAAATGTAATGCAAAGTTCTTTCTTTTCATTTTCTGCTTCTACATCGTTAAAATGCTTTTTATCAATGTAAAACGGCTCTTGAAGTTTGGCTTTTGTCGTTAGAGTCTTCTGAACCCCTTTGATCTTCAGCTGCTAGGCTGTAAGATTTCAATCAGCAAATGCCCCAAGGAGAAAAGCTGCACCAAATGTCAAACTTGCGTCTGTGTTTCCCTTCTCTCCAGAACTTGGCCCACATGTCTTGGTGTCTCTCTAACATTCAGATGCCAGCAAACAGATGTTTTCTTACTTTATCAGGTTTTCTAAAATTTCTTTAGACTTCACCTGATCTTATATTATTATTCAACTATCATCTCAATTACCCCTAGGAAGAAAATTTACAATTTTTAGAGAAAAGGGAACCCTGGTACACTGTTGGTAGGAATGTAAACTGGTGCAGCTGCTGTGGAAAACAGTATGGAGGGTTCCTAAAAAACTAAAAATAGAACTAGCACATGACCTTCCAACTCCACTCCTGGGTATAAATCCAAAAAGAACAAAAACATGTGTTTTCAAAAACATGTATTTGAAAAGATACATGCACCCCAATGTTCAGATCCTCAGCATTTACAATTACCAAGATATGGAAGCAACCTAAGTGTCATCAAGAGGTGAATGGATAAAGAAGATGCGGTACATATAACCAATGGCATACTACTCAGCCTTAACAAAGAACGAAATTTTGCCATTTGCAGCGACATAGATGGACTTGGAGGGCATTCTGGTAAGTTAAATGAGTCAAACAAAAACAAACACTGTAGGGTATCACCTATATATGGAATCTAAAAAATACAACAATCTACCGAATATAACAAAAAAGGAGAGTCACAGACACAGAGAACAAACTAATGGTTGCCAGTGCGGAGGGGGAGGAGGGGGCAATACAGGGGTGGGGAAGTGAGAGATGTAAACTACTGGGTGTACGATAGGCTCAACGATGTATTGTACAACACAGGGAATAGAGCCAAAATTTTGTAATAACTATAAATATAAAATAACCTTTTAAAAGTATATAAAATATTTTTTAAAAAGAAATCATATTGAAAATTGGAAACAATTTAAATGTCCATCAACAGGAAAATGCACATATAAATTATTGTATTTCCCTACATGGGAATCCTACATAGTGAGGAAAGTACATGAACTAGACAGACCTTTACGTGTCAGCATGGATGAACCTAGCAAACATAACACTAAAAAAGCAAGTCACAAGAGAAAACATAGTAGAATACTATATGTGGTTTAAGAATACTTAAACATGTAGCCTAAATAGAAAGACATCCATGGCAGTGATGGAGTCCAAGTTCAGAAGAGTGGTTGCCCAGGGTCAGCTGGGGAGTGGCTGTGTTTGGGAAAGTGGGTACAGCAGGCTGTTCAACAGGAATGGTAATGGTTCACTTCACACCCTGGCTGGAGGACGGAGGAGTGTCTGCAATGTGATAATGTGAGCACGCTGCATGTAAAAGCCATTGCTGACCACATCTAGGGGATCTGATGTGCAGGAGATGGTAGTGGGTGGACGCATCCAGAAGGTGGTGGTAGAAGAGGTATGTTGTACACGTAACGCCTAAGGCCTGACCAGAGGATGACCACTGTTCTAGAAACTGGACACAAATCCAACTTCTTCGGCCAATGTTAACAGACAAACTGAGGCATATTTTAAATTTTAACACTTTATGTGCATAAAAATAGATTCAATTCAGGCATCACCAAAGCAGAAGTGGTGAGGAGCTCTCCAGCCACAGGAGCTGCAGGCATTTTTCTTTTAAAAGCGCAGAAGCAAAGCAAGGAAATGACTGACTTGCTATAGCTTTCAAGCCTAGTTGGTGGTTTGTGACTGGTTGTCCTCAGCGGTGATCGTCACCCTGAGGCGTTGACAGCCTTAGATGTTGGTTGGTTTACCTAGGCGGCCGCATCACTAGAGCCACCACAGGCTAAGGGCCTCCTTGCAGGGTTAATTTACTAACACCAATTGTCTGAGTCCTTCCTCTTACTCAGTCACTTCACTTCCTATGCCTCAGTTTCTCTTCTGTAAAGTGGATATTCAGTAGTAAATTATCTGTGGCGGTGTCAGTAGAAAACCAAGTGATTATTAGTAACCACGATCATGTCCTGAATGCAGGAAACACGTCACCATTTGCCAACCACCGTGTCAAGTCAGCAGAAACTACAGAAATTAAGAGCTCACCGCAGAAATTCACGCAGCCTTGCACCAGGTAACGGACCACAGGCAGACGTTCACTCAGCCTTTCCTGTGTCCCTCCCGGAGTGCAAGTTCTCTCCTGGGCGGGGCGAGTACAGACACTTACCGGGAGTTTACTTTTCAAATGCGTTGATACAACCAGGTCTCACTTTTGTGTGGATGAGTCAGCAAACGCTTTTTGGAAACCCCAAATTCTCCACACCTCCGTCCTTTCGCGCTGCCCTAGTCTCGAAAATCCCGCACCTGCTCCTCAGTCCAAGTCACCGTGGGAGGCGGGGCTGCGTACGGACGCACGGCGAGCGGACAGACGTCCTCGAGCACGCTGGCTTAAACCCCCGCCACGCGGCGCGGAGGTCGTTGATGTCGGCGCCAACAGCAGGCCACGCGGGGTCGCGGGAGCGCGGCATGGAGGGGCTGGTCTAGCTGGTGCCCGTGGCCCAATGCCTTCTGGCTGCGACGCGGGTCCTGCGCACGCTGTGGGGCCGCAGCCGCCGGGCGGTGGGCGCACGAGGGGCCGGGAGGTGAGTCGGGGCCCCCAGGCAGGTGTGGGTATCGTGTCCGTAGCCAGCGTCCCCGAGGCCGCTCTCGGGCCATGATCACTAGGTGAAGCCGCGCTGGGACAGCGCGGCCAACCTCTTCTCGCGCTGTGAGGACCTGTGCGCGCTGCAGGACTCGCTGCCTCTGCCCGCCTTGCGCGCTTCCCTGCAGGAGGGCCTGCTGCAGTTAACGCCGACCGCCTCCGCGGGGTGGACTGGGTGCCGCTCCTGAGCACCCTCTGCCCCTGATATGTCTCCAGAGCTTCTTACTGCCACGGCTTGGCGAGACAGGTTTGTACTTCCTGCTTCCAGGGGCCTTCGTGTGGGCGCTGCGAATTGGTGTTTTAGATGGTACCAGATAGAGAGTGGGCACTCGAATTGGTGCCTAGTGCCCGGGTGTGCGTGCACTAGACGGTGCGTTCGGCCTAGGACTCCTGCCAGCTCGGTGACCTCGGCCTAGTGCCTTAAGGCTTCTAGGTCTCAGTGTTCTCATCTGTAGCATGGGCTTAACAGGACCCAGTCTCTGTGGCGGTTACAGGGATGCACTGTGTTCATGCTTCTAGACTCTACAATGTAGAACACTTAGCACAGTTTGGAGCATCGTTCATTGTGGCACAGATGTTACCTGGTCTGTTGAATGATTTTGCTTGGTACACACCAAAGCGATTAGGAAATGGATATATCCCAGCTCCATTTCCTTTCCATTAAAACAGGGCTTAGGGAAAAAAAGTCTTTTTTCAATAGTTGTATCATATAGTGCAAAGAGCACCGGTGTGAAGACAGCTTAGGGTTTGAATTCCAGGGCTTATGCTGTCTGTGGCCTGGGCAGGTTTCTTTTGCACTACAATCCCCACACTTGTAAAATGATATTAATAAGCACTCTTTCTGTGGGTTCTTAGAGTTAATTAAGCAGGTTATGTTTGTAAAGTATTCGGGCACTTGAATGAGTTGTCAGAACCAAGGGCTGCTGGAGGCGATGCTTCTGCCCTAGGTAATCTTCCCTTCTACTTCCCTTCTACTGGGTGGCAGGTAAACACAATCACAGTAGTCCGTGCTCTGGAAGAAGTGAGTTCTGGTGCTACAGAGCACAGAGTCTCTTTTTTCTTTAATTTAATTTTTATTTTATATTGGAGTATACTTGATTGACAATATTGTATTAGTTTCAGGTGTACAGCAAAGTGATTCAGTTATACATGTATCTATTTCTTTTCAGACTCTTTTTCCCATACAGTTTGTTACAGGATATGGAGTAGAGTTCCCTGTGCTATGAAGTAGGTCCTTGTTGATTATCTATTTTATATGTAGTCGTGTATATATGTTAATGCCAAACTCCTAATTTATCCCCCCCATCTTTCCCCTTTGCAGAGCAGAGACTCTTGGAAGGGAAAGTTCAGGGTAGGTTTCTTGAAGGAGGTGCCATCCTTTCTAAGGATATGTAGAAGCTCCTGGGGTGGCAGGAGAGAGCAGTGTGTGTTAAAGTTTCAGAAATATAAGCAAATGTGGGAAAACTAATGTACAGGACTGAAACGCAGGGTTTGGGAAAGAAATGAGAGTTGATCCTGGAAACGTAGTGGGGCCCAACACAAAGGGGCCTTGTTTGTCCTGTCAGAAGTTTGGATGTTTATGCTGAAAGCTGTGGGAAACACCAAAGAACAGTGAAATGGAATTCTGGCTTAGAGGCTCACTTGGACCTCCATGTGGAAGGCAGTTGATGGGGTGCCGGGTGAATTGTAATCCAAGGGTCCCACTTAAGTTATAACAGGTGGGACTGGATTTTGCAGATCTGAGAGAGAATGGGTGAGGCCTGGTGACCAGTTAGAACAGGGAGGGCAGCAAGCGTGGGTGACAGTTTACTGCTGCATCTTTTTGAGAGATACAGAGCACAGTAGAAAGGGGTTGGGGGTGGCGAGAGGATCTTACTTCATCTTCAGTGCTTTAGAGGGGCCTGGTAGACAGGTCTGGGCCCAAGGTACAGATCTGGGCTTTCTGGGAGGACAGGTGTTTGAAGGCATGGTAGAGACTTAGTTTATCCACAAGAAGATCCAAAGCAATATAGGTCTGAGAGTTTTTTAAGTGGGTATATTTGAGGATGTTTATAAGCTGACAGAAAGTAGCCAGCAGAGAAAGGGTGTGAAGATCTAGGAGAGGAAATGATTATTCATTTGTTTTCAAAAATCTGAATACTTATCGTGTGCCTGGCCCTTTTCTAGGATCTGGGGTTCACACCACCTGTTATCTCTTCTTCCAGGACAGTTCAATTCATCCCCTGGTGAAGAGGAGTCAGATTATTCTTTGCATCCCATTCAGGTGTAAGAACTGTTCTGTACCTCTGATGGGACTAACCAGGGTAATAAGTTAGAAATCAAAAGAAATTAGAGCTGGAAGGGACCTTAAAGGCCACTGTACTTAATTTTGCCTAATATTTTACACTGAATGTAAGAAATATTTATTGTAGAGCCCATTCTCTTTAGAGTTCCTTCACTGAACTTTCTTTTTGTCTTGCATATCCAGTGGGTCTATCTTGTAAAATTTGGCCTCCTCCTAAATTTGTTTCTTCATCCATATTACATTTTGCCCAGACTATGGCAGAAACTCCTGGGTGGTTTTGCGGCCCCTGGGCTCAGTTCCTCTAAGTTCATCTGCCTACTCGAGTTAAGTAAAATCCTAAGATAAAAAGATATGCCTAAAATAATGCTGCAAATGGCTTGCCCACAGAGTTAGTGCATACTAGCCGCCCAGCGTGTGCTCTGCACAGAGGCGTGTAGTCTGAACTGTGTTCGGCCAAGCCTCATAGGGCTCTTTGCCCTGAGGAAGGGGAGCTTTTTGTGATCACTCCCTTTATCTAATCAGTCCTTCAGCAGCGGGGTGCCTTTTTCTAATCAGCGGAGGCACCCTTACTCAGCCAGTGGTAGCCCCAGTCCTCATCACCTGTGAGACACAGTCCATGCTCTCTCCCAGGCTTGCTTAGGCCAGCATCTCTATTTTCCTTTCTGTCTGTTCTCACAGTTGGACCCCTGGCCTTTAAGTCTTCGCCACCTGCAGTATTTACTGGGCCCAGCAGGTGTCAGCCTTGAGTGTCTTTGTACAGATGCTCCCTGAGCAGTTAATGCACTTTGTACTCCAACTCTGCATGGTCTCATCTTTCTACATTGTACTTCGGGGTTATCATGAAGCCGTCACTTAGATATAACTTTTTGCCTCCATAGGAACCTCTGTGCATAAAGGTTATGTTTCTTTATCTCATGTGATTGAAATTTTGAGTTTATACATCTCCCTCCTTAATGAAGGCTTTAAGGACAGGAGTCATTTCCAATCCTTAGCACAGAGCAGATGCTTCTTTTTAATTTATATGCTTTTTAATGATGATAAAATATATGGTTTAAATCACTCATTTTACAATAATTTTGGTTTAGGTTGTGACAGAAATAAAGTTTACAGAAGTCATGTTCCTGCGATAAGAAATAAAGATGTGACCTTCTAGTTGTGTAAAGCTCTTAAATGCTGAGTTAAGTGCGTCGGTGCGCTAAGGAACGTGGAGCTAAATGGGCTAGTTGTGAGAGAGAGAGACTTAACTATGTTAACAAAGGTAAGCCTTCATTGTGTCCTGCCAACATTTGATAGTTGCTTTTGGGGCAAACTATAGCAATACAATTTTAAACTTGTTCTCCCCATTAAAGGGATTGAATAAATCGGCCACTTTGGTGCACATGTGTCCTTCGAATCGTCCACTTGGAGATGGAGTTTTTTTTTTTTTTTTTAAAACATCTATATTGGAGTATAACTGTTTTACAATAGTGCGCTAGTTTTTCCTTTGCAACAAAGTGAATCAGTTATACATATACATATGTTCCCATATCTCTTCCCTCTTGCATCACCCTCCCTCCCACCCTCCCTATCCCACCCCTCTAGGTGGTCACAAAACACAGAGGTGATCTCCTTGTGCTATGCGGCAGCTTCCCACCAGCTATCTAATTTACATTTGGCAGTGTGTATATGTCCCTGCCACTCTCTCACATCGTCACAGCTTACCCTTCCCACTCCCCTATCCTCAAGTCCATGCTCTAGTAGGTCTATGTTTTATTCCCGTCCTACCACTAATCTCTCCATGACATTTTTTTTCTTAGATTCCACATATATGTGTTAGCATACGGTATTTGTTTTTCTCCTTCTGACTTACTTCACTCTGTATGACAGACTCCAGGTCTGTCCACCTCATCAGTTTCATTTCTTTTTATGGCTGAGTAATATTCCATTGTATATATGTGTCACATCTTCTTTATCCATTCATCTGTTGATGGAAACTTAGGTTGCTTCCATGTCCTGGCTATCGTAAATAGAGCTGCAATGAACATTTTGGTACATGACTCTTTTTGAATTATGGTTTTCTCAGGGTATATGCCTAGTAGTGGGAATGTGGGGTCATATGGTAGTTCTATTTGTAGTTTTTTAAGGAACCTCCATACTGTTCTCCATAGTGGCTGTATCAATTTACATTCCCACCAGCAGTGCAAGAGTGTTCCCTTTTCTCCACACCCTCTCCAGCATTTATTGTTTCTAGAGTTTTTGATGATGGCCAATCTGACCAGTGTGAGGTGATATCTCATTGTAGTTTTGATTTGCATTTCTCTAATGATTAATGATGTTGAGCATTCTTTCATGTTTGTTGTCAATCTGTATATCTTCTTTTAGAAATGTCTATTTAGTTCTTCTGCCCATTTTTGGATTGGATTGTTTGTTTTTTTGTTATTGAGCTGCCTGAGTTGCTTATAAATTTTGGATATTAATCCTTTGTCCGTTGCTTCATTTGCAAATATTTTCTCCCATTCTGAGGGTTGTCTTTTGGTCTTGTTTATGGTATCTTTTGCTGTGCAAAAGCTTTTAAGTTTCATTAGGTGCCATTTGTTTATTTTTGTTTTTATTTCCATTTCTCTAGGAGATGTGTCAAAGAGGATCTTGCTGTGATTTATGTCATAGAGTGTTCTGCCTATGTTTTCCTCTAAGAGTTTGATAGTGTCTGGCCTTACATTTAGGTCTTTAACCCATTTTGAGTTTATTTTTGTGTGTGGTGTTAGGGAGTGTTCTAATTTCATACTTTTACAGGTAGCTGTCCAGTTTTCCCAGCACCACTTATTGAAGAGGCCGTCTTTTCTCCACTGTATATCCTTCCCTCCTTTATCAAAGATAAGGTGACCATATGTGTGTGGGTTTATCTCTGGGCTTTCTGTCCTGTTCCATTGATCTATATTTCTGTTTTTGTGCCAGTACCATACTGTCTTGATTACTGTAGCCTTGTAGTCTAGTCTGAAGTCAGGGAGCCTGATTCCTCCAGCTCCGTTTTTCGTTCTCAAGATTGCTTTGCCTATTCGGGGTCTTTTGTGTTTCCATACAAATTGTGAAATTTTTTGTTCTAGTTCTGTAAAGAATGCCAGTGGTAATTTGATACGGATTGCATTGAATCTGTAGATTGCTTTGGGTAGTAGAGTCATTTTCACAATGTTGATTCTTCCAATCCAAGAACATGGTATATTTCTCCACCTATTTGTATCATCTTTAATTTCTTTCATCAGTGTCTTATAGTTTTCTGCATACAAGTCTTTTGTCTCCTTAGGTAGGTTTATTCCTAGATATTTTATTCTTTTTGTTGTGATGGTAAATGGGAGTGTTTTCTTAATTTCACTCTCAGATTTTTCATCATTAGTGTATAAGAATGCCAGAGATTTCTGTGCATTAATTTTGTATCCTGCAACTTTACCAAATTCATTGATTAGCTCTAGTAGTTTTCTGGTAGTATCCTTAGGATTCTCTATGTATAGTATCATGTCATCTGCAAACAGTGACAGCTTTACTTCTTCTTTTCCTATTTGGATTCCTTTTATTTCTTTTTCTTCTCTGATTGCTGTGGCTAGAACTTGCAAAACTAGGTTGAATAAGAGTGGTGAGAGTGGGCAACCTTGTCTTGTTCCTGATCTTAGTGGAAATGGTTTCAGTTTTTCACCATTGAGAACAATGCTGGCTGTCGGTTTGTCATATATGGCCTTTATTATGTTGAGGCAAGTTCCCTGTATGCCTACTTTCTGCAGGGTTTTTATCATAAATGAGTGTTGAATTTTGTCAAAAACTTTCTCTGCATCTATTGAGATGATCATATGGTTTTTCTCCTTCAGTTTGTTGATATGGTCTATCACATTGATTGATTTGCGTATATTGAAGAATCCTTGCATTCCTGGAATAAACCCCACTTGATCATGGTGTATGATCCTTTTAATGTGCTGTTGGATTCTGTTTGCTAGTATTTTGTTGAGGATTTTTGGATCTATGTTCATCAGTGATATTGGCCTATAGTTTTCTTTCTTTGTGACGTGTTTGTCTGGTTTTGGTATCAGGGTGATGGTGGCCTCATAGAATGAGTTTGTGAGTGTTCCTTCCTCTGCTATCTTTTGGAAGAGTGTGAGAAGGATAGCTGTTAGCTCTTCTCTAAATGTTTGATAGAATTCGCCTGTGAAGCCATCTGGTCCTGGCCTTTTGTTTGTTGGAAGATTTTTAATTACAATTTCAATTTCAGTTCTTGTGATTGGTCTGTTCATATTTTCTATTTCTTCCTGGTTCAGTCTCGGCAGCTTGTGCATTTCTAAGAATTTGTCCATTTCTTTCAGGTTGTTCATTTTATTGGCATACAGTTGCTTGTAGTAATCTCTAATAATCATTTGTATTTCTGCAGTGTCAGTTGTTACATCTCCTTTTCCATTTCTAATTCTATTGATTTGAGTCTTCTCCCTTTTTTTCTTGATGAGTCTGGCTAATGGTTTATCAATTTTATTTATCTTCTCAAAGAACCAGCTTTTACTTTTATTGATCTTTGCTATTGTTTCCTTCATTTCTTTTTCATTTATTTCTGATCTGATCTTTATGATTTCTTTCCTTCTGCTAAATTTGGGGGTTTTTTGTTCTTCTTTCTCTAATTCTTTTAGTGGAAACTTAGGTTGTTTATTCGAGATGTTTCCCTTTTCTTAAGGTATGATTGTATTGCTATAAACTTCCCTCTTAGAACTGCTTTTGCTGTATCCCATAGGTTTTGGGTCATCGTATCTCCATTGTCATTTGTTTCTAAGTATTTTTTGATTCCCTCTTTGATTTCTTCAGTGATCACTTCACTATTAAGTAGTGTATTGTTTAGCCTCCATGTCTTTGTATTTTTTACAGATCTTTTCCCGTAATTGATATCTAATCTCATAGCATTGTGGTCAGAAAAGATATTTGATATGATTTCAATTTTCTTAAATTTGCCATGGCTAGATTTGTGACCCAATATATGATCGATCCTGGAGAATGTTCCATGAGCACTTGAGAGAAATGTGTATTCTGTTGTTTTTGGATGGAATGTCCTATAAATATCAATTAGGTCCATCTTGTGTAATGTATCATTTAAAGCTTGTGTTTCCTTATTTATTTTCAGTTTGGATGATCTGTCCATTGGTGACAGTGGGGTGTTAAAGTCCCCTACTATGATTGTGTTACTGTCGATTTCCCCTTTTAAGGTTGTTAGTATTTGCCTTATGTATTGAGGTGCTCCTATGTTGGGTGCATAAATATTTACAATTGTTATATCTTCTTCATGGATCGATCCCTTGATCATTATGTAGTGTCCTTCTTTGTCTCTTGTAATAGTTTTTATTTTAAAGTCTATTTTGTCTGATATGAGAATTGCTACTCCAGCTTTCTTCTGATTTCCATTTGCATGGAATATCTTTTTCCATCCCCTTACTTTCAGTCTGTATGTTTCCCTAGGTTTGAAGTGGGTGTCTTGTAGACAGCATATATATGGGTCTTGTTTTTGTATCCATTCATCCAGTCTGTGTCTTTTGGTGGGAGCATTTAATCTATTTACATTTAAGGTAGTTATCGATATGTATGTTCCTATTACCATTTACTTAATTGTTTCGGGTTGTTCTTGTAGGTCTTTCCCTTCTCTTGTGTTTCTTGCCTAGAGAAGTTCCTTTAGCATTTGTTGTAGAGCTGGTTTGGTGGTGCTGAACTCTCTCAGCTTTTGCTTGTCTGTAAAGGTTTTAATTTCTCCATCAAATCTGAATGAGATCCTTGCTGGGTAGAGTAATCTTGGTTGTAGGTTTTTTTCCTTCATCACTTTAAATATGTCCTGCCACTCCCTTCTGGCTTGTAGGGTTTCTGCTGAAAGATCAGACGTTAACCTTATGGGGATTCCCTTGTGTGTTATTTGTTGTTTTTCCCTTGCTGCTTTTAATATGTTTTCTTTGTATTTAATTTTTGACAGTTTGATTATTATGTGTCTTGGCGTGTTTATCCTTGGGTTTATCCTGTATGGGACTCTCTGTGCTTCCTGGACTTGATTGACTATTTCCTTTCCTATACTAGGGAAGTTTTCAACTATAATCTCTTCAAATATTTTCTCAGTCCCTTTCTTTCTCTCTTCTTCTTCTGGGACCCCTATAATTCGAATGTTGGTGCGTTTAATGTTGTCCCAGAGGTCTCTGAGACTCTCCTCAGTTCTTTTCATTCTTTTTTCTTTACTCTGCCGTGCAGTAGTTATTTCCACTATTTTATCTTCCAGGTCACTTATCCGTCCTTCTGCCTCAGTTATTCTGCTATTGATCCCATCTAGAGTATTTTTAATTTCATTTATTGTGTTGCTCATCATTGCTTGCTTCCTCTTTATTTCATCTAGGTCCTTGTTAACTGTTTCTTGAAATTTGTCTATTCTATTTCCACGATTTTGAATCATTTTTACTATCATTATTCTGAATTCTTTTTCAGGTAGACTGCCTATTTCCTCTGCATTTGTTAGGACTGGTGGGTTTTTATCTTGCTCCTTCATCTGCTGTGTGTTTTTCTGTCTTCTCATTTTGCTTATCTTACTGTGTTTGGGGTCTCCTTTTTGCAGACTGCAGGTTCATAGTTCCCGTTGTTTTTGGTGGCTGTCCCCAGTGGCTAAGGTTGGTTCAGTGGGTTGAGTAGGTTTCCTGGTTGGGGGGACTAGTGGCTCTGTTCTGGTGAATGAGCCTGGATCTTGTCTTTTTGCTGGGCAGGTCCACGTCTGGTGGTGTGTTTGGGGATGTTGGTAGCCTTATTATGATTTTAGGCAGCCTCTCTGCTAAGGGATGGGGCTGTAGACCTGTCTTGCTCTTTGTTGGGGATAGGGTGCCCAGCAGTGTTCATTGCTGGTCCTTGAGTGAAGCTGGGTATTGGTGTTGAGATGGAGGTCTCTGGGAGATTTTCGCCGTTTGACATTGCGTGGAGCTGGGAGGTCTCTTGGGGACCAGTGTCCTGAAGTTGGTTCTCCCACCTCAGAGACACAGCCCTGGTGCCTGGCTGGGGCGCCAAGAGCCTTTAATCCACACGGCTCAAAATAAAAGGGAGAAAAAATAGAAAGGAAAGAAGGAAGGAAGGAAGGAGGGAGGGAGGGAGGGAAGGGAGGAAGGAAGAAAGGAAGGGAGGAAGGAAGTAAGGTAATAATGAAGGAAGAAAGCAAGAAAGGAAGGAAGGAAGGAGGAGAGGAAGAAAGGGAGGAAGGAAGAAAGGAAGGAAGGGAAGAAGGAAGGAAGAAAGGGAAGGAGGGATGGAAGGAAGAAAGAAAGGGAGAAGACAAAATAAAGTAGGATAAAGTATAGTTATTAAAATAAAAAATAATTATTAAGAAGAAAAATTTCTATTAAAAAAACTCAGAAAAACGGGTCAGTCTAACCCTAGGACAAATGGTGAAAGCAAAGCTATACAGACAAAATCTCACACAGCAGCACACCCATACACACTCACAGAAAGAAAAAAGGGTAAAATAATAGTATATCTTGCTCCCAAAGTCCACCTCCTCAACTTGGGATGATTCGTTGTCTATTCAGGTTTTCCACAGATGCAGGGCACTTCAAGTTGATTGTGGCGCTTTAATCCGCTGCTTCTGAGGCTGCTGGGAGAGACCTCCCCCTCTCCTCTTTGTTCACACAGCTCCTGGGGTTCAGCTTTGGACTTGGCCCCGCCTCTGCGTGTAGGTCGTCCGAGGGCATCTGCCCTTTGCTCAGACAGGACGGGGTTAAAGGAGCAGCCGATTGGGGGGCTCCGGCTCACTCAGGCAGGGGGGAGGGAGGGGCACAGATGCGGGGCGAGCCTGTGACGTCAGAGGCCGGCGTGACGCTGCACCGGCCCGAGGCCCGCCGTGCGTTCTCCTGGGGAAGCTGTCCCTGGATTCCGCGACCCTGGAAGTGGCGGGCTGCACGGGCTCCCGGGAGGGGCGGTGTGGAGAGTGACCTGTGCTCACACACAGGCCTCTTGTTGGCGGGAGCAGCAACCTTAGCGTCCCACACCCGTCTCTACTGTCCGTGCTGACAGCCGCGGCTCGTGCCCGTTTCTGGAGCTCCTTTACATGGTGCTCTTAATCCCCTCTCCTCACACCCGAGGAAGCAAAGAGGCAAGAAATAGTCTCTTGTTTCTTCGGCAGCTCCACGCCCTTTTCTGGGGCTTCGTTAAGCGGGGCGCTTAATCCCCTCTCCTCGCGCCCAGGAAGCAAAGAGGGAAGAAAAGGTCTCTTGCCTCTTCAGAAGCTCCACACTTCAACCGGACTCCCTCCCGGCCAGCCGTGGCGCACTAACCCCTTCAGGCTGTTTTCACTCTGCCAACTCCAGACCTTTCCCTTGGATCCGACTGAAGCCCGAGCCTCAGCTCCCGGCCCCTGCCCGCTCCGGCGGGGTAGCAGACAAGCCTCTCGGGCTGGTGAGTGCCCGTCAGCACCGATCTGCTGCGGTAATCTCCCCGCTTTGCCCTCCGCACCCTGTGGCTGCGCTCTCCTCCGCGGCTCCGGAGCTTCCTCCTCCGCCACCCGCAGTCTCCGCCCACAAAGGGGCTTCTAGTGTGTGGGAATCTTTCCTCCTTCATGGCTCCCTCCCACTGGTGTAGGTCCCGTGCCTATTCTTTGTCTCTGTTTATTCTTTTTTCTTTTGCCCTACCCAGGTAGGTGGGGAGTTTCTTGCCTTTTGGGAGGTCTGAGGTCTTCCGCCAGTGTTCGGTGTGTGTTCTATAGGAGAAGTTCCACGTGTAGATGTATTTCTGTTGTCTCTGTGAGGAGGAAGGAGATCGCCGCGTCTTACTCTTCCGCCATCTTTAAGCCATCTCCGAGATGGAGGTTTAGAAATTGAGTTTCAGTCTTGTTTAAGTCTCTTCTCATCAGACTGGTCTCGTGATTTCCTACACACCACGTTACTTCCTGTGTACCTTTTCTTGGTGTTGTTCATGCCTGGAGTGTCTCCTGTGCCTGCTCAAATCTTGATCCATTCTCCTTTGTATCGTGGAAGTTTGTCATGCTGGCTACTGTCAGAACTGATTTTACTTAAGTTTCTTGTTAAGCCACAAACCACACATTTTGTATATTTTCTGTTTTATGTGTTTGTCTGTATTTTTTGTTTGTTTGTTTTGTTTTGTTTTTCGGTAAGCGAGCCTCTCACTGTTGTGGCCTCTCCCGTTGCGGAGCACAGACTCCGGACGCGCAGGCTTAGTGACCATGGCTCACGGGCCCAGCCGCTCCGCGGCATGTGGGATCTTCCCGGACCGGGACCCGAACCTGTGTCCCCTGCATGGGCAGGCGGATTCTCAACCACTGCGCCACCAGGGAAGCCCTGTTTGTCTGTATTTTAATGTTTCTCTTCAAGAAATATTATGGGAAGGGAAATAGCAAGATGTAAAGAGCAAAAAAGTCATCGTGATCTTTAAATTGTTAGAACATGTATCTGCAATCATAATTATAACGCACTGTGGTATGTGTTAAAATAGGAAATATATGTCACGTCCCATAAGAGCAGCAAACTCAGTGGTGTTAGTGGGGGTGTGTCATGGAAGTAATCACAAAGCAGGTGACTGTTAGTTGGAGTCCTGAAACATTAGTGTGTGTTCCCTGTGTCCAGTAGTGGTCTGGAGGGGTCAGGAAGCCTGCCTTTCAATTTGAGGGAGCATAGGGTTTGAGGTCCTCTCTCTTCTATGGCTCTAGTATACTGCATAGCAGCTAATAAAATACTGGCTTTATAATTGACATTTAAATCGCTGATTGATCATCAAGATTGGGAAGTGTCATTGGAAATGAAAATAGGAAGAGTCTTAAGATTTTTAGGTTTTTCTTTTTTTTCCTATGTCTCAAAAGGTATGTAGTATTTTACTGAGTGGTTGGGAATACAGTTTGCAGTATTCAGTGTATTCAGTTTTAGTATCTAAATACAATTAAACTGCTGCTGTTAACTGGAGTAACACTTTGTTACTGGCAAGTTTTAGAATGCATCTGTTCATCAGTTACCTGTTTGGGAAGACTGCAGTTAATGATTTTAAGAATGTGGCTATAAACCTCCAATTGACTCAAGAAAAGCAAATGAGTCAAGATTGACAAATGTATATTGTGTGTGTGTGTGTGTGTTTCCCTTTTAGTTATTTGTCAAGGTGTAAAGAACTCTATCTCTCTGAAGACAGTAAACTTCATGGGGTGTAATGTGACATGGCAGGGAGCAGATCACATGGCCAAGATCTTAAAGGTGAGTTTTTTTATGTTTGAACTTTCATGAAAACATATGTGATTGACGCACATTAATATATTGATACAGATGGCAGTTAATTTTTGTCTTTTGACACATGTGAGTGCAGCTTTCATTTTGTTGAAAGTATATGACCACTTTTCAGTTTGGGATTCTACCATTTAGTAAAGATAGTCCACTTAATTTTAGAAATAAGAGATTTAATATATAATACCTCATAATATTTTTATGTATTTTTATTTACTGAAAACGTTGATTGTGATACTGTGAAAAATTATGCCATTCTAGTCTTCAAGACTTAAATGAATCAAGTGTTTACCAGCTGCTGTAGTTTATAAGCTAATAAAAATCACTACATCAGCAATTTTTAAATATAGTTTTAAAAATAATGCCTTAACAACTTTACAGTGGTTATAATGACTGTATTTAGGCCTAAAGTTATTTAATAATTTGACATGAAGCCTTTTTAATAGTTTGATGGTGCAGATCAGGGATGGGCAAACTATGGCTGGTGGGCCAGATCCAGCCCGTCGCCTGGTAGAGAAAGTGTTTTTGGAACGTAGTCACATCCATTGTTTAGAAAGTGTTTTTGGAACATAGTTGCACCCATTGTTTACATGGTAGCTATGGCTACTATCACCCTATGCCAGTGGGGTTGAGTAGTTGCAACAGAAACTGTATAGCCCACAAAGCTGGAAATGTTTAAATTTAGATTTTAAAAATTGAAAAATTCTTTGATCCTATAGAGGGCAAGTCCAGTGACCCCTGGGATTGAAAACAGTCAAGAACACAGGTGCCAAAGCCAAATGGCCTAGGTTCCAGTTCCCTTTCTCCCATTTCATAGCTAGTGACCATGAACCAGTCACTTAACCTCTGTGCCTCATTATGAGGTTGAAATGAACTAATTTGTATAAATAGTTTTTGATTTATTACAGTAATTAATTACAGTCATTGATTGCTGTTATTAGCAATCACTAATTTGTAAGTGATTGCTGTTATTTTTGCTTGGAGCTTTTAGAAGTTACTGTTAATAGAAAAATGACACTCATAATTTTCGTTTTAGAGTGTCAAAGGCACTTTGAGTCCATTATTTTCTCAAGAATGTGATAAGACTTTTTTCACTTAAACTCAGTGTTCCCTAATACCAAAATTTATTTTATGAATATAAAGAATTGAATGTCTTTAAGACAAGACTTGTGGTGAAATGTGAAACCATTATTTTCCCAAGGCACATCAAACTGCCTGTGCATAGTCCAGGCCTCTAAAGTCTGTGTGCATACCCTAGGTAGCATGTGAGATCCGTTTTGTAATACAGTTTTTAAAATAATGCCTTGGACTTCCCTGGTGGTCCAACAGTTAAGGCTCTGCGCTCCCAGTGCAGGGGGCCCGTGTTTGATCCCTGCTCAAGGAACTGGATCCTACATGCATGCCATAACTAAGAGCCCGCATGCCACAAATAAAAGATCTGGCATGCCGCAACTAAAGATCCGACACAGCCAAATAAATAAATAAATAAATATTTAATAATAATAATAATAAAATAATGTCTTAGATTTAGGAAAAGAAAATATTAGAACTTATTTTCCTTTGTATCATTTTAAAAATATCTGTGTGGTTTATAATATACATACATTATATGTATAGAACTTCGTGTATATAATTTGTTAATAAATAAGATGCATATTAAAAAGTTTTCTTATGGGTTACCCTACCCAGTCAGGTGTTTGGAGACCATTGGAGGACAGAATGATGACATTTAGAGCCTCAGCAATCATAGAATTTAGGACCCATTCCCTGACTTAGAAGCTAAGGAAAATAATTCCTAGACTGTCATTGAGTTGTCCAGCTTTACATAACTGTTCAGAAACAGGTCATCCAGTGGCTGGAATCTAATCACTGACGGACTAGAATCTGGGTCACTGGACTCGTAAACCAGAATGACTTTTTAATTTCTCAGCTTGATTCCCCTGCCATATATGCTTGATATGTGTGTGTGTGTGAATCTCTGATGTAATAAGCCATACTCAGTAGGCACACCCTGTTTCCTTATTCAAGCATCTTAATTTCATCCCGTGAAATCTGTGAAGTATCAGACCACCAGAAGGCATGCAGACACCTGGGCTGAGAGTTTTCCTTCCAGGAGATGTGATCTTGACTATATGGCTGGTTTGAGGTGCATCACTCTGAACTAAGACACGCTCATGGGTGACCTGGGTGCAAGTGCTTTTGCGGAATCTCTTAGTGAGGATTTGTGGCTTGGAGGTCAATTCTAAAATTGAAACTATTGAACTTTTAATATGATATATGCTTAGCTTTTGGCATGATACTGTTTTGATAGGATTTTTTTTGTAAAGCCTCATTTTTCTGATAGGTTTTATTTTGCTTGTAAACTGTCTCTATGAGTTGCATATATTCTTTTTTTAACATCTTTATTAGACTCTAATTGCTTTACAATGGTGTGTTAGTTTCTGCTTTATAATAAAGTGAATCAGTTATACATATACATATGATCCCATATCTCTTCCCTCTTGCATCACCTTCTTTCCCACCCTCCCTATCCCAGCCCTCTAGGTGGTCACAAAGCACAGAGGTGATCTCCCTGTGCTATGCGGCAGCTTCCCACTAGCGATCTAATTTACATTTGATAGTGTATATATGTTCATGCCACTCTCTCACTTTGTCACAGCTTACCCTTCCACCTCCCCATATCCTGAAGTCCATGCTCTATTGGGTCTGTGTTTTATTCCCCTCCTACCACTAGTCTCTTCATGACATTTTTTTTCTTAGATTCCGTATATGTGTTAGCATATATGGAATCTAAGAAAAAAAATGTTTTTCTCCTTCTGGCTTACTTCACTTTGTATGACAGACTCCAGGTCCATCCACCTCATTAAAAATAACTCAGTTTCATTTCTTTTTATGGCTGAGTAATATTCCATTGCATATATGTGCCACATCTTTATCCATTCATCTCTTGATGGACACTTAGGTTGCTTCCATCTCCTGGCTATGGAAAATAGAGCTGCAATGAACATTTTGGTACATGATTCTTTTTTTTTTTTTTTTCGGTACGTTGGCCTCTCACTGCTGTGGCCTCTCCCATTGCAGAGCACAGGCTCCAGACGCGCAGGCTCAGTGGCCATGGCTCCCGAGCCTAGCCGCTCCATGGCATGTGGGATCTTCCCGGACCGGGGCACGAACTCGTGTCCCCTGCATCGGCAGGCGGACTCTCAACCACTGCACCACCAGGGAAGCCCTCTTCTTTTATTTAACAGTTTTCAAAATAATGAGTTGATTCACAAATATCCTCCAGTGGTGACCAATTTTTAAAAATTTATTTATTCATATCACCGTGGACTCCGTTACAGTTATTATTCTAAATGAGGCCCTGTTTTTGGCTAGTTGGAGCTTCTCAGTGACTCCTGAGTCCTTTTGATATGACATCAGTTGTTTTTAGACTTTTTCAGTGGTCAGAGCTGGGAGATATGTATGTTTGTTTTCAATATAAAATATGTCATAGGTTCGTACTGCTACTTTCCATTTAAATTCAGAACTACAGAATTTTTACTTATCCTTTTCTGTCTTCTATTGATAGTCTACTTTCTCCCACCCCGAGAATACCAGTTCTCAACAATGCCTGAAATTTGCTCTATTTCCTAATTTGAATCCAAGTTCTTCAGACTCTATTCTACTATTCTACTTAAATCACAGCCGCTTTGTGGCCCTTGAAATATAAGATAGAACATAAGTGTAGGTAGAACTGTTTATATCCTTTTGAGTTACATGTGCATTCATTCACATAGATTTGCTTTTCCTTTTGCATGCCTAGTAACTGTGATTTTTCTGCAGTTTCAATGAAAATCAAGTGATACTTACTGGTTAAAGCAGCTTTGGAAAAAATGGCTCTCATCAGAATGACTGACATACTAAGTTTAATGTACTCTCTTGGTTTCTATTCTGCCTTCTCTGATTAAATTTTTATTCTTTCCTGACAAATGAAGTAATACATATTTTCATGGTTTTGCCTTATAGGACTTACCAGAAACTATTCGTTATTTAAGAATTTGTACAATTGGGCATCAGGTGCCAGATGATGACACTATTTTTAAATTCCCATGTGCTGTTAATGGGTTTTTGAAAGAAAATAAAGATAATGGTGAGTTGTTTCTGTTATTTTTTTCCTTTACCTGAACTTTGGTATGCATTTTGAGTGGGGTTGGGGATTTTTAACATTTTTAAGAGTTCTGACATTAGGCCTGTTGTGTTTGGTAACATTAAGGTGGAAATGTCTGAAGGTGCTGATAGGGTATGGTGTTTTTCCTGTTTATGGTCACAAACAACTTAGTTTAGTTTGGAAGGTGATTTGTGTGAGAAGTATGAACTGAAGTAGCTTACTTACCTCTTTTTAAAAAATTTGAATGGAAAATACATAAAAAGATAAAAATGTTCTTTTGTCCTATTTATTGGTTGAGATGTGGAAGAAAAGCTTAAGCCTCTCAGGTTCTTAGCGTATATAAAAGAGAAAAGAAAAAGCAAAGGTTCAGCGTGGGACACATCCCGAGAAGCAAAACAAAAGAGAGTGGACCAGAAGAGTGGCTTTGTTATCATATGTGTTTAAGATATTTTTGCTGCTTTTACCCTTTGGGTGCAAGTGAGGGAGAACACTGCCACCTCTTGTACGTATCTTCAGACAGGAAGAGCTTCAAAGGCTAAGGTTTTCTTGTTTCTGCTTTAAGATCTACTCTGTTGATAGTGGGTCTTAATACTGTCTGAATTGTAAGGATCCGCCTGCCTTTTTCTAGCATCTAACTGTCAGAAGGAACATGGTATTTGCTGTGTTTTAAGACTGAGGAATCTTTCGTCTTTGGAACACCAGTGACCCACAGGAGAAGGTGTTTATCTTGTCCTCTTTCTAAATTTAGGCTGAGGAGTGTGCACTTTATTAAATAAACCTGACAGAGAGTAAATATTCCGTGTATATATAAAATGATGCACATATATACATAAAACAGGGAGTAGGGGAGAAGGAATAGAGATGGAGCTGGGAAGATAGGGGATAGGAGGTGAGAGAGAGAAGGAGAGACTGGAATTTCAAGATAAATTTTCATTCTATAACCTGGATGCTTAATGCAGGTACTAGCTCTTAAACATCTTAAGACCTATACACAGATCTTCCCTGTACTTTAGCTTTAAAACTTGAGAGGCTTGTCCTTGCCCGTGATAAGCAGGGTGTCAAGAAAGGAGGCAAATTATCTGATTTGTGTAAACTGTAGTCACAGAAATGTTACCCCTTAAGATGTTACGGTGCAGCTGCTGGCCCTCTCACTTCCTCCAGGCTCCTTTGTGTGTGTTCTGTCTGTTCCGCGTGGGCTAGAAGATCCTTACGAGTGCATGAGAACACATTTGTAAACCTTGATTGTGCACATGTTATACCAAGTGTAGTCCATTGCATATGCTGACTCGTGTGTGGGTGTTCTGCATGCAGTGGGCTAACTTCACCATGCTCTCTGCCATTGCAGTCTCAGGACCTTAGTTATGATCCGTTGGTGGTTTTCTCTGCTCTAAGCCCCGCCCACAGATGCCAGGCTCACTGATAAAGAGGAGGAGACTATACTATCCACTCCCTAGTTTGGCAGAGACTCAGAAAATAAATTGTTTTAGTAAACACCGAGAGGCTTATAGGTTTGTTGTTACGGCACGGGGATACAGAGGTGACTAGAAGTCTGTGTTCAGTAGCAACTTACAGTTATCTACAAAGGTAAACATGTAGTGACTATAAAGTGGGTTAATTATAATAAAAGGATCAAGTGCAGCAGGAAAATAGAGGAAAAATCGAGGAAGGCCTGACCGAGGAGACATCATTTGAGCTGGGCTTGGGGGAAGACGATTTTGCCTGAATGAGGAAAGGACAGCCCAGGTATTGGGAAAAGGGACTAAAGGCACAGGGCTTGAACTTGTGCTCTGGAGGGGCAGCCTCTGCTGTGACTAGAGTGTAGTGTGAAAGGGCAAAGAATTCATACATTCATTTTCAGCAAATATTTGTATAACACCTTCTAAGTTGAAGGCACTGTTCTAGGAAGTAGGAAAAGAACAAAGTTCTTGCCCTTAAGTACTTTACGTTCTAGTGGGGGAGAGAGATAAATAAATAAGTAAATATATGGAGTGTCAAGTGGTGCTAAATTCATTGGAAAATAACACAACATGATGAAGCGGTGAGGGAATGTGGTAGGTGATCAGGGACACCTGTTTTATAGACAGACTTATGGGTGTCCACTGTACCCATGGTTTAAACAGGACTGGCTACCTCATCTGCAGGTGAGTTGCCAACCCCAAGAGGCAGACCATGTTTAAATTGTTCTGTTTCCAATAGTAATGCAAGCTAATGTAAGCTGAATGCAAAAACTGCAGTCAGAGAAATGTATGAAGTGGAAGGCAATTTTGCTTCCTACTCAGAGGTTGCCACCAGTCATAATTTAGCACATATGTTTTCAGACGTAAAAATGCAGATGTAAGCATATACGATGCTCCTTTGTTATCTGCAGCGGGATTGGTTTTAGGACTCCCCATGGATGCCAAAATCCTCAGATGCTCATTTTACCATATGTAAAATGGTGTAGTATAATTGTCCTTCCATATCTGCAGGATATGGAACCGTTGGATATACAGAACTGACTGTACATGTGATTGAATGGTATAGTATTCAGACATTTTGGTTTATAATTTAATATATGGTGGACAGCTTCCTAGGAAAATATTTGGAGATGTCATTATTTATTTATTATTATTTTTCCCTCCAAATTTGCTTTATGTAGTTGGATATAAATTAGTGAACAAAAATTTCAACAAGATACATGTAAGAATTTAATAGAACCAGATATTCTAATTCTATGAGTTTTTCTCAAACTCATCATGGGGTCATAAGAAAATTAACCAACATGCATACTACTACAATTAAATGTCAAATGTTTAAGCTTATGACATACTAAATTCTTATATAATGAACTTATGAAGAACCCTTCAAGAGACTTGTGTTTTGTATGTAGAAAAGTGTTGAGTTAAATATTCAACTCAATATAAAATAATAAGAAACACTTCTGATTTGTTAGGTTGAGATTGCTTCTCCTTGTAGTAATGAGTGATTTTTTTAGCTACTGTAGTATCACTGAGCTGAACAAATATGTCACCTTCGAGTACATAAGGAAAAATACACACATGCTAAATGGGTAAAACATTACAACTCCATCTTTCCTAGAGCATCTCTACTTCTAACACTTCAGAAGCTTCGAGATTCGGAGTGTTCTTACCTTAATTGCAAGAAAAATATAAAGGAGAAATTCCTTCTTTTTTGAGATCACAACTGTGAAGTCGTGATTATACAAATTCTGCATTTGTGTGTAAAACATGAAACACATTTATCTTAATTCTCCCTGCTTAGAATTGTCAGTCAACTAGCAGGACTTTCCTTCCAAGAAACAGAGACTGAGATGTGTTGTATATGACTTCAGTAACCTCAGCACTACAATAAGAAGACATGCAGTATCCTTTTGCTGTGGTTCAAGACAACAGGGAAGGAGGTCACAGGAAAGAATAAGTCAAAATTGTTACAACTGAGAAACTTTTCTCAGTTTAACCATGGTGCCTCTTTCATTTTTACATAAGCATGGTGGCATAATTCAAGCTCAATAAATCAGAATTCTTAATGTTGAAAATTTACCTTGACTTTTAATTATCACCATATTAACAACCAAAATGATTAGATGAAACACATAAGAATGGGTAATGTTAAACCCATTTACTAGAGTTAGTTTCTGGACACAGTAACTCATTTTTTAATGAGAAGAGGGACAATGAATCTCGGTTTGCTTACAAGCTAGGAGATCACTTTGAATTCTGCCTTTCTTAACTGCCAGTAGATATCGCACTTGTAACAGGTTATAAATGAACTGGTTATCAAGCACAGAGCCAGCCCCAACAGTAAGAGAACACTATTTAAGAAGACCTAAGGCAATGAATTCCATTTCCAATGGAAAAAAAGAATCATATGGTCTTGGACAAACAATTCTGAATGGTTTACTTAACAGTTCCTTAGTAGTTCTTCCTTGCTCATAGAACTTTATGATTTTTTGAGGAGTGAAGCATTCAGCTTTAGTGGATAAATCCTTGTTAGGCTGAGACAATCATTATTCTATCCCTCTTTGCCATGAATTGTCTTATGAATGGTCATATCAATCTGTTTTGGCAAATGAGTAATTAGGGGAAGGCTGTTATTGTGCTTATGAGAATGATATTTTTCTCTGAAAAAAGAAAAATAATATGCATTAGGTAAATCAGCATTTGGGCTCTTTTTCTGCTCCCTCCTTGTTTTGTGAGAATATGATTCTTGGCTTTACAGCAGCCATCTTGTGACCCTGAGATGATCATATGCCAATAATGGCAAATGGTAGATTAGAAAGAACCAGCAAAGACAGAAAACAGCAACCTCAATAGTAACAACAATCACCGCCAAAGAACAATGGGACCTTAACTTGTGGAGTTCCTATAAAGTAAAAAATAAATGCTATATGTTTATTTTTAAAAAAAAAAGAAGTATGCAAACAAGCTTAAAACTAGTTTTTTTGTGCCAGTGTTGTAAACTGTAGCTTTAAATAAAACCTTGACCCAAATGCCAGTAACTTCAGAAAAGAATTTGGGTAGGGGGAAGAAGAAAGTTATCTCACTTAGGAAAAACAACCACTATCTTTATCCTAATCTTCGACACACAAGTGAAATATATGTAGCTGCTGTAACACTTACACAATTCCTATGTACTGGAGCAATAACAAGATCTAAATACAATTATATTTTTAAACACTGGGTGATGGCTTTACATAAAAATAGCATCCTACTTTTCCCCCTAAATTTCTAAAAGATCACGTACTTATCCCCAACATCTGCAGCCGTTCAGGAATTTTTAGGAAACTTTCATGCATGATCTTAATTCCCAATCCGTGGCTCCTTGGGCTCAACGACAAAAGATCAAAACCACCACAAATGATGGTTCACTTGAAGTCAGGTGAGAGACACTGGCTCAGTTGGTCTCGTAGGACAGAAGCAGTGGTGCATCAACTGTCTCCATGCAGGAGGGGCACGTGAAGGGTCTCATCAGCCAGTCACCTGTACAGCCCAGGTGATCTGCATACACAGCAGTAATCAAATTGGGTTTGCATAAACAAAGTCCATCATACAGATCCCACACTCCCAGATCTTTTAAAAAAATATTTGTTTAATTAATTTATTGGTTTGCACCGTGTCTTACTTGCAGCCGGTGGGCTCCTTAGTTGTGGCATGCAAACTCTTAGTTGCGGCATGCCTGTGGGATCTAGTTCCCTGACCAGGGAATGAACCCGGGCCCCCTGCTTGGGAGTGTGGAGTCTTTACCCACTGCACCACCAGGGAAGTCCCCCGGATCCTTTCTTCTGATCCATTTCTTCCAGGGTCATAAACTCCTTCAGGCTGATGCTGTTTGAGGCCTATTCTTTGAGCTATCCTAATTTGTTCCTCTCAGCTGAGTGGCTGGGCATGTCTGGCTAGGTGTTGGATGATAGACCCAAACTGGAACTTGATCCAGATGTGGCAGCAGCGGCTCCTGATCCAGCTCCGTCCCCTTGCCAAAGCTAGCCCAGTCAGACTGAGACTTGTGAGGCATGGAGATGTGATCCGAAGTGGGGGAATTAAGGCAGTTCCCCATCTTCCGGGGCTTGAGTGTGTGATCTGTTGTGTGCTGTTTTGACAGTCTTCCAACCTCATTCTTTTTTAAAAAATAATTAATTAATTTTATTGATTTATTATTGAAATTTTAAAACTTATTTATTTTTTATACAGCAGGTTCTTATTAGTTATCTATTTTATACATATTAGTGTATATATGTCAATCCCAATCTTCCATTTCATCTCACCACCACCGACCCCCTTCCTGCCCCACTTTCCCCCCTTGGTGTCCATACGTTTGTTCTCTACATCTGAGTCTCTTTTCTGCCTTGCAAACCGGTTCACCTGTACCATTTTTCTAGATTCCACATATATGCATTAATATACAATATTTTTTTCTCTTTCTGACTTACTTCACTCTGTATGACAGTCTCTATGTCCATCCACGTCTCTACAAATGACCCAATTTCATTCTCTTTTTTTTGTGGTACGCGGGCCTCTCACTGTTGTGGCCTGTCCCGTTGCGGAGCACAGGCTCCGGACGCACAGACTCAGCGGCCATGGCTCACAGGCCCAGCTGCTCTGTGCATCAGGGATCCTCCCAGACTGGGGCACGAACCTGTGTCCCCTGCATCGGCAGGCGGATTCTCAACCACTGCACCACCAGGGAAGCCCCAATTTCGTTCTTTTTTATCGCTGAGTAATATTCCATTGTGTATATGTACCACATCTTCTTTGTCCTTTCATCTGTCGATGGGCATTTAGGTTGCTTCCATGACCTAGCTATTGTGAATAGTGCTGCAATGAACATTGGGCTGCATATGTCTTTTTGAATTATGGTTTTCTCTGGGTATATGCCCAGTAGTGGGATTGCTGGATCATATGGTAATTCTATTTTTAGATTTTAAGGAACCTCCATACTGTTCTCCATAGTGGCTGTATCAGTTTACATTCCCACCAGCAGTGCAAGAGGGTTCCCTTTCCTCACACCCTCTCCAGCATTTGTTGTTTGTAGATTTTCTGATGATGCCCATTCTAACCGGTGTGAGTTGATACCTCATTATAGTTTTGATTTGCATTACTTTAATAATGAGTGATGTTGAGCAGCTTTTCATGTGCCTCTTGGCCATCTGTATGTCTTCTTTGGAGAAATGTCTAGTTAGGTCTTCTGCCCATTTTTTTATTGGGTTGTTTGTTTTTTTAATAGTGAGATGCATGACCTATTTATATATTTGGGAGATTAATCCTTTGTTGATTCATTTGCAAATATTTTCTCCCATTCTGAGGGTTGTCTTGTGGTCTTGTTCATAGTTTCCTCTGCTGTGCAAAAGCTTTTAAGTTTCATTAGGTCTCATTTGATTATTTTTTAAGGCTGTATTGTTCCTTTGCTTATTGATGAACATATAAAAGTCAGAAGTTTTTGATATTATAAAACGTCAAAGTAGTGAACATTCCTGTGTGAACATCTTTGAGTATATATGCTTTGTCTCAGTTAACTTCACTCAGAATTGGACTTCTGCATCAAAGAGTTTATGCCCTTATGCCTTTTGTGGATGTTGCTACACTGTACCAATTTATGGTTGTTCATGCAGGAAATACTTATTGAGCATCTGTTATGTTAAGCACTGTGCTGGGTGCTAGCAAAACGACTTGTGAAATTTTGTGAGTGAAGAGACTTGACCTGCCCTTTGTGAATTCTAACAGTGCAGAGAGGGAATAGATAGTCAAGAATCATACTCTGCATGTCGAATTACAACTCTGACAAGTGCCAAGGAGAGGGACATGGTACCATGAGAGCATATTTTAGGGAGCATTTGATCTCATCATGGAGTTTAGAGAAGGTTTATTCAGGGATGTTTCAGCTGATATCTGAAGGATGAGTCGGTATTAACCAGATAGGGACGTTGTGGAGAGATTTCTGAGCATAAGGAATAGCACAAGACCCTATAAGAGGAAAGCATATGCTGTGTGGGAGGAACTGGCCGGGAAGGTGGGGCTGTTGGGGGAGCATGTCATGATGATGGAGCTGCAAGTGTGGGTAGGAGCTCGATCGTGCAGGCTTATGTTTAAGGTTTCAGACTTTAAGAGGAATAGAAAACCATTGAACTTTCTTGTGGAAGGTGAGTGTGTGGAACATACCCAATTGCACTTTCAACCTGTCATTTTGCTACCGAGTGGAGAATACACTGCGGGGAGAAAGAGTGGAAGCGAGGAAACAAGTTAGGAGACTTTTGTAGAAATTGGGCATAATGGTGGCTTGGAGCAGGGTGTGGTGGTCATTTTGGTGGAAAGATGTGGACAGATGCTAGAGGTATGTAGGCAGTATCACTGTTAGCACTGGTGGTGGGTTGACGGTGAGGGTGAGGGAGAAATAGCTGTCAGTGACGGTGATTCCTAAGCTTCTGGCTCCTATGGTTGGTTAGATAGGGTTTTTTAGATATGCTGTTAATCTTGATCCTAATTTGTCTTTTGTTATTTGTTGGTTCGTGATGGATACTCTGTCATATTAAGTCTCCTGTTTTGAGTGTACAAAGCATTTTGACTGAAACTGACTGTTGTATGTTATCAGATAACTTTTAAACATCTGCCAGTTTGGTCCTGTATTTTATTCTCTTTCATTTATTAATTAAATTGTTGTATTAATGTAAATAATTATATTAATAGATTTTCTAAAGTTGCATTATCCTTGCAACCTTGGAATAAAGCCTTTTTGTAGTCATGGTATATATCATTCTTTAATAATTATTGATTAGATGTGCTGATATTTTCTTAGGATTTTTATATCTATATTTGTAAAGCGAAATTGGACCATTTTTGCAAAAACTTGATTTTCTTTTCTTTTTATTTACAAATCACTTGAATTTTGTTGTTTTGTAGATATTTGATTGATGTAGAAGGCATGTGGCCAGATGATGCAATTGAATGTAAGTATCGGGGTTGTCACTACTTTTCCCTTTTTATAAAATATGAAGGTAGGGCTTCCCTGGTGGCGCAGTGGTTGAGAATCCGCCTGCCGATGCAGGAGACACGGGTTCGTGCCCTGGTCCGGGAAGATCCCACATGCCGCGGAGCAACTAAGCCCGTGAGCCATGGCCGCTAGGCCTGCGCGTCCGGAGCCTGTGCTCCGCAACGGGAGAGGCCACAACAGTGAGAGGCCCGCGTACCGCAAAAAAAAAATAAAATAAAATAAAATAAAATAAAATATGAAGGTAGAACTGTAGGAGAATTTCTCAAATTTTGGAAAAAGAGAAAAGTTTGTAATTCATTTGTCCTGACATAGCATAACCTTTTACCAAAAGTTTATAAAGGAATGTATCTGGAAATAGCGAGATATAACAGCCTGAATAATTAGTCAGTGGATTTCAGCTTGTTTTTCTTTCATAAATTTTTAAAATTAATTTACTGAGTTTTGATATTATATCCACTGCACCACCAAGGAAGTCCCGTTTTCTTTCTTCCTTCCTTTCTTTCAAGCTGCAAGTCATTTTAAATACATGACTTCTTACTAAAAGTCTCCAGTTCCTATAACCAAGGGATTTATAACTTCTCCTTTAAAAGATTTATTCCTGGGACTTCCCTGGTGGTCCAGTGGTTCAGACTCTGAACTTCCAGTGCAGCAGGCGTGGGTTCAATCCCTAGTTGGGGAGCTAAGGTCCCACTTGCTGTGCAGCCAAAGAAGTTTTTTTAAAAAGTTATATTCCTGTATTATTGAATTTAGTGGTTTAGGTTTTGTTTGAATATTTAGAAGATTTCAATTTATTTACCAGGAACAAACAAAACATCATGTAAAAATAGTTTTCCAGAAAGTATTTCCATCATTCTCTTCTTCCCTTTCTTGTGCAGACTGGTGTTTTATCTTTACAAGTTCTGCGTCGTTCCATAAGAAAGCTGCTCTTCTTCTGGTTTCATAAGAGATGGTGAACAATGGTAAAATATCCAGTTTACCTAAATTTCTAGAGTACACTTCAGGGAGCAAATGATGGGTTGGGATGTTGGGACAGAGTGAGAGCTACAGATTCTGGTGAGACTGAGAGTCAGTCACAAAAATTCCTGGGCTGTGGTGAAGGGAGAACAAATATAAATCAAGTTCCTGCTGGTGGACAGGAAGCCAAAGTGAAGAAGAATGGTGTGTAGCTGGGCTGTGTAATTGGGCCCATAAGTGCTGTGTCTTCTGATGGTAATTATGAACAGAAACCAAATAATAATTCCTAATAACATGTAGGTGACCAATCCTTGAGAGCTGAGGCAGAGAGAAGGAGAGACGGCATTATACCTTGTCTCTGGTTCATTGAGTTTCCCAGGCTGATTTGTGACCAATCTTGGGTGAAATCCTAACTAAATCATTTTTGCTAAGGTGATCAGCTTTCATGGGGTCCTTTCTCTGCACTCTGTCCAATGAAAAAGCCCACTGATGAAACAGCCATGAAGAACGTGTTTCCTCATGGCCTCGCACCTCCATTTCAAAGTGCTTTAAAACTTCTTTTCATCCAAAAATCAATGACAGAAAAGGATTGAGATCAAATCCCGTACAGACGTAGTGAAAGAAAAAAGAGAATAAGGAGAAGAATAGCATCTCTTCAGACAATAAAATCAAGTTGGAAAAGACAGATCCACAAACCAGATCAAAACTGTAACCTGTTATTTCACAGTGGGCTTTTAAAAGATGTTAGGAAAAAGAATGCAAAAGTTGAAAGAACATGGATCGAGGAGGGAATGGGAAGTTATTGTTTAATGGCTATAGAGTCTCTGTTGGGGATGGTGAAAAAGTTCTGGAAATGGTAAATGCTGATAAATGCCACCTATGGGTGTTTGGTTTTAGTTGATCTTCTTCCATGTCAGGGTTTGGAGAGATTCAGAGACTGTGCGGCTGCCTCCATCTTTCTGAGGTCCTGCTCAATCTTTTTTGACATAATTATTTTGAATTTGGAGAGTGGTGATGTTTGCACAGCATTGTGAATGTATTTAATGTCACTGAATTGTATACTTGAAAATGGTTGAAATACTATATTTTGTTTTATGTGTATTTTACCATAATAAAAAAAAGATGAAAGAACAGCATAAACCAGAATTAGGTAAGATGATGGAACTCAGGACAGAATTCAAAATAAAAGAAAAAAATTTCAGAAATGAAGACTACATTTAAAATAATACAAGAGTGGGTACTTCCCTGGTTGTCCAGTGGTTAAAAATCTGTCTTCCAGTGCAGGGAATACACGTTCGATCCCTGGTTGGGGAACTGACATCCCACATGCTGCAGGGCAAGTAAGCCCGCACGCCGCAACTACTGAGCCCACGTGCTCTGGAGCCCACGCGCCACAACTAGAGAGCCCACGAGGCACAGGGAAGACCCCATGCACTGCAACGAAGAGCCTGCGTGCTGCACCTAATACCTGACACCACAAAAACTAAACAAATAAATTAAATAAAATAATACGAGTGAATGAACATAATGGATAATGCCTTAAGAGAAACAAACAAGAAAAGGAAAAAAAATTAATCAAAAAGAAGATAAAAAGAATTTTAGAGAAATGGCAAACATAAAACAGGCAAAAATAGGACAGCTCTGAAAAGAGGTGTAAGAATCTATTATACCATAAAAGTGACATTTAAAATCAGTGGGACAGATTAGTCAATCAATTGTGATACATACATGTTGGGGTATAAATATTTCTCTGGAAGGATCCACAGCACGACAAAAGCAGATGTCTCTGAGGAGGGAAACGTGTGGCTGGGGAAAGTGGGAAAAAGGGTGACTTTTCATTGAATTGTCTTGTGTACCTTTTCTAATGTTCTGTCATGTGAATCTGTTACCTCTGAAGTTCGCTGAGTTCAAACCCCAGTTCCCCAAATTGCTAGCTCTTAATCCTGGGCAAACTCTTCACACTCTCCAAGCCTCTTTATCTGTGAAATAAGGTCAGTAACTTAGCCTGGTGCTGCCTGGCACAGAATAAACTCTCAATAAATGGAGTTTATTAGGGAAAAAACCCTAAATGCCCATCAGTGCAGGAATGGATTTTTTAAATGGGGTGTATATGTGAAATATACAGTCATTAAAAGGAATGAAGTACTGACACATGCTACGACATGGACGAACTTGAAAACATTATGTTAAGGGAAAGAAGCCAAACACAGTGGTCATATGTGTATTATTTCATGAAATGTCCAGAAAAGGCAAAACCGTAGTGACAGAAAGCAAATGAATGTTTGCAGGGACTGAAGGAGGAGGGGGTGAAGAGGGCCTGCTGATGGTTACGGGGGCTTGTTTTTCCGGTGATGAAAACATGATGGGTTAGATGACGCTGATGGTTGCATAGGCTTGTGAATGTACGAACTGACACTGAATTTGCAGTTTCAGAAGGTGAATTTTATGGCATGTGAATGACATGTCAGAAAAATAATTTTGAAAATGAAAATTGCCAGATTTCCCATAGTCACTATCCACTGTCTCCATCTCTCCCTTCTCCCCACTGCATTCCTTTTGACGCCCACCCCTGCCGCTCTCTCCCACCCTCACTCCCTCGAGCTGCCCCACGAGGCCTCTCAGGGAGCCCCTGAAGCGCTGGGCGCCTGCGTCCTGTGGCTGTTGGAGCGGCTGCCCAGTGTGTGTGCCCCCACCACTCTCACCCGTGAGAGTGGCCGCTTCCCTCGCATTTTTCTCGTGCGTTTCAGCCGCGGGTGATGTTTACAGAAGGCAGCATGTGCCGTGGTCCATGGAGGAAGTCCCTCAAGTTCATATTTAGGCCCGTCCAGAAGTTTGATTTCATCCTCCAGTAACCTCAGGATGCTGTGCTCTGAAAGCCAGGTTGGCCACCTGCGGGCACTTGCAAATACTGAGGACTTCGGAGGCATTTGGGCCTCCAATTGAGGCCTTGTACCTCCACATGCGATGTGACCTCAGCCTCTGCTGCACCTCTCTAAGTGAAGTGGCACAGGAATAATGACCTTGCCTGTTGTTGCCAGGATTAACTGAGTAGTGCATTGGCTGCCCTGGTGCTTAGGTGTTGAGTACATGGTGATGTACATACCAGGCCCTACTGGTGGGCCTCCTGATGCAGCAGTTCCCTTGGCTCTGCCCCTGTCGTCAGCTGCCCCTAGGATAACTCGGAGCCCGAGCCACTTCTCTGGTAGATTTCCCTATTCCCCCACTATGGTCACACCTGCATAAGGCAACTCAAACCTTTCAGAGATCTGTCCTGAACCTCTTCTTTTCGTACATACCTATCTGGTGGTTGTGAGACTTAAGGCCAACCTCCCCAAGAGACTTTTTCTGTTTCTCCTAGGAAACCTAGACTCATCTTCTGTCATCTTCAACTCTACTCAAATTTTGTTCTTTCAACCCTGACCTCTGACCCTGCTTTTTACTTCTGCCATTTCATCCTCACTCCTGCTTCCTTTCATAAATCCATAAATCTCTTTTGGCCTTCCTAGCCCTGGGCCAAGTTCCTTCCTCTTTCCTCAGTTTTCACCCCTTTCCTCCCATTTCCTTCCTTCTCCCATCCAACTTTCAGTCCTTCCTTTCACATGCAGACTTTGATTCCAGCCCCATCAAAACAAAACCATGTCACAGTTGGCAGCATCTCAAAATTCAAAAGGTTTATTACTCATCTATTAATCCTATTACATTTATTTCTTCAGTTTAATTGTTTTTAAATATATCAAAATAAATAGAGAAATTTATACCTATCTTAACTATATATGGAAGAACAGCTGGTACCCAAGGTGGCACCAACTGTCCTAGCAGCTCTTACACTACGTATCCGTAGTAGTCAGCAATTTCCATTTCTTTTTCCCTCTCAGTGAAAAACGTCAGTTTCCCCAGAGAGGTGTATTTGGCAGCATTCTCACGTTCTTGTTGAGCCGCCTCTTCATGGCCTCCCGCTCTGGCCTCTGCTCTTGTTCGATGGGCTTTGACATTACTGGCTCAGGAACATTGGGTTGCCTCCATTGAATTTGGTGCTTCCTGAAGTCTTGGAATAGAAATGGGGTTTGGAGCTCCGGTGGGGACTGGCGCTTAGAGCAGGGGGAACAGGCTCCCGCTGGAGAGAAGTGCAAGGTGAAGTTTTGTACGGTGCAGGCCTCGGAGCAGCAGACGGACGGACTCTAGGCTGGGTATGGTCGGTCCAACCTGCTTGGGTTGGGTTGGTCGCAGTTGGCTGAGCTGGTTTGGCGGGACCTGGCAAAGAGGCAGGAGGTGGCTGGGGTGAACTCACTGCAGCAGGTTGAGCTGGGTTAGTAGAAGCAGGCTGGGCACGGTCAGCCACAGCAGGCTGATGTGAGGCCAGAGACTGTGGCCTCCGAGGAGCAGGTCGAGCTTGAGGCTTGTCCCAGGCAGAAAAAGGCAGAGGCATCCAGTTGACCTTCCCAGGAGGAGGCAGCTCATACTGGGATGGAGATGGACACTCTTTTTCAGCACTGCTGTCTGGTTTCTGGGCTTGGCCTTGAGTTTTCTCAGGACCCTGACCCTCACGTGGGGTATGCCGCCATGGCTGGATCGCTGGGGGTGGCTGGCGGTCTTTAGGGTTGATTGAATTTCCCAAGACCCGACAGGAAGAGAGCCCAGTTTTCTTATCATTCTTCTTCCCCAGTGCGTGAAAAACTGTCACAGACTCCAGCATGCGCATGCCTAGGGAGGTTCGAGGCTTTTTTTTTTTTTTTTTTTTGCCATATGCGGGCTTCTCACTGTTGTGGCCTCTCCCGTTGGGGAGCGCAGGCTCCGGACGCGCTGGCTCAGCGGCCTTGGCTCACAAGCCCAGCCGCTCCCCGGCATGTGGGATTTCCCCGGACCAGGGCACGAACCCGTGTCCCCTGCATCGGCAGGCGGGTTCTCAACCACTGCGCCACCAGGGAAGCCCTTCGAGGCTTTTTAAAGCTCTCTTGGGTAAGCTCAGTTTGGTGTTTCTTTCGCTTCGTCTTGGGAATTGTTGGCTTCTCTTCTGCCTTGACTTTGTTCCCTGACTTTTTATTCTCTAATGTAACAGATAAGGAAAAAAACACGCTTTGTGAGACAGTCAGTGATTTGTCCAAAGTCACACAGATAGTAAATGTCAAAGTAAAACTGAACTGAGGTCTCCGGAATTCTAGTTCAATAGTGTCCCTCATTATTTCATGCTACTTTGAATCTACTACTAAATTTAGGGGCAAAATAAATCTCATGAAAAACTTTAAAAAGTTTCTTTTCTTGGGCTTCCCTGGAGGCGCAGTGGTTGAGAGTCTGCCTGCCGATGCAGGGGACACGGGTTCGTGCCCTGGTCCGGGAAGATCCCACATGCCGCGGAGCAACTAAGCCCGTGAGCCATGGCCACTGGGCCTGCGCGTCCGGAGCCTGTGCTCCGCACGGGAGAGGCCACAACAGTGAGAGGTCCGTGTACCACACACACACAAAAAAGTTTCTTTTCTTACCTGCCATGGTCAGAGAAGAAGAGGAAACATCAACTTCAGATACAAGAGATGAGGAGACAACACTAGAGGATGTCTGAGTGGCTGCAGCTGAACGGCACATGTGTCCAGTCCAAAGGTCACTGGTTACTGGTCACTGGTCACCTGTGATGATGCAAATTTGTTTACAAACAACTCCATGGAAACCCCAAGACTCTACCAAGTGGTAGTAGGTTAGGTAGGAGAATGATGTCACAAAGCAGGCAGTTTACAGGTATGAGATAGCCAATAGGGAGGTCCGATCCCCAACAGGAAGGTGGGATTGGGTGAAGAGAGTGTAGGAGAGCTAAAAAAACACCTAAATTTCTGAGCTCCGGGTAGGAAATCCTAGAAGACAGATTTACCTTCCCCAGGCTCTCACATTAGGGAAATCATTGCAACATTTCTTACAGATGTTCATTAATATAATTAACTAACAGTTACAGAGGGAGAGACAGAGGGAGAGGGAGATGGAGGGAAAGTGAGAAGGAGGGAAAGTGATGGAGGGAGGTAGAGGGTGAGGGAGAGAAGGAGGAGAGAGGGAGAGGGAGGGAGGAAGAGACCTCTCTCTCCCTCTCTCCCCCTCCCTCTCCCTCTCCCTCTCCCTCTCTCACTCTCCCTTGTCTCTGCCTCTCCCTCCATCTCTCCCTCTCTTGGAGGTAGTGAGGGAGATGGAGAGATGGAGGGAGATGGAGGGAGGGAAAGGGAAAGAGGGAGGGAGAGATGGAGGGAGGGAGAGTCATCTTTCGCTCCCTCCCTCTATCCCTCTCTCCCTCTCCCTCCTCTCTCTTCCTCTCCCTATCCCCCTCTCCCTCCACCTCCTTCCCTCTCTAAAGAGGGAAGGAGGTGGAGGGAGAGGGAGAGAGGGAGGGAGGGAGGGAGAGACGTCTTTTGCTCCCTCTATCTATCCCTCTCTCCCTCTCCCCCTCCCTCTATCCCTCTCCCTCTCCCTCCACCTCCTTCCCTCTATGGAGAGGGAAGGAGGTGGAGGGAGAGGGAGAGAGAGTAGGAGAGGGAGGGGGAGAGGGAAAGGGAACAAAATAGAGGGAGAGCAGAACAGGGAAAGAGGGACAGGGAAACAGGGACAGGGAGAGAGTGACATGGAGAGAAGGAAAGGGAAGAGGGAGAGGGAAAGAGGGAGAAGAAAGAGGGAAAGGGAGAGGGACATGGAGAGGGAGAGGCAAGAGGGAGAGGGAGAGAGAAAGAGAGGGAGAGGGAGAGGGAAGTGGGAGAGAAAAGAGGGAGAGACAGAGGGAGAGACAGAGAGGTAGGGGGAGGGAGAGGGAGAGGCAGAGAGGGACAGGGAGCCAGGGAGGGAGAGACGGAGGAGAGGAAGCAGGGAGAAAAGAGAGAAAGAACACACCATCTACATTTCTATCAAATGACACCCGGGATCCTTACACAACCAGAAGAAAATAACACAGCGAGGCACTTTCTCAGCTGGAACTGGAACTGCACACAGGGCCAAACACCACCAGGCTAGCCACACATGTCCAGCTGCGCCCCATCCCCGTGAGTCCGGTCACCAGGGCTCTGAGTGTCTGCTCCTGGGAGCTGGGGTTCACCCGCTTGCCCAGGAGGCCGGGCCAAGACAGCAGGGCCCTGGGCTGGACACAAAGGGGGAAAAGCATCCCCACAGGACAGCTTGTGGGAGCAGATTCAGCTGCCAGATTCTGGAGGCCCGGGATCACCCTGTGGCCCATGAAACCCAGGAGGCACGAGCGTCTTGCATCGTGATTCCTGTCCGTTGGACTGTAACGTTTATGTAGGGAATCTTGGAAACAGTGGTAACAAGACTGAATTCGAATGAGCTTTAGGCTATTATGGACCACTCTGCAGTGTGTGCGTTGCTAAAAACCCTCCCAGCTTCGCACTTGTTGAATGTGAAGATCCCCGAGATGCAGCCGATGTTGTCCAAGACCGTTGAATTAGGTCACAAGTCCCCTCTGTGATTGCTGTACATGAATACATAGCTCTTTGGAATATTTTTTGGAAATTGAGATGATCAATATACCAATGTCCTGCCAGATTAAGAGTAACTTGTAGAGCTGAATTTTGCGTTACTGTGCAATATTTTTTTTTCATGCTGTCATTTGTAATATGTTTTGTGAGAATCCTTGGGATGAAAGTTTTGGTTCTAAAAGAAAAAAAGAAAAGAATCCACCTGCCAATGCAGGGGACACGGGTTCAAGCCCTGGTCCGGGAAGATCCCATGTGCCGCAGATCAACTAAGCCCGTGGGCCACAACTACTGAGCCTGCGCTCTAGATCCTGGGAGCCACAACTACTGAGCCCCCATGTCACAACTACAGAAGCCCACACGTCTAGAGTCCGTGCTCTGAAACAAAAGAAGCCGCCCTAATGAGAAGCATGTGCCCACAACGAAGAGGAGCCCCCGCTCGCCACAACTAGAGAAAGCCCGCGTGCAGCAACGAAAACTGAACGCAGCAAAAAAAAAAAAAAAAAAAAAAAAAAAAAGACGATACTGGCCAGGTGATCACGAGTAAAATCGTTTGTCACAAGTCCCATTGATGGTGTGTATCCTTGATGTGACCTGAGGAGAATGGTATTTTTATCTCTGTCTGAATCTTCCACCCCAAACCCCATAACTCCAGACCAACCATAAGAAAAACATCATAAAATAAATAGACAAACAAATTGAGGGACCAAATACCTGACCAGTCCTCCTCCAAACTTTCAAGGTATCAAAACCCAGGCTCATCTGAGAAATGTCATAGCCCAGAGAAGACTGGGAGAGAAAAAAGATGTTAGGGGAAAACTAGGGAAATTCTAATAAGGTGTGGACTTTAGTTAATAATAATGTATCCATCTTGATTCCTTAGTTGGATAAACATGTCGTACTAACGTACTAACATGTTGGAAATAGGGGTACTGGGTCGGGGTCCACGGCACTCTGTACACTCTGTACAGATCTGTGCAACTTCTTTGTGACTCTAAGCTATTCTAAAATTAAGCGAGTACTAAACAGAGATAAGAAAGTGATTTCCCTTATTTGAACACGCCTGAGTTTCTTTTCATGGTCACATTTTTGCTCTCTGGATGTGTCTTGGAATCAGTAGCAAAGGAGAGTTGCCAGCCCCTGGGAAGATGTGGCTGGTTTGCAGGTGGCTTGCTCTGGAGCTGCAGACCACGGTGGGAAGTCTGCAGCCCTGGGCTGCACTTAGAACCATGGGAGGGGATGGGCCAGCTCAGTTAGGGACGGAACCTATAAATAAACCTTTTTTTCTTTTCCATTATGGCTTATCACAGGGTATTGAATAGAGTTCCCTGTGCTAGACAGTAGGACCTTGTAGTTTATCCATCCTATATTTAATACTTTGCACCTGCTAACCCCAAACTCCCAATCCAACCCTCCCTCACTCTTTCTCCCCCTTGGCAACCACAAGTCTGTTCTCTATGTCTGTGAGTCTGTTTTTGTTTCATAGACGAGTTCATTTGTGTCGTATTTTAGATTTCACATATAAGTGAGATCATATGATATTTGTCTTTCTCTTCTGACTTACTTCACTTCGTAAGATAATATCTAGGTCCATCCACGTTGCTGCAAATAGCATTATTTCATTCTTTTTATGGCTGAATAATATTCCATTGTATATATGTACCACATCTTCTTTATCCATTCATCCATCAGTGGACACTTAAGTAGCTTCCACGTCTTGGCTATTGTAAATAGTGCTGCAATGAACATTGGGGTGCATATATCTTTTCTTTCTTTTTTCTTTCTCTTTCCCTTTCTTTCTTCTTTCTTTCCTTCTTTCTTTCTTTCTTTCTTTCTTCTTTCTTTCTTTCTTTCTTTCTTTCTTTCTTTCTTTCTTTCTTTCTTTCTTTCTTTCTTTCTTTCTTTCTTTCTTTCTTTCTTTCTCTCTCTCTCTCTCTCTCTCTCTCTCTCTCTCTCTCTCTCTCTCTCTCTCTCTCTCTCTCTCTCTCTCTCTCTCTCCCTCCCTCCCTCCCTCCCTCCCTCCCTCCCTCCCCCCCCCTCCCCCCCCCCTCTCTCTTTCTTTTTTTGTCACAAGGCATGTGGAATCTTAGTTCTCTGACCAGAGATGGAACCCATGCCCCCTGCACTGGAAACATGGAGTCGTAACCACTGGACCTCCAGGGAAATCCCAGGGGTGTATGTATATTTTTTAATTAGAGTTTTCTCCAGATCTCTGCCCAGGAGTGGAATTGCGGGACCCTATGGCAGCTGTATATGTTCTCTGCAAGTCTCACATCGATCACCTGCACTCCAATCCTTGCTCTCAACGTCATCTTCGGGGAACCCAACCTGCGACAGGGACCTTGACAAGAAGAAATGGCTGAGGGAAAAGCTACCTGCACAGGGAGGAGATAGAGGCCATCGCCCCTGGGGTGCAGTGGGGAGAGTGGGCAGAGATTTGTCATTTCACCCCCGATACTCATCTCAGCCCTCCTGGCTGCCCCACTCTAGGTCACCTCGGGATACAGAGGTGACCCGGTTCGAGTCCCTGAGTGTGCAGGAATCTAGGGGCACCAGCGGGTCTGGATACTATTAGTGCAGGGTCTCCCCCACAGCACTGGGGTTATTCGGGGCAGGTCATCCTCTGCTGGGGGCCCCTCCTGGGCACTGTGTGGGGTTCAGCAGCATCCCTGGCCCCACCCATTTTATTCCAGGGGCCCCTCCCCGCCAGTTGTGACAAGCACAGATTTTCCCCAGACATCACCGAAGAACTGGGTGAGGCGGGGGCAGGATGGCCCTGGGGAAGGACAGCTGTGTTGAAGCAACCAGCCTGGCCCAGGGCAAGGTCTGCCCCAATCCCGTCAGCACCTGCATTTAGAACTGCCCCTTCCCTCCCCATCTACCCTGCCCTGCAGTGGTCTCCGAGACATCATCCGCATGTAATAAATCACACCTCAGTTGACTGTTTGCTGCCCTCGCTAGAACGTGAGCTCTTTGAGGACAGGGATGCTGTTACATCCCCAGCACCTAGAAGAGTGTCTGCTGTGTAGTAGATGCTTCCTAAATACTTGCTGAATAAAGGAGTTGAATAAAGGGATGAGTGGAGGAATGAATGAACGTTACAATGGAAGGAGCGGAGAGGTTCCCTTTCTGGTTCTCGGGGGTTGGGAGATCAAGTGAAAGGTCCGTCCTAAATAGGCTGACCAGCGTTCTGGGGTTCCCGGGGACTGAGGGTTTCCCCAGAGTTCCAGCGCTCAAACCTGAGCGGTCCTGGGCAAACTGGGGGCGGGTGTGGGTCACCCTCTCTAAACACAGTAACAATACCAACTGCAATAGCAAGGGCCAATGACCTCTACGGTCTTGCTGACCAGGGACAGTTCTTTACCTGGCGGGGAAGGGTGGGCCGGGATTGGAATTCTGGTGATCCAGGGCGGGTGAGGGCACACCCCGGGCTTGTATAGGGGAGTCCAGGAAGGTTCTGGAGGAAGTGACAGTGACACAGGAGGGAGGGAGGAGTCTAAGGAAGGACGTCGCACAGGATAACGTGTGTCAATGGCCCTGGGCCCAAGGTCACACCTGACCAGGGCTTGCTTTTTTCTCATTTACTTTTTCCCACATGGATATGCAATTGTCCTAATGCCATTTATTGAAAAGTCCTTAATTTCCCCACTTTCTGTCATATCAAGTGCTCATATATCTGTTTCTGGACCTTTATGCTTTATACCATAGAGCTATGCATCCCATCCTTGCACCACTAGGGCTGTTTCATCACTATAACTTTATTTTTTATTCATTTATTCTTGGGGCCATGCTGTGCGGCATGTGGGATCTTATCTCCCTGACCAGGGATGGAACCCACGCCCCCTGCAGTGGGAGCTTGGAGTCTTAATCACTGGACCTCCAGGGAAGTCCCCAGGGCTTGCTGTGACATCCATCGAATGGTGGCGGGTGGGAGCAGCTGTCTGTGAGCCATCCTGTGTAGAAATGCAGGGTGGAGGGGAGGACAGCTGGATCTGGATCGGGAGGGGAAGAGGTGGAGGAGGGAGAGAGGGAGGGCGGGTGAGAGACAGTTTCCAGAGACAGTAGCTCTGGCCATGTCCTAGGGCACGAACGCTGAAAATAGCTCCTAGTGCCGGGAGCCTTGGAGCGGGAGACTGGGAGCCAGGGTGACTGGCTCTCCTCCCTGGTGTGTGTGTGTGTGGGGTGGCTCTGGGCTTCTCAGGCTGGGAATGGGGTGCACAGAGCAGGGACCCTTCTCTCTGGGACCTCGCGGGCCATCCTTAGCTCACAAAGCTGAGCCACTCCTGGCCCGACGAGTGGGGGGCTTATCCTCCCTGTCCCCTGGGTCATACCCCCTCACACACAGCTTCCCCTTGTGTGCTCCCAGGAACCAAGAGGATCTGTTTTTTAAAGATTTGGGGGAGGGGGTAAGCATACAAACAAGAGCAGAATGGATACTTTTTCAGAATGTGAATGGCTCTGTGTAACCCCACCTCCACCAGGGTAACCAGTCCTGACCTCTAGCACCCTTGACGAGTCAGCCTTGGTCTGGGCTTGCGGACCCACAGAAGCTTCCTCATCCCCTCTTTCAGACCCCGTCTCTCCTTCAGTGTTTTTGTGAGAAGCACCCGGGGAAGTGGGACTGCTAGGCTGTACCGTTGCTAGAACTCCACCTGGGCTCCACCAGGCTCCAGCCCCCTGCCCTGTGCACCTCTCTGACCCTGAGGCACCTCAACTGGTAGGAGCGGCATCACCTTCCCTCCCTGGACTTGTGACACTTAAGGGAGACACCGAAAGGACAAGCGTTTGGCTCCCTGACTGGCAAAGAGCAGGTGCTCAATTGTCATAAGTGTCCGTATCAGTGAGGGTTCCCCAGACAAACAGAATCCATAGGGTGTGTGTGTGTATACACACACACACACGTGTATATATGCAGTATGCATACACACACATACACATATAGTGTATACAATACACACATATATACACATGTATAATGCATAGTTTGTATATATACAGTATGTATACACACATAATATATACAATACACACATACATATACACCATACGTACACACATATAAAATGCATAGTTTGTATATATACAGGATGCACACATACATATAACATGCAATATACACACCTAGGTACATATATATCATACACATATACACATACAAATTTATTTAGGTGTGTATATACATACACTATACATATATACACATATAATATACGCAATACATGCATGTACATACATATAGACACATTCACATCTATATATAAAAGCATATAGCATAAAAATGTACATGTACTGTATATATAACTTCATCATATATATACATACATATATATAAGATATATACACATACATATATACAATATATACCCACACATACACACCTATATGGAAATATGCGCCTGTACATACACATTTAAATACATACGCAAGTGTGTATATATATAGTACATAATATATACATATAATACCTATACGACATATGCACATACAGGTATACAACATATAAACACACCTATATATAAATATACACTGTATACATACATATATACAGTGTATATATACTGTATATATTCACACACCCATATATCAATATATGGGTGTGTGTATATATACAGCATGTTCACATTTATAATATGTATACTATATATAGATACACATACATACATGTATACAATATATACACACAAATATATAGGCTTGTATGCATACTGTATATAGTACTTACACATATACTACAAACGCATGCACATATAAACATGTGTATACATATATAACATGTATACACATATACAGATTAATAGGCTTGTATATATTCAGTATTTTTACATATATAATTTCGTTTTAAGGAGTTGACTCATGTGACCTTGAGGCAGGCAAGTCAGGGCAGGACTCTGGGCTGGAGACACAGGGAAGAGCTGATGTCCCAAGCCCACTGGAGGAACAGCACCCTCTTCCTATGGAACCTCATTTTTCTCTCCCGTCCTTCACCTGATGGACGAGGCCCACCTACGCTGAGACATTGACAATCTCCTTTTCGCAAAGAGGACCAATTTCAGTGTGAATCTCTTCTGAAAAATACCTTCCTGGCCACATCTGGAATAATGTTTGTGGTTGCCGGGGCCCCACGCAGTGCACACGAGATTAACCATCGCCGTGCTGATGATGACACTTTATTTTCTCCCTTGACCATTGTCACTACTATTCCAATTAAAATGGCAGTGCCATGAGGGCAGGGCATTTCCTTTTTTGCCAGTACTGAGCGTCCAGGGTCTGGTGCCTAGCACAGGCTAAATACACGGCATTTTTGTGAACAGACGCCGGGATTCCGGCTGTCATATTTAATGAGGAATTATAGTCTTATTTTGGGGCCGGGGGCGGGGTCACGGTACGTCAAGGGCGGGAGTCGAACCCGCCACTCCAGGCCCCGAGGGGTCTCGGGCCGGTGGGGGTGGCCGGGGGCAGCCGAAGACGTGCGTGCGTGCGTGAGAGCGGGCGAGTCCACGGGGCGGGGCACGCGCGCCGCGAGTGGTTCATCCTGGCCCCCGGCTCATTGTGCTCGCCTCACGCCGGCCCGAGTTCGCGGCAGCGCTGGAGGCCCCGGGCCTGTTACCACAAAGAGGGAGCCGGGGGCCGGACGGGAGCGCGGCGGTGGCGGCGGCGGCTAAGGCCCAGGCCAGGCCCCCTCCCCTCAGCCTCCCGCCCGCCCGCCCTTCTGCCCCGCCTCCGCCGGCGGCGCCGCGGCCCTCTTCCTACCGCCAGACTAGCACGGTGCGGGGGCCGCGCGCGAAGACATGGCAGAGAAGCTGGAGCTGAGGCTGTAGTCGCCCGTGGCGACCGAGCCCGCCATCTGCCCGTGACCACTGCCGGTGTACGTAAGTGCCGCCCGTCCCCTCCTCCGGGACCCCCGCCCCTCTTCCCCCACGGCACGCGCTGAGCCCACCGAGAAACGGAGCGAGTCAAGTCGCCAGAACCTCTTTGGAGCCCCCCTTCCTGCCCCGCCGTGGTTCTCCGCGGCCGCTTGCAGCCCCCGCGTGCAGGGTGGGCAGAGGGGAGCCGGCGCCGGCCGGGGGCGCGAACTCGGCCGTGGGGACCCCCCGCTTCCGAGGGCCGCCCGAGCCTGGCTCTGGTTGGCTCTGCAGGCCTGGGGACCCTGGTCCTGGACTGCCGGCGGGGTGACCCTTCTGTACTTTATGATCTGACATGTAGGCTTTGTTTTTCCTGGTAGTTTATTCTTGGCGCTGTCAACGTGCTTAGTTTTTTTTTTTTTTTTTTTTTTTTTTTTTTTTTTTAATTTTTGAGGACACGCTTTCCTCCCTCTCTCCAGTTTTTTGTGTTTTTGTTTTGTTTTAGTTAGGCATTTTGTCCCTGTGATCTTGAGTGGCCTTTGGAAAATGACATGCCAAACGGAAATTTACACAGGCGTCCGGTGATTCCAGAAATGCAGGGTGTCCGGCCAGGTGGGCACCGGCCTCTCGTCTCCGGTGGCGGCGTGGTGCGCGTGTTCTTGTCTCAGGGTTTACGCTTGGGCCCCGCAGCCCACCTTCGGGAGGGAAAGCGCAGCGGGCGCCTTGGGCCGGCGCCTTTGTGGCGCCCTTTGGTGCGCTTGGCCTGCAGGGGACCGGCCTCCAGGGGACCCGGCGGGGAAGCCCGCGCGACCCGCCCCTCGCGCGGGCTCCGTGTGTGTTAGTTTGTGGAAACTGTGTCGCAGCCGTGGGCGGGGTCGGGACGCTGGGACCGCCTGGGAGCCGATGTTGACTCCGGGCCCGGGTTCTCCGCACTTATCTGAGGTCCGGGGGTTTCCAGCCCGCCACTGCGCACTGGCGCGTTCTATTTTGCTCTTCCTGTGCCCGGAGGCCCGGCTGAGCCTGGGCTCTGGCTGTTCTGGTTGGGTAACTCCGGGTGGCCCGGGTGGGCGGCCTGAGCAGTGGGCAGGGCGCGGAGACATCCCAGGGGAGGGAAACTGAAAGTGGGGAGAACCTTCAGAACTCCAGCTGATCCACTTGCCTCGCCTCCCCGCCCCTCTTACTGCACTTGTCATGTATGGGTTGGCTGGCCGGCGCATTTTTCAAAATGTAATCATTTGTTTATCCTTCGTAGCCGTGAAGCATAGTTCACTTGTTCACAGTTGTAGCAGTTTTGACAGATGATCGTCGTCAGGTGGCAGAGCAATCCTGTCATCCCATTTGCTGCCCTTTGGCGCCAGCTTGTCTCTAGCCTCTTGGCCGCTAATCTCCTCTCTGTCCCTAAGGTTTTGGCTTTTCCAGAAAGTCAGGTAAAGGGAACAACAGCACGTAGCTTTTTGATTCTGGCTGCTTTGGCTCAGCAAAACCTATGCGAGATTCATGCCTGGTTGGTTTGTTGTTGTTGTTGTTGTTTTAAGTATTTATTTATTTAGTTATTTACTTGGCTGTGCCGGGTCTTAGTTGCGGCACATGGGATCTTCATTGCCGTGTGCAGTATCTTTTAATTGCGGTGTGCGGGATCTAGTTCCCTGAGCAGGGATGGACCCCGGGCCCCCTGCATTGGGAGCGCAGAGTCTTAGCCACTGGACCACCAGGGAAGTCCATCATCCCTGTTGTTGCAGGTATGAGACGCCACTCACTTTTCTGGCTGTGTTGTATTCCATTTTCTGTTTGTCCATTCGCCTGCGGGTGGCAGGACTTGTGGGATGTTTCCAGTTTTGAGGGGATCAGGAATCAAGCTGCTGTAAACATCCCAGGGCAGGTTTCCATGTGAACTTGGGTTTTACCTCACTTGAGAAAATACTCAGGAGTGGGACTGGGGTCTGTGCTAAGTGTATGTTTAACAACCCTTGTGCATCTTAGAAATTGGTTATTTTTCAGTAGTGGAAGAGCTTAGAAATGGTGTGAAGTAGGGATCAAAGTTCATACTTTTGCGTATGGCTATCTAGACACAATATCCATGTCCTACATGCTTCCAGCAGCATTTCTCAAGAAGACTATCCTTTCTCCTCAAAATTGGCTTTGCAGCTCTGTTGAAAAATCAATTGTCCTTATATGTGTGGATATGTTTCTGGGATCTACATTCTATTTGATTGACTTCTTATATCTGACTCTTGGTTATAATATATTCTTTCACTGATTTCTTTTCACTTGCTCATGTAAATAGTCTCCCAGTAATATAGCCTTACCATTTTACTGGACATACCTAGGTATACCTGAAATGCATTTGATAAATCGATGGAACTTGCACTCAAACTAGGGTTACTGTCCAAAAACACTGAAAATATTGAGGTGTAAACACGATGTCTTCTATAGCCTGCCTGCCTCAACCAAGTGTATGTTAACACACCCCCACGAGGTATTTTGCATGTGTATGGCACTGTTGAGTCTGGGGAGTATGAGAGTGGTATGTCCTGTCTATCCCAAAAGATGATCATAGGACACAAAGGAAACATTAAGGAAATAGATAGGAAGAGTCAAATGCCAAATGTTCAAATATTTCTCATGTGTTTTTAATATTTACATTGAGATAAATAAGCAAATTATTGTAAAATAAAATACAAAAATTTAGAGAATATTTCAAAATGCTCTTTCTGGCCAGATGAACAAGATACTAGGAATAAATAGAGGAATTTTCTGGAACCAGCTTGTCTTTCCATTTTTTTAATCACTATTGAGTGATGGGGTTGTGTTTTATTCAGTCTATTGTACATGTGGTTGTGAATAAGATGGAACTCCTCTCAAAAAGAGAAATGAGCACAGATTATATGTTGTCAGCTTTTCTAAAACATTTTTTCACGTTCTGACTCATTTTTCTTTGTATTGGCATTTCAAGGGATTTTGATTTTTAATTTGACTCTTAAGAAACCTTGATAACTTCAGTGAAATCCCATGAAGATAATATAAAAAACTGCAATGGAAAATGAAAAGATGATAATAGCAACCAGCACTGTGATATTTCTTGTCAGTGTTCTTTAGAATTTAGAATAGTAACAAATCCCATATTAATTTGACTTCTTGAACTTTGGCCTTTACTTTGGTGGAAGAAGTTCCTTTCACTTTGCTTATTATCTGTTTGCAATTAAAAACAATTTATGGGCTTCCCTGGTGGCGCAGTGGTTGAGAATCTGCCTGCCGATGCAGGGGACACGGGTTTGTGCCCCAGTCTGGGAAGATCCCACATGCCGCGGAGCACCTGGGCCCGTGAGCCATGGCCGCTGAGCCTGTGCATCCGGAGCCTGTACTCCGTGCAATGGGAGAGGCCACAACAGTGAGAGGCCCGTGTACCACAAAAAACAAACAAACAAAAAAAACCAATTTATGACCATACTTTGATATGATCATCTTAGAGTTGTATCGAGGGAGGATAGTTATGCAAATACCTATATATCTGTGGGTTCAAGGAAGTTTAAAGGCTTGATATTTGAATCCTGTGGAATGTGGCCTCCTTTCCCAGAGGGAAATGAACATATGTATGTACTTAATGTAGTTTAAAATAAAGCAACACCTGTTCGTAGAGGCATCTTCTATTCCAGGCATGTTTAGGTATAGGGAAGGGGAACAAGAGCTATAAAACATAATTCTTGTCTATAAGGAGTTTACAGTTTAGGGGGGCTGAGGGCACTCCATGAGTCAACGAGGATCAGCCTGATGCAGGTGGCTACAAGGTCACCTTTGGATAAACTCGGCTTTAGGAAAGACCAGCCTACTCTTACTCTGTTAAACTCTTTAATGCGGTGTCCAATAAACCTGAATATCAAGCACAAATGCCACTTTAGAAATGTTTCCAGGGGGGCTAACAGCCAACAAGTTAATATGATTCCTCCACACTTGACACAACTCACCAGAGGTCTTGAATTCGGTGAGCATATGGACCTCCTTTAAGAAAGATCACCATTTAAACTTGGAATGCTAAGTTCTAAGAGAATGAAGTAAGTAATAAGTGATATTCAGGTTCAGAGGTGGAAGAGAAAAGAGGTCTCACCTTGAGTAGAACATTTTGTTGGATTCTCCAAAGTGGCAAACAATAAGGAGAACACTAACTAACTAAGACTCTGAATAAGTTGAGAAATAAGATGAAAGCCTAAGATGAGGGTCAAAATGTCCCCTAGATTTAAGGATACACTTAGGTTGAAAGGGAAACTATTGAAAAAGATGTAGAAAATGCTAAATATTTCACAAAATATTTATTAGAACAAAAATCTATTAGAATAAACCAACTTAGCAAAGTTTGTTTGCAGAATATGAAAGAAACATACACGCATCACTTGCATTTCTGTACATTAACAATGAACAATCCAGAAAAGAAATTAGGAGAACAATTCCATTACAAAACCATCAAAAAGAATAAAATACTTAGGGATAAGCTTAACCAAACACATGAAAGACTTGTACACTGAAAACTACAGCATTATTGACAGAAATTAAGGAAGACATAAAGAAATGGAGAGACATCCATGTTCATGAACTATTGTTAAAATGTCCATTTTACACAAAGCTATCTACAGATTTAATGCAATGCCTATCAAAATCCCCTAGTTTTGCAGAAATAGAAGAAACTACTCCAAAATTGATATGTAACCACGAAGGATCCTCAATAACCAAAGCAAACTTGAAGACCTCACACTTCCTTTTGAAATGAAGTTTTCTTGTTATTGTGGGTTAAAAATCCAAAGTCCTAAGTGTCCATAGATTATCCTCCTAAATTTATATTTAAATTTAAATTTATATTTAAAGCTCTGTCATTCTCAATGACAGGGCTTGCAGGGCCTGAGTGGCATTGAGGGCTCCTTCAATATCTGTAGCATGGACTCCTGTCACTGACATGCTGTGGGTATCTCACAGCCTTGGCTGTTTTACCAGTTTACCAAGTCCAGGATGAACCATGCTCAGAAAGGGCCCCATGCTTGCTTGGTTTCATGCTCTGCTATTGCTGTCTTGACATTCTTAATGATTTTATCTTTGAACTTATGTTTTGTAAGTAAAGTTTACGGGACAATAAAATATACCCATGAGCAGAGGAGACATGTGCAATATGTGTGTGTCTACCACAATTCCTGCTGCCCTATTCACATCTAGTTTTCACCCTGCTTACAGTGTGCTTTCCATGACATGCTTATCTGATACCCATTTGGAGTCTTACTGAGTTCCACCAGAATTCTGTGCTACTGGTCACATCGAAGAGTAAGTCAAGGTGTTAACAGCTCTGGAGGCCATGCTTTCCATTTGAATCTGAACTTACTTCTAACAGAAAGAAAGTAGTTGTTTTTTAAGAAACAAGAATGTCCAAGGAATCTGATCATATCCTTGCTTACTCGTTTTACTTCCCAATATTAGCCAAACACTTCTGCTGAAAAAGATGACATATATGAAAAAGAGAAGACACAACAACCCACAGAACCCATTTAGGGCTCACCCCCATCTAGTATGATGTCATCTTATCTCGATTGTATCTGAAAAAAGAATTTACTTGGGCACATTCACAGGTTCCAGGTGAACATGAATGTGGGGAGGACACTATGTACCCCAGTGCAAATACTTTCAACAACACTTTTTCTTTGCAGTTTCAACAAGAGGCACTCTATTTTCATTTTGCACTGGAGCCCACACATTATGTCACTTCTGACTGTTAGAGCCCGTGTTGGAAAATGGGGCTTCACGACATAGCCAAGTGAGTCTGTCAACTGAATGCTAGAATTATCCAGACTTACCCACTTTGTTGCAGCAAGTTGGTTCCAGGCAAACCCATGTGAGAGGGGCGTGTCCACAGTGGAGCAGAGAACTTTTGTCTCTCTACCACCAGACTCACTCCGAAGATGAAGGAAAGAAGAGCTTAGCAAAGCATGGCCAGTTATTCTTCCCAACTTTGCCCGTCAAGTCGGTCACCTCACCTAGCCAGTGTCAGTGAATATAAGAGCAGGGAGGTTAAAAGTTATACTAATCAAATTCCCTTCACATGGTGGTACCATTAGGAATGAGAAGGGAAATTGTCACTAGTGGTCCCCTGTTTTTTTCAATCTCTTAACCCACTCAACGATGCCTTTAAGCCTGTAATTAACGGAATATGGCTCTCCCTTCAGGAAAAACAGACCTTTACCAGGACAGTCCTGCTCACACTTTTATGGGGCTACTCACTTGAGTGGCCTCCTGGAACTGCTGGTGGACGACTTCGAGCTTCATCCCAAAAGTCTCTGATATGGGTGAGAAGTTGCTTTAATTTAAATTAACTCCAAGGCTACTCATATCCAATGACCAGAAACAACTTTTTGTTCTACCAGCCATCCACATCACAGCTAACCAGAGACATCTGATGAGGTTAAATGAAAAACTAAGATTAAATACATAAAAGCATCCAGTAATACAATTCAGAAATCATAGAAATGTTGCAAATTTAAAAGTACACCTTTGCCAGTATCAAATTCTTCACAGAGAAATTAAAAGGGCATACATTAAACGCTCTTATGAATTAAGGTCCCGAAGTATTAAAACCCAAGCTTGAAATCAAGTGTCCTTGTTACTGTGGGTTGAAAATCCAAAGTCCTAAATGTCCATAAACCATCCTCCCAAAGGTACATTTTGTTCATGCTCAGTGACAGGGCTTTCATTGCCTGAATGGGACTGAGGGCTCCTTCAGTATCTGTAGCTTGCACTTCCGTCACTGACACGGGTGTGGGTCTCGCAGGGCCTTGGCTGTTTTATCAGTTTATCAAGTCTCTCATGAACCATGCTTTTAAAGAGTCTAAAGAGTTACTAAGATACAATCTGATTTTACAGCACTATCCCCAAAATTTAAAAACAATATCAAAAGAAAGCCAATCCCCCACTCCTAGAAGAGTGAAACTAGGCACATTTTTGTTCCCAGAATCCAGTACAGAATTTGACCAAAGAACATAGAAGAAACGCAATGGCATTTGGGACAAAGATAAAGTCTCTTTGGTTTTAGCCTCACTAGGATGTTCATTAGTTTATGCCATTTAACTGCAATTTCTGACCTGTGAACTTCGAACCAGGAGGAATCTTTTAGCCTGACGTTGGTTTGTCACTATGAATTTGCCACGTGCAGGCCCAGCCCTGAGCATCTGTCACACATGGACTCTTGAGTTATCCTTCCTCTGTGATGACCCTGTGGTTCACACTGCAGTACTGAACTGATTATGGGTTCAGTCGAGTGACATTACACCTCCAGTTCTGATGCGTAGATTTGACAGCCGTATGCCGCCATAGCCATTTTCACTGCCTCCTGCTACGGACCTGCATAGACCAAAGGCAGCTGCCTTTAAGAGAACCTTGCTTTCTCCAACATAACTGACAAATCCAGTGTCAGCTTGGGTCCACATGTAAAGGGAGTCACTTGAGCCTACGGTAGACCATATGTGTCAATGCCGACAAGTTCTAGAAAACGTTTTCCTTACAATTGAGTCTTTGTCTCAGTCAAGCCTGCTTGGGAAAAACTGTACCTGAAGAGTAAGGCAAGGTGGACGGCTGCCTGAGACTTTCCTACCCTGTGAACTCCTGCACACTCTCAAGTCAAGTGCCAGGTAAAGGCTCTGTATACTAAAGACCCTCCAGGTCCCTTATTCATTCCGCTCCACGTATCGCTTGGTCACCTGCAACTCCCTAACGCCCTTTTCTGTCAGACCTTTACTTAAGTGGCTCGAAAGAAACACCCACTCTCCCACGCCATAAGCTGCAGCCATCAGCCAAAATCAAAGTATCGTATGGCTGGTGTAGTGGGTTGGATGGTGGCCCCCCAAAGAATATATCCATGTCCTAATCCTTGACTGTTACCTCATTTGAAAATAAAGGTTTTGCAAATGTTATTAAGGACCTTGAGATGGGATTTCCATCCTATATTATCTGGATGGGTCCCAAACAGACTGACAATTGTCCTCATTATACAAGCAGGGCAGAGGGACACGTGAGACAGACAGAAGAGAACATACAGACACAGAACGGGGGATGTGAGGACAGAGACAAACACTGAGTGAGGCAGCCTCAAGCCGAGGAAGCTGGCAACCACCAGAAGCCGAGAGAGGCACGCGACAGAATCTCCCCTAGAGCATCTGTAGGGAGAGCAGCCTTGCTGACACCTTGATATCACACATCTGGCCTCTACAACTGTGAGATAGCAAATTTCTATTGTGTTAAGCCTCCAAGTTTATTAGTCTCCCAGCAAGCACGGGACACTTATACAGCAGGCATTAAACCTTTTCTAGGCTTCAGCAGTTTACTGCACAACCCTAAATATTTTCAAATAGTCAGAGGTCTCAACATCCCACCATACATTAAAGACCAGGGCACTAGACTACCTTCCTTAGCAGTACCAAAATATTTTCCACATGGACACTTTCCTCTCCAAAATGTCTGCTCCTTTCTTTTTATTTCTCAGTGCTCCCAGGTAATGCACCAAATGTTAGGGTATTCTAATGACCTTCCAGCAAGTACAATGCCTTAATTCCATTTGGTTTGGAATAAATTAGGAAATAAGAGAAAAGAGAAAAGAGGGAGGGCCGAATATTCCCGTTACTGCTGATAACCCTGGCTTGAGAATCCAGTTTGAATGAAACGATCACATAACTGAACCCCAGAATTGGGCAGACTTACTAACTAGTAACACACAGAGTGAGAGAAACAGAAGACACTCACTCACACTCTCAAGGGAGAGGACAGAATTAGTCAAGGCAAGCATGCTCACTGAATTCTTTTCAAGCTTTCTATATAAGTCACTTGATCATCCTGGGGCAGAGTCAGTAAAGAAGCAGGGCTGAGATGACCCTAGCAGCTCTCTTGACAGGACTGAAACATCAGGAGCAGGAAAGGAACATTCCCTCACTCCCCACCACCACCACCGCCAGCAGTAAAAAGTGATCATCCACATGGACAATGTAAAAGAAATCAGAAACTACGCTAACTCTGATTCACTCTTCGTATACCCACAGCTAATCAGGAGCCTTGTGCAAAAGCATCTTGAGTAGTTGCTAATAAAACTCTTTAGAAGCAGACCCCTCCGCATGCCTCAAAGGGAAGATGCAGACCTGTATGCTTCAGGATTTTCTCACCAAAACCCCACACAATTTCTGTACTACTCCAGCCACGTATGGCCTAGCCCTACCCTCATACCTGTTTTTCTTGGTTTAGTAATAAAGAAACACAGGTGGAAATAAAGAAGAGATATCAGGTAGAAAGCTATAATAGTGGGGAAAATAATATAAGTGAAGTCAAATACCACCACCATTTACTAGTAGTGAACTTTCAGCACCAACATTAATATTTTTTCCTGTTCTCTCTGTAAATAATAACTAATATGTATATAACAATTTTCAATTTAATCAAATCTCATTTTTATAACTAACTACTTCCTAACAAGTAACACGCTAAGGCAACATCAATAGATGATAAAAGGTAGTCCCTGGCCCCAAGGAACGTTGCCCAGGGGAAAACAGAGTTATGTAAAAATACAAATACAATACAGTGTAGCGAGTGCAACAATCAGGCATGCAGGAGTGCAAGGGTAGCAAAAAGGAGCGTGCAGTCACAACACTAAAAAGAAGACTGCACAGAAGACATAATACGTACATTGAGTTTTGAAAAATGAAGTGCGTTTCCCAGGTGCCCCATAGGGAGAAAGGAATTCTTGGAGGAGGGAAAAGGATAAATGAAGGCACTGAATTGTTCATAGAATCGAGAAGTGAAGTAGGCAATGGCAGGAGAAATGATTGGACACAGGCATCATGAATACTAGTGTGTCTGCATTTTAGCAAGTCCATTCTAAAGGAAACTTTGAGGATCAACTCGGGGGTGGGGGGCCGTGGGGGGACAGAACTAGTCACTCCTGCCAGAAACACTGGAACCACTTTCTACCAAGCCACCAAATAAAACGACTTCAAAGGCAACATGGTATCCCAGGAAGGGCTTGATTTTTTGTTTGTTTGTTTTTAGTTCATTAGGCCTCACTTAAAATTCTGATTCCACAATGCACTTGCTTTGGGATCTTGAACAACACTCATAACCTCTGCAAGTTTCAGTACCGTAAGTTTATGTGATTACCTTCATCTGTAATATCCCTGCGCTGCAATCTTAATGGAAATTCAAGTTCAGGTCAAAGACAAGTTTCTCTGTGACTTCTCCTCTGAATTGATTCAAAAGCCGTTCTCTCCTGTCCTCATTTGGCTTCTCTAATGGAATCTCATAAGAACTTCTATGACCTCTTTGGTTTTTTGTTGTTGTGGTTGTCTGTTGGTTGTTTTTTAATTGAAGTATGGTTGATTTACAACGTTGGGTTACTTTCAGGTGTACAGCACAGTGATTCCCTTTACACATTCTTTTCCCTTCTAAGTTATTACCAAATATTGAGTAGAGTTCGCTGTGCCATAGAGGAGATCCTTGCTGTATCTATTCTATGCCTTCTTTGAATGACATAGCACTTGTTGTCTGTATCATTTGTATGTCTGTGGTTGCTTTGTGACTGAAAATGAAATGTTTCTATTTGTTCATGTCCTGGCCCTTCCTTAAAAATATGTTCATTTATCTATTTCATATTCATTGACTGCATCTTAGACACGGTGTTAACTTCTGCTTCTAGATGTTAGTAAAATATACACCTTCCTGCTCAAAAGGTCACAGTATTTGTGGGAAAACAAAAAAATGCACAACCTATGTCTCAAAGAGCTTTGTACTTCCCAAAGACAACACACCTAGTAGGTACAATAAATACACGTATCATACGTAAATGTATAAATAGTTAATGGGATTAAAAACTAGAGATAACTGCTTTTCGATTCTGAGGAAATGATGATTATATTTCACCAGGAGCTCAATACCACTCTGAGAATGAGGGCTTCACCCCCATCCTGACTCAATGCATCGCTTTCCTATATAAAAATACACAAGTCTGTACATACGCTCTAGCAAAAGGCTTATCTGGCATGAATTTCAGATAGCAAGAAGAAAAATTCAAGAGGTTCAGAGAAGCATCCAGAAGCTCACATGATTACCTGGCACTAATGCAACTTGCTTGACAGGAAAATAGAGCTGGAAATCTCACCA